>NC_140993.1:66039766-66756444 GCF_052327205.1 Somniosus microcephalus | reverse complement strand
CTACCAAAATGTATCACTTCACACTTTTCTGCGTTACATTTCATCTGCCACGTGTCCGCCCATTCCACCAGTCTGTCTATGTCTTCCTGAAGTCTACCACTCTCCTCCTCATTGTTCACTATACTTCCAAGTTTTGTGTCATCTGAAAATTTTGAAATTGTGCTTTGTACACCCACATCCAAGTCATTAATATATATCAAGAAAAGCAGTGGTCCTAGTACCGACCCCTGGGGAACACCATTGTATACCTTCCTCCAATCTGAAAAACAACCGTTCACCACTACTCTGTTTCCTATCACTTAGCCAATTCTGTATCCATGTTGCCACTGTCCCTTTTATTCCATGGGCTTCAACTTTGCTGGCACTTTGTCGGACGCCTTTTGGAAATCCATGTATACTACGTCAACCGCATTACCCTCATCAACCCTCTTTGTTACCTCATCAAAGAACTCAATCAAGTTAGTTAAACACGATTTGCCTTTAACTCCAGTCCTCTGCCATCACCCCCATATCGAAGGAGGCTTGGAATATTATGGCCAGTACCTCCGCGATTTCCTCCCTCAATTCCCTCAGCATCCTAAGATGCACCCATCCGCTCCTGGTGATTTATCTACTTTAAGTACAGCCAGCCTTTCTAATACCTCCTCTTTATCAATTTTTATCTTATCCAGTATCTCCACTACTTCCTCCTTCACTATGTCTATGGCAGCATCCTCTTCCTTGGTGAAGACAGATGCAAAGTACTCGTGTAGTACCTCAACCATACCCTAGAGTTCTCTGACTCTCCACATAACTGGCGACATCTTGATTTTAAAATTCTCATCCTTTTTTCCAAATTCTTCGATGGCCTTGACCCTCCCTATCTATGTAACCTCCTCCAGCCCTACAACCCTCTGAGAACTCTGTGCTCCTCCAATTCTGGCCTCTTGAACACCCCGATTTTCATTGCACCACCATTGGCACTGTACCTTCAGCTGCCAAGGCCCTAAGCTCTGGAATTCACTCCCTAAATCTCTCAGCCTCTCTACCTCTCTCTACTCATTTAAGACGCTCCTTAAAACCTACCTTTTTGACCAAGCTTTTGACCACCTGCTCTAATGGCCCAGATTTTGCTTTGACAGGGCATCTAACGGCATTTGCCATTAGTTAGACTTGCCCTTGCATGTTTAGGTTTTTTCATGTTTTGCGTGGAAAGTTGCTGAAAGTGCGAGCTGGTAACATCGCAGCGAGGAAAACTGGGCATCTGGGACTTGAGTGAACAGGGCAAGTAACTGTGTATCTCCTTAACCAATCAGATCGAAGGATTATGAAATAAAAAGCACAAAGATTGAGAAGGAAGTATACATTAGAGAGGGTGAATTCAATGTCAAATCAGGTACAGAAAGAGAAATAAAGAGAGGGAAAGAAAGACTGGACTAAGAGACAGAGAAAAAAGAGCCAGAAAGAAAAGTTAAAAAAAATAAAAAATGTGATATATTTATAATCCCCACCAACAATTAATACCTGAAGGAATGAGACTCTGCACTTGTAATAGCTAATTTTCAGTGTCAAAGAGGTTGATTGGCAGTAATTAACACTTATTGCATCGATAAAAGGATACTTAGCCTTGAATTGGGAAAACTTAATTGTCTATAGCGAGGTTAGTTCATATCTACTGCGCAAATACAGCTACTTCACATCCTTCGATGAATTTCAATGGTGAGGCAGACACCGAGATGCTGTTTTCGAAAAGCTAATTGCGGAACGGCACAACTTTGACAGCATTTTTAGATATTCACCTTTAACCGTGCATTTGCCTCTCACCTGAAGATGCTGTACCATTTGCGCATAAATAACAGTGTGGGCCATTACTCCCATCGTTATTTTGAGAAAAAAACCTGCCGCAATATCTCATTACGTGGCTTGGTGTTAAAAGCGCCTTGGGACATTTTACTACATTAAATGCAACTTATTGGCGATGTTGTTGTTTTCTCTATTTGTGAAGTGTCTTGGGATGTTTTGAACCTTAAAAGTGCTATATTGAGGCAACTTTTTAAATTTTTCCACATCATTCACTTCCCGATTCATTAAAGTATTTCAATCTTATTCGTCTCTGAATATCGGGCTAAATTGGGCTGTGTAGCACCCATTTTTAGGTGCTACATGGTAACCGAACGCTCGAAAAATGGGTCCAAGGTGCACGTGCATACTTCTGACAGTAAGTGCGCAGGATGCCATCTTGGTAAAGGGGTTTGTGTGTGCACCGCCGGCAGCATGCAGCGCAGGCAGACATAAATCAGTGTGCAAAGCTGATTTGATGTCAGCACTGCCATTTTCCAACTGCACACTCCAGCCAATACCCTGTTTTAACCACACACAATTGAACAGGACGTTAAATGGCATGAAGGACCCCCACTAGTGCTATTTAAAGGGGATCAAGAACTACTTACAAGTTAGTTGCTGGATTATTTCTTCTGGCTGCTGGTGTAATGTGTTTTTGGAGCTTTCCTAAACTTTGAATAGTCTACAGGCAGTGGTTTGAACATAAGAAATAGGAGCCTGCTCCGCCATTCAATAAGGTCATGGCTGATCTGGTCTTGGCCTCAGCTCCACTTCCCTGCCCGCTCCCCATAACCCTTGACTCCCTTATCGTTCAAAAATCTGTCTAACTTCACCTTAAGTATATTCAATGACCCAGCTCTCTGGGGTAGAGAATTCCAAAGACTCATGTGGTAAACCACTGTTTGTATTCCTGTTTGTCCTGTTTGTATTCCACTGTGTACATGCCTGGACATGCCTCGGCTGACTCCTCCCACAGGTCCTAGTATAAAGGTGACTGCTCCCCAGCCCTTGTATCCTGGACCGGTCGACCACTCGAGGCAGACCTCCATTCTGTTGTTAATAAAAGCCTTTAGTTACTCTTCTAACTCTCAGTCTTTTATGAGTAATTGATAGCGCATCAATTTTATTAACAACATTTTTATAATGGAGAAGATCCTCACACCAGCATGCCTGGACTTAGATCATCGGGAGGCGGACTCATCCACCAAGTTTACTCACTGGCTTAAGTGTTTCGAAAAATTCCTGACCGCCTCCGAAGCAATCAAATCAGACGAGGACAAACTGGATGTCCTGACCTCCAAAGTGAACCACCGAGTGTACTCGGTCATCCAAGACGCGACCTCGTACGCGGATGCTATCAAGCTCCTCAAGGACCAGTACACGCGCCCAGTGAACGAAGTGTACGCCAGGCACCTCCTGGGGAGTCGTAAACAACAACCTGGGGAATCGACCGTGGAATACCTTCAGGCACTGTCTGTGCTTGGCCGGGCCTGTGGTTGTAAGGATGTAAAGGCCGCCGTGTACACAGAGGAACTTATCCGGGACGCTTTTGTAGCGGGCCACAGATCCAATTACACACGACAGCGACTGTTGGAGCAGAGTAACCTCGACCTCAACAAGGCCTCTGAACTCGCACTATCGTTGGATGCAGCCTACCAGGGCATGGATGCCTACTCCTCTGCACCGTGGACGCCGCGGGGAATGACAGCCTGGGACACGGTAGGACCGCCTCATAGCGCCGTGCCACCCCAGCCACACCCCAACAACGGCCCAACTACCGCAGCAGTGTCCCAAGGCCAGACAGCAGTGCCCCAAGGCCAGAAATGCTACTTCTGTGGCCAGGCAAAACACCCCAGAGCGCGCTGCCCGGCGAAAAACGCGATCTGCTCGGGCTGCGGGAAGAAGGGACACTACGCTAGCGTCTGCAGGGCCAAAGCCACCCCGAACCCCAGCAGCGCCGCGTGTGGGCCATGCGGGCCGCCATTTTGGACCTCCCCGGCCGTGTGCGAATCACCGGTACAGCAGCCATTTTGGACGCCTCCAGCCACATGGGGATCATGGACGCCGCCATCTTGGACGACAGCCAGGACGCAGCAGGCCCCCGACACCGCCTCATCTGATACCCGCAGCGACACACCGACCCCTACGCTGGCATCCGTTACACTGGACCAAGCGAGACCGCACCAACTGGCCAGTTCCACAATGGACATTAAAGTAAATGGTCACGATACAATCTGCCTTTTTGACTCTGGGAGCACGGAGAGCTTCATCCACCCCGACACGGTGCGGCGTTGCTCTCTCCCAGTCCTGCCTGCGCAACAGCGGATTTCTATGGCCTCCGAGTCCCAGTCGGCGGACATCGGCGGCTACTGCGTGGTGACACTCGTAGTAGACGGGACCGTGTACGATCATTTTAAACTTCTGGTCCTGCCTGACCTCTGCGCTGCCGTCCTGCTGGGGTTAGATTTTCAGTGCCACCTTAAAAGTGTTACGATGGCGTACGGTGGACCCCTACCCCCACTCACAGTCCGCAGCCAGCAGCTTCCAAATTGCCCGCCGCGCACCAGGTGCAACCTCTCCACACTCAGAGTCACCCCCCCACCACTGTTTGCTAACCTCACCCCCGACTGTAAGCCCATCGCCACAAAGAGCAGGCGATACAGTGCCGGGGACAGGGTTTTCATTAAAACCGAAGTGGAGCGGCTCCTGAAAGAAGGGATTATTGAGGGCAGCACCAGCCCCTGGCGAGCCCAGGTTGTGGTCGTTAAGACCAGCGAGAAGCAGCGCCTGGTCATCGACTACAGCCAGACAATAAATCGCTACACCCTGCTGGACGCCTACCCACTCCCCCGTATAGCTGATATGGTCAACCAGATCGCGCAGTACCGCGTCTTCTCGACCATTGACCTGAAATCAGCATACCACCAGCTCCCCATCCGCCCTGAGGACCGCCAGTACACTGCCTTTGAGGCAAACGGCCGCCTCTATCACTTCCTTAGGGTTCCCTTTGGCGTCACCAACGGGGTCTCCATCTTCCAAAGGGAGATGGACCGGATGGTAGATCAAAATGCGTTGCAGGCCACTTTCCCATATCTGGACAATGTGACCATCTGCGGCCGTGACTTGCAGGACCATGACGCAAACCTCGAAAAATTCCTCCGCACCGCCCAACTCCTAAACCTGACATATAACAAGGAGAAGTGCATATTCCGCACAAACCGCCTCGCCATCCTTGGCTGTGTTGTGGAACACGGAGTCATCGGCCCCGACCCCGACCGGATGCGTCCCCTTATGGAACTTCCACTGCCCCACTGCCTCAAGGCCCTGAAGAGGTGCCTAGGGTTTTTCTCCTATTACGTCCAGTGGGTCCCCTACTATGCGGACAAGGCCCGTCCGCTGATCAAGTCCACCTCTTTTCCCTTGACGGCAGAGGCCCGCTTAGCCTTCCACCGTATCAAGGAGGACATTGCCAAAGCCACCATGCACGCAGTGGACGAATCCATCCCCTTCCAGGTGGAAAGCGACGCGTCCGACTTTGCCCTGGCCGCTACCCTCAATCAGGCGGGGAGACCCGTGGCCTTCTTTTCACGAACCCTCCAAGGCCCGGAGACCAGACACTCCGCTGTTGAGAAGGAGGCCCAGGCGATTGTGGAGGCTGTGCGTCATTGGAGGCACTACCTGGCCGGAAAACGATTTACCCTGCTCACTGACCAGCGTTCAGTTGCTTTTATGTTTAACAACAAGCAGAGGGGCAAAATCAAAAATGACAAGATCTTGAGGTGGAGAATCGAACTTTCCACCTACAACTACGAGATCTTGTACCGGCCAGGGAAGCTAAATGAACCCCCGGATGCGCTATCGCGTGGCACCTGCGCCAGCGCGCAGATCGATAGACTACGGGTCCTCCACAATGACCTCTGCCACCCGGGGGTCACCAGGTTCTTCCACCTCATCAAGGCCCGCAACCTGCCTTACTCTATTGAGGAGGTCAGGACCATGACCAGGAACTGCCAAGTCTGCGCTGAGTGCAAACCACACTTTTATAGACCAGACAGGGCCCACCTGATAAAAGCCACTCGCCCCTTCGAGCGCCTGAGCGTTGATTTTAAAGGGCCTCTCCCCTCCTCCGACCGCAATGTGTACTTCCTCAATATTATTGATGAGTACTCCCGTTTCACTTTCGCCTTCCCCTGCCCGGACATGACCAGTGACACGGTCATTAAATGTCTGAACAACCTCTTCACCCTGTTCGGCTTCCCCAGCTATATCCATAGCGACCGGGGCTCATCGTTTATGAGCGACGAACTCCGTCAGTACCTGCTAACTAGGGGTATTGCCACAAGCAGGACCACCAGTTACAACCCCCGGGGGAACGGACAGGTGGAAAGAGAAAATGCGACAGTTTGGAAGGCCGTCCTGCTAGCCTTAAAGTCTAGGGGCCTTCCAACCTCCCGCTGGCAGGATGTGCTCCCCGATGCGCTCCACTCTATTCGGTCACTGCTCTGCACTGCCACTAACGCCACCCCTCATGAGAAAATGTTTGTCTTCCCAAGGAAGTCCACATCAGGGACATCGCTACCGCCATGGCTGACGTCCCCAGGGCCGGTCCTACTGAGAAGACACGTGAGGACCCATAAAACGGACCCCCTGGTCGAGAGGGTCGACCTCCTCCACGCCAACCCCCAGTATGCTTACATCGCATACCCGGACGGGCGGGAGGACACAGTCTCCATAAGAGACCTTGCACCCTCGGGGACCACAGTAACCCACTACCCACTACCACCACCCCCCACGATCCGATATCCAGCCCCAGCAGACGGCAGGCCTGGGCCCCGCGACCCGCTCGACATCTACGAGGACGACACGCCTGTGCCACAGCCTACGCTGGACTCGACGCCGGAAGCTTCACTACCCCTGCCGTCGCCACGCCGATCACAGCGGCAGACAAGACCTCCGGAGAGACTCCAATACACTAACTTTTAATACACTTCACCCCGCCGGACTCAATTTTAAACAAGGGGTGAATGTGGTAAACCACTCTTTGTATTCCTGTTTGTCCTGTTTGTATTCCACTGTGTACATGCCTGGACATGCCTCGGCTGACTCCTCCCACAGGTCCTAGTATAAAGGTGACTGCTCCCCAGCCCTTGTATCCTGGACCGGTCGACCACTCGAGGCAGACCTCCATTCTGTTGTTAATAAAAGCCTTTAGTTACTCTTCTAACTCTCAGTCTTTTATGAGTAATTGATAGCGCATCAACTCACGACCCTCTGAGAGAAGAAATTCCTCCTCATCTTCGTTTTAAATGGGCGACTCCTTATTCTGAAACTATGCCCCCTAATTCTAGATTCCCCCACGAGGGGAAACATCCTCTCTGCATCTACCCTGTCAAGCCCCCTCAGAATCTTATACGTTTCAATAAGATCACCTCTCATTCTTCTAAACTCCAATGAGTATAGGCCCAACCTGCTCAACCTTTCCTCATAAGACAACCCCTTCATCTCAGGAATCAATCTAGTGAACCTTCTCTGAACTGCTTCCAATGCAAGTATATCCCTCCTTAAATAAGACCAAAACTGCACGCAGTACTCCAGGTGTGGTCTCACCAACAACCTGTTCAGTTGTAGCAAAACTTCCCTACTTTAAAACTCCACCCCCCTTGCAATAAAAGCCAACATTCCATTTGCCTTCCTAATTACTTGCTGTACCTGCATGCTAACTTTTTGTGTTTAATGTACAAGGACCCCCGATCCCCCTGTACCGCAGCTTTTGTAGCCTCTCTCTATCTGAATAATAATTAGCTTTTTTATTTTTCCTACCAAAGTGGATAACCTCACATTTTCCCACGTTATATTCCATTTGCCAAATTTTTACCCACTCAATCAACCTATCTATATCCCTTTGCAGATTCTTTGGGGGCACAATTTGATTGATTTGCGCCTAATGCCTGGGCACGCGCTGCTAATGCCTCCCGCAAAATTCAGCAGGAGGTTAGCGGTGGCAGCACAGCGCAGCCGATGACGTCATCACTGTGCTCAGTGCCCCACTCGTGCCCCGTTTGTAATATTGGGTGGTGCCCCCCCGACATACCGCCGGACGCTATGTTCGCCGGGGTCAGGGGGGCCTACCTGCGGCCGGGGCGGTGCTAGTTAAAGGGGAGGTGGCGGGCGGCTATTTTTGTTGCTGGCCGCCTACGAGCACCTGCCCCTGTTGCTGTCCCCGGCCCCCGTGAAGCCGGGCTCGTTTGCTGGCACTCCCGATCCCTGGTGGCCCAGCTGGGCGCCGGGACGCGCTGCGCCAGGCCCCTCCCCTTTAATAAGGGGAGGAAGGCCTGCAGTACTGCGCTGTGACGTGCCGCAGTGCCCCAAGATGGACGTGGGGTGCTTCCAGTAGCACCCCTCCTCCCTCTCGGGGTGCTACCTGTGAAAATCAGCTGTGGGGGCACTAACTTTTTCAGGGAGCTAAAATTAGCGCTACCTAATTTTTACCCCTTTGTGTCCTCTTCGCAAGTTGCTTTCCCACCTACCTTTGTATCATCTGCAAATTTGGTTACATTACACTCAGTCCTTTCATCCAAGACATTAATATAGATTGTAAACACTGATCCCTGTGGCGCCCCACTAGTTACAGTTTTCCAACCTGAGAATGACCCATTTATCCTGACTCTCTGGCCTAGAAATTTGGTGAGCTGTGCCACCAGTTAGCGCCCAAAGAGGGCACTTAGTGGGTTTAGCGCCACTGGCCACGCCTCCCACAAAATTTAGTGGGGCGCTAATGGCGGCGTTAGCCGGTAGCGCTGCGCCACCACCGATGACGCCATCGGTGTGTGCAGCACCCCACTACCGCCCCGATCGCCAAATTTGGTAGTGCCCCCCGCTGTAACGCCAGTCGCAATTTGCGACCGGTTCAAGGGGGCCTACCTGTGGCAGTAGAGGCGCTGAGTGCGGGCGGCCATTTTTTTTGCTGGCCACCTGCCAGCACCTCTTCATGCAGCCATCCCCGGCCTCCTGAGCCCCCCCACCCTGCGTTGTGCTGGCTGTCTCCCAAGAGCCCGGCACTTCTCCTCGGTGCCGGGCTCCTTTGCCGGCACTCACGATCTCAGATCGCGCTGCAGCAGGCCCCTCCCCTTTAAGAAGGGGAAGAAGGCCTGCAGTACCGCAGCATGCCGTGCCGCATTGTGTGGCGCTGCGGCACATTGTGCTGCGATTTTCAGTTGCAGCGCCCCAAAATGGATGCGGGGCGCCTCGAGTAGCGCCGTGCTTCCGTTTGGGGTGCTCAAACTGAATATCCGGCAGGCGCTCGCGACTCCTTCCGGGGCGGTACTTCCGGCGCCCTGGCGAGACGGGGGGCCACCGAATTTTTCTAGGTTAGCCAATCCTCTATGCCTGCTAATATATTACTCTCAACCCCATGAGCTTTTATCTTGTGCAGTAACCTTTTATGTGGCACCTTATCGAATGCCTTCTGGAAATCCAAATACACTACATCTACTGGTTCCCCTTTATCCACCCTGCTCATTACATCCTCAAAGAACTCTAGTAAATTTGTCAAATCTGATTTCCCTTTCATAAAACCATGTTGACTCTGCTTGATTGTATTATGATTTTCTAAATGCCCTGCTACTACTTCGTTAATAATGGACACCAGCATTTTTCCAATGACAGATGTTAGGCTAACTGGCCTATAGTTTCATGCTTTCTGTCTCCCTCCTTTCTTGAATAGGAGTGTTACATTTGCGATTTTCCAATCCGCTGGGACCTCTCCAGAATCCAGGAAATTTTGGTAGATTACAACCAGTGCATCCACTATCTCTGTAGCCACTTCTTTTAAGACCCTAGGATGCAGGCCATCAGGTCCAGGGGACTTGTTCACCTTTAGTCCCATAAGTTTATCTAGTACTTTTTCTCTAGTAGTAGTGATTGTTTTAAGTTCTCCCCTCCTTATAGCCCCTTGATTATTATTATTGGGATGCTTTTAGTGTCTTCTACCGTGAAGACCGATACAAAATATTTATTCAAAGTCTCTGTCATTTCCCTGTTTCCCATTATTAATTCCCCAGTCTCATCCTCTAAGGGACTGTAGGGGTTGGCGGGTGTGGCGCGTGCGCCCAGTCAGTTATGCTCCTGACTGTTGGTGAGCGGTTCGAATCGCTCCCACGCCCCTGGGTTCTAGACACCAGACTTAGGTACAGGCGGCGATACAGAAAATCGAGTAGACAACTGGTTTGGATGTAAGAAAAACCAAGATTTTATTAAACCAGAAAATAAACACAGTCTTATGAGAAATTATTAGTATAAAATACAGGCAAATACAAAATAACTATACTTATACAGGGAATGGGGAACACTCGGCACATCGAGGGAAAACAAACTATCTTAACAATCCCCTTATCCTTATCCCACCCCCTATACCTAACTAGATTAAGTTTTGAGGGGCCAGAATTCATGCTCACCAATCCAAAGCAAAACCAACTCTTTAACGGATACAGATTTTGAGGTCTGGTCTTCTGTCCTCTTAGGTACCCCATCGCCACGTGGTCTTCAGAGGTGCGGTGCTGGAGCTGCTGCTGCGACACACCTTCTTCTCTTCCGCTATCGTCGTCGTCTCGTCGCGATGGGTTCTCCTCTTCTTCTCCCTCGGGCGGTCGTCGGCGGTAACTGTAGTGTATGTACTTTTAAGAGGAACTATGTTTTTGAAGCCCCTGTATACTGTAGTACCAGTAGTGACCACTCGGGTATATAAGCCTGTGTAGCGTCTTGTGTAGTTAGTTCACCTCCAGACTTTGTTCAGTAAACACTTGTTAAATCAACTCCTGCAATCCATGTCTCCATTAACACACGGATCTAACAGTGGCGACGAGTTAGAAACGAACTTACCTGCAATTTGGCAGCACCTCAAGGAGATCGATTCCTCAGACGAAGGTCAAAGCCAGAAGCAAGAAAAAAAAACAAAAAAACTGTGGTTTCACCAGCTAAACGGGCTGGCGGCGGGCTAGAGCTCGATCGGGTGGCTCTGCAACGGGGCCAGGCAACGAGTCGGGAAGCAGAAGCAAAGAGAGAGAGAGGGTGGAGCACTCAGGGCGCGGCTGATGCTGCAAAGCAGGTCGGCGTTCGGACCGAGCAGAGGGAGGGGAAAGTCCCAGAGGGTCCGCTCCATGACGGGAACGGTTCTCCAAGTAACGGAGAAACTATTGAAGCGATATATAAAAATAAAAATATATAAAAATACCGCAAAAAGCTGCAGGTCGCAACGGGAACCGCGGAGAACAGCGTTGGCAGCAGCGGCAGCGGCGGGAAAGCGCGGGAGGTGCCACCTTAACTCGGCGGGGAAGAAAGAAAAGCGCGGGAGGTGCCATTTTGATCCATCGGGGACGGAGGAAAAGCGCGGGAAGCGCCATTTTAGATTTTCAAGATGCCGAAGACTGGCAATATTACTGCTTTCGATAGTGATATAGAAGATTGGACCACATATGTGGAAAGAGTGGAGGTATATTGCAAGGCGAATGAAGTAGCGGATGATAAAAAGGCATCGGTACTTCTAAATCTGATGGGCGCAAGGACATACGGGCTGTTACGAAACTTGATCACTCCAGCCAAACCGATGGACAAGAATTTTAAGGAGATTGTTGATACCTTACAGGAGCACTTAAACCCAACACCGCTGCTGATAGCGGAATGATTCAAATTCTTCAGGAGGAATCAGCACAAGAATGAAAGTAACGCTGATTACCTCGCCGAATTACGAAAGCTGTCAAAGCACTGCCAATTTGGGGCAGGACTGGCAGATTCTCTACGAGACAAATTCGTCTGCGGTCTCCTAAGCGAAGGAACACAGAAAAGACTACTTTCTGAGAAAGATTTGACACTGGACAAGGCTTTCAGTGTGGCTGTATCATACGAAGCAGCAGCAAGAGGAGCTGCAGAGATACAGCAAAAGACACAGGACGTCGGCACCCATGAAATGACACAGGGTTTCAAGAGATGTTATCGCTGCGGCAGATCCACCCATGACCAGAAGGACTGCTGGTTCAAGGATAAAGCATGCAGGCAATGCGGAAAGATGGGACACATTGCACGTGTATGCAGATCTGGAAAGAAATCCGCTGACAGTAAAATGGTCAATAAGGAAAAGTACAGAAAGGTACAAATGATGACGGACAGTAGCTCCGAAGACCAGAAGAGCGATAGCGACTCCGGAAACAAGAGACTAAGCTGTCTCAAATTACATAATGTAATTGCCAAAGAAGATTACCAGACCATTTGGGTTACCCTCACGATAGCGGGGACCCCAGTTAAAATGGAGCTAGATACAGGATCAGCTCTGACCGTCATAAGTCGACGGGATTACGAGCGGCTATTTCCGCATATACCTTTGAAAGACACATCCATTATCTTGAAGATATATACGGGGCAGAAAGTATACCCCAGAGGGAAAATAAGGGTGCCTGTTGTATACAATGGCAAGGAAATACAGAAGTTGTATTTATACGTTCTGCAAGATGGTGGTCCACCGTTGTTGGGACGTGAATGGATCAGAAGATACGTTTAGACTGGCACTCCATTCAGGCACTGACGGTGACCAGTAAGAAAAAAAATGATGATGACGTCATACCTGGACGATTAAAAGAAATCTTGGCTAACGCCATAGAAGTGTTTCAACAGGAACTAGGAACCCTGAAAGGCGCCACCGCCTCAATAAAAGTGGAAGATGCGGCCATTCCCAAGTTTTTTAAGGCAAGGCCGGTGCCATACGCAATTCGTCCAGCCGTCGAGGCAGAGCTGGAGAATTTGGAAAAAGCAGGCGTGTTATCCAAGGTAGATTGGAGCCAGTGGGCAACACCCATCATCCCGGTCATGAAGAAAACGTTGAATAATGATAAATCTGAAGAACAGAGAAAAGTTCGCATCTGTGGGGACTTCAAGGTGACTGTAAACCCGGTTCTTCACATGGTACAGTATCCTCTTCCGAGGATAGAAGATATTTTTGCCTCACTATCCGGAGGGAAACGTTTCACCAAAATTGACTTAGCACAGGCATATCTACAGATGGAGGTTGAGGAGGCCTCTAAAAAGTATCTCACGATAAACACACACAAAGGCCTGTACCAGTACAATTGACTGGTTTTCGGAGTGGCATCAGCTCCGGCTATCTGGCAAAGAGCTATGGAGCAAGTCCTGCAAGGGATTCCGGGGACTCAATGCTACCTAGACGACATCCTTGTAACAGGAGAAAACGACAACAAGCACCTTGCCAACTTGGAGCAGGTGCTCACGAGGCTGAGAGAACGGGGCCTACGAGCAAATCGCCCCAAGTGCGAATTTTTCCAGAAACAAATATCATATTGTGGCCATGTCATTAACGAAGAAGGGCTGCATAAGTCACCTGAAAAAATTGAAGCGGTCGTAAAGGCCCCAGCGCCTGAAAATGTCTCACAATTAAGGTAGTTCCTGGGATTAGTAAATTACTATCACAAATTTTTACCAAACTTGTCGACGGTTCTGCACCCTCTTAACGCACTGCTACAAGCGGGAGTAGTTTGGAAATGGAGCGAAGACTGTAAACATGCCTTCCATAAATGCAAAGGCTTGACCACATCCAGGGAAGTGTTGGCTCATTACAACCCATCACTGCCAATCAGACTGGCGTGTGATGCATCCCCTTACGGCGTGGGAGCGGTATTATCGCATAGATTCCCTGATGGCTCGGAGCGGCCGATAGCTTTTGCATCACGCTCATTGAACTCAGCTGAGCGTAACTATGCCCAGATCGACAGGGAGGCACTCAGCCTGGTGTGGGGGTTGAAGAAATTCAACCATTACCTACACGGACAAAAATTTACCTTGTTGACTGACCATCAACCCCTCGTCTCCATATTCAACCCTAAAAAGGGCGTTCCCATTATGACAGCGCAAAGGCTACAGAGGTGGTCCCTTTTCCTAGGGGCACACCAATATGACATAGAATACAAAGGAACAAAACAGCATGGGAATGCTGACGGGTTATCGCACCTACCGTTGCCAACGGTGGAAGAGGCGCCTACAGTGGACCCAGTGGCGATGTTCCACTCGACCATAGTGGAATGTCTACCGGTGACAAATTCTACCATTGAAAAGGAAACGCGAAATGACCCGACTCTCTCACGAGTCTACGATTTAACGGTGAAGGGATGGCCAGCACATGGCGAACCACTGTTGCCAGCATTCTCGCAAAGAAGAGAACAGCTGTCAGTGTGCCGAGGAACCTTGATGTGTGGATCCAGAGTGGTGATTCCACCCAAACTCAAGGATAGAGTGCTAAAGGAGCTTCACGAGGGGCATCTGGGTGGAGTGAAAATGAAGAACTTAGCCAGAGCGTTTGTGTGGTGGCCAGGTATCGATGGAGACATCGAAGAAATGACCAAGAGCTGTCTAGGATGCCAGAAGGTCCAAAACGCCCCACCACAAGCCCCTCTACATCCATGGGAGTGGCCCTCATCTCCTTGGCAATGGGTACATATCGACTTTGCTGGTCCATTTATGGACTCAATGTGCTTAATCGCGGTTGATGCACACTCCAAGTGGCCGGAGGTAATAAAGATGTCCTCCACCACCACGGAAAAAACCATCACAGTATTAAGGACCATATTCGCCAGGAATGGGCTGCCTGAACAGATCTGTTCTGATAATGGACCGCAATTTGTATCCGAAGAATTCAGGAAGTTCTTAAAAAACAATGGGGTTAAGCACTACACGTCTGCCCCATACCATCCCGCCACCAATGGATTGGCTGAAAGGTTTGTCCAGACCTTCAAGAAGGCCATAAAGGCCATGGGTAATGAAGACATAAATCTACAACATAAGGTAGATAACTTCTTGTTTGCGTACAGGAATGCAACACATGTGGTTACAAACCAAACACCCGCCATGATGTTTTTCAATAGAAGCCTAAGATGCCGGCTGGATTTGGTCAAGCCAAACGTCAGAAGGGACGTAGAGAACCGGCAATTTCAAAGCATGAATGAAAGGCCAACTAGAACCTTCCAGATAGGTCAACCAGTTTTGGCCCGGGACTACCGTACCGAGAAATGGCAGCCTGGAACTATTTGCACACGACTAGGACCGCTGATGTATACCGTGGACATTGGAGAAAGCATAATAAGGTGCCATGCTGACCAGATCATAGAGTCATCCGAAAAAGGACAACCTACACCACAACTCTATATGCCTAATGATGAAGCAGAGATACCCATAGTATCTACCTCCGATCCGGTGATACTGGAACCAGATGAACCCCACACTGGCATTGAAGCCGAATCGACCTTGCCAAAAGAACCTACTACACCACCGAGGCGTTATCCGGACCGAGTCAGGAAGCCTCCAGAGAGACTGAATTTGTAATTGATTAACTTCAGCAAATGTGTATATTATTGTTCTTGTAAAAATGTTATTTAATGATTACTTAAAATGTTATGTACTATTTATCTAAAAGGGGAGGAATTGTAGCGTATGTACCTTTAAGAGGAACTATGTTTTTGAAGCCCCTGTATACTGTAGTACCAGTAGTGACCACTCGGGTATATAAGCCTGTGTAGCGTCTTGTGTAGTTAGTTCACCTCCAGACTTTGTTCAGTAAACACTTGTAAAATCAACTCCTGCAATCCATGTCTCCATTAACACACGGATCTAACAGTAACGTTGTGCCTATAGGGCAGTTGGCAGTTTTAACTGCCTAGATTTTCCTACCCAAGTGTTAAAACACCAGTATATTCGTTGTGGCGTGGACACCTGCGTTTTCGTAGTGCTCAACAAAATGTTCATCTCACCAAGCGCCAGCTTATAACTAGACGCTTGGCCTCATCAATACGTTTTTCGCTGCCCTTCTCTGCTCTTATCGAGTTGTTATCTTCTTCTTCGTCTCGATTCGTCTCGTCTCGTTCGGTTACTATACAAGTCCTGGGCCGCCTACTCACTTTTCGTCTCGCCCCTTTTTGCGGCCTGGGCGTCCTGGATGGCTATGGACTCGGGTCTTGTTTCCCTCCCCTGCAATTGGTGTGGTGTCCTTAGCTGATGAAACTCTGCTACGGGGAGCGAGGAGAGAACCCGCCACGAGGCCAAGGCACGAGTATGAGCGGCGGCAGCCCAAGACCAGACGAGAGGTCAGAGTCAAGAGCGCAAGAGTCCAGAGAGCGATTGCTACTGAGGGCCTACAGTTATACTCCCTTCGAATGGCCCTTATCTGTACGCCAAATCAGGTTAGTTCATTGTTTCAATTTTGGAGGGCTGTTTTAAATGATTATAGCAATCTAAACTAACTGTTTTTAGATGGCCGTTTATCGCACCTAATGGCCTGATGTCCGGGCTGTATTGTTATTAATGCATTCTAATCGGCCTGTACAGCCTTGACGGCTCCCATAAGCTGTTTCCGATTATTTATGCAGACAACTTGATGGCCTCAAGTATAGGCCTAACTGGTTTTAATCTGTCTACGATCTGACTTAATGCATATTCAATGTTTGCTGTCTGGTTTTCAAAACACAAAGTCCTTTTTCACAGAAACTGCATTTTAAGTTTCGATTTCCCAAAAGCTGCTTGTGCTGCTACAGAGTCCAAGCTTTAAAATCTTGCAGGCTATTGGTCACGAGGTGCGGACGCCATCTTTTGGGTACCCCTTTTTAAAATGTCCATGCAGGGTCCCTTTTATTAATAACCTTGGGGGAAATGTGGGAATTTTGCGAATCTTACAGGGACCAACGTTTACTATAGTTACTCTCTTCCTTTTTATAGACCTGTAGAAGCTCTTAGTGTCTGTTTTTATGTTTCTTGCTAGTTTACTCTCATAATCTATCTTCTCTCTCTTTACTGTTTTTTCAGCCGTCCTTTGCAGGTTTCAAAAATTTCCCAATCCTCTGGCCTCCCACTAATCTTCGCTTCATAGAATGCCTTTGTTTTCAATTTGATACCATCTTTAACTTCCTTAGTTAGCCACGCATGGTTCATTCTTCTCTTAGAGTCTTTCCTTCTCACTGGAATATATCTTTGCTGAGAGTTCTGAAATATCTCCTTAAATGTCTGGCACTGCTTATCTACCATCTTACCCTTTAATCTATTTTCCCAGTCCACTTTAGCCAACTTTGTCTTCATACTCTTGTAATTGCCTTTATTTAATTTCAGGACACTAGTTTGAGACCCAAGTTTCTCACCCTCAAACTGAATTTGAAATTCCAACATGCTATGATCACTCTCCCCTAGAGGATCCTTTACTATGAGATCATTAATTAATCCTATCTCATTACACATTACCAGATCTAAAATAGCCTGTTCCCTGGTTGGTTCCACAATGTATTGTTCTAAGAAACCATCCCGAATACACTCTATGAACTCTTCCTCAATCTACCTTTGTCAATTTGATTTGTCCAATCTATATGATGATTAAAATCACCCATGATTATTGCAGTACCTTTCTTACAAGCCTGCATTATTTCTTGATTTATACTCTGTCCTACAGTGTCCTACTGTTAGGGGGCCTATAGACTATACCCACCAGTGACTTCTTTCCCTTATTATTTCTTAACTCCACCCAAACTGATTCTACATCTTGATCTTCTGAGCCAGCTCTGGCTGGTGCTGATGTTCTTTTCTGTTCATTTAAAAGCTTCTGCTGGAACAAGTTGCTTGCAGACATGAATGGCCTTGTAGGGCTTGCTCTGGGAATTGAGCATGACTGAGAAGCCGCGCAGAGCAGAGTAAGCTGCTAGAAGAGGGAGGAGGAGGTGGGGTGAAGGGCTCTCAGCAGAAGGCCATATTCACCAAGCAATGCTCTTACCTCAACATCGGGGGGGCGCTAATGGGGCGCCAATGGCTTTGCGACCAGGCGCGGCATTGACATCAAGCGGCGGCGCTATGGTGTTGTGCCCCGACATCCTTTGCCCGGAGATCATGACCTCATCGCCATGTGCACATCGCCCTGGTAGTGCCCCGATTCAAAATTGAATTCCTCTCCCTGCAGCAGCGCCGGTTGAAAACACCGAGGCGTGCATCGGGCAGCCGGCCGCTTTGGGGGTGATGATTAAAGGTGAGGTGGCTGAGGTAAATGAAAAAAAAACTTACCTTTACTGTTCTAGTTTTTTCGTGGGATCGCGGCTGCCTTGGTGGTCCAGGTAGATATTTTTTAAATTGCAGAGCCTGCAGCGATGGCCCTTCTCTTTAAGGGAGGGAAGGAGCCTTTGAACACGGCAGCGCTGCACAGCCCAGTGCACAGTGTTGCTGAAGTCTCCGACCCACTCTCCGATGTTGATTTCCACTTGATTTAGCGCTCCACTTCCCTCTTGGGGCACTAAAACGTAATTTTGTGGTCTCCGGCGCTAATTACCACCGGGCGCTAAAGCTAACGTCCCAAAATGGTCGATACAGAATTTTTCCCCCTTAACCTTTATGTGCCTGGCTCCTTCCAGATTGCTGCTAGAGATATAAGAAACATCTCACAGTTTGCGTACATTGCTGCTTAAGGGAAGTCATTGAGGCACTCATCCTAAGGGAGGACAGTGGGTTTGTGTTCCCTGTAGCCACTGCCATTCTCCCGGGGCGGTGCCTTAGCAATCCTATTGCTCTGTTGGAGAACAGATTGATGGACTGCTGTGAAGCCTAGAAGCCTGAAAGCTCCTTTGAACAGTGGTATCCAGAGCCATGATGGCAGCAGTCTATTGTGCTGCAATAGAAGCTGTGACATCGGCCATCAGTCATTGCATCATGATAGGTTCCACAGGTGTGCTGATGGAGGTGACCACCCATTTCATGTTGGAAAGGATAGGCTCCAAGCTCTGCGCAAAGCCCTGTGCCAAGTTGGTGCTGGGCTCCTCCATGCTCCTTGACATTGTGCACATGCGTTCTGGTAGGCTTTCCAGTACCATAAGCATTTTGTTACATACACCCATCAGCATTCTTTTGTAGCCTCATCCATCAAAGCCTTCATCTGATACCTCTGCAGCAGAACTAGTGTGCCTCTGGCGAGCTGCTACCTGCACTATCCTTTCCCCCCACACTGGTTCCTGAGCACTTGTGCCTGGTGTCTCTCAACTACTCACTCCCTACTCCATCCTAGCCTCTAAAATATGCATAGTGTCAGTCCCTGATCTGGTGGCTGCAAGTGTAAGATCGTGACAGTGTGTCTTCACCTTCACTGTCTTCTTCCTCTTCCTCCTCTGACTGGGAATGTTCCAGTTCTTGGGTATTTGAAATGAAAAAGGGACAAGGGTTGGGTTGTTGTGAGTGTTTGCTTACACCATCTGCAACTTGTGAGTCAGAAGAGATTGTGGGATGAGGGTGAAGTAGGAAGAGAGAAGGAGGTTTTGGTATGCAGATATCCTCAAGTGGCCATGGCCTCAGCAATGGCCCACCCCATGATGTTTACTCCATGGGGGTTAAAACATGCAGGCACGCTTGTCCTTCTCCAGTTCCTTCCTGCTGCCTTCTGTTATGCACCATCTTCTCCTGCAAGAAAGAGGGAAGTGTGTCAGTGAGTGTCCTGCAATATGTTTGGATGATGTGGCTGTCATGGTTGAATAGCTGCCAGTGTGTGCAAGCTGTGAGTTGTGGGTGTGAGGCTTTCAACAGTGCTAAACGTGTGAGGGTGAGGTAAAGTATATGAATTGAAGAATTGAGTACTGATTGATAGAGCTTGTTGGTAGGTGGGTGATGGGGATGTAATGAATTGAGCAGTGGATGAGGCTAGTGGTGCAGTTGGTAGGAAATGCCATTTGAAGATGAACTCACTCTCCTTGACAACTCATGCCAGATCGTTAAACTTCTTCCTGCACCCCATCCATGTTCTTGGATCAACACTCCTGGCATTGATCTCCGCCACTACTTCTTCCCGCTACCTCCTGAGCATATGTCTAGAGGACCTCCTGCCCCACTGCGGATACAGGATGTCTCTCCTCTTCACATAAACGTAAACAGGCCAACAGTAAAGAGGGTCAAAGTGCAGAAAAATATTAAACAGGCAAAGTTGAAGGCACTTTATCTAAATGCACGTAGCATTCGCAACAAGGTGAATGAATTAATGGCACAAATAGAAGTTAATGGGTATGATGTAATTGCCATTACAGAGTCATGGTTGCAGGGTAACCAAAGCTGGGAACTGAATGTTCCAGGGTACTCAACATTTAGGAAGGACAGACAAAAAGGAAAAGGAGGTGGCGTAGTGCTGTTAATAAGGGATGAGATTGGTACAGTAGAGATAAAAGATCTTGGCTTGGCAGATCGTGATGTAGAACTGGAATCAGTTTGGGTGGAGCTAAGAAACAGCAAAGAAAGGAAAACATTGGCGGGAGCTGTGGATAGGCCACCAAACAGTAGTGGTAATGTAGGGCACAGTATCAATCAAGAAATTAGAAGTGCATGTAACAAGGGCAATATGGTAATCATGGGGGACTTTAATCTACATATTGACTGGGCAAATCAAATTACTACTAATGGTGTGGAGGACGAATTCTTGGAATGCATGCGAGATAGTTTCCTGGATCAGTATGTGGAGGAACCAACCAGGGAACAGGCTATTCTGGATCTGGTACTGTGTAATGAGAAAGGGCTAATCAATAATCTTCTGGTAAAGGGGCCTTCAGGGACACGTGACCATAATATGATTGAATTTTGCAT
Source organism: Somniosus microcephalus (assembly GCF_052327205.1). Lineage (NCBI taxonomy): Eukaryota > Metazoa > Chordata > Chondrichthyes > Squaliformes > Somniosidae > Somniosus > Somniosus microcephalus. The sequence continues at coordinate 66,735,990 of NC_140993.1, read as the reverse complement.
TAAGTTTGAGAGTGATGTAGTCCAATCTAAAACTAAGGTCTTCAATCTAAACAGAGGAAACTACAAGGGTATGAGGGACAAGTTGGCCATGGTAGATTGGGAGACTACACTAAAAGGTATGAAGGTGGACATACAATGGCTATCCTCGGTTCCGAGGGACTGCCTAAGAAGAGAAGAAGACAATGGCTAACATTCAAGGAAACAATGCATAATTTGAAACAAACATATATTCCTCTAGGGCATAAAAACCCAAAAGGAAAAGTGATCCAAACATGGCTAACAAAAGAAATTAAGTCAAAGGAGGAAGCTTATAAAGTTGCCAGAAAAAGCGATCAGCCTGAGGATTGGGATCTTTTTAGAAATTAGCAAAGGGGGACCATGAAATTGATAAAGGGAAAATGGAATATGAGCACAAACTAGCGAAAAATATAAAAATGGATTGTAAAAGCTTCTATAGGTATGTGAAAAGGAAAAGACTGGTGAAGGTAAATGTAGGTCCTTTACAGTCAGAGACGGAAGAATTTATAATGGGGAATGAGGAAATGGCAGAAAAATTAAATAAATACTTTGTTTCTGTCTTCACGGAGGAAAACACAAAAAACCTCCCAGTAATACAAGAAAACCAAGGGTGTGGTGAGAATGAGGAACTTAAAGAAATTATTATTAGTAAAAAAACAGTACTAGCAAAAATAATGGGACTAAAAGTCGATAAATCCCAAGGACCGGATGACCTACATCCTAGGGTTTTGAAAGAGGTGGCCATTGGGATAGTGGACGCATTGGTTGTCATCTTCCAAAATTCTATAGAATCTGGAATGGTTCCTGCAGATTGGAGGATAGCAAATGTAACCCCACTATTTAAGAAAGGACGGAGAGAGAAAACGGAGAACTACAGACCTGTTAGCCTCACATCAGTAGTTGGGAAAATGCTGGAATCTATTATAAAGGATGCAATAACTGGGCACTGAGAAACTAATAGTAAGATTGGGCAGAGTCAACATGGATTTATGAAAGGGAAATCCTGTTTTACAAACCTATTGGAATTCTTTGAGGATGTAACTAGTGGAGTAGACAAAGGGGAACCGGTAGATGTAGTGTATTTGGATTTTCAGAAGGCCTTCGATAAGGTCCCACACAACAGGTTGGTGAACAAAATTAGGGCACATGGAATTGGGGGTAATATACTAGCATGGATTGAGAATTGATTAACAGACAGAGAACAAAGAGTAGGGATAAACGGGTCTTTTTCAGGATGGCAGGCTGTGACTAGTGGGGTACCGCAAGGATCTGTGCTTGGGCCCCAGCTATTCACAATCTATATCAATGATTTGGATGAGGGGACTAAATGTAACATTTCCAAATTTGCGGATGATACAAAGCTAGGTGACAATGTTGGTAGAAAAAACAGAAAGGCAGTGTATTTCCTAAATGGTGAAAGATTGGGGAATGCAGATGCTCAAAGGCACCTGGGTATCCTTGTACATGAGTCACTGAAAGTGAATGTGCAGGTGCAGCAAGCCATTAGGAAGGCAAATGGTATGCTGGCCTTCATTACAAGAGGATTTGAGTACAGGAGCAAATAAGTCTTACTCCAATTATATAGGGCCTTGGTCAGACCACACCTGGAGTACTGTTTACAATTTTGGTCTCCTTACCTAAGGAAGGATATATGTAGTGGGTGGCGGGTGTGGCGCGTGCGCCCAGTCAGTTATGCCCCTGAATGTTTGTGAACGGGTCGAGTCGTTCCCACGCCCCTGGGTTCTAGACACCGGACTTAGGTACAGGCAGCGATATAGAAAACTCGGGTAGACAGGTGGTTTGGATGCAAACAAAACCAAGATTTTATTGAACAAGAAAAAACTTAATACATTCTTAAAAGAAATTACCACTACAATATTATAGGCGAATACACTTATACAGGGAATGGGGAAGACACGGCACATCGAGGGAAAACAACAGTCTTAACAATCCCCTTACCCTTATCCCACCCCTATACCTAACTAGGTTAAGCTATGAGGGGCCAGAATTTATGCTCACCAATCCAAGTTCAAAGTCAACTATTGGAAAAGAAAACAGGTTTTGAGGTTTTGCTCTCTGTCCTCTTAGGTACCCCGTCGCCACGTGGTCTTCAGAAGCGCGGTACTGGAGCTGCTGCCATGATACACCCTCTTCTCCTCAGCTATCATCGTCATCTCGCCCCGATGGGTTCTCCTCTTCTTCTCTCTCGGGCAGTCGTCGGCGGTAACGTTATATGTATCGTACAGTCACCAGTCGTTACCGTTTAGGCCTTATCGGCCATGCACCGAATGCCTGTGTATTCGTTGTGGCATGGAGACCTGCATTATCACTTTTGTTCAACAAGATGCTTGCTGTTATCCTCAGGGACTTTCTCCGTCCCCTCAGGCGTCAGCTTATAACTAGGCGCTTGGGGGTTTAAATTACTGATATGGTTCTCGCTGCTCTGCTCTGCCCTTATGGAGGTATTATCGTCTTCTTCATCTCGTCTCATCTGTCTGATTACATTACAAGTCCTGGGCGACCTGCTCGACTTCGTCTCATCCCTTTTCGCGGCCTGGGCGTCCTGGATGGCTGTGGACTTGGACCTTGCTCCCCTTCCCAGCAGTTGGTATGGTGTCTCTGGCTACTGAAAATCTGCTCCGGGGAGAGAGAGCCCGCCACGAGGCCAGGGCACGAGTACAAGCAGCAGCCCAAGAGGCCGGAGCCACGAGAGCAGGGTCAAAGGCAAAAGCAAGAGTGAGAGCGCCAACCACACCGACTGCTACCTGGGGCCTTCAGTTATACAGGATACAGCAAAAGAGGACAAAGGGATTAATCAGGAAGGGGAAAATAGAATACGAAAGTAAACTTGCAGCAAACATAAAGACAGACTGCAAAAGCTTTTATCGGTATATCAGGAGGAAAAGACTGGTAAAATCCCAAGTCGGTCCCTTGCAGTCCGATTCGGGAGAATATATAATGGAGAATAAGGAAATGGCAGACCAATTAAACTCATACTTTGGTTCTGTATTCACAAAGGAGGACACAAATAACCTCCCAGGAATATCGGCAAACATAGGGACTAATGAGAGGGAGGAGCTGACAGAAATTAGTATCTCTAGGGATATGGTGTTGGGTAAGTTGAGGGGACTGAAGGCCGACAAATCCCCAGGGCCTGATAAACTACATCCTAGGGTACTTAAGGAGGTGGCCCTGGAGATAGCAGATGCTCTAAGGATCATCTTCCGGAACTCCATTGACTCAGGAACAGTACCCGTGGATTGGAGGCTAGCTAATGTTACCCCAATATTTAAAAAGGGGGGTAGAGAGAAAGCAGGGAATTATAGACCAGTAAGCCTTACATCGGTTGTGGGCAAAATGCTAGAGTCCATTATTAAGGATAAAATAGCGGAGCACTTGACAAATGGGGAAAGGATCGGACAGAGTCAACATGGATTTACAAAGGGTAAATCGTGTTTGACTAATCTGCTGGAATTTTTTGAGGAGGTAACTGGTAGAATAGATGGGGGAGAGCCAGTGGATGTGGTGTACCTTGACTTCCAGAAAGCCTTCGATAAGGTTCCACACAAAAGATTATCATGCAAAATTAAGGCTCATGGGATTGGGGGCAAAGTATTAACGTGGATAGAGAACTGGCTGGCGGATAGAAAACAGAGAGTTGGAATAAACGGCTCGTTTTCGGAGTGGCAGGCAGTGACCAGCGGGGTGCCGCAAGGATCTGTCCTGGGACCCCAGCTGTTCACAATATATATAAATGATCTGGATCAGGGAATTGGATGCAATATTTCCAAATTCGCTGACGACACTAAACTAGGAGGAGGGGTGGGCTCTGATGAGGATGTCAGGAGGCTACAGTGTGATTTGGACAGGTTGGGGGAATGGGCGGATATGTGGCAGATGCACTATAATGTGGATAAATGCGAGGTTATCCACTTTGGGGGTAAAAACAGGAGGGTAGATTATTATCTAAATGGCAATAGATTGGGAGATGGGGAAGTGCAGAGGGACCTGGGTGTTCTTGTGCACCAGTCACTGAAGGAGAGCATGCAGGTGCAACAGGCGATTAAGAAGGCAAATGGTATGTTGGCCTTCATATCAAGGGGGTTCGAGTATAGGAATAGGGATACCTTACTACAGCTGTACAAGGTGCTGGTGAGACCGCATCTGGAGTATTGTGTACAGTTTTGGTCGCCCCATCTGCGGAAGGATGTTCTTGCCATGGAAAGAGTGCAACGGCGATTCACCAGGCTGATACCTGGAATGGCGGGAATGACCTACGAAGAGAGATTAAATAGTTTGGGCTTGTACTCACTGGAGTTTAGAAGATTGAGAGGGGATCTCATCGAAACATATAAAATTATGGCAGGCCTGGACAGGCTGAATTCAGAGAGAATGTTTCCAATGGCCGGGGAGCACAGAACCAGGGGCCACAGTCTAAAAATAGCGGGCAAATCATTTAAAACAGAGATGAGGAAGAATTTCTTCACTCAAAGAGTGGTGAGCCTGTGGAATTCCCTGCCACAGAGGGCTGTGAAGGCTAATTCAATAAATATTTTCAAGAGAGAATTGGATATATTTCTGAAGGCTAAGGGGATTAAGGGTTACGGAGAAAAGGCGGGGACGGGGTACTGAACTGGTAAGATCAGCTATGATCTCAGACGAAGATCAGCCATGATCTCATTGAATGGCGGAGCAGGCTCGAAGGGCCGAATGGCCTACTCCTGTTCCTATCTCTATGTATCTATGTATACTTTTCTGAAAACCCTTATCTTCGCGCCAAATCTGGTTAGTTCTTTGTCTTAATTTTGGCGGGCTAGTTTTCAATAATGGTAGCAATCCATGTTAACTGTTTTTAGATGGCCGGTAATTGCATTTACCAGCCCGATAATTGACTTGTATTGTTCTGAAAGTTCTTGATGGGCTTGTCCAGCCTCGATGGCTGTGTTTAATTTGTTTCCGATTATGTATGCAGACTGTTTGATGGTTTTAACTATGGGCCTCACTGATTTTAGATCTGACTCCAATTCGGCCTGATACATTATTCAAAGTTCTGTCTGGCAAAGTTCTCTTCACAGAAAGCCTGCAACCTTAGTTTCAATTAATCCCAAGCTGTCTGCTCTGCAAAATCCACTTTTGAATCCCACAGGCTTTCTGCCACGAGGCCCAGAAGCCATCTTGGGTACCCTTTAATTTAAAATGTCCATTGCAGTGTCCCTATGTATTAATAATAACCTTCTGGGAGATGTAGAAATTTTGCAATCTTACATTCCACCCTGTGATACTAAAACTTGCTTGAAGTATCATATTCTTAAAGTGAGCAAAATTTTTCTGACCCTCCATAGTCAACCTTCCCCTGCAATTATCTATCTAATATACCCACGACACATGCACTTCCCATTCTGTGAAAATGTAGTGTACATCAGCATACAGAGAGTAAAATTACAGACTTTATACACACACATCCAAGCATGGAGGGGGTCTAACACCCCTGCACTACTTGGTACAAATATCTTTATGAAACCGCATCGCAACACAAACAAAAAAAGAAAACCTTTAATTAAAAATAACAAACACAAAGAAACAACAATTCTTTAATCAAATACAGGGAAAAAGACTTAAACTGGCGTATCTTCCTCCACCTCTACATAATGTTCCTTCCAAAAGCTTTGGTTTCGGAACTCTGACCACCGACCTTTTCCCTTACACTGGATGCAAACTAAATACAGCACTATTCCTAACTGGCAAACCACGAGAATGTGGGAAGCCAGTCTGATCCATGAAGGGACCTCTATATTATTGAAAAGGTCCCACCAGGGTGGAGTCACAATATCCAATATCTTAGTCCCTATCTCTACTGTTTTCTGCTCGAGAGCGTATAAATGTTTTTGTGAAACTATAACGGCCTTTAGAATTTTGGTCACGTGTTCAGGGAGAGGGGGAATTTCGTAACTAAAGTGCGCTACGTACTTCTGCAAATTCGTAAAATTCTCCTTCACAGTGAGGTGAACAGTGGAGGGTTCAGGAATGGGGACAATTCGCTCCTGGGCCACTTGAACTTCTGCCTCGGGTTTAAAACAGAAACTGCCGTCACTGACCGGGCGCCTGCTATGCTGTCCGTGCTGGTAGTGGGATGCGCCGGTGGTGACACAATATGTCCCACCCCCTATATATGCTACCTGTGGGGGAACATGGCCCTGTGCCATTGCCTCCATGGTACAATTTATAGGCTTTGCGTCAGCAGCTCTGAACCCACACTGTGGTTTTGAAAAGGCATTCAAGTGCTGGGGACACAGGATTATGTGTGTTCCCCGGCTCCGGCACCCTGAGAGGTCAGTACCTGTCATAGCGTGCTCCCACTTTATGACGTAAGGCGGGACCACTGTGAAACGAATGTGCGCACCCCCCTGAATGACTCCAATGTTCTCAACCCTGTATACCGGTGCGGGTCGGGCTGTCCTACCCATGACCGGCATCCTAACTACTACTCCCATGATTGTGTGGTTGGACCGTCGACAATCCACGGGGACTGGGTAGGCTTCGGAGGCTAGCCAGAGTTGGCATGGGCTCAATGCATTCTCAAAAGGGTGGAGGGCTGCGAGGTGTTTGTTTCTAATCCAGGAGGGGACCAAACCTTGCTTTAAATCCTCCAGGTTACTGTGGCCCTCGCCCAGTAACCACGCCCCGTATAACACACACACCTCATTCTGCGCAGCTTGGTCAGAAGCGATTCTGTCCTCCCTAATGAGAGCATTTACTGTCTTTGCGTGCTTTTCCAACTCCGCCTGGTCCTCATGCAACTCCAAGCCCGCTACCTTGTTCTCATCCAGCAATATCCTTCTTAACTGTGTTTTTAAACCGTTTATCTGGGTCTGCATCTCTATGTCATCCAAGCTGTTGATGACAGAGGACCCAGTATTAAACGCAGTAAAAACATCATTCCATGCACCCCTTCTTTGTCTCCCTGGGTTACCCACGAATTCTCGGTGTGTGGTGTAGGGTTCGGTCTTGTCCTTGTGGGCAAAATCAAACTCATAAAACTTCTTGAATATGTCCCTTAATAGGGCCTGGTATAACTGCTCTGTTTCTTTGGGGCACCACTCCGGTAAATGTACCTCCGTGAGATTTAAAATCACGGAGGCTACCGTGTAGTGTACCTCCTGGTACAGCATCTGATCGGTGGGGACTAATACCAACCCATTCCCTGGTCCCTTGGTGGTGGTGGGGCAACCTTCTCTGGATAACCTCGCCGCCGGCGCTGTGGGCGGGGGCTTACGGGGGCGGGTTACTAGCTCAGTGGCATTGACCGGGATCGGGGAGAAGGGGACTGCGCATGCCTTCAGGCTGGTATCCCAAATTATCCCATCCCCGGCGCCTTGCCACTGCCGGTGGAAAATAATGGATATGCCTGCGGGGCAGACCTTCTCTGACCCCCACATACAGATGTAAATCCCTTGGTCCGGCTCCCACCACTTGTCCCAGCAGACACTTAGTCCTCCATGAGTCCCGGTAATTGTCCGATGGGTGTTGTTACCCAACCGCTCCCATTCGACTCCGGGGTTCCTCATGTCCTTGCTCAACTTCCTGAGCCACCACCAATGATCCAGTGGAATGTGTCCTTTGCACGTTAAACATATTCGCTTTCCAACGGTGACGCTGACCCTCGTGGAAATGACTCGCACCCGGGGGCACAGGAGGGAGGCTTCCCCGTACGTGAATCCAGTTTGGCTGGAGTACTGAGACGAATTGGACCCCAACCATCCTGGCCACCTTCCCTCGTGGACGTAGACAGTGGTTTCCTCCGCATCCCGTTCACCGCTCCCGTCGACCGCCAGGGGCGCCGTGCCCCCGAACACCCAAAGATGTGGGAGTTCTGGATGTCACCCCTCTTCTCCGCACTCATCCTGATCAGGGAGAATAGGATCACGATCCATTCCATCCCAAAAATCTTTCTGGAAAAGATGTAAAAGCATGCAGCCAGGTCCCGAGGAGATTCTCTGGCTTGGTGAGTCATGGTCGGGTCTCGCGACCTCAACCCAAACATACACACTCTCAGCAGATTTCTTACACAAACTACCCATCACCTTATTTAACCCAAATTATAAACACCCAAATTTAAGCTAAATAATTACACTTTTCTTAAAGTTAAAACAAAACTATATACATCCGCCGCCCGTCTCCGGGCGGCCAGGCTAATCCCTAGTTGGGCTGCGGCTCACTGCTACCCCCGGCGTGACCGCACCATCCTTGACCGTTGGTCCCTCGCAGCCCGAGGCTGCTTCTTGGGATTCACTTTGAAACCCTTCTGTTCTAACAGCTCCAGTAGCTCGGCCAATAGTGGGCCATGCTTCTCTTTCCAATCAGTGAACAGGAGCAGGTCATCCACATATTGTACCAACTGTCCGGGCTGACTAAAATCCTTCAAACTGTCCGCCATGCACTGATGGAAGATGCTGAGGCTATTATGGAAGCCCTGAGGCAAACAGTTCCACGTGTACTGTTGCCCTTTAAACGTAAAGGCAAACTTGTACTGATCCTCCCTCCTTACAGGGATGGACCAAAACCCATTGGAAATATCCAGCACCGTGAAAGTGGTCGCGGATGCTGGAATACTCCCTATCAGGTCGGCAACTGCTGCCACTGTAGGTGCTGTTAGATTCAAAATTTTCAGCAATAATCACGCAAGAAAACAGGATAAAATAAGACAGTTTATTGACCAAAGTAAGCTTGCACAGAAAAACCTTTGATAAAAGGGCATACAAAATGGCCGCCGGGCCTCGTAATCAGTTTCTGGACCATTTGATTTCTGTTACTGCAAGCCAGACCGGCTTGTGGATTGAAGACAGTAAGCCCGCGAAAGCCAGTATCGGGAAACCGAAACTCAGGGAAACAGCATACATATTCAATGGATTCTAAGTACAAGACAGTTTCAGGCAAACAGGATGGGGCCCATCAAGATATGGGCGGACAATGCATGAACACTTAAACCCATTTAATGTACAAAGGAAAAACCGTTTAACAGCCATCAAGGGAAATCTCCAGACCGATCAATATGCGAACCGAGTTACGGTGACAAAGTAAAAGACATTAAAAGACATTATCGGCCAGGAAGGCCAGTTAAGTTATCACCGGCTCCCGTTACAAGACAAAGCGCCCCTGCAGAGTTTTCTGCCCGCCAAAATATTACAAAGACTGGACTATGATCTGGCGGGAGATAAGGCTGGCCCAAAAGGGGTATAAATATGGATTTTGAAAAGTCCATCAGCGCCTCTTCTACCTCGGTAGCTTCGGAATTCGATCAGGAAGTTTCGGACGGACATTTCGGAAAGGACAACGTGGTCGGTGTTCAGCCAGACAAGGCTCGGCCGTGACGAGAAGACGACGAGGGTGGCCCGGGTACCGTTGTCGGGAGATCATCGACGACCCAGGCCGAAGAAGAAGACACCCTCAGGAAAACCGACGATCCAGGCCGGAGAGAAAGGACATTCCGGGCCTAGCACTTCCGTGCCTCAACATCCCATCGAGGTGTTGTTCTGTTCCATGAACCCAAATCCACAACAGACTTAGTGGATTTCAGCCATGACGAGCGCTCACCGAGGCTGTGTCCACTGCCTCATCGCCTGAGAGAGAGAGAAAATCAAGCTGCGCCAGAAGTTTCCAAATCCACGTGACGACGGAAAGCTGTGCCAGAAAGGCTGCGAACCCCTCCTTTTTGCGATTCTGATAGTGGTGAGCATGATCCCGAGTTCCTCAAGTCGAAACTTAGTTTAGGTATTAGGGGAGGGAGTAAGGTCAAATCGTAATGTGTTTCCCCTTTTACGACGTGCCGTGTGTTCCCCATTTCCATAGAGTCAAGTTCATACATTTGTGCATGATTGTAGTTACTTTGATCTGTGCCTATGACATGTATTTTGTAATGCTTCAAACTGTTTAAAAATAAAAGCATCCATTTCGTGCTATTCAACCTGGTCTATTGAGTCCTTTCTCTGCACTACAGTTCTCTGCATCTAAGTCCAAGGTCTAGAACCGTAGGGGAGAGTGGGTCGAACCACTCAAGGGTAATTATTGCACAAAGCCTGGCAGGAGACCAGAACGAGCAAGAGAAACCCCCTACAGAAATGGCGACCGCGGCAGGACCTTGGCAGCAGGAAAGTAGTGTGTTAGATCAAGGTCTGAATAAACGAAATGTGATGGATGAAAGAATAGCGGATTATGTTTTTGGAAAGGTAAACCTCACAAAACAATGGATATCTGACCTATTAAGGGATAGGCGCCCGCTAGACGCAGCCATCAAGTGGACAGAGGGTAAAGAGCATAAGAAATCTGTAGAAAAGGCGGTCTGGCTGATGTGCTACAAGAAGCAAGTCCAGCTTTTGGACCAAGTCGTTGTAGCACAGACAACCCAGATAAAAGGGTTGCTTACAGAAGTAGAGGAAAAGGTTGCGGGAGGTCAAAAACTGATTGAATCGCTTAACGCGCTGAATCAGGAATGCCAATCCACAACTCACCGCCACGAAACCCGGGTAGAGTATTTAAAATGTCAGGTCATTGAAGCCAAGGCCTGTGAAGGTAGAATGAGAGAAAGGTGTTTCTGTCTAGCTAAGCAAATAGAGACCCAAGAGGAAAAACTTCTGGGAGCCAGGGCAGCATATAAGATGGCCATGGAGGATAGATCTTAGAGCACCGACCACAGCGCTTGCCGCCGGGAGCAAGAGGACCTGAGAACGGCCCTAGCCAAGGCAAACGGGTTGGTGTGTCTCATAAACCCACCAGCGAGCCAGCTATTGCTAGCCAAGGAATCCAAAAGACCGATTCCACAAGAGATAGTTCAGGAACCAACCCCCGAACCCTCTGCGCCTCCTGCTTATGATGAGCCTTGGACTCCGGGAAAGGAAACGGAGACGGTAGATGAAGAGATTCTTGAGGAAGAGCCACCCCAGGTAGCAGAGTCAGGACCGGCACCGATGTGTCCCACGCGACACCGGAGGCTCGGTCCAGGCGCCAATGATGGTGAGGACGGACCCCTTGTGAATCAGATCATAATGCCCCACAGCGCACAACAGCTGAGGGCAACGATAAGTCACATCCCAAAACTCTCCGAGTCAGGAGATCCCTCCGTCCATTTTAGGGACGTGGAGCAGACCGCAGCCGTTAATGACTGCGACGGGGTTGAACAGTCTAAGATGCTGCTGTTCTCCCTGGACAGCTCGCTCCTCCAGTGTCTCCCTGACGAGAGCAAGAGAGGGCACAGGGAATATGGGTTGTTACGGGACGAGATCCTGGAGATTATAGGAGAGGGTGACGGAACTCCGTTCCTCCGTTTAGAAAAGACAGTGCAGCTAGAAGGAGAACCCCCACGGGTTTTCGCCGGAAGGTTGTGGCCCGTGTATCGGCGCAGCTGCCCAGGAGGACCGGACCGGAACGCGCTAAATGATGAACAAAGGGCTCATTGGCTCCGGTGCCTGGTAGCAGGTTGCTTGCCAATAGTGAGGGAGCAGGCCAAAGCATGGTTTGACCCCACTAACGCCCGCTCCACGGAAGACGTAGTGCTCGATCAGCTCACGATCAGTTACAGGAACAACAAGGGTAGGAAAACGCCTGCTTTAAAAGGAAAGGTACATGAGGCAAGGCCCGCAGCTTCTGCTAAAAAGGAATGGCATCAGGAGGGGAATCGCCCTCCCCAAGCCAAAAGCAGTTGTTACGGGTGTGGGAAGGAGGGTCATTGGCGCAAGGACTGTAGAAATCCATGGAAGGATAATAGAGGGAGATTCCCCGCAGCCCAAGCCCAAGCCCAAGCCCAGACCGTTGCCCCAGCACCAGTCCAAGCCCAAGCCCAGAACGCTGCCCCAGCACCAGCCCAAAACCCCACCGTAGCCCCTGCCCCAGCAACAGGAGGTGGTGCGGTTGTGGATCCCGCTACGATTGAGTCAATTTTAGAGACTATGCGGTCTCTGATGACCTCGCAGGGGAAGGTAGCAGTCGCCAACAGCCCTATCGCTCCCGAGACCCCAACCGAAGCACCTAAATGACTGACGCCTGCGCAGCCCGTCTACTTGTGTCCGCTCCGCTATGACGCCTGGAGAAGACCTGTGGTGGAAATGGAGGTGGAAAGGGAAAAGAGTAGTTACCTGTTGGATACGGGAGCTTCGTGCATCGTGATCCACACAGCTAGACCTTTTGCCTCACCTCTGTCCACCCAGGCTCCATTCTCAGTAGCGGGTTTCACAGGCAGAGAACAGGCTGGCGCGTACTCCATCCCGCTCTCCATTCATTTGGGAGCACTCCACACCACATGGACGTGTATCCTATTGAAGTGGAGTGAGGGGGGTGGAAAAGGCATCCTCGGGGCTGATTTCTTGGTGGAACACGGGATCCTCGTGGACCTGAGAAATCATTGTCTCTGGGGAGCCGAGAGCAGTTTAGGTAAGGTAGTTGTAATCCCAGGGAGGGAAGAAAAGGGGGCCCTGTGCACCATGAACCCTTCAGGAGGTTACGATCTCGAGCTCATGGTAGCGAATGTCCCAACGGACTTGCAGGCGTGTGTGTCGGAAAATCTGACCGCGTTTGCCACCCACAAGCACGACTGCGGGAGAGTCACTGGGTTTGAAGTCAGCGTAGACGGGGACCCCATGATCCGACCCCAAAAGCAGTATAACTTCCCCAAGGAGGCAGAACCCGACATGGAGACCGCAATATCTTCATTGGTGCAGCAGGGCGTATTGAGACCAATAGCCACTCACGTGAACTCCCCCTTATGGCCGGTAAAGAAGCCGGACAATTCGTGGAGAGCCACGGTGGACTACAGAGTCCTCAATAGTAACATCCCAGCCTGCGCGCCCACGGTAGCAGCAGTTGCAGACCTAATAGGGAGTATTCCAGCATCGGCGACCACGTTCACGGTGCTGGATATCTCGAACGGTTTTTGGTCCATTCCGCTGCGGCGGGAGGATCAGTACAAGTTTGCCTTTACTTTCAAAGGGCAACAGTACACTTGGAACTGCTTGCCACAGGGTTTTCACAACAGCCCCAGCATTTTCCATCAATGCATGGTGGGGAGTTTAAAAGAATTTAGCCAGCCCAACCAGATAGTACAGTATGTGGACGACTTACTCCTTTTCACGGACACAAGGGAGGAGCACGGCCCACTATTAGCCGAATTATTGGAGCTGTTAGAAAGGAAGGGTTTCAAAGTAAACCCAAAGAAAGCACAGATCGGCCAGCAGGAAGTCAAATTCCTGGGTCTGGCCATCCGCGCTGGAGAAAGAGCCATAGATAAGGCCAGAAGGGAATCAGTACAAGATCTGCCGATCCCCAACACAGTAACGGGTGTAAGGTCCTTTTTGGGATTGACCGGGTACTGCAGAGATTTCATCGAGGACTATGCTGCCACAGCAGCCCCGCTACTCCGACTCTTACACAAGGGAATTGAGTGGTCTTGGGATGAGGGGTGCCAGGCAGCATTTGAGAAGTTGAAAAGAGATCTGCAGACCGCGCCAGCCCTAGGGGCCATAGATGGGGGAGAGGAGTTTTTCCTGGAGGTAGCCGCTAGTGGGGACAGCCTGAGCGCCGTGCTGCTCCAGGAGCGGCACGGCAAGCTGAGACCGGTAGTTTATTCCTCCAGGGTGCTCACGGATGTAGAGAGGAGTTTCTCCAATTGCGAACGGCATCTCCTGGCCACGCATTGGGCTGTGAACAGATCAGTGATCTTCACAGGAACCTCTCCCATCACGCTCCTCACCCATCACACCCCCACAAAGATGCTTCTGGATGGAAGGATTAAGGATGGGACCGTAAGCAGTGCTCGGATTGCGCGCTGGACCCTCCTCCTTTCCCAGATGGATCTCAAAGTTAAAGGCCTCTGCGAGCCAAAGCTCGCAGCCAACATGGTATATCCCGGAACAGCCCATCGGTGTTCCGTAGAAGGGGTATGGGAGGTCAACATAGGTTTACGGGCCGGGATACACCCCACAGGCCGCGAAATCTACGTAGACAGTTCCAGCACTGTATCTGCTGGCGAACGACTCACAGGGTGTGGAGTTTATGACCCTGCGGCAAACATTGCCCTGGCAATTAAGCTCCCCAGCACTATGAGCGCACAGCAGGCTGAACTGTCCGCGGTGGCGTACGTGGTTACCCACCCCGAGATTTTCCCAACCCCATACACGATTTGCTCAGACAGCATGTTCACATGCAATTCGTGTACGGAGTACCTCGCCATCTGGTCCCGCCGTGGATATACCTCCGCGGACGGGCGGCCTTTAACAGTTAAGCCCTTGCTGGAAAAGATCCTGGCAGCTGTGGGGGAGGAAGGGGAAGTGTTCATCCATAAGGTGAAGGCTCATTCCACCACAGAACCCCGCAGTCAGGGCAACCAGCAGGCGGATGCGCTAGCCAGGGAGGGTGCCCGCAACGGCATTCTCTGGGACCCCTATGGACCCGGACCCGTGGCGGCGATCCAAGGCAGGGAGGGAACTCCAGGGAACACAGGGGTGACACTGCCCCCAGACCTAAAGACCGTCCAAACCCTGGATCCCGCCCTAAAAACAGTCCTAAAAGCCATCACAGAAGGCAAGCAGGTAGAGGGTCCGTACAGTACGGCAGCCCTCTCAGTCAAAGAAGGCATGCTGTTCCGAGAGGAGCAGTGGGTTGTGCCGCAGCAGCACCGGAGGGAATTCCTGCAACTGGCCCACGAGGGTCCAGGGGCGGGATACCCTGGGCCTGAGGTTACCTGGCAGCGGGTAGAGCAGGCGGGATGGTGGCCGGGACTTCGGGACGATGTCCGCGAGTTCTGCACAAGCTGTCTTGTGTGCGCTGCAAACAACCCAGACCCCCACAAAAGGAAAGTGCCCATGGGGCACATCAGGAGGGTAGAGGGACCATGGCAGTCGATTCAGGTCGACTACATAGGGCCCCTGCCCGCCGCCCAGGGAGGATATAAGTACTGCCTTGTCCTGGTAGATGTGTTCACCAAATGGGTAGAAGCTTTCCCGTGCAGAACAGCTACGGCACTGGGCACTGCTAAGATCTTGATTCGGGAAGTGTTCTCACGGTGGGGACTTCCCCGTTTTGTAGAGTCCGACCAAGGGAGTCAGTTCACCGGTCAAGTAATGCAGAACGCCCTCATGCTCTTGGGCATTGAGGGGAAGTGGCATGTAGCATACAATCCCCAGTCATCCGGGATTGTTGAACGCATGAATCGGACCCTCAAGGAAAAGCTGAGGAAAGAGACAATGGGCTCGCCCCAGAAATGGGCGGAGGTCCTGCCTTTAGTCCTCATGGGGATCCGGGCCAGCCAGTCCAAAAGTACGGGGTATTCCCCGCACGAATTAATGACTGGAAGGATCATGCGAACACCCACCCATGTACTAGCCCCGGTGCTCACTGAGGGCCAGCTCCGAGAGGTGAAGCGAGACAAATTCGTCCAAACCCTTTTGGAGCGCCTGAAACAGATTCATGGGAAGACAGCATCAGGGAAATCGACTGTTACTGGAACCTCGTAAGCAACAAGAGTGGGTAGTCGGAGACCAGGTCATGGTCCGAAACTATGCCAGGGTAGGGAGTTTTGAACCATTGTACATGGGGCCTTACAGCATTGTAGACAAGGCCAGCCCCATGGTTTATGCAGTGAAGGTGCCCCGACGTACCAAATGGTTTCACATTAACCAGTGTAAACTGTTTAAATCGGGTGCACAAGGGCCAACAACAGGGACCAGGTCTGAGAACAAAAATCCTCAGCCTGTAACAGAGTCACAGACCACACAGGCTGGAACAGTAGCCTGCGTGAATGGAGGGGCCACCCCATCGGAGTGGGAGGTCTCCCCTCTAATTTGGGATTCGGACGAGGAAGAGCCCGAACAACTCGACCTCGCCTTAGACCCAATCACGGAGGAGGAAGAGTCAGAGGATGACGATCCCGCCCTCGACTCAAGCTTGGGGGAGGTAGGGAATGGGGGCGGAGACTCACTACTTGTAGGGACAAGTGAGGTGGAGTCGGAAGCCACAAATCCCGGCCCCAGGGGGACGGAGCCTGAGGGAGGGGAGCTGGAGCCGGCAGCTGTGGTGGAACCACAGGCTGTGACGGTGACAGTCCCAAACCCCGGTCCATCAGCCCCGGGAGCCTCACCCAAAGCAGCCCCTCGTAGGTCGACTCGAGCGCCCCAGCCCAGAAAGTTTTGGCCAGATTCTCCCCATCCTTCCCAACCTCGGTTTAGAGCAGCCCCAGAAAGGCATGGTTCCCGTTCAACAGCGACAGGCTGCGGGGGATCAAAGCCGAAGGTCAGTGCAGTCCCACCACAGGGTGCGGCACGCTGCAGCCCTCACAGGAATTCAGTAGGCCGCCCAGCGGAGGGCGGCGCTGTACATAAGTTAAGTTAGGTAATTATGATGATAGTTTAAGGAATATAAAGTTTACAGTGTTAAGAAATGTTAAGAGTACAATTTTGAAGTCTGCCCGGTATGTGTGCTTGTTTGGAAGCGGGGTCCAGGAACCCGCGCGTCCATTTAATTAGGCCAGCAGCTATTGGGAGCCTGGCTACATCATTTTATTGGTTACAGAAACCTGGGATATGATGAAAAAGATTCTCATCGTGTTCGTGGCGATCGGGTGCGGGTGGGCCTACCGAGGCCGCACCAAGGACGTCATCATCTTCGGGTGTTCCGGGGACACGGCCCCCATCGCGACGGATGGGACAGGGGAGCGAGAGGTTGAGGAAACCGCCACCTACTTCCACCAGGGGAGATGGCCAGGTTGGCTGGGGACGAATTCTACGGAATACTCCAGCAATTTCGGTTTTGCCTACCAAGAGACTTCGTTAACGTGCCCTCGGGTGAGGATCCTTGCACCCAGAGTCAGCGTTACCGTGGGAAAGAGGATCTGTCTGGTGAGTAATGGGAACGTACCACTAAGGCGATGGTGGTGGCTGCGAAAGCTGGGAAAGGACATGAAGAACTCTACGGTCGAGTGGGAGCGACTGGGTAATAATACCCATCGGACTATTACGGGGACTCACGGACAATTACGTGTGTGTTGGGACAAATGGTGGGAACCAGATGAAGGAATATATGTCTGTATGTGGGGTTCAAAACGCATTTGCCCCAAGGGCGTATCCATCTTCTTCCAGAGGCAGTGGCAGGATGAAGGAAAGGGGATGAGATGGGATGTCAGCACTCGAGCGTGCGGAGCCCCATACTCCCCTATTCCAGTAAACGCCACTGAACTCATCACCCGCCCACGCAAGCCCCTGCCCACGCTTCCGGTAGCACTAGCCCAGAAAGAAGGGTGCCCCACCACCACCAAGGGACCCGGGAACGGTTTAGTATTGGTACCCACCGGTCAGGTGCTGTACCAAGGGGTACACTACGTGGTGGCCTCAGTGATTTTAAACCTCACTGAGGTACGATTGCTGGAGTGGTGTCCCAAAGAAACGGAACAATTATACCAGGTCCTGTTAACCCGAATGTTTAGACAGTTTTACGAGTTTGACTTTGCCGACATCGACAAAGACAAATTATACACCACACCACCGGAAGTTTTGGATCGAGTCGGGAGGCAAAGAAGGGGTACAGTAAATGACATATTCACTGCTTTTAATACCGGGACATCTGTCGTCAATGCTCTAGATAACGTGGAGCTGCAGACACAGATCAACGGTTTAAAAGCCCAGTTAAGGAACATACTGACAGACGAAAACAAGGTAGTGGGTTCTGAGTTACATGAAGACCAGGCCATGACACTACACTTTAAGGAAATAATAGCTGAGCTGGAGAAACACGCGAGAACGGTAAATGCGCTCATTAAGGAGGATCGGAATGCGTCCGATCAAGCTGCGCAAAACGAGGCCTGTGTGCTATACGGGGCGTGGTTACTGGGCGAGGGCCGCAGTAATCTTGAGGATTTAAAACAGGGTTTGGTCCCGTCCTGGATCAGCAACAAGCACTTGCAAGTGCTCCACCCTTTTGAGAATGCATTAAGCCCGTGCCAGCTCACACTAGCTGCAGAAGCGTACCCAGTCCCAGTGGACTGCGGACGTTCGAATCATACTATCATGGGAATCGTGGTAAGAATGCCGGTGTTGGGTCCCGCAGCAAAGCCCGCCCCGGTATACAGGGTGGAGAACATTGGAGTCATTCAGGGGGGCGCGCACATTCGTTACGCAGTGGTCCCGCCTTACGTCATCAGATGGGAGCGTACGATGACAGGCACCGACCTCTCGGGGTGTTGGAGCCGGGGAGCACACATCATCCTGTGTCCCCAGCACTTGAATGCCTTTTTGAAACCACAGTGCGGGTTCAGAACCGCTAGCGCGAAGCCGATAAATTGCACCATGGAGGCAATGGCAGAGGACCATGTGCCCCCGCAGGTAGCATATATCGGGGGTGGGACATACTGCGTCACCACTGCAGCGCCTCACTACTGCTACGGACAGCACGAGTGGTGTTCGATCAGTGATAGCAGTTTCTGTTTCAAACCCAGGGCTGAGGTTCAAGTGGCACAACAACGAATTGTCCCCATTCCTGCACCCTCCACCGTTCACCTCACTGTAAAAGAGAATTTCACGGACTTGCAACGATTCATCGCGCATTTTGGTTATGTCATTCCCCCTCTTCCCGAACACCTCACCAAGATTTTAAAAGCCGTTATAGTTTCACAGAAACATTTTTACACACTGGAGCAGAAGACTTTAGAGATAGGAAAAGACATATTGGACATAGTCATCCCACCATGGTGGGACTTGTTCATTAACATAGAGGTCCCGGCCTGGATTAGAATAGCATCCCACATCCTAGTAGTGTGTCAGGTTTCAATTGTGATATTTTTGCTGTTCGTGCATTGCAAGAGAGGCAAACGCCTCCAGAGGCACGAGAGCACAGGAGAATGGAGAGAACGCTATGTGCGAATGGGGGAAGAAGACACCCCACTTTAAGCTGCTAGTATTGAAAGTTAGGCGTCCCTCCATTTTTAGATTTTGGCCATTTGCGCGTTTTTTTTTAAGTATATGAATATTGTTATGTTATTAGTCGTTGTTAAGTTTTTGGATTAATAAAAGGTGTATGCAGGTGGTGCAAGAGGGTATCAACCCCTGCACATCTGACAGATGAATGTGTTATAGTTTAAGAAGTACTGCCTATGATTGTCCAAATGTGCACAAGGTAATTTTCGTTTTTTTTCGGAAATGGGAACTGCATGTGTCGTGAGGGTCATAGATAGTTAAGTGCCAGGAATGTTTGGATGTGGGGAATCAGGGAAAATTTGCTCACCAAGGATCATTGATACCTCTAGCAAGCTATCAGTATCACAGGGGGGCCTGTAAGATTCAAAATTTTCAGCAATAATCACGCAAGAAAACAGGATAAAATAAGACAGTTTATTGACCAAAGTAAGCTTGCACAGAAAAACCTTTGATAAAAGGGCATACAAAATGGCCGCCGGGCCTCGTGATCAGTTTCTGGACCATTTGATTTCTGTTACTGCAAGCCAGACCGGCTTGTGGATTGAAGACAGTAAGCCCGCGAAAGCCAGTATCGGGAAACCGAAACTCAGGGAAACAGCATACATATTCAATGGATTCTAAGTACAAGACAGTTTCAGGCAAACAGGATGGGGCCCATCAAGATATGGGCGGACAATGCATGAACACTTAAACCCATTTAATGTACAAAGGAAAAACCGTTTAACAGCCATCAAGGGAAATCTCCAGACCGATCAATATGCGAACCGAGTTACGGTGACAAAGTAAAAGACATTAAAAGACATTATCGGCCAGGAAGGCCAGTTAAGTTATCACCGGCTCCCGTTACAAGACAAAGCGCCCCTGCAGAGTTTTCTGCCCGCCAAAATATTACAAAGACTGGACTATGATCTGGCGGGAGATAAGGCTGGCCCAAAAGGGGTATAAATATGGATTTTGAAAAGTCCATCAGCGCCTCTTCTACCTCGGTAGCTTCGGAATTCGATCAGGAAGTTTCGGACGGACATTTCGGAAAGGACAACGTGGTCGGTGTTCAGCCAGACAAGACTCGGCCGCGACGAGAAGACGACGAGGGTGGCCCGGGTACTGTTGTCGGGAGATCATCGACGACCCAGGCCGAAGAAGAAGACACCCTCAGGAAAACCGACGATCCAGGCCGGAGAGAAAGGACATTCCGGGCCTAGCACTTCCGTGCCTCAACATCCCATCGAGGTGTTGTTCTGTTCCATGAACCCAAATCCACAACAGACTTAGTTGATTTCAGCCATGACGAGCGCTCACCGAGGCTGTGTCCACTGCCTCATTGCCTGAGAGAGAGAGAAAATCAAGCTGCGCCAGAAGTTTCCAAATCCACGTGACGATGGAAAGCTGTGCCAGAAAGGCTGCGAACCCCTCCTTTTTGCGATTCTGATAGTGGTGAGCATGATCCCGAGTTCCTCAAGTCGAAACTTAGTTTAGGTATTAGGGGAGGGAGTAAGGTTAAATCGTAATGTGTTTCCCCTTTTACGACGTGCCGTGTGTTCCCCATTTCCATAGAGTCAAGTTCATAAATTTGTGCATGATTGTAGTTACTTTGATCTGTGCCTATGACATGTATTTTGTAATGCTTCAAACTGTTTAAAAATAAAAGCATCCATTTCGTGCTATTCAACCTGGTCTATTGAGTCCTTTCTCTGCACTACAGTTCTCTGCATCTAAGTCCAAGGTCTAGAACCGTAGGGGAGAGTGGGTCGAACCACTCAAGGGTAATTATTGCACAAAGCCTGGCAGGAGACCAGAACGAGCAAGAGAAACCCCCTACAGTGCACAGGCTGGGATGTTACTATTGAGCACCCGATAGTCCACCATGGCCCTCCAGGAATTGTCCGATTTACTAACCGGCCACAACGGAGAGTTTACATGGGCGGCTATCGGCCTCAGAACTCCCTGCTGTACTAACGAGGACATGGCTGCTTCCATGTCTGGCTCTGCTTCCCTGGGGAAGTTATACTGTTTCTGTGGTCGGGCCATGGGGTCCCCATCTACTCTGACCTCAAACCCTGTGACCCTCCCGCAGTCGTGTTTGTGAGTGGCAAATGCGGCCAGGTGGGCCCGCACAAATGCCTGGAACTCTGGTGGGGTGTTGCTGACCGTGAGCCCGAGGTTACAATCCTCTTTGGGCTTCATGGTGCAGAGGGTCCCCTTCCCCTCCTTACCCGGGATAACTATGATCTCACCGTTCTTTACTTTTCCTGCCCCCCAGAGGCAGTGATTCCTCAAATCCACCAGGATCCCGTGACCTATGATAAAGTCGGCCCCCAGGACCCCTCTTCCACCCTCCACTACCCAATTCATCAGGACACACGTCCACTTAGAGCGGAGCGGTCCTATCCAAATGGCGAGCGGGATGGAGACCGAACCAGCCTGCTCCTTACCCGTGAACCCCGATAGACTGTATGGGACCCCGCTAGAGAGCGGTGAGGTGGTGGGGTTAGCTGAGTAGATCACGGTGCGCGATGCCCCCGTGTCCAACAGATAGGTCCCCGTTACCTTTTCCACCTCCATCTCCATCATGGGTTTCCTCCACTCATCATATCGGAGCGAACACAGATACACAGGCTGCGCTGGCTCTAGCCACGGTTGTGGGTTGGATGGGGCTGATGGGGTGAGAGCACCGGTGGTGGCTGCTACTCTCCCCTGGCCAGTCGGTAAGGACCTCATGGCATCCAAAAGCGACTCGACCTCTGCGGAAGGGGTCCCTACCCCTGCCTTTTGGGCTGGGGCTGTGGATGCTTTCCCTTGTTACCCTTCCAAGGTTTCTTACACTCCTTCTGCCAGTGACTTTCCTTCCCACACCCGTAACAATTGGTCTTTTTGTTGGGGGGGGTTACTCCCTTCCTGGTGCCACTCTTTCCTACCCGGTCCGGGTTTTACCTCATGCAGCTTAACCTTGGGTGGGTGTGCATCGACTCCCCTACCGTTTTTATAGGCCAGAGTGAGCTGCCTAATTACCATGAGTTCTGTGGTCTGGGGATCTTTGGGGTCGAACCAGGCTTCTGCCTTGGTCCGGATCTGTGGCAAGCTGTTCGCCACCAGGCAACGGAGCCAATGCGTCAGGGAATCCCCCATTCAGGAACATCCGGCCGGGCATTCCCGGGCAAGCCTTCCGGTACACCGGCCACAGCCGGTCCGCAAAAGCCTGCGGGGTCTCCCCTGAGAGCTGGACCGCCCTCTCCGCTCGGGAGAAAGGACTCTCCTCATCCATCCCCATGGCCTCCAGAACCGCGTCTCAAAGCTCCTCGGAACCGCTCTGTCCCCTCTTACACTCTTCAGAGAAGGATTGGAGGAGATTACTCTCCAGGGAGATTAGCAGCATCTTGGCCTTCTCAGCGTCATCGCAGTCATTGACGCTTGCGGCCTGCTCTATTTCCCTGAAGTGGATCGAGGGGTCTCCCTTGGCCGAAAGCTTCGCCTTATGGTTGACCATAACCCTAAGCTGCTGGGTGTTAAAGGGTAACACAAACTGGTTTTGGAGGGGTCCCTCATCATCGCCATTGGCGGGTCGGCTGAACCTCCGATGCCGTGCTGGGCACATCGGTTCTGGTTCCGGCTTTTCGGGCGGGGGTTGCTCTACCTCTGCCTCCACCTCTGGCTCCATTTCGGGTTCCACCCCCGTGCTATGTTCATTAAAAACTAGTCGTTTTTATTAAGAACAGCTAGCTTTTGCTAGACACTTTATTGAGCACATGTGGACTAGGTACAGTATCTGTAGAGGCCTCCATCTTGACTACTGCCTCATGGGTAGCCTAGTGCATCGTGGGTAATGTAGTCTTATATATATATAGACATACAGCAATATACAGCTCTACACAGCTCTACGGCGCCACCTAGTGTCCACTATAGAATGACATGTTATTGATCATTACATCCCCCTTTCTTTGAGGTTAAACAAAATCAATATCAATCAACTTTCAAGAAAAACAATAAAGATGATATCAGCAACACTTCTGTTAGTGCTCTATAAGCATAAACATTTTCACAACAGTCAACACATTTTCAAAGCTTTACATTATACTCAAAGATTAAGTCTATCAGGCTTTTTTACTTCACGTGTGGATCTTCTCAACACGGGTAAGTCTAATGTGTCTTCATGAGATTGTTCTGGTGGTGATTGACAAGATGCAGTTGTGGCATTGTCATCGATTTGCTCTTCGATAGTCTCTTGTGTTTTTAGGAGGGAACGGCAGTTCCTCCTGAGAATCTGTCCTTCCTCAGTTCCAACAGTGTATGACCATGGTCCTACTTCCTCAAGAACTGTAGCTTTCCTGTTCCATGCATTTGGAGCCTCAATCCTGACAACATCATCCCTTGTCAATGGCTTCAGAGTTTTGGATGACTTGTCATAGTATGATTTCTGTTTCAGCTTTAACAGTTGAAGTCTCTGTCTCAGTTCCTTACTCTGCTTTTCTTTTGCACAGCAGGGTAGCGTGGTACGCAACTTGCGACCCATTAGGAGTTCAGCAGGTGAAGAACCAGAGTCTAAAGGTGAGGCTCGGTAGCTCAGCAGGGCGAGATAAGGATCAGACTTGCTTTCTGTCGCTTTCTTCAGTAGCTGCTTGAGAACTTGAACACCTTTCTCTGCCTTAACGTTCGACTGAGCATACAAAGGACTGGATGTGATGTGTTGAAAGTCATAATGTGCTGCAAACTGTTGCCACTCCTTACAGTTGAAGCACGGACCATTGTCACTAACGGCAATCCTGGGAATTCCATGTCTGGTGAAGATGGATTTCACATGCATTATGACATTGCTTGCTGTGGTGCTTGAGAGCAGCGCCATCTCAGGATAGTTAGAATAGTAGTCAATCACTATTAGATAGTCTTTACCATTTAAATGAAAAAGGCCCATACCAACCTTTTGCCATGGTGCTGTTGGTATGTCAGCTACTATCATTGGTTCCTTTGCTTGTTTGTTTTGGTGTTTCTGACATGTCTCACATTTGCCTATCATGTTCTCAATGTCCTTATTTATGCCAGGCCAATAAACAGTGTCTCTTGCTCTCCTTTTGCATTTTTCAATTCCGAGGTGTCCCTCATGAATCCTTTTGAGCATATCTTGACGTAGAGCCTGCGGAATGACTATTCTGTTCTGTTTTAGTAATAGTCCACTTGCGACACTCAATTCTGACCTTATGTGAAAATATTTTGGACAGGAACCTTTTGGCCAACCATGATGAATGTTCTCTATTACTGTTTGTAATACTCTATCTTTTACTGTTTCTTCTGCTATTTGCTTTGATTTTGTGTCTGACACGGGCAGCGCAGCAGTGACCATACTCACATGCACATCCACGTCTTCTTCAGTAGAGCTCACACGATTCATTGTGGGTGCTCGGGATAGTGTATCTGCTAACACTATGTATTTGCCTGGTGTGTAGATCAGTTCAAAGTCATATCTTTGCGGCTTCATCATGAGTCGTTGAATCCTTGGAGACATCTCATTCAGGTTCTTTTTTATGATGGCAACCAGTGGGCTGTGGTCTGTCTCAACTGTGAAGGTGGGAAGTCCATATATGTAGCCATGAAACTTTTCTAGTCCAACTACCAAGCCTAGACATTCCTTTTCAATCTGGGCGTATCGACACTCAGTATCAGTCATAGACCTGGAGGCATAGGCAACAGGCTTCCAATCTTCACCCTCTGCTTGTAGCAAGACCGCACCTAGGCCATCTTTTGATGCATCCGTTGACACTTTGATTCTTATTGTTGCGTCAAAGAAGGTGAGTACAGGTGTGGTTGTCAGCACTGTTTTGAGGTTTATCCACTCTTGTTCATGTCTTTCTGTCCATGCGAACTCATTTGTTTTACGTAGCAGGTCTCGCAGACAGGCTGTCTTGGCTGACAAGTTAGGAATGAATTTTCCAATGAAGTTTATCATCCCCATGATGCGTAGCACTCCTTTTTTGTCAGTGGGTCGGGGCATTTTGTAAGAAGTCACACAACACCAGGTTACAGTCCAACAGCTTTATTTGAAATCACAAGCTTTCGGAGCACTGCTCCTTCTTCAGGTGAAGTGGAGAAATGCATAAAGACACAGCTTATATAGTCAGAGAATCATGTCAGATGTTTACAGGTAACCTTTCCATTTTGAGTATGGCATTTACTTTTTCCATATCTGGCTCTATTCCTTTACCAGATAGATTATCTCCTAGGAAAGTGACTTCCTGGACGCCAAACTGACACTTGGCTTTGTTGAGCTTCAGTCCATTCCGGCATATGCTCTGTAGCACTTTAGTCAGTCTCTCATTGTGTTCTTTCAATGTGGAGCCCCAGATGATGATGTCATCAACATAGACCCGAACTCCTTCCAGACCTTCAATTATGTGTTCCATCACTCTATGAAAGATTTCAGATGCAGATATTATCCCAAAAGGCATTCTGAGGAAACAATACCTGCCAAATGGTGTGTTGAAGTAACAGTATTTGGTGCTCTCTTCATCCAGTTTTAGTTGCCAAAATCCTTGTGAGGCATCGAGCTTTGTAAAGTATCTGGCACCTCACATTTCACTGGTGATTTCTTCTCGCTTGGAAATCTGGTAGTGTTCACGTTTTATGTTTGCATTTAAGTCCTTTGGATCCATGCATATTCTTAGAGCATTGTTCTTTTTCTTTACACATACCATGGAGTTAACCCAGTCTGTTGGCTCTTCGACTTTCCTGATGACTCCTAGTGTGGTCATTCTGTCCAGTTCATTCTTGAGCCGGTCACGCAGGGGTGCTGGAACTCTTCATGGAGCATGTACCACTGGCTGAGCATCCTCCTTTAGCTGGATCTTGTAAGTGAATGGTAGAACTCCAAATCCTTTGAACACATCCTGGAAATTATTCACTACAGAATCCACTGAGTCATCTGGTCTGCTTATGGCACAGTTTATACGGTAGACTCTCTTGACCAGTTCTAAGTCCTCACAAGCTTTGTCACCCAGTAGTGAATCAAGACCTTCAGCCACAACAGAAAACATGAGATGATGCACTTTGTCTTTGACTGCCACTTTAAGTCTGCATACATCTAAGCTATCTATTTTCTGTCCATTATAGTCCTTCAGTAGTACTGACTTTTTCTGTATTTTGGGCTTTTCTTTCATATTGTTCATGTCACTTATACTGATTAAGTTTGCTTTTGCCCCAGTGTCTAGTTTCAATGTAACTAATGCTCCATTTACCTGCAGTGGGATCATCCATTTGTCCTCTTTTACTGCATTAACTTTATGTTCAGCATTGTTCATTCCTGAGGGCTGCACATTTTCTGTATCCTTTTTGATATTGTCACATGACACCATTCCTACAAAACATGTTTCACTTAAATCAGTGCCCTCAATTACATTAACTCGTTGCCCTTTCTTCGTTTTTACTTTTGAAAAGCATTGTTTGGCAAAGTGATTCTTTCCATGACATTTTGTGCACATTTTTCCAAATGCTGGACATTGTTTTAACTGGTGTTTGTAACCACAGTGTTTACAATTAAAAATTCCTTCCTCCGATTGCTTTTCACTTCTGTTCTGCCCATGTTTCTTCCCCTTGTAGGACACAGCACCGACAGCAGCACTTACTGCAATCGCATCCTCATTGATTTCACTGAAAGTCTTGGCATGCTTTTGAGCTAGCTCGCTAGCTTGGCATATTTTCACAGCAATTTCCAATGTTAGTTCGGTTTCTCTCAACAGACGTTCCCTGACTTTTTTATCATGAATACCAAACACAATCTGGTCACGAATCATGGATGCTTTCAGCTCAGAGAAATTACATGTCTGTGCTTTCAGTTTCAGATCAGTCAAAAAGCTATCAAAAGTCTCATTTTGCTGCTGTGTCTGAGAACGGAAGATGTACCTCTCATAGGTTTCATTCTTTTTGGGAGAACAATGTGTATCAAACTTCTTTAGCACATCGTCTAATTTTTCTCTGTTCTCCTCTGGATTAAATACAAATGTATTAAATACCTCTATCACCTGTGGGCCTGCAACCGTGAACAGCAACGCTATTTTCCTTACGTCTGGCTTCGTACCGTACCCGATGGCAGCAATGTAGAGTTTGAATTGTTGTTTAAAAGTCTGCCAATTGTAGTCGACATTTCCTGTGAGTTTCAAATGCTCTGGTGGCTTCAAATTCTCCATGTCGCATTGCACAATATTCAGCAGATCTTACCACTCCTGGTACCATGTTATGTTCATTAATAACTAGTCATTTTTATTAACAACAGCTAGCTTTTGCTAGACACTTTATTGAGCACATGTGGACTAGGTACATTATCTGTAGAGGCCTCCATCTTGACGACTGCCTCGTGGGTAGCCTAGTGCATCGTGGGTAACGTAGTCTTTTATATATATATATAGACATCCAGCAATATACAGCTCTACACAGCTCTACGGCTCCACCTAGTATCCACTATAGAATGACATGTTATTGATCATTACACCCCGGTTCCACCCCCCCTTGCTGCCAAACCTCGCTGAAACTTGGCGCTATGTGTGCTGGTCGTGAGGTCTCCTCTCTCTCAACCGGGTCACCCCTAGGCACTACCGGTGATGTTGGAACTGTTCTCCCCTCGTTCCCCATAAAATCTGTCTGACCTGCTTTTGGGCTTATGAGGCATACCATGCCTTTTTCCATCCGGAGGGCTCGGCTCAGATTTTCTATCCTCTCTTTACAGGGGCTGTGGTCTGCCTCCTCAAATCCCTGTTCATTCGCTAGTTTGTAAGCGGCTTTTACCTCCTGCACTTTCTCTTCCTGTTCCCTAACCTGCCTTGCCATGCGGGTGTTTTTCTCCCACAACCTTGACTCATTTCCCTTGGCCTCGGTGACTTGGCACTGTAGGTATTCCAGCTGAGCCTTGTGTTCTCTCACTAGATGCACCCTTTCTTGGTTCAAAGCCTGTAAGGCCACTAGCAACTTTTCCCCTGCGAGAGCCTTATCCTGGATTTTCAGGGCCGACTCACTTAACTCGATTGCCTGTGTGGCAACGAGCCCGTCTAGAAGCTGGATCTGCTTTTTAAAGCACATCAGCCAAACTGCCTTCTCTAAGGACTTCTTGTGTTCCTTGCCCTTGTCCATTTAGCCGCTGCATCTACCGGACGCCCAGCCTTTAACAGAGTGGTGATCCACTTCTTAGTGATATTCACCTTGCTAAACACATAATCCAAAATCCTTTCCTCCATAACTATTCGCTCATCCAAACCTTTGTCTACCATATCGCAACCCTGATGCTGGTGTCCTGCCGTGGTCGCCAGTTCTGTAGGGGGTGGCGGGTATGGCACGTGCGCCCAGTCAGTTATGCCCCTGACAGTTTGTGAGCTGTTCGAGTCGCTCCCACGCCCTGGGTTCTAGACACCGGACTTAGGTACAGGCAGCGATATAGAAAACTCGGGTAGACAGGTGATTTGGATGCAAACAAAACCAAGATTTTATTGAACAAGAAAAAACTTAATACAGTCTTAAAAGAAATTACCACTACAATTGTAGTGTATGTACCCGTCTACCTTTAAGGGAACGATTGAGTGTAACCGTTCACCTTTAAGAGAACTACTTTAGGTGTGGCACTATTTGATTGGCTTCTGTATACGGTAATACCGACAGTGACCACACCAGTATATAAGTGATTTTACAGGATAACTAGGGCAGATTCGCCCTGACCTCTGAATAGTAAAGACCTGTTTGTTTGTACTTCAAAAGTCTGTGTATTTATTTACTGCACAACCCACAGACTTTACAGTGGCGACGAGTCCGATCGTACCCTGCGGCAAGAATAGCAAAGTAACAAAGAGCGTCGAAGAGAGGCAACCGCCCTCGTCGTGCTACCAAAAGAAAACACGAGGCTACAACAACAGAAAGTGTGGTACTTTACAGAAGCTGGAAGACTAGCAACAAAAGCTTCATCAGCAACAGGCACTGATTACCCTGCTACCACGGTGTGGAGTGCGCCGACCAGCAAGAAACAAGGCGGCCGAAGAGACTGGGAGTAGGGGAAGGGGTAGAAGTATCCGGAGGAGAAGGGCAGAGCACTCGACCTCGGTCGAGGGGGAGCTGTACCGGCCAAAAGTCGGGTCCAACGGCGTCGGGTGACAGCCGGACCGCGATCGGCGGGAAAAATCCGGGCAGCGACCGCAGCCACGAAGCGCTGAGCCTGCGAGTAGGCGCGGGAGGAGAAACCCAGCCGCAGCCGGGGAGGGAAACACCGGTCGGCGAGAGGGTTGGGGAGGCGAACGGGAACCGTGCGGGTGAGAGCCGGGTGCGGAGTGAGAGACTGCGAGGAGCCAGTCCAGCGGCTGAGCTGTTCTCCACCAACGGGGTACTCAGAGCCGGCAAAACCGAACGTGTGGGAGTGGGAGAGCGAACAGGAGCCGAGAACGGGGAGAGAGACTGCGCGAGAGCCAGTCCAGCGGCTGAACTGTTCTCCACCTACGGAGTACCCAGAGCCGGTAGAACCGAACGTGCGGGAGAGGGAGAGACAGAGCCAAGCACGGGGAGAGAGAGACTGCGCGAGGGCCAGTCCAGCGGCTGAACTGTCCTCCGTTAACGGGGTGTACCCAGAGCCGGTAGAACCGAACGTGCGGGAGAGGGAGAGACAGAGCCGAGCACGGGGAGAGAGAGACTGCGCGAGAGCCAGTCCAGCGGCTGAACTGTCCTCCGTTAACGGGGTGTACCCAGCGCCGGTAGAGCCGTGCGGGCGGGAGGAAAAGACAGAGCCGAGTAAGGGGAGCTGTGCGAGAACCAGCCCAGCGGCTGAACCTGTCCGCTGTGGGGAAAGCGTACCCCTTACACCAGGGAGAAACGCGGAAAGCCGCCATTAGGCGGAGAAGACGACAGAGGCGGGAAACCGCCATTGAAGTGGGCGGGGAGAGAAAGGAAGAGCGGGAAACCGCCATTTTCGCGGGAAAAGAACCGCCATCTTAACTGCCATTCAAGTGGGCAGAGAGAGAGAGAGAGAGAGAGAAGGGAAGAGCGGGAAACCGCCATTTTCGCAGGAAAACCGCCATTTTAGAAAAAAAGAAGATAATAAATAATACTTAAAGAAATACTGTGCTGCTTCAAAGAAAGAAAGATGCCTAAGCGAGGGAATATTAACGATTTTAATTCTGAAATAGAAGACTGGGCCACGTACGTGGAACGCATAGAGATCTATTGCGAAGCCAACAAAATAGAGGAAGACGACAAGGCGATAACATTGCTAAACTCGATGGGGGCAAAAACATACGGGCTCTTGAAGCATCTAATAGCACCAGCTAAACCAACGGATCAGACCTTCGAAGAAATTGTGGCTGTGCTGAAGGACCACTTTGAACCCCACACCGTTGATGCTGGCTGAGCGATTCAAATTCTACGCAAGAACGCAGAGGAAAGACGAAAGCAATGCGGAATACTTGGTCGAACTGCGTAGGCTAGCGAAATACTGCCAGTTCGAAGGGAATCTGACAGAGGCACTGCGGGACAAGTTCGTATGCGGATTGTCCAAAGAAGGAACGCAGAAGCGACTACTGGAAGAAAACGACCTCACACTGGACAGGGCTGTCCTCATAGCTGCATCACATGAAGCCGCAGCGAAAGGAACGGCCGAAATGCAGCTGAAGGCGGCGGCACTCGGGGTGGACCAAATTACTTCGAGCACAACAAAATGCTACCGTTGTGGGAAGACCACGCACGACCAGAATCACTGTTGGTTTAAGAACCAAGAGTGTCGGAAATGTGGCAAACTGGGTCACATCGCGAAGGTATGCAGGTCCGGGAAAAAGACCAACAATCAACGGAAGCCACCACAAGAAAAGTACAACAAGGTACACAAGGTGGCTGAAAAGAGTTCAGACGAACAGAATTCAGACTCAGACCCAAACAACCAGGAGCTGGGTAGTCTGAAGATCCACAATGTGGGGAAAGAAACTGATCTACAAATGATTTGGGTCGTACTAAAAATAGCTGGAGTCCAAGTACGAATGGAGCTGGACACTGGATCAGCTCTATCAGTCATCAACCGAAGGGACTACCACCGGCTATTCTCTCACATACCTTTGAGAAATACCAAGTTCGTATTACAGACATACACGGGGCATAATGTATACCCCATGGGGAAAATAAGAGTCAAGGTGAGAGATAGAGGGAAAGAACACCCAAGAATGAATTTGTACGTATTACCTGAGGGAGGACCACCACTTCTAGGACAGGAGTGGATTAAGAAAATAGACATGGAATGGCACTACCTAAAAGCCATAATGAAGGAGGATTCGGTGCAAGCTATCGGCTCAGATTCTGAGATGGATGACGATAAGACCAATTCAAATATGCATGACAAGGCTAAAGGGGACTTGCCGACGATGGGGAAGGAAACAAAGACATGCAGAAAGACTTATGTCACCAAGAAGAATAAAGTTACAGAGCAGAACTCCAGGTTGACAGAGAATTCTGAGCCTGTTCAAGCTAAGGATTCATCCACGACCGAAGAACACCGAGCTCGGACTCAAACTTATGTCAAAGTACGACAACAATTAGAACAGTGGAGTGACCGTCTCGTACAAGAGATGAAAAATATGGAAAAGTTCTGGGACACTGAATGGGAGAACCTGGAAAGACAACAGAGACAGCTAGCTCGAGAAAAGAGCGACCATAGAGCCATTGTGGCCAAGTACCGATCACATCTCCCTGAAACTGTTCAGGAACTAGACTATTTACAGAACGACCTAAAGGAACAGGAATCTTCAGGAAGCCAGGATTTTATCCCAGTTCATCTCTACGACTCGTTGCAAGCAGAGTGTAACAAGTTGAAGGAACAGTATGAACGGGCCCAGACTACAATCCTGGAAGGGGTTAACTCGGCAACCTCCGAAAAGCTAGTTTTAGTGAAAGCATATGAACAACTAAAGTTTGAACATGAGCGAGAATTACAAAGGCTGCAGGAAATGTTTGATGAGCTCCAGGCCAAAACAGACTCATCGGTAGAGATTCCATCCGTAGATGGAAAATTAGAGGTGGAAGACATAGCAGAACGTGAAATTCAAGATGTCCAAGAACTCGTTAAATTATTGAAGGAAACCCAAGACAAATATGAGGCGGCAATGGCAGAGGTCCAACAACTTGAAGAACATATTCAACTAGGAATCCGGGCAGTGGAAGGAAAGGCCAATGGAAGGAACACAGAGACTGTAGGAATGGCCCCTGATCAGGAGTTAGAGAACACCAAGGCACAATTTCTTTGAGCGCTTAAAACCAAAGGACCGGAGGAAAGGAAGGTGAAAACATTGGAGGGAAAGGTGGATGAAATGGAGAAGGCGCTAATCCACAGTGTCCCCGTAGAAGAGTTAACGGCCAGCCAACTCTTATACACGCTGAGGGACAAGACTCCAAAATGGGAACACGAGTTTCAGGTTTCAAAGGGAAAGAATTCGGAGCTTCCAAATGTCACGGAGAGAGCTGAGGGGGCAACACAGCTTGCACATGGATGTCAAAAGTATGCTGAATTACGTCAAGGGGAACAGAAGAATGCGGAAACAGCTACTTCAGTAGAAGGATTAAATAGCCTGATAACGGAATCCCCGATGGAAGGGAAGGTATTGAACTCACAAATGAGGCCAGGCGTGAAGGAATGGCAGACATCCCAGGAAGAGCGGGATGAATATGAATGCTTGAAAAAGTCTTTTCAAGAAAGATGGTCAGAGAAGGAACCACCGTCGGCTAACTTCCAGTTGGATAAGAAGGAAGTAGAAGGGCCCCTCACTGGCCTAACTCAGGACGACCCCGAATACTATCCTGACCTATTGAGTGACACTGAATATTACGAGGATCTGGTCTGCCCAGTTTGTGATGAAAACTCCCAAAGTACAGAAATCCGCATGAAGCACTTAAGGCCTAATGAACATAGAGAGTTGGTGGCGCTACAGATGGCCACAGAGAAAGGAGCTCCAAGAGTTTCAAAAAGGCAGAAAAGAAAAAGAAGAAGCAGGAGATAATAACTGTCTAAAATACTATCATCTCAGGCGGGACATCATGAAAGGAGCTAAATTAGTTGAAAACCTGAAAATTATCAAGACAGCCAGTTGGTTGTAAAAGTCCGCACTGCTGGTTCAACAGGACGGAAGGTCAAGCTGTTACATTAAGAAAAAGGCTATGGAGGAGTCACGCTAGCCATGTGAACCGGCTACACCAAAGAGATGCTGTTCGGAATGAGTCAAGATCAGAGACTGAATCTATGAACTGTTTCCGCAGAGACTGAACCTGTGAACTGTTCCCACCGAAAGTATATCTGTAAACTGTTTTATATGACGTTGACTCCACCGGAATTATCTCTGTAAATTGTTTGTTCTCCACCGAGAGTATATCTGTAAATTGTTATGTGAAGTTGAAGATATGTATGTTTAACGGGGACCCTGTAAGTAATAAGCTAAAAAGGGAGGATTGTAGTGTATGTACCCGTCTACCTTTAAGGGAACGATTGAGTGTAACCGTTCACCTTTAAGAGAACTACTTTAGGTGTGGCACTATTTGATTGGCTTCTGTATACGGTAATACCGACAGTGACCACACCAGTATATAAGTGATGTTACAGGATAACTAGGGCAGATTCGCCCTGACCTCTGAATAGTAAAGACCTGTTTGTTTGTACTTCAAAAGTCTGTGTATTTATTTACTGCACAACCCACAGACTTTACAACAATATTATAGGCAAATACACTTATACAGGGAATGGGAAAGACACGGCACATCGAGGGAAAACAACAGTCTTAACAATCCCCTTATCCTTATCCCACCCCTATAGCTAACCATGTTAAACTATGAGAGGCCAGAATTTATGCTCACCAGTCCAAGTTCAAAGTCAACTGTTGGAAAAGAAAACGGGTTTTGAGATTTTGCTCTCTGTCCTCTTAGGTACCCCGTCGCCATGTGGTCTTCAGAAGTGTGGTACTGGAGCTGCTGCCATGATACACCCTCTTCTCCTCAGCTATCGTCGTCATCTCACCCCGATGGGTTCTCCTCTTCTTCTCCCTCGGGCGGTCGTCGGCGGTAACATTATATTTATCGGACAGTCACCAGTCGTTACCGTTTAGGCCTTATCGGCCATGCACCGAATGCCTGTGTATTCATTGTGGCGTGGAGACCTGCGTTATCACTTTGTTCAACAAGATGCTTGCTGTTATCCTCAGGGACTTTCTCCCTTCCCTCAGGCGTCAGCTTATAACTAGGCGCTTGGGGGCTTAAATTACCGATATGGTTCTCGCTGCTCTGCTCTGCCCTTATCGAGGTATTATCATCTTCTTCGTCTCATCTCATCTGTCTGACTACACTACAAGTCCTGGGCTACCTGCCCGACTTCGTCTCGCCCCTTTTCGCGGCCTGGGCATCCTGGATGGCTGTGGACTTGGGCCTTGCTTCCCTTCCCAGCAGTTGGTATGGTGTCTCTGGCTACTGAAAATCTGCTCCGGGGAGAGAGAGCCCGCCACGAGGCCAGGGCATGAGTACGAGCGGCAGCCCAAGAGGCCGGAGCCACGAGAGCAGGGTCAAAGGCAAAAGCAAGAGTGAGAGCGAGAGCGCCAACCACACCGACTGCTACCCGGGGCCTTCGGTTATACTTTTCCGAAACCCTTATCTTCGCACCAAATCTGGTTAGTTCTTTGTCTTAATTTTGGCGGTCTAGTTTTCAATAATGGTAGCAATCCATGTTAACTGTTTTTAGATGGCCGGTAATTGCATTTACCGGCCCGATAATTGACTTGTATTGTTCTGAAAGTTCTTGATGGGCTTGTCCAGCCTCGATGGGTGTGTTTAATTTGTTTCCGATTATATATGCAGACTGTTTGATGGTTTTAACTATGGGCCTCACTGATTTTAGATCTGACTCCAAATTGGCCTGATACATTATTCAAAGTTCCGTCTGGCAAAGTTCTCTTCACAGAAAGCCTGCAGCCTTAGTTTCGATTACTCCCAAGCTGTCTGCTCTGCAGAATCCACTTTTGAATCCCACAGGCATTCTGCCACGAGGCCCGGAAGCCATCTTGGGTACTCTTTAATTTAAAATGTCCATTGCAGGGTCCCTATGTATTAATAATAACCTTCTGGGAGATGTAGAAATTTTGCAATCTTACATATACTTGCCATAGAGGGATTGCAACAAAGGTTCACGAGATTTATTCCTGGTTTGGCGGGACTGTCGTATGAGATGAGATTGAGTAAATTAGGCCTGTATTCTCTTGAATTCAGAAGAATGAGAGGGGATCTCATTGAAGCATACAAAATTATTACAGGGCTTGATAGGGTGTATGCTGGGAGAATGTTTCCCTTAGCTGGGGAGTCTAGAACCAGGGGCCACAGCCTCAGGATAAAGGTTAGGCCATTCAGGACTGAGATGAGAAGAAATTTCTTCACACAGAGGGTGGTGAATCTTTGGAATTCTCTACCCCAGAGGGCTGTGGAGGCTCAGTCATTGGGTGTATTCAAAACAGAAGTCGATAGATTTCTGACTAGTAAAGGCATCAAAGGATATGGCCAGTGAATGGAGTTGAGGCAGAAGATCAGCCATGATCTCATTGAATGGCGGAGCAGGCTAGAAGTGCCTAATGGCCTACTCCTGCCCCTATGTCTTATGTACTTATGTTCTTATGGACGTCTTGCAACAAGACCTCTAGGGCATTGTCAGAAAATCTTTGTGCACGATCTCTCGCATGTTCAGTCACTCCTCAAAGTATCACAGCCCAGATTCAGTTTTCAAAAAGCTCCCACCACTTCTTGCAATCCTTTTACGAGGTGCAGGCTGCCTTTAAGTAGTGCTAGCCACTCGCAATATTGGGCCTATTGCTGATGCATGCAGCCAATGAACAGAACGGCTAGCACTGGCTGCATGTAGCAATCATTTAAAACAGCAGGCAGCACGAATTTAACAGGAACAGGTTAATTGCGTACTGCAATCCCCATGCCCGTTTTCGGGGGTTAGCCAATTTAACCCCCATGCTCTTTTAAGCATAACCTGTGTCCCATGCTCCTAGAGAATGTGGCCATCTCAAACATGTTATCGGGCTTTGTTTCCTCTATTCTTTTAAGAATCTTTGACAATTGAATAATATCGTCCCTGAAATTAAACATTCACAACCTCTCCTCATAACCCAGATCAACTAGGTATCAGTTTTTGTCACTTCTTGGGATGTGGGCAAGGCTGGCTTGGCTGTCATTTATTGTACTTCTCTACAGATGTGTAGTGGTTATGCCACTGCACAAATAATCCAGAGAACATAAATTCAAATCCAAACATGGCAAAACACTATTAGACCAAGGGCATCCCACACCTCTGAAATCAACTGGCCAATCAGGGGAAAATCTCAATACTTTGAAACCTATCAGTGGAGGCGGGTTTCAAACCTACCCAAACTGAAACCCGCCTCCGTCTTGCCTTCAGTGGGAAAATCGCCCCCGAGATGTTTGTTGCATATGAGAATGCAACGGACATCTCTCATCTGCAACACAGAAGTGCAAAACTCTCCGTATAGAAACCGACTGAAGCATGCAGGAAGAAACAAAGGTAAGTACACTTATAAAAACACTTAAGACTTACCTCAGATACTCACCTCTACACTCTTGCAAGCATCACTTACCTTCACACCACACTTTTGCAGCCCCCCCCCGACCCCAGCAGACCCAGAACTCGCCTCACTGAGCTGGCGGGATTTGGAACCTTCGGGAAGATGGACTTGCGAGGGCAAAAACGGGATAATCCTATTTACTGCCTGTTGACTTCTTGTTAACAGGCAGTTAATAGGCTTTAATCCCTTCCCACCACCATGGAGACGGGACCCGGTGCGGTACAGCATCCCGCATCCAGGGAAGATGGCATTGAGGCGGGTTGGGGGCGAGTTTCTCACTTGCCCCCAAATTCAACCATTTTCCCGGCAGTCCCGCCTCCATACCCGCCCCCTCGGGGCTGAGAAAAACGCCCCCTATGTCTGTATGTAATGATATATTAATTAAGGGGATGCAGTGATGGTGTGTGAGTGTACTGATATACTAAAGAAGAGGATGCAGTGATGGCGTGTGTGTTTACTGATATATTAATTAAGAGGATACAGTGATGGAGTGTGTGTGTACTGATATATTAATTAAAGGATGCAGTGATGGAGTGTGTGTTTACTGATATATTAATTAAAGGATGCAGTGATGGAGTGTGTGTTTACTGATATATTAATTAAGGGGATACAGTGATGGAGTGTGAGTGTACTGATATATTAATGAAGAGGATACAGTGATGGAGTGTGTGTGTACTGATATATTAATGAAGAGGATGCAGTGATGGAGTGTGAGTGTACTGATATATTAATGAAGAGGATGCAGTGATGGAGTGCGAGTGTACTGATATATTGGCCCAGAAATTTGGGTCTCCATGGTTGAGTATGCATGGGGCACTCACCCGTAAGCCTAATGGAAGTGCCGGTTTCCTGCATGCACTGCGCATGCGCGGGAAACCGGCACTTCCGTTCCCCTGAAAGAAGGGGTTCAGAGTTCGAACGCGTGCGCAGGAGAGGCTGCGCGTGTGCATCGAACCTACGTTTTTTTCCAGGTTTTTCTGGGAGGGTAAGTCTCCAGGAGCTACACTTTTAAAAAGCAGGAGCAAGGCTTTTACAAGGTAAGTGGTGAATTAATTAAAATTAAAACATTTTTTCCACAGGTTTATTATTTTTAAATACTTTAAAGAAAGGTAAGTTTATTTTTAGCCTTGTTAGAAAATGTAATACATTTTTTCAAAAACTTAAATTATTGTTTAAAATAGTTACTTCATGTAATTTATAATTATTTTAAAAATGTGATTTAAAAAAAAAGTGTATTTGAAGATTTAGTGATGTTTTGGGGCTTATAGTATTTATAGGTTTGACAGGTACTTATGAATGAAGCATTCCCTGCTACCATTGGCTCTCGATGGCCCACGATCCCAGGGGACGCATCGAACTAACTGCGCCCCTGGGAAACGCAAGCACTACGCGCCGGCAGTTGGAGGAAGACCAGGATCGGAATCCCACGCGGGCCCACAGCTCAACGGCCGGCGCGGTAGGTAAGTGCAGGTTGGGGGCTTGCACCCGCGGGAAGCCCCCGACCCGAATTTCTGGGCCATTAATTAAGAGGATGCAGTGATGGCGTGTGAGTGTAATAATATATGAATTAAAGGATGAAGTGATGGAGTGTGTGTGTACTGATATATTAATGAAGAGGATGCAGTGATGGAGTGTGGGTGTAATGATATATTAATGAAGAGGGTGCAGTGATGGAGTGTGAGTGTACTGATATATTCATGAAGATGATGCAGTGATGGAGTGTGTGTGTAATGATATATTAATGAAGAGGATGCAGTGATGGAGTGTGAGTGTGCTGATATATTAATGAAGAGGATGCAGTGATGGCGTGTGTGTTTACTGATATATTAATTAAGGGGATACAGTGATGGAGTGTGTGTGTACTGTTATATTAATTAAAGCGATGCAGTGATGGAGTGTGAGTGTACTGATATATTAATGAAGAGGATGCAGTGATGGAATGTATGTGTATTGATATATTAATTAAGGGGTGCAGTGATGGAGTGCGAGTGTACTGATATATTGGCCCAGAAATTCGGATCTCCATGGTTGAGTATGCATGGGGTACTCACCCGTAAGCCCAATGGAAGTGCCGGTTTCCTGCATGCACTGCGCATGCGCGGGAAACCGACACTTCCGTTCCCCTGAAAGAAGGGGTTCAGAGTTCGAACGCGTGCGCAGGAGAGGCTGCGCGTGCGCATCGAACCTACGTTTTATTTCCAGGTTTTTCTGGGAGGGTAAGTCTCCAGGAGTTACACTTTTAAAAAGCAGGAGCAAGGCTTTTACAAGGTAAGTGGTGAATTAATTAAAATTATAATATTTTTCCCACAGGTTTATTATTTTTAAATACTTTAAAGAAAGGTAAGTTTATTTTTAGCCCCGTTAGAAAATGTAATGGCCCAGTAATTCCGTTCCAAACGCGTGAGTACGGTCGGGGTACTCACGTGTCTGGCCGGAGGAAATGCCGGTTTTCAGCAAGCACAGCGCATGCGGAGAAAACCGGCATTTCCTGTCCTCTGAACGAAGGGGTTCAGAGGCACAGCGCGTGCGACTGCACAGGCAGCGCGTGCACAGTGAACTTCGTCGATTTCATTCATGGATTCAGTGAGGTTAAGTCCTTACAACTTACACATGAAAAAAGCATGTGTAAGGTTGCTCCAGAGGCTGCGGAGGAAGATATATTTTATCGTGGAGCTTCTGAAATGCAATATTTTTGTTTGGGAAAGGGAGGAAAGTTATTTTAAGAAATTATGAGGTAAGTTTTAAAGTTTAATTTTTTTTTTTAAACGGGTTTTCAGTACTGTAGGTAGAAGGAGCAATTGTGGCTGTGTGAATTGAATTTGCTGTGTTTATTAAATGTGAAAATGACTGTTCTAAAATGAGTAATGTAACATTTCCAACATTTTTAAGAAAGAAACTGTTCATCAGTAATATATTCTTTTAAGTAATTATGTATGTATGTCCGTATATATTCCTTTACGTATATGTATATATTCCTTTACTTATGTGTATGAATGTATGTATTTGATTATGATTTTCCAATAAGTTACTTTCTCTGAAAGTCATAATTAAATACATACGTTCATACACATAAGTAAAGGAATATATACATACATATACGCAAAGGAATATATACAGGCATACATACGTAATTACTTAAAAGAATATATTACTGATGAACAGTTTCTTTCTTAAAAATGTTGGAAATGTTACATTACTCATTTTAGAACAGTCATTTTCACATTTAATGAACACAGCAAATTCAATTCACACAGCCACAATTGCTCTTTCTACCTACAGTACAGAAAACCCGTTTTAAAAAACAAAAATAAACTACCTCAGCATTTCTTAAAATAACTTTCCTCCCTTTCCCAAACAAAAATATTGCCTTTCAGAAGCTCCACGATAAAATATATCTTCCTCCGCAGCCTCTGGAGCAACTGTACTTGATGTAAGAAAAAGGAGACTTACCATCAAGTAACTTTAAAGTAAGCTTTAAGTAACTTATAAACACACTATATACAAGAGAGGTCTTTACCATGCCTCTGGTAGAAGCCTCTTACAATACTGAACAGACCAGTATTTATACCAGTCCAACAGGAAGTGACATTTACAGGAAGTGAGGTATGTACACAGTTCATAGTTCATAGTTCATAGTTCACAGGAAGTGATGACATAACTTCCCGGAAGTTAGCATTTTTATCACATTCTTCCCTCCTGCAGGATTAGGAGGCTGTGGTCTACCTTTTGGTCCGTAGCCGCCGAACAAGGAAGAGTCGCACCCGTTTGGATTCCCGTCGTAGAGGGTCGCTGGTCCGCTTACATGCGGTTGGCCATTGGTCAGAGTCTGTGTGGCCTGGATTGCCCTGTGAAGGGTCGGGGAGATCATGGCTTCGAGTACGAGCCCCAATAGGTTCAAAGTCGGACTGCCTCTGTTCAGAGGGAGGTGCAGAGCTGGTCTGTGGCGGATCAGTACTTTCATGCGCGGTACTGGGAGGGTCGTAACCTTGAGCACGGGGTTCTACCGGCACCAAGCTAGTTGGTGTCCGATCAGGATCCTGGAGAGGGGTAGCCGATAGGTCCCAAGAGTTTCCTGGTGAAATGCCATCACCCGATGTCCCACTAGGTCCTGGTGGGCAGGGAGCCAGATCCCGTAATGATACGGTAGATTCTCGGCCGTCGGAATATCGTATGTTTGCATAGGTGGGGTTGGCATCGGTTAGTTCGACCTCATCTACAAGAGGGTCATTTTTAGACGTCCGAACGTATCTTCGGAGTAATACAGGTCCAGGAGTAGTTAGCCATGACGGGAGTGATGTTCCATGAGATGAGCGACGCTGGAATCCAAAGAACCGCTCATGAGGTGTAGTATTTGTGGCTGTAGAAAGCAGGGACCGTATAGAGTGCAATGCATCCGGAAGCACTGTTTCCCATTGCTGGTCTGGTAGGCCCCGAGATCTTAAAGCGAGACGTACGGAATTCCAGATGATACCGTTATACCTCTCTACCTGCCCATTTCCGATGGGATGGTATGGTGTTGTTTTGCTTGTAGCAATTCCCCGTTCTGAGAGGTAGTCCTTGAGTTCCCTTGACATAAAGGATGGACCCCGATCTGAGTGAATATAAGCCGGCATGCCACAGAGAGAAAATACCTGCTCAAGGCAGCAGATTACTGTGGACGCCAGCATATTGGAGCAGGGGAAGGCAAACGGAAAACGTGAATATTCGTCGATCATGGTGAGCAAATATGTGTTCCGAGTTGAAGAGGGCACTGGGCCCTTAAAATCGATGCTAAGTCGTTGCATCGGTTGGGTTGCATGTATGAGTATACCATCTGAGGGGCGGAAGAACTGAGGTTTTAATTCCGCACAAAGCCGGCATTCTGAGCATATTTTTTTTACATCTCCAGTGGAAAAAGGGAGATTCCGTGATCGTACGAAATGTAGCATGCGCGTAACGCCAGGATGACACAAACCATTGTGGACATCCATGAGAGTGGAGGATGACATAGTGGAGCAGAATGCCCGTGTGAGGGTGTCCGGGGCCACATTCTCCTTGCCAGGCCGATAGAGAATGGTATAACCAAAAGAGGCCAGTTCCATCCTCCAAAGTTGTATTTTATTATTCTTAATTTTGGTTCGTTTTCGATTATCGAGCATGAAGGCGACTGATCGTTGGTCCGTGATCAATGTAAAGTGCTGGCGAGCTAGAAAATGGTTCCACTTCCGTACTGCCTCTATGATGGCTGTGGCTTCTTTCTCAACCGGAGGATAATGTAGCTCGGCACCTTGTAAGGTCCTGGACATAAATGCTACAGGACGACCTTCCTGATTCAGAGTAGCCGAGATCGCCACCTCCGAGGCATCACATTCAACCACGAAAGGGAGATTCTCATCGATGGAGTGAAGAGCCGCTTTCTCCAACTGTTTTTTGAGAAGGTTAAAGGCTGCAACAGCCGCTGTTCCCAGTGGAAATGATCTAGCATGCAGCAAGGGTTGGATTTTGTCCGAAAAATGAGGAATCAATTTAGCGTAGTATGCAAACAGACCGAGAGCCCGACGTAAAGAAGCCGGATTCTTAGGTGACGGGAGCTCTTGGAGCGGGCGAAGTCTTTCTGGGTCTGGCTTAATGATACCATTGCCTACGCAGTAGCCAAGGATGTTGATGGTCGGTTGCGACTCAACAGATTTGGATTCATTCAGGGTCAAATTACGGCGATGGAGGGCATCCCGAAATTTTTGGAGGTTGGAGTCGTGTTCCTGTTGATCGTGACCTGCAATGGTAATGTTATCAAGATAGGGAAAAGTGTCCCTTAGGTTTTCCTGCTTAACCAGGCCATCCATTGCCCGTTGAAAGACAGCCACTCCATTAGTAACCCCGAATGGGAGGCGACAAAATTGGTACAGCCGTCCATTAGCCTCAAAGGCTGTGTACTGCTTATCTGAGACCTTCAAGGGTAACTGATGATAGGCACTTTTTAAATCGTAAGTTGAGAACACTTTGTATTCGGCCAGTTTATTAACCATATCATCAATGCGTGGCAATGGGTAGGCGTCCAAGTCGGTATATTGATTGATGGTTTGCGAATAATCGATGCATAGTCGCTGTTTGTGAGGTTTTAGAGGGTTCTTGACAATGACGACTTGAGCCCGCCAGGGCGACGAACATGGTTCAATGATATCCTCTGCTAGAAGTCGAGAGATTTCAGCCGCAATGAAAGATTGGTCTCCCTGATTAAAGCGCCGCGATTTCGTTATTATCGGTTGGCATTGAGGCGGAATACTGGCAAATAATGAGGGTTCATCAAGTGAAGCTGCTGATAATGCACAAAATGGTAATTTAGATGGTATATTAGAAATAGTAAGTCCGGGTTTGGATCCACCAAACTCAATGGTGAGTTTCTTATGCTGTTTTTGGAAGTCCAGCCCTAAGAGGAGATCAC
This sequence comes from Somniosus microcephalus, assembly GCF_052327205.1. Taxonomy (NCBI): domain Eukaryota; kingdom Metazoa; phylum Chordata; class Chondrichthyes; order Squaliformes; family Somniosidae; genus Somniosus; species Somniosus microcephalus. The sequence goes on along the minus strand of NC_140993.1, from coordinate 66,693,001 downwards.
TACATAAGTCTTTGAGCACTGAAAGTCGGGTGGAGGGATACATACGACCATGAAGTGTCATATCAACAACACAAAAGCCGGAGATTCTGGTATTAAGTGATGACTGGGCCATCGCAATTGCCTGGTCCGATGGGAAGACATGTAGTTTCAATTTCGCAACAATCTGTTCCTTAATGAAACTATCAGTACTTCCTGAGTCAATTAAGGCATCTAAGGTATGCCCTTTAATTGAAATTTTTGTGGCTGCCTGAGACAGGTTCTGTGGGCAAGCAGCTGTAATTGGTGTCGTTGCACAGAGAGTGGCTAAAACTCTCGGTGTGCTTCTTCGGGAGAGAGCTCGAGAGGAAGCTTGATAGGTCCTAGCTGGAGCATCTTGATAGGCCCTAATTGGGGCAGTTCGGTAGGCCTTAGCTGGATTGGCCCTCGTAGAGGCCCTTGATAGGCAAACTTTAGCAAAGTGTCCTTTTTTCCCGCAATAACTGCAGATTGCATTGCGAGCAGGGCAGGTTTTCCTAGGATGAAAAGCATCTCCACAAAAGAAGCATTCCTTCCTAGATTGCCAAGAGGCTGCTAAAGTGGGGTCGTCCTCCTCTTCTTCATCAGAATTATCAGAATTAGATTCCCCCATGATAGGGTTCACCTGAGACCGCTTGAATTGTCTGGTTGCAGCTACAGCAGCAGATCGAGATCTGGGCAGCTGATAGAGGTCTGCATTTCTCTTTGCCAAATCCAGTGAACAAGCTAGGTCAAAAGCTTTTTGTAGCTCAAGTGTTTTACTTTCTAGTAGACGCTGGCGTATAAATGGAGAGGCAATCCCGCAGATGAAAGCATCACGAATCATTTCTTGGCGGTACAGCTCAGCTGAGGCTGCCTGAAAGTTACAATCTACGCTGAGCCTGCGAAGTGCTTGCAGGAATTCGTCAATTGATTCCCCTGGCCCTTGTCGGGCTGTGGCCAGTAGATGTCTAGCATAGACCTCATTTGGGGTCTTCGCATACAGTTTCTTAAGTGCCCGAATCACCTCTTCGTAATTATCCCAGTCATCAACATATTCGAACACTTTTGGGGTCACATAATTGACAAGTATCTTCAATTTAGCAGGAGCATCCACTTTACATTCATCCAGAAAATTCTCAAAAGTACGATACCAATGCTTCCATACCCTGCCAGCTGCTGGTGTATTCGGGTCCAAGTCCAGACGAATAGGTCTAAGGATTTTCTCCATGATGGGTGGTTCCCTGGATCCTTAACTTCCGAGTTTGTCTGAAGGTCGAGTATTTGTCAGTGTAAATACTAAGTTACTTAAATTGATGTAAGAAAAAGGAGACTTACCATCAAGTAACTTTAAAGTAAGCTTTAAGTAACTTATAAACACACTATATACAAGAGAGGTCTTTACCATGCCTCTGGTAGAAGCCTCTTACAATACTGAACAGACCAGTATTTATACCAGTCCAACAGGAAGTGACATTTACAGGAAGTGAGGTATGTACACAGTTCATAGTTCATAGTTCATAGTTCACAGGAAGTGATGACATAACTTCCCGGAAGTTAGCATTTTTATCACAGTACTCATGCTTTTTTCATGTGTAAGTTGTAAGGACTTAACCTCACTGAAAGCATGAATGAAACTGGCGAATTTTACTGCGCACGCGCTGCCTGTGCAGTCGCACACGTTCTGCCTCTGAACCCCTTCGTTCAGAGGACAGGAAATGCCGTTTTTCCCCGCATGCGCTGTGCATGCTGAAAACCGGCATTTCCTCCGGCCAGACGCGTGAGTACCCCGACCGTACTCACGCGTTTGGAACGGAATTACTGGGCCAACATTTTACATGTCAATAAAATGAAAAATTTAACAATTGCATGATTTGCCCCCTCGCATCTGCGACTGAGGGTCCAAGGAGGTGCATTGCGCAAGAGGTAATCGTCGTACGTATCCTCACACTGTTCCCTTTTGGGAACTGTATGAAGTGGTGGAAGGATTTCTGGCCACGTTAACGCTCCTTCCGTGACCATTACCATCTTCATACCAGCCATTAGGGTGGTTAGTCCTATGGTGCGAGGGTTTTACGGGCTCCCACAACCCATCTGAGGGAGGGGGGCCCCCACACCCGCGGACGCAAGTATCCCGCTGGATGTCCACCCAGAATTTACAGTTGGAGCTCCGACTCCACTTCCCGGGACTGTCTGGAGCGGGGTTCGAAACCCTACTCCTTCTGGCCCAGCGGCGGGGATGCTTACCACTACGCAAAAGGCCCACTCCACGCAAAAGGTGACACCCATACGTTTCCTGCGCCTTTTCCCTCCCCATGACTGGAGCCCTATGCTGCCACTTGAAAGACCAAGCTATTATCTGTCCTTTTTGCGGCGCCTTGGACTTCTCATTACCAATGATGAGCAGGCGCTGCGCCTCCACCTCGTTGAGGAGATTGCTGAGGTCATCATCAGTTCAATTGTGAGTTCTTTTAATGCCGTGAATTGTGCTCATTCCAGCCATTTCACGTTGCTAATCGGAGTGGGCCTTTGGCATAGCGGTAGGATCCCCGCCGCTGGGCCAGACGGGGTAGGGTTTCAAACCCCGCTCCAGACAGTCCGGCAAGTGGAGTCGGAGCTCCGGCTCTAAATTCTGGGTTGACATCCAGTGGGATATTTGCGTCCGTGGGTGTGGGTGGCCCCCCCTCCTCGTATAGCTTGTGGGAGCCCGTAAAACCCTACCACTATAGGACTAACCACCCTAATGGCTGGTACAAAGATGGTTACGGTCACGGAAGGAGCGTTAATCACGGCCAGAAATCCTTCCACCACTTCATACAGTTCCCCAAAGGGAACAGTTTGAAGACACGTACGACGACGACGTTGCTAATTAAAGAAATGGAATGAAAAAAATGCTTTCAGGGCTTTTAAAAGTCTTTAAATCGGTTTATTTCTGTTTAAAACTACTTCAGATTCTTCAAAATAATGTAAACGTTTTTAAAAGTTTATAAAAGTTACCAAAAGCTTCTTAAAAATACCAAAAACCTATTTAAAATGCTGCTCTACATGTAAAAATGCTTTGCAGCTTGTGAGAAACATTGGGGGCATGTCCTTTTAAAATGAGACCTCAAGGGGCGTGTCTCACTTGCACTGCGCGCTCCAGGCTTCGCGCTGGCTGCACTCCTGGGCGGCGTGACGTCAAACACTGCCCGGGAGTCAACATTTTAAAACAGGAATTCCAGGCGTCCCTGAAGCTCAACGGCCGGCGCGTCGGGTAAGTGCAGATCGGGGGCTTACACGCGCGGCAAGCCCCCGACCTGAATTTCTGCCCCATTACATTTTTTCAAAAACTTAAATTATTGTTTAAAATAGTTATTTCATGTAATTTATAATTATTTTAAAAATGTGATTAAAAAAAAAAATTATTTGAAGATTTAGTGATGTTTTGGGGCTTATAGGCCTAGAAATTCATTGACGCCACTTTTGGGGCGCTAAAGTGGGGCGTCCGCTAAAGTTTGCGGCCGCCGCCAAATCTAGGCCACTTCTCCGATATTCATTAGCTTCGCCCTACTAGTTCGGGCGAGCGCTAAAACTGCTGCTGGACGCCTCTCTTTGGGCGCTAAGCCGGAGGTGGTGATCGATAGTGCCGAGGCCGGGCGCAGCGCAGGTGCGGCCATCTCGTGATTGACAGCAGACACCCTGGCGCCGGCCAGCTCTTAAGGGGGAAGGGTCGGCTGTGTCTGCTGCCACGCCCTGGATAGTGGAGCCCTCCAGCTAGGCCTGAACACTGCTGCTGGACCCAAATAGCACCTGAAGACATGGAGAAGGCCCGTGAACGTGCGCAGCGCTTCTCAGAGCGTGATCTGAGTGTCCTGCTTGCTGCTGTGGAGAAGAGGCGCCATGTTTTGTACCCGGACAATGGCAAGAAGGCGACGGTCCGCGTCTACAGGAGAGCCTGGAGGCATGTCGCCAGCAAGCTGTCAGCCAACAGCGACGTCCCCAGGACCGGTGCCCAATGCCGCAAAAAGTTAAATGACCTCACACGCATTGTCAGGGTGAGTACCCTTTCCAATGACCTCCTCATCCTTGCATGTGCACCTCACATTATGGGCAAAGGGACCTGAAAGCTCTAATGGCCAGCCTTCATCCAGCAGCTATGGCACAGGCATGAGCATCAATTGCACATTCTGCACTTAACACACTGGCCAGGCTATTCCACCATGGGAGGCAGTGCACACCAGATCATGGCGACAAACTGGCCAGGCTATTCCACCATGGGAGGCAGTGCACACAAGATCACGGCGACACACTGTACTTAGAGGCCGTCCTTTCTCTTGCAGGCCAAGCTGGCGAATAATCACAAGAGCCGGACGGCGACCGGGGGAGGACGACCCCATATCCAGCCACTCACCGACCTGCAACATCGTGTGGAGCGCCTCATGGGTGGCCGGGTGATTGGGCCCGTTGCATGTGGAGATGCCGACCCTGTTCTGGGCAGCAATGGTAAGGACATCACCTTTTGCACCTCTCTCGTCCCACTTGCGCATCAGATCTACATCCTTTGCCACTGTCCGACCAATGCGCTGAATGCCACCACTCATGCATCCCGCACTGACGCCCTCTCCTCACTCTAAAGCTACTCTTGTGCCTTCCTGCTTTCAGATGGTCAAGAGGAGGTCCCTCAACTTGCCAGTGACAGACCCTCCGAGGAGGAGCAGGAGGAGGAGCAAGAGGAAGGCGGCCCATCAGGGGAACCCTCAGCCGCGGCCACCCAGGCCAATGTAGGGGACACGTCTTCCCTGGAGGGCAGCGTGGCGGAAGTGTCGAAGGGGAGGGGAGCTCCTGGGACCTGCGTGCTGCAGAAAGGCGGGAGGGGGGTGGAAGCTCGGCGGCCTTCTCCCCAGAGGGGGGATGCGTCGGAGGGGAGTCCAATTGCTGGGCCCAGCGGCCTCCAGCAACGCAGGAAGGGTCGGCCAGCTCGGCGGCCTTCTCCCCAGAGGGAGAGTCCGGCCTCCAGTCAGGAGATGCTCTTCGCCGAGGAGATGGAACGCCTCGAAGACTTGTCCGCGGACTCGGAGCGCCGGCACACGGAGCTCATGGCGGCAGTGGCACGGTTGCCTGAGTCCATCGATTCCCTCTCTCAGAGTGTGGCCGAGTTCGGGCCCTTAGAGGCCACCAGTCGGGCGGAATACCGGGCAGATCTGTCAGCGACTGGCCAGGTGATTAGTGGTGCCGTCCAGTCACTGGCTGCTCTGCTGCGGTCAGTGAACAGGTCAACACGGGCACTCACTGCTGCCACACTCGCTGTGTCAGCCAGGCATCGCCAGGGCACCCGGCGCGCTGCAGCAGCACAACGGTCTGTCCCTCAGCAGATTGGTGCGCATGCTGCAGTGCTGGCCCGGGCGAGTGCCAGTGTCTCAGGCGACCAGCGAGCGCCTGCCATCCGCCAGCTTGTCGCCATTCCTCCAGCCGCCACTGCCACTCCCCCAGTGGAGCTGCCAGGAGCTGCTGCAGCGACTGATGCTGGCCAGCCACAGCTGCAGCAATCAACAGCCGGCCGCTCGACGGCCAGACCTCGACTAGGCCGACCCCCAAGGGCATCTGCCGTCACGACATGTGCCCCTCAGGAGCCTGCCCCCAGCCTTGCAGCAGCCAATGGCCTTACTTTGAGGCGGAGCAGCAGGGCGGGCAGGGGCCACCCAAAGATGGCCAAGGCATCGCCCTAGCGGGCCAAATAGTCGAATGTGTGGCCATTTGTGTTTGTTTCTTGAGGCCGAGAATTGGATGTTTGTTTTTAGAAGGCCGATGATGTGATGTTTGTTTTTGACGAAGGCCGAGAATGACGGCCATTTTAGTTGCCCTATTTTGTTAATCCTCTCCAGGTTGTTGGAGCGAGTAATGTGTTTGAGTGTTTTTTGGGGGTTTCGTCTGTTTTTTGTTTTCATGTGGGAAGGGCCCAGAGTTTGTACAATAAAGCATTTTATTTATTCACATTGTCCATGTTTGATCTTTGAAGTGTTTGTTGCCTTAACCGGCTGAGGGCTTGCGGAGCGGCTGCAATCATGTTCTATCATTGGCACAAGCCATTCCCTGACAGGGGGCCTAGAAGTGACGTTCAATAAGCCGCCGACGGGCGGCCCTTGGACCTTGTGCGTCCCTCCTGGGCTGGTACTCCTCGTCCTCGTCGTCCTCATGCTCCTCCTGCTCCTCCTCCTGAGGTGGTGGTCCAACGTGAGGTGGCAGTGCCTGAGTCCTGCGGATAGCCAGGTTGTGCAGCATGCAGCAAACGATGACGAATTGGGAGACTCGATCCTGCGAATACTGGAGGGCTCCCCCGGAGCGATCGAGACAGCGGAACCGTTGCTTGAGCACGCCGATTGTTTGTTCTATGAGGTTCCTCGTCGCTTGATGGCTCTCGTTGTATGCCTCTTCAGCAGGGGTCGTGGGCGCGCGGAGCGGGGTCATGAGCCAGGTACACAAAGGATAGCCTTTGTCCCCGATAAGCCATCCTCTTGGGGGAGGCTGTGCCTGGAACATGTCAGCCACAGTTGTCTGTCGCAGGATAAAGGCATCGTGGCTGCTGCCTGGAAAGCGGGCATTGACAGCTGGGATGCGCTGCCTGTGGTCACACACCAGCTGTACATTGAGGGAATGGTAGCCCTTCCGGTTGCGGTACTCCTCGGCATGCTCAAGAGGTGCCCGCAAAGCCACATGCGTGCAGTCAATGGCGCCCTGCACCATGGGGAAGCCCGCTATTCTTGCAAACCCCACTGCACGCTGCTGCTGCTTGTCCAGGGTCATGGGGAAGGAGATGAATTGATGTCTCCTTCTGAAAAGGGCTTCGGTCACCTGGCGGATGCAGCAATGCACGGCGAACTGGGAGATGTTAACGATGTCCCCAGTAGCGGATTGGAAGGAGCCGGAGGCATAGAAGTTGAGAGCCACCGTCACCTTCACTGCCACCGACAGAGACGTCCTGCGCATCAGCTGTGGCTGCAGATCTCTCTGAAGCAGCCGGCAGATGTCTGCAACCACCTCCCTTCAGAATCGCAGCCTCCTAACACATATCGCGGCAGACATGGTCAGATAGGAGGTCTGCTGGCGGTATACCCTGCGTGGGTAAGGCCTCAGTTGGCGACGCCTGTTGCCCCCTCTGCGTCTCGCCAGGGCTGCCACTCTCTCACGGCGTCTGTAAGCCCTTCTGGCATAAGGCTGAAATTCTGCGTTGCCACCCAATGCAGCCCCCATTATATGCTGGCAAACACTGAGCTCTGAATGAAGGCAAAGATAATTGGTAAGCTCTGGCCTGAGCCAAAAATACCTGTCCAAGTGTTGGTCCAAACCAGTAAACTCTCCTCCTTGGTCTCTGTCCAAAAAACCGTTGCTCAAGAGTGAATGCTGCAAAATGGCTGGCCTTTATACTGCTGGGTAAGTGCCCTTTAATTAGCGCTCCTCGCGGCCCGGCTGGCCTGTGTACCGTTCCACTTCACAGTCGCTCGGGCCGCCCGGCGCACAATGGGCCGGCGCGAGCGAAGTTCCGGTTTGGGGCGCACAAAGGGCGTTGCACTATTAAATGACGTCATGATCTGTGCGCGCAGCAGGGCGTGCGCTAAGACTTTGCGCCAGCGCTAAATGTGTCCTGAAGTTGGGGAGAGGCGCAGATCGCGCTGCGCCCAGGCGATAAGCGCCTAGCGCTCGAGATCTACTCCTCCTAAGGCGCTAACGGCTGGCGCGCCCAACTGAATTTCTAGGCCATAGTATTCATAGGTTTACTTATGAATGAAGCATTCCCTGCTACCATTGGCTCTCAATGGCCCACATGATCCCAGGGGACGCATCGAACTAACTGCGCCCCTGGGAAACGCAAGCACTACGCGCCGGCAGTTGGAGGAAGCCCAGGATCGGTATCCCACGCGGGCCCACAGCTCAACGGCCGGCGCGGTAGGTAAGTGCAGGTCGGGGGCTTGCACCCGCGGGAAGCCCCCGACCCGAATTTCTGGGCCATTGAGGATGCAGTGATGGCGTGTGAGTGTAATAATATATGAATTAAAGGATGAAGTGATGGAGTGTGTGTGTACTGATATATTAATGAAGAGGATGCAGTGATGGAGTGTGTGTGTAATGATATATTAATGAAGAGGATGCAGTGATGGAGTGTGTGTGTAATGATATATTAATTAAGAGGATGCAGTGATGGAGTTTGAGTGTACTGATACATTAATGAAAAGGATGCAGTGATGGAGTGTGTGTGTAATGATATATTAATGAAGAGGGTGCAGTGATGGAGTGTGAGTGTACTGATATATTAATTAACAGGATGCAGTGATGGAGTGTGAGTGTACTGATATATTAATTAACAGGATGCAGTGATGGAGTGTGAGTGTACTGTTATATTAATTAAAGCGATGCAGTGATGGAGTGTGTGTGTACTGTTATATTAATTAAGGGGATACAGTGATGGAGTGTGTGTGTACTTTTATATTAATTAAAGCGATGCAGTGATGGAGTGTGTGTGTACTGATATATTAATGAAGAGGATGCAGTGATGGAGTATGAGTGTACTGATATATTAATGAAGAGGATGCAGTGATGGAGTGTGTGTGTAATGATATATTAATGAAAAGGATGAAGTGATGGAGTGTGTGTGTACTGATATATTAATGAAGAGGATGCAGTGATGGAGTGTGTGTGTAATGATACATTAATGAAAAGGATGCAGTGATGGAGTGTGTGTCTAATGATATATTAATGAAGAGGATGCAGTCATGGAGTGTGAGTGTACTGATATATTAATGAAGAGGATGCAGTGCTGGAGTGTGTTTGTAATGATATATTAATTAAAAGGATGCAGTGATGGAGTGTGAGTGTACTGATATATTAATGAAGAGGATGCAGTGATGGAGTGTGAGTGTACTGATATATTCATGAAGAGGATGCAGTGATGGAGTGTGTGTGTAATGATATATTAATGAAGAGGATGCAGTGATGGAGTGTGAGTGTACTGATATATTAATTAAGAGGATGCAGTGATGGAGTGTGAGTGTAATGATATATTAATGAAGAGGATGCAGTGATGGTCTGTGAGTGTACTCATATATTAATTAAGAGGATGCAGTGATGGAGTGTGAGTGTACTGATATATTAATTAAGAAGATGCAGTGATGGAGTGTGTGTGTACTGATATATCAATGAAGAGGATGCAGTGATGGATTGTGAGTGTACTGATACATTAATTAAGAGGATGCAGTGATGGAGTGTGAGTGTAATAATATATGAATTAAAGGGTGAAGTGATGGAGTGTGAGTGTACTGATATATTAATTAAAGGATGCAGCGATGGATTGTGTGTTTAATGATATATTAATGAAGAGGATGCACTGATGGAGTGTGTGTACTGATATATTAATTAAAGGACCCAGTGATAGAGTGTGAGTGTACTGATATATTAATTAAAGGATGCATTGATGGAGTGTGAGTGTGCTGATATATTAATTAAGAGGATGCAGTGCTGGAGTGTGTGTCTAATGATATATTAATGAAGATGATGCAGTGATGGAGTGTGAGTGTACTGATATATTAATTAAGGGGATGCAGTGATGGAGTGTGTGTGTACTGATATATCAATGAAGAGGATGCAGTGATGGAGTGTGAGTGTACTGGTATATTAATTAAGGGGATGCAGTGATGGAGTGTGAGTGTACTGATATATCAATGAAAAGGATGCAGTGATGGAGTGTGAGTGTACTGATATATCAATGAAAAGGATGCAGTGATGGAGTTTGAGTGTACTGATACATTAATTAAGAGAATGCAGTGATGGACTGTGAGTGTAATAATATATGAATTAAAGGATGAAGTGATGGAGTGTGAGTGTACTGATATATTAATCAAAGGAAGCAGTGATGGAGTGTGTGTTTAATGATATATTAATGAAGAGGATGCACTGATGGAGTGTGTGTGTACTGATATATTAATTAAAGGACCCAGTGATGGAGTGTGAGTGTGCTGATATATTAATTAAGAGGATGCAGTGATGGAGTGTGTGTCTAATGATATATTAATGAAGAGGATGCAGTGATGGAGTGTGTGTGTACTGATATATCAATGAAGAGGATGCAGTGATGGAGTGTGAGTGTACTGGTATATTAATTAAGGGGATGTAGTGATGGAGTGTGAGTGTACTGATATATCAATTGAGGATGCAGTGATGGAGTGTGAGTGTACTGATATATTAATTAAGAGGATGCAGTGATGGAGTGTGAGTGTACTGATATATTAATTAAGAGGATGCAGTGATGGAGTGTGAGTGTACTGATATATCAATGAAGAGGATGCAGTGATGGAGTGTGAGTGTACTGATATATTAATTAAGAGGATGCAGTGATGGAGTGTGAGTGTAATAATATATGAATTAAAGGATGAAGTGATGGAGTGTGTGACATGACTCAACTGAGCGGCCTGCAGGTGGTGCTTTCCAGGGAGAGTATAAGTACTCGGGCACGGGCCCATCTTGGGCAGGACATTCTTAACAGGAACTAGTGAAGGACACATCTAGAACTCCATGTTGCAAATCATTTGATTAAAGCTTTGTTTAACACTTAGACCAAGTGCCTAGTAGTTTTCTTACGTCAGTTTGTGTGTACCGATATATTAATGAAGAGGATGCAGCGATGGAGTGTGAGTGTGCTGATATATTAATAAAGAGGATGCTGTGATGGAGTGTGAGATTGCTGACAAATTAATTAAATAATGCAGTGATGGTGTCTGAGTGTACTGATATATTAATTAAAGGGATGCAGTGATGGAGTGTGAGTGTAGTGATATATTAATGAAGAGGATGCAGTGATGGAGTGTGAGTTTATTGATATATTAATTAATGGAATGCAGTGAAGGTGTGTGTGTGTACTGATATATTAATTAATGGGATGCAGTGATGGAGTGTGAGTGTGTACTGATATTTTAATTAATGGGATGCATTGATGGAGTTTGTATGTAATGATTTAATGGGATGCAGCGATGGAGAGTGAGTGTACTGATATATTAATTAAGAGGATGCAGTAATGGAGTGTGAGTGTACTGGTATATTAATTAATGGATACAGTGATGGAGTGTAAGTGTGCTGATATATTAATTAAGAGGATGCGTGATGGAGTGTGTGTGCACTGATATGTCAATGAAGAGGATGCAGTGATGGAGTGTGAATGTACTGATATATTAATGAAGAGGATGCAGTGATGGAGTGTGTGTTTAATGATATATTAATGAAGAGGATGCACTGATGGAGTGTGTGTGTACTGATATATTAATTAAGGGGATACAGTGATGGAGTGTGTGTGTACTGATATATTAATTAATAGATGCAGTGATGGGCTGTGAGTGTACTGATATATTTTTAAAAGGATGCAGTGATGGAGTGTGTGTGTAATGATATATTAATTAATGGATGCAGTGATGGACTGTGAGTGTACTGATATATTGATTAATGGGATGCTGTGATGGAGTGTGTATGTACTGACATATTAATTAAAGGATGCAGTGATGGTGTGTGAATGTACTGATATATTAATAAAAGAATGCAGTGATGGAGTGTGTATGTACTGATATGTTAATTAATGGGATGCAGTGATGGAGTGTGAGTGTACTGATATATTAATGAGAGGATGCAGATATGGGGCTGGATTTTAATTCAGGGGCGGGCTGGTGTCGTCTAATACGCATTTTGTATTATGCACCGGAAGCTAAATCGATGTGGGAGATTGATGCGACTTTAACTTATTGGCCAAATGAGTTCCAACGTGTCGGAACCCATGGCAAATGAGTTTTTCCAGTCTGAAAGTCGTCTCCGATGACATCATTATTGCTGCTGAATTTAAGGTCTGCAACAAGCCTTGCTTCTTCTGCAGACTGCCAACCTTTTGGCCTTTCATGCTACAGGGACCTGGAGGAAGAATGGCCTGCCAGAGACCTAGGTCTGCTCCTAGCTTTGATGATGTTGCCTTGCAGGCTTTAGTTGAAGGAGCAAGAGCTCATAAAGAGGTGCTCTTCCGTTCCTCAGGGAGGAAGAAGCCTCCCGGCAGACCAAGGCTGTATGGGTCCAGGTGGCAGAGGAGGTCAACTCATTATCAGTCACCCACAGAACCTGGATTCAATGCAGGAAGAGATTTCATAACCTTATGCGCACTGGAAAAGTGAGTATGAATTTCCCATCACCCTCAATCTGATTCCCATTGCCTTTCCTCACCAGCACCGGATGCGGAGAAACTCCAGTATGATTTGGACAGGTTGGGTGATTGGGCAGAGGCATGGCAGATGCAATATAACGTGGATAAATGTGAGGTCATCCACTTTGGTGTTAAAAACAGGAAGGCAGATTATTATCTGAATGGCAATAGATTGGGAGAAGGGGAAGTGCAACGAGACCTGGGTGTCCTTGTGCACCAGTCGCTGAAGGTAAGCATGCAGGTGCAGCAGGCGGTTAAGAAGGCTAATGGTATGTTGGCATTCGTAACGAGAGGGTTCGAGTACAGGAAAAAGGATGTCTTGCTGCAGTTGTACAGGGCCTTGTTGAGACCACATCTTGAGTATTGTGTGCAGTTTTGGTCGCCTTATCTGAGGAAGGATGCTCTTGCCATGGAGGGAGTGCAGCGAAGATTCACCAGGCTGATACCTGGGATGGCAGGAATGACGTATGAGGAGAGATTGGGTCGATTGGGCTTATACTCGCTGGAGTTTAGAAGAATGAGAGGGGGTCTCATTGAAACTTATAAAATTCTAACAGGACTAGACAGACTAGATGCAGGAAGGATGTTCCCGATGGCCGGGGAGTCCAGAACCAGGGGTCACAGTCTAAGGATAAGGGGTAAGCCATTTGGGACAGAGATGAGGAGGAATTTCTTCACCCAGAGAGTGGTGAACCTGTGGAATTCTCTACCACAGAAGGCCGTATAGGCCAATTCATTAAATATATTCAAAAAGGAGTTGGATATATTTCTTAAGGCAAAAGGGATCAAGGGATATGGAGAGAAGGCAGGGACAGGGTACTGAATTTGGATGATCAGCCATGATCTCATTGAATGGCGGAGCAGGCTCGAGGGGCCGAATGGCCTACTCCTGCTCCTATCTTCTATGTTTCTATGTTTCTATGCACTCAGCTTTAGCAATCTCTTCCTCCACATCCCACTTAACACTGACATCCATGCACCCTTACCCATTCCCTCTCTCTCACATAAGAACATAAGAAATAGGAACAGGAGTAGGCCAATCGGCCCCTCGAGCCTGCTCCGCCATTCAATAAGATCATGGCTGATCTGATCCTAACCGCCAATCTACTATCACAGAACCATCTCCTGAATCTAACAGAATTAGACACACGAAATAGCAGCAGGATCAGGCTACACGGCCCCTGGGCCCGCTCCGCTACCCACAGGGCCATGTCTGATCCGAACCTGGACTCATGTCCAAATTCCTGCCCGCTCCCCGTAAACCTTAATTCCCTTTACTTCTAGGAAACTGTCTATTTCTGTTTTAAATTTATGTAATGATGTAGCTTCTACAGCTTTTTGGGGCAGCATATTCCATGGACCTACCACCCTCTGAGTGAAGTAGTTCCTCCTCATCTCAGTTTTGAAAGAGCAGCCCCTTATTCTAAGACTATGCCCCCTAGTTCTAGTTTCACCCATCATCGGGAACATCCTCCCCGCATCCACCCGATCCAACCCCTTCACAATCTTATATGTTTCAATAAGATCGCCTCTCATTCTTCTGAACTCCAATGAGTAGAGTCCCAATCTACGCAACCTCTCCTCATATGTCCATCCCCTCATCCCCGGGATTAACCGAGTGAACCTTCTTTGCACTGACTCGAGAGCAAGTATGTCTTTTCTTAAGTATGGACACCAAAACTGTATGCAGTATTCCAGGTGCGGTCTCACCAATACCTTGTACAACTGAAGCAATACCTCCCTATTTTTATATTCTATCCCCCTAGCAATGAAAGCCAACATTCCATTGGCCTTCTTAATCACTTGCTGCAGCTGCATACTAACCTTTTGAGTTTCGTGCACCAGGATCCCAGATCCCTTTGTACTTCAGTACTTTCCAGTTTCTTGCCATTAAGATAATAACTTGCTCTATGATTTTTCCTGCCAAAGTGCATAACCTCACACTTTCCAGTATTGTATTCCATCTGCCAAATCTCTGCCCACTTGCTTAGCCTGTCTATGTCCCCTTGCAGGTTTTTTATGTCCTCCTCACTCACTACTTTCCCTCCCATCTTAGTATCATCTGCAAACTTTGATATGTTACACTCGGTCCCCTCCTCCAAATCGTCAATATAGATTGTAAAGAGTTGGGGACCCAGCATTGACCCCTGCGGAACACCACTAGTTACTGATTGCCAGTCTGAGAATGAACCATTTATCCCAACTCTCTGCCTTCTGTTAGATAGCCAATCCTCTATCCGTGCCAGAATATTACCCCCAATCCCGTGATTTTTTATCTTAAGCAATAATCTTTTGTGTGGCACCTTGTCAAATGCCTTTTGGAAGTCTAAATACACTACGTCCACTGGTTCCCCTTTATCCACCCTATATGTTACTTCTTCAAAGAACTCCAGCAAATTTGTCAAACATTACTTCCCCTTCATAAAACCATGCTGACTTTGTCCTATTAAATTATGATTATCCAAATGTCCTGTTACTGTCTCCTTAATAATGGACTGCAAAATTTTACCTACCACAGATGTTAGGCTAACCAGTCTATAGTTTCCAGCCTTCTGTCTACTGCCCTTTTTAAATAAGAGTGTTACATTAGCAGTTTTCCAGTCTGCCGGGACCTTTGCTGAGTCCAGGAAGTTTTGGAAAATTATTACCAATGCATCCACAATCCCTACCGCCACTTCCCTCAAGACCCTAGGATGTAAGCCATCAGGTCCAGGTGATTTATCCGCCTTGAGTGAGGCAGGTACGGGGATCCAGGAGGTAGAGCTGGAGGAGCCGCAGCCCTTGCTCTTGTCCAACAGGTTCGAGGTTCTTACTCCCTGTGGGAACAGGAGCAGGGACTGCAGGGAGGATGACCAACTTGGCCACAGCACCGTGGAACGGGGGGTCATTCAAGAGGGGGGAGTAATTAGAAATGTTGTAGTGGTAGGGGATAGTATTTTTAGGGGGATAGATTGAGTTCTCTGCAGCCGAGAGCGAGAGTCCCAAAGGCTGTGTTGCCTACCCGGTGCCAGGGTTAAGAACATCTCCTCTGGGCTGGAAAGAAACTTGCAGTGGGAGGGGGTGGATCCAGTTGTCGTGGTCCATGTTGGTACAAACGATGTAGATGGGACTAGGAAGCCGGTTCTGTTAAAGGAGTATGAGCAGCTAGGGGTCAAATTAAAAAAACAGAACCTCAAGGGTCTGGATTATTACCTGAGCCACGAGCAAATTTGGCTAGGACAAATAAAATTAGAGAGTTAAATGCGTGGCTCAAAGACGTGTGGGAGAAATGGGTTTTGCTTCCTGGGGCACTGGCACCAGTACTGGGGCAGGAAGGAGCTGTTCCGTTGGGACGGGCTTCACTTGGCCAATGCTGGGACTAGAGTCCTGGCGGATCATATAACTAGCGCTGTAGAGAGGGCTTTAAACTAACTACTGCGGGGGGAGGTTCCTAGAGAGCAAATAATAAAAATGACAACAGAGAAGGTCATAGATTAGGTAGCAGTGGGGAAATTAAAACCCAGAGCATGTCAGGAAGGGGCAGAAGGTATGGAGTAAAAGGTAAAGTAATAAAAAGGGCAAAAGCAGGAACTAAGTGTCACAAAACATATTTGAAAGTTCTCTATCTGAATGCACGTTGCATTCGTAACAAAATAGACGAGTTAATGGCACAAATAACTACATATGGGTATGATCTTGTGGCCATTACAGAAACATGGCTGCAGGGTGACAATGCCTGGGAATTAAACATACCAGGTTATTTAACGATCAGGAAGGACAGGCAGGAAGGAAGGGGAGGTGGGGTGGCTATGTTAATAAAGGAAGGAATCACTGTAATACAGAGAAATGATATTGGATCAAAAGATCAGGATAATGAAACAGTTTGGGTGGAGATAAGGAATAATAAGGGGGAAAAAACAGCAGTGGCCATAGTCTATAGGCCTCCGAACAGTTGCAACTCTGTTGGACGGAGTATCAATCAGGAAATAGTTGAGGCTTGTAATAAGGGAACATCTATAATTATGGGGGATTTTAACTATCATATTAATTGGACAAATCAAATTGGGCAGGGCTGCCTTGAGGATGAGTTCATTGAGTGTATTAGGGATGGGTTTCTTGAGCAGTATGTAACTGAACCGACCAGGGGGCAAGCAACCTTAGATCTGGCCCTGTGTAACGAGACAGGATTAATTAAAAATGTCCTAATAAAGGATCCCCTTGGAATGAGTGACCATAACATGGTTGAATTCCATATTCAATTAGAGGGTGAGAAGGTTGGATCTCAAACAAGCGTGCTAAGCTTGAATAAAGGAGAATTTGAAGTTATGAGAACGGAATTGAGTAGAGTGGATTGGGAAAATAGATTAAAGGGTAAGACGATACATGATCAGTGGTGTACATTTAAGGAGTTATTTTACAACTTCCAAAAAATATATATTCCACTGAGAAGAAAAGGGTGTAAAAGAAAAGACAGCCATCCGTGGCTAAGTAAAGAAATTAAGGATAGTATTCGACTAAAAACAAGGGCATATAAGGTAGCCAAATCTAGTGGGAGGATAGAGGATTGGGAAAACTTTAAAAGACAGCAAAAAATAACAAAAAGATTGATTAAGAAAGGGAAGATAGATTATGAAAGTAAATTAGCAAAAAATATAAAAACAGATAGTAAGAGTTTTTATAGTTATATAAAAAGAAAAAGGGTGGCTAAAGTAAATGTTGGTCCCTTAGAGGATGAGACCGGGAAATTAATGGTGGGAAATATGGAGATGGCAAAAACACTGAATGAACATTTTGTATCAGTCTTTACAGTAGAGGATACTAAGAATATCCCAACACTGGACAAACAGGGGGCTATAGCGGTGGAGGAGCTAAACACTGTGGGGTTTCTGTGATTCTGTGATTCTGTTAAAATCACTAAGGAAGTGGTACTCGGTAAAATAATGGGACTCAAGGCGGATAAATCACCTGGACCTGATGGCTTACATCCTAGGGTCTTGAGGGAAGTGGCGGTAGGGATTGTGGATGCATTGGTAATAATTTTCCAAAACTCCCTGAACTCAGCAAAGGTCCCGGCAGACTGGAAAACTGCTAATGTAACACCCTTATTTAAAAAGGGCAGTAGCCAGAAGGCTGGAAACTATAGACCGGTTAGCCTAACATCTGTGGTAGGTAAAATTTTGGAGTCCATTATTAAGGAGACAGTAACAGGACATTTGGATAATCATCTTTTAAAAGGACAAAGTCAGCATGGTTTTATGAAGGGGAAGTCATGTTTGACAAATTTGCTGGAGTTCTTTGAGGAAGTACCATATAGGGTGGATAAAGGGGAACTAGTGGACGTAGTGTATTTAGACTTCCAAAAGGCATTTGACAAGGTGCCACACAAAAGATTATTGCTTAAGATAAAAAATCACGGGATTGGGGGTAATATTCTGGCATGGATAGAGGATTGGCTATCTAACAGAAGGCAGAGAGTTGGGATAAATGGTTCATTCTCAGACTGGCAATCAGTAACTAGTGGTGTTCCACAGGGGCCAGTGCTGGGTCCCCAACTCTTTACAATCTATATTAACGATTTGGAGGAGGGGACCGAGTGTAACATATCAAAGTTTGCAGATGATACTAAGATGGGAGGGAAAGTAGTGAGTGAGGAGGACATAAGAAACCTGCAAGGGGACATAGACAGGCTAAGTAAGTGGGCAGAGATTTGGCAGATGGAATACAATACTGGAAAGTGTGAGGTTATGCACTTTGGCAGGAAAAATCGTAGAGCAAGTTATTATCTTAATGGCAATAAACTGGAAAGTACTGAAGTACAAAGGGATCTGGGGGTCCTGGTGCACGAAACTCAAAAGGTTAGTATGCTGGTGCAGCAAGTGATTAAGAAGGCCAATGGAATGTTGGCTTTCATTGCTAGGGGGATAGAATATAAAAATAGGGAGGTATTGCTTCAGTTGTACAAGGTATTGGTGAGACCGCACCTGTAATACTGCATACAGTTTTGGTGTCCATACTTAAGAAAAGACATACTTGCTCTCGAGTCAGTACAAAGAAGGTTCACTCAGTTAATCCCGGGGATGAGGGGATGGACATATGAGGAGAGGTTGAGTAGATTGGGACCCTACTCATTGGAGTTCAGAAGAATGAGAGGCGATCTTATTGAAACATATAAGATTGTGAAGGGGTTGGATCGGGTGGATGCGGGGAGGATGTTCCCGATGATGGGTGAAACTAGAACTAGGGGGCATAGTCTTAGAATAAGGGGCTGCTCTTTCAAAACTGAGATGAGGAGGAACTACTTCACTCAGAGGGTGGTAGGTCCATGGAATATGCTGCCCCAAAAAGCTATAGAAGCTACATCATTACATAAATTTAAAACAGAAATAGACAGTTTCCTAGAAGTAAAGGGAATTAAGGGTTATGGGGAGCGGGCAGGAATTTGGACATGAGTCTAGGTTCGGATCGGACAGGCCCTGTGGGTAGTGGAGCAGGCCCAGGGGCCGTGTAGCCTGATCCTGCTGCTATTTCGTGTGTCTAATTCTGTTAGATTCAGGAGATGGTTCTGTGATAGTAGATTGGCGGTTAGGATCAGATCAGCCATGATCTTATTGAATGGCAGAGCAGGCTCAAGGGGCCGATTGGCCTACTCCTGCTCCTATTTCTTATGTTCTTATGTTCTTATATTCTTATTAGCCTACCGAAACGCGACACATGCAGTTACCAACCAGACCCCGGCCATGATGTTCTTTAACCGAAGGTTGAGATCTCGTCTGGACTTGCTCAGACCAAATGTTCGAAGAAATGTTGAGGACAAACAATTCCAGCACATCAATGAGAAGCCGACAAGGAGCTTCAATGTAGGGCAACCAGTCTTGGCCCATGACTATCGAACAGAGAAATGGCAACCTGGAATGATATGTACAAGGCAGGGACCATTAATGTACACAGTGGATGTCGGGGAGAACATTGTGAGACACCATGTCGATCAGATCTTAGCACCACAGGAACGCGTCAACCCCATGTCTCGAGTACCTGGGGATGAACCCGACATACCGGTAGCATCTACCTCAGACCCAGTAGCAGTGGAACCCGATGAACTACCCGATGAAAAGGGGTCAGAATCGCCTCTGCACCAAGAACAAGAACCTCCGGAAAGGCGCTATCCCGAAAGGGTCAGGAAGCCGCCCCAAAGACTGAATCTATAAATGGACTTTTGTTGTTTAATGTACATGTTGAAATGTTAATTGTTATTTGAATACTAGGGGTACTACTAATCTAAAAGGGGAGGAATTGTAGTGTATGTGCCTTTAAGTCAGAACTACTTTTACAGCTCCTGTATACTGTAGTACTGGCAGTGACCACACCTGTATATAAGCTTTGCGCATGCCTCTGTACCCCCAGTCTTGAGACTACACTCCTCCAGTAAAGACCTGTTTATTGTTAATGTACAGCATCTGTGTGATTATTTAATAACAGCATATCCACTGAACCACGGATCCAACAGCTACAACTTGGCGTTCCTGATTCAGCGTGTGAAGCGCTGTGATGAGTTTTTCCCCACCCATGGCCTTTTCCTCTATCTCTGCTGCCTGGGTTGTGACCTTAGCTGCCTGTGCTGGAACGACTCTGTCCAAAATCTGGACCTGTTTCTTGTAGCACATCAGCCACACTGCCTTTTCCATTGACTTCTTATGCTCTTTTCTCTCTGTCCACCTGATGGCTGCGTCTACCGGACGCCCATCCAGTAAAGATCGGAAATCCACTGCTTAGTGAGATTTACCTTGCCAAAGACATAATCTGCTATCCTCTCGTCCATTGCATTTTGACCATTCAAACTTGGGTCTAATACATTGCAATCCTGCTGCTAGTGTCCTGCCGCAGTCGTCATTTTCTGTAAGGGGTTTTCTCTCCAAGATCGCAGTGGATTCTCTCGCCAGAGGCCTCTCTCTCTCTTTTGCACAGTAAAACCTTGAGTGGTTCGACCTACTCGCCCCTTAGGTTCTAGACACTGGACTTAGGTGCAGGAACTACAACGCAGAGAATACTCTTATAGACCAAGTTCAATGAAACGAAATGAAATTTTATTGCATAAGGAAAACAAATCAAATGCAAGCAAATAAGAGGGTACATGGGAGGGAAAAACAAATCATAACAATACAGTACTAGCTAAAATAGATACAGGCATATTATACTTTACAAAAGTCATCATGAAATGGGGAAACACACGGAACATCGAGGGACAACAACTCATGTTAATTATACCCAAAATGACCACCCCCTTAAACCTATCTAGATCCGATTATGAAGGGCCAGAAACATGCTCACCAATCCAACAAGAATTGCAAGGTTTTGAAACAGTTCTGCGTTTTGATCCTTTCAGGCATCCTGTCTCCTTGTGGTCAGCGCTGCGGGCTGCGAGCTGCGATGCGCCTTCTCTTCCTCGAGGTGAAGGTCATGGACAGGCTGGATCTCAGCGGGCCTGGATGTCGATAAGAGGGAAGGTCAACTGTTTGACCACTTTCCAGAGGTCTCTTCTAGTCAGTTACCATTTTCAGATAGTGTTCTTCTGTAGGGCTGCTGCCCTCTTGTCTTGTCAATGGCCCAGGGTTTGTCGACGATCTCCCGATGGTTACCCCGGGGCGGGACGCAGGCTCGAATTGCCTTCTTGATAGCTGCTTTGTCTTCTTCAACGGTTAAACACTGATCTCTCTCATCGCTGATGGCTAATCACTGCTGATGGCTACCCCGGGTTCCACAATTATACTTCTCAGATGAGGCCGTTATCTCCCGCCAAATCAAGGTTAGTCTTTGTTTAACTTTTGGCGGGCTTGTTCCACAGCGGGGTAGTTATTACATTTAAACTGCTTTCGGGATGGCCGGTGATGGCCATCTCTGGTCTGGAATGACCTGGTAATGTTTTAATGTCTCCTTGATATCTTTAACGGGTTTTTGATGTGTTCTTCATAAATATGGAACTGTTCCCCTTTGTCTGGGTAAACATTTAGATGGCCTTTATCTACAGGCCGATCTGACTGGATCTGCATCCAATCTATATGTATATGTTTGTGTCTGGTTTGTTTTCTCCGAAACGGCTTCCAGAACTTACTGTGGGTTGAATCCACAAGGGCTGTCTGGGGACCGCAGGAACCATTTTAAAGTGTCCCAATAAGTCGGTCACGGGGTCTGGCGGCCATTTTATATGCCCCTTTTCCTGGGCTTCTTTTAAAACAGTCTTTTAAAATCAAGGCCTCTTCTACAAAAGGACCCTTATAGTACAATATTAATTTTGCGGATCTTACATGATGGAGTGTGAGTGTACTGCTATATTAATGAAGAGGCTTCAGTGATGGAGTGTAAATGTACTGATATATAAATGAAGAGGATGAAGTGATGGAGTGTGAGTGTACTGATATATTAATTAAAGGATGCAGTGAAGAAGTGTGAGTGTACTGATATATTAATTAAGGGGATACAGTGATGGTGTGTATGTGTCCTAATATATTAATTAAGGGGATACAGTGATGGTGTGTTTGTGTACTGTTATATTAATTAAGGGGATAAAGTGATGGTGTGTGTGTGTACTGATATATTAATTAAAGGATGGAGTGATGGAGTGTGAGTGTACTGATACATTAAATAAAAGGCTGCAGTGATGGTGTTTGACTTTACTGATATATGAATGAAGAGGATACAGTGATGGAGTGTGTGTGTACTGATATATTAATGAAGAGGATGCAGTGATGGAGTGTGTGTGTACTGATATATTAATGAACGGGATGCAGTGATGGAGTGTGATTGTACTGATATATTAATTAAATGATGCAATGATAGAGTTTGATTGTCCTGATATATTAATTAAGGAGATGCAGTGATGGATTGTGAGTGTACCGATAGATTAATGAAGGGGATACGGTGATGGAGTGTGTGTGTACTGATATATTAATGAAGTGGGTGCAGTGATGGAGTGTGATTGTATTGATATGTTAATGAAAAGGATACAGTGATGGAGTGTGCGTGTGCTGATATATTAATGAAGAGGATGCAGTGATGGAGTGTAAGAGTTCTGATAGATTAATGAAGAGGATTCAGTGATGGAGTGTGAGTGTATTGATACATTAATTAAAGGATGCAGTGATGGAGTGTGAGTGCACTGATATATTAATTAAAGGATGCAGTGAAGAAGTGTGAGTGTACTGATATATTAATTACATGGATGCAGTGATGGAGTGTGTGTGCACTGATATATTAATTAAGGGGATGCAGTGATGGAGTGTGTGTGTACTGATATATTAATTAAGGGGATACAGTGATGGTGTGTATGTGTACTAATATATTAATTAAGGGGATACAGTGATGGTGTGTGTGTGTATTAATATATTAATTAAGGGGATACAGTGATGGAGTGTGTGTGTACTGTTATATTAATTAAGAGGCTGCAGTGATGGAGTGTGTGTGTACTGATATATTTATTAAGTGGATACAGTGATGGAGTGTGTGTGTACTTATATATTAATTAAGTGGATACAGTGATGGTGTGTGTGTGTGTACTGATATGTTAATTAAGTGGATACAGTGATGGAGTGTGTGTGTACTGATATATTAAATAAGAGGCTGCAGTGATGGAGTGTGTGTGTACTGATATCTTAATTAAGGGAACGCAGTGATGGAGTGTGTGTGTACTGATACATTAAATAAGAGGCTGCAGTGATGGAGTGTGAGTGTGCTGATATATTAATTAAAGGATGCAGTGATGGAGTTTGAGTGTCCTGATATATTAATTAATAGGCTGCATTGATGGAGTTTGTGTGTACTGATATATTAGTTAAGGGGATGCAGGGATAGTGTGTGAGTGTACTGATGTATTAAAGAGGATGCAGTGATGGAGTGTGAGTGTGCTGATATATTAATGAAGAGTAAAAGTCTGCTGTATTAAGCAATAGAGTGCTGTACAAAGAAAAGGTGTGCTGTAGTAAGCAAAGGTGTGCTGCATTAAGTAAATGTGTGCTGAATTAAGTTAAATTCTGCTGTATTAAGCAAAAGAGTGCTGTACTAAGCAAAAGAGTGCTGTATCGAGTAAAAGTGTGCTGTACTAAGCAAAAGGTGTGCTGTAGTAAGCAAAGGTGTACTGTATTAAGTAAAAGTGCTGTATTAAGCATAGATGTGCTGTATTGATTATTTTCAATTTATTTCTTTTTATCTCAATAAATACTGGTCTTCTTTGAACCCAGCCACGAGTCTCGTTTTTTCTACACCGCTACTGAAGAAGTCCGGCGGTCAGTACCAGAAAAGGGGAGCGATTCAAAACCGCACAGGGCTCTGGAGCAGCTCAGATACTTCTGACTGGCCAGAGACAATAACCCCAGTATATACCCAACTATTTCTACAAAATGACAACCGCGGCAGGACCGTCGGCAACAGTATGCGATGTAGCAGACGGTGGTTTGGGTCTGGAGAGAGCAGCAGTTATTGGGTTTCTTTTTATCCCACTGATCTGTTTGTGGTTAGGTTCCCGCAGGCTTAGGGAAGTTAGAGCAGAGATTTGGGATAAGGAAAGGGAGATTGAAGAATACCAGGCCAAGATAGAGCACCTGGTGGTCCAGTTTAGTGAGGGCAAAAGCCACACGAGGCACGAGTCAGAGTACCTGAAGTGCTTAGTTGCAGAGGCCAAGTGCAATGAGGTGAGGTTGTGGGAGGAGAATGCCCGCCTCATAAAAGAAGTAAAGGAGCCGGAGGAAAATGTTAGGGAGGTAAAGGCAGCATATAAGCTGGCCTGCAAGCAAGGGTTTGATGAAGCAGATCATGGTCCCAGTGGGGAAAAGATAGAAAGCTTGAATATGGCTTTAAAGAGGGCAAAGGCAGCCCGAAGGCAGGTCAGTCGGATTTTACCGGCAACCCAAATAAAACCGTCCCACAGGCAACACCCAGGAAAAGGTTGGTCAGGGATTCAGAGGTCCCACGACCACCATCCATGGCTCCGAGCTTTCAGGAGATCTGGCAGCAAAGTGGGGTGGAGGATGAGGTGGTAGAGGAAGCACAGCAGGCTCCGCTAGATAGGCCGGGACCAGGACCAGTGTACCCCCTCCGACAACGGAGGTACGGTCTGCCCGTTGATGAAGATGACGCAGGGGCCATCCAGAATCAGTTTGTGGTGCCGTATGGCACCCAACAGCTCAGGGACATGGTTAGCTACATCCCCAAGCTCACTAAAAGGGGAGACCCCTCTCTACACTTCAGAGAGATAGAGCAGGCAGCTTGTGTAAATGACTGTGGTGAAGCAGAGCAAGCAAAAATGCTGCTGTTTTCCCTGGCAGGTGATCGCCTCCAGGCTCTATCTGGCGAGTGCAAAAGGGGGCAGAAGGATTATGAGGGTCTGAAGAATGAGCTATTGGAGGCCATGGGACTCAATGATGGTAGTCCGTTCGCCCGGGTAGAAAGAACGGTGCAGCTCCCAGGGGAGTCCCCACAGGCGTTCGCAGACAGGCTGTGGCCAGTCTACCAGAGCACATGCCCGGGAATGCCAGGGCGGGCAGCACTGGACCCAGTCCAATTGACTCACTGGCTCCGTTGTCTTATGACAAACAGCCTACCCTTATCCAAGCCCAGGTCGCGGCTTGGTTTGACCCCCGAAACCCCCAGTACACTGAAGAAGCGGTGATCCGCTGGCTCACAGTAGCCTTTAGAAACCTAAGGTGTATCGAGACACCCCAACCCAAGGGAAAGGTCCATGAGGTTAAACCTGGGAGCCAGAGTAAGAAAGAGTGGCACCAGGAGGGGAACCATCCCTCCCAGGCTAGGTTAAATTGTTATGGGTGCGGGGAAGATGTTCACTGGAGAAAAGACTGTAAGAATCCCTTGAAGGATAACAAGGGAAAGGATCCCACAGCCCCAGCCCAAAAGGCAGGGCCAGATATCACTCCCGCTGCGATCGAGTCATTTTTACAGTCCCTACGGTCTCTTCTGACTGGCCAGGGGAGAGTAGCAGCCACCACTGGTGCTTTGACCCCGTCTGCCCCACCTCACTCCCAGCAATGACTAGAGCCAGCACAGCCTGTCGACCTGTGTCCCCGCGAAAATGCTATGGGGAGCAGGCCCTATGAAAAGATGGGGGTGAAGACGGTGCAGGGGAGATATTCGGTGGACACTGGAGCTTCCAGCACAGTGGTCCACTCGGGAGACCTGACCAATTCACCCCGGTCTAACAAGGTCCAATTTAGCTTAATGGGACCCACAGGGAAACAGGCAGCTGGGATTGAACCTGAGGTCAGAAATCCTCAGCCTGCAGCGGGTACAAGCTCACAGGCTTCACAGGCAGGCGCTGTGGCTTGTGTTAGGGGAGGAGCCATTCATGACCAGTGTAAGTTGTTTAAGCAGGGGGGCAGGGAAGGAGAGTTCTGGGACCCCTGTAGAGCAGGTCCGGTAGCTGCAATCCGGGACAAGGGAGGCACACAGGGGATAGTTTTGGCCCCGGACCAAAAGCAGGTCCAAGCCCAAAATTCCGCCTTTAAGGCCGCCCCAGTAAGGGAAAAGGATTTAGAACAGGATTACTGGCAGGCCGCCAGTTATATTAAACAATGCAGGTTGTTTGAGCCTGGGGCAAGGAAACAGGCAGCTGGGATTGTACCTGAGGTCAGAAATCCTCAGCCTGCAGCGCGTACACACACACAGACTGCACACGCAGGCGCAGTCACGTGCGTGAGAGGAGAAGTTCCCCAGCACTTGGCCCGAGCGATTCCCCCTCTCTTGTGGGACTCCGGGGAAGAGCCTGAACCAGGTTTTAGACCTGAAGGGGAAGACTCTCAGCCACCGGCAGCCAGTGGCAAGGGATTGCTTGTCCACAGCCCAGGTTTGGGAAGGGAGGGGCCTGAAGGAGAAGGTCCCCAGCCAGCAAGGAGTGTGACCCGAGCTAAGGGTCCACTCGCCAGGGTAGCCCCACCCATGACACTCCCTAGGAGATCTCTTTGGGTACCCCAGCCCAAGAAAGTATGGTCACCAGCTTTCCAGTGGAATAGGGCAGACTCCCGAGTCAGGGAGAAGCCAAAAGACAGAAGTCCCCAACCAGCAGCCATAAGCTGCGAGGGACTTGAAGTTGGGATCAGTCCAGCCACGCTGCAGGGAGCAGCTTGTGGCAGCCCAAACAGGGATTAGGCTGGCCGGCCGGAGATGGGCGGCGCTTTTATATAGCTTTGTTCAAATAATGTGTATAAAGGATTAAGTTAGAATGTGTTAATTTTAATTTTATATTGCAAATCGGTAGTGTTAATTATTAGAGTATAAGTTTTAAGTATGGTACCGTTCCAGAGCATTGTGTTATGTGAGCTAAGGTCGCGGGGCCCGATCACACTCCCCCGAGCCAGGGGACCTGGCAAGATGTTCTTATTTTAAAGTCTTTTTCAGAGTTCCAGAAGGTACAGAGGACCATCGTGTCTTTGGATTCTCGAGGAAAGCAGCACCCCAGCCCATGAAAAGAGGGGTCTGCAGGAGGCAGATGCCCACAGCGTTTAAACTGTTATTGGAAACCCAGATTAAGATTAAGGCCTAGAAATTCGGTGGGCTGCGCCATCAGTTAGCACCTAAAGAGGGCACTCAGTGGCTTTAGCGCCACTGGCCGCGCCTCCCGCGATATTTAGCGGGGCGCTAATGGCGGCGTTAGCCTGTAGCGCTGCGCCACCACCAATGACATCATCGGTGTGCACAGCGCCCCGCTACCACCCCGATTGTGATATTTGGTCGCGCCCGCCTCTGTAACGCCGGTCGCAAATCGCGCCCGGTTCACGGGGCCTACCTGTGGTGGTAGTGGCGCAAATTAAGGTGGAGGTGCGGGGCGGCCATTTTTTTCAGTGGCCGCCTGCCAGCACCTCTGTCCCCGGCCTCCTGATCCCCCCCCCCCCCCCGGGCACTGCCGGCTATGTCCCGAGAGCCCGGCACTTCTCCTCGGTGACGGGCTCTTTTGCCAGCACTCACGATCGGTCATCGCACTGGTGCAGGCCCCTCCCCATTAAGAAGGGGAGGAAGGCCTGCAGTACCGCAGCGTGCCATACTGCAGCGTATGGTGCTGCGGCATGTTGCGCTGCGATATTCAGTTTGAGCGCCCCAAGAGGGATGTGGGGCGCCTTGAGCAGCGCCCTGCGTCCCTCTTGGGGCGCTCAAACTGAATTTCTGGCGGGTGCAACGGCTCCATTCGCAGCGGTAATTCCGGCACCCAGGTGAGCTTGGCGCCCCGTTTGGGGCTCCACCGAATTTCTAGGCCTAAGAGTTTACAAAAGCTTGTTAATTATTTTAAATTTTGTATTATGTACTGGTCACAACTCCGAAGGAAATAATGTCTGAATTTAGTTTCTAACTGCGAGATGGTACTACTTGTTTAGAGTTAAATGAAAAATTTGCATATGCTTATGAATTGTTGTGTTTGTAGATTGTGAAAGATTGAAATACATTTATGGCTGAAGGATGGTGCCATTCATTAAAGTGTCAGGCAATTGCATTATCAAAAAAAAAGGGGAAAAAGGAAGCTTGTTTTCTTCCATTTGTATTTTTTAACAGATATGTTTTGGCTTGGTGGTAATCCCATTAAAGATGTTGTATCGTGTTAAAACTATGTCACAAGAGGTGCAAGGGCATTGGATCCCTCCATGCTTGAATTATTGTGAATACTCAGTGGTGCAGGGGCATTGGACCCCCTCCGTGTTTGAATTATTGTAACTAATCTTGTTTTTCTGTCGATAGATGCCTACCGTGTACTGTGATTCTCTCTGGGTAGGGGAGATGGAAGTGTCGGGGGATCAAAGATAGATATACACAAGTATAAGGGAAGGTTTTTTGTGGGGGTCAGAAATTATTTCTCACCTTTGGACAGGATACTACAAGCAAGTTTTAGTATCCGATGGCGGACTGTAAGGTTTTGCAAGAATTTTGAAAATTTCTACAGCTCCGAAGATTATTTTTTTGATTAAAGAAAACCTGGGTGGAATATACCTTAAAAATCCAGGGCATCAAAATGGCTGTCAGACCTCATGGCAGGAGACAAAAGACAGCCTGCTTGTGTATCTGCAAAGGATTTGAAAAAAAACACCAGCCTGTGCGAAATGCATGAAGTACTTGAAACTGTCAATCAACTGCAGTTTAGGAAATTTCAAACCGTAGGACAAAGGGGTTGTTTGTTTACAGAACTCTCTACAATGTTGACACAAAGGCTTAAGTACTTAAAGCTGTCAATCAATTGCGGTTGGACTGACCACAGGACAATGGGTTTGTTTACAAACCATTTGAGTGCTGTTGACTGAAATTCAGTAAGACATTTAAACTGAGCGAATACCAGTCAAATGAATGGGGTAATACATTCAAACCCATTGCAGTCAATGGGGACAGTTCGACCCCTTTTGTATAGCCCAGATATATTCGGATTTGGGCGCGAAGATTATGGCTCCCAATGGGTATAAAATAGCCTCTCAGGAAGCCATCTCTCTCTCTCTGCCGCCTCGCCTCCGTGCCCTGTCTACAAGCAGTAGCCTGCCCAAAGAAGTGGAATACCAGCAGTTACTTTTAAATACTGGGGTATCTCTGCTTCAGGGCGGTGAATAATACAGACCGCAGGGGCACGGAGCAGGTGTTTCACCGGTGAGCATAGATTTTTCTGGCCCATTACAAGGCAACATAGATAGGTATAAGGGGTGGGAATTAAGGGGAATTTTTGTTAAATTGTAATTTTAGTCAATTTTCCCTCAATGTGTCCGTTTTCTCCTCCCCTAGTAAGTTAAAGTGTGCTGCATTAAGTAAAAGTCTGCTGTATTAAGCAAAAGAGTGCTGTACTAAGCAAAGGTGTGCTGTACTAAGCAAAGGTGCACTGTATTAAGTAAAATTGCTGTATTAAGGAAAGGTGTACTGTATTAAGTAAAAGTCTGCTGTATTAAGCAATAGAGTGCTGTACTAAGCAAAGGTATGCTGTAGTAAGCAAAGGTGTGCTGCATTAAGTAAATGTGTGCTGCATTAATTAAAAGTCTGCTGTATTAAGCAAAAGAGTGCTGTACTAAGCAAAGGTGTGCTGTAGTAAGCAAAAGAGTGTTGTATTAAGTAAAATAGTGCTGTATTGAGTAAAAGTGTGCTGTACTAAGCAAAAGGTGTGCTGTAGTAAGCAAAGGTGTACTGTATTAAGTAAAAGTGCTGTATTAAGCATAGGTGTGCTGTATTGATTATTTTCAATTTATTTCTTTTTATCTCAATAAATAATGGTCTTCTTTGCACCCAACTATGAGTCTCGTTTTGTCTACATCGCTACTGAATAAGTCCGGCAGTCAGAACCAGAAAAGGGGAGCGATTCAAAACCACACAGGGCTCTGGAGCAGCTCAGATACTTCTGACTGGCCAGAGACAATAACCCCAGTATATACCCCCACTATTTCTACAAAGGGGATGCAGTGATGGAGTGTGAGTGTACTGATATATTACTTAAAGGATGCAGTGATGGAGGTTGATTGCCATGATATATTAATTAAGAGGTTGCAGTGATGGAGTTTGAGTGTACTGTTATATTAATTAAGGAGATGCAGCGATGGAGTGTGAGTGTACTGATATATTAATGAAGGGGATGCAGTGATGGAGTGTGTGTGTACTGATATATTAATGAAGAGGGTGCAGTGATGGAGTGTGAGTGTATTGATATATTAATGAAGAGGATGCAGTGATGGAGTGCGAGTGTGCTGATATATTAATGAAGGGGATGCAGTGATGGAGTTTGAGTGTGCTGGTATATTTAAAAAAGGGGATGCAGTGATCTAGAGTGAGTGTACTGATATATTAATTAAATGGATACAGTAATGGAGTGTGTGTGTACTGATATATTAATTAATGGTATGCAGTGCTGGAGTGTGAGTGAAGTGATATCTTAATTAATGGATGCAGTGATGGAGTGTGAGTGTACTGATATATTAATTAAGGGGACGCAGTGATGGAGTGTGTGTGTGCTGATATATTAATGAAGAGGATGCAGTGATGGAGCGTGTGTGTACTGATATATTAATTAAAGGATGCAGTGATGGAGTGTGAGTGTACTGATATATTAATTAAGGGGATGCAGTGTTGGAGTGTGTGTGTACTGATATATTAATGAAGAGGATGCAGTGATGGAGCGTGTGTGCACTGATATATTAATTAAAGGATGCAATGATGGAGTGTGAGTGTACTGATATATTAATTAAGGGGATGCAGTGACAGAGTGTGTATTTACTGATATATTTATTAAGAGGCTGCAGTGATGGATTGTGTATGTAGTGATTTATTAATTAAAAGGATGCAGTGATGGAGTGCGTGTGTAATGATATATTAATTAAGTGGATGCAATGATGGAGTGTGTGTGTACTGATATTGTAGGAATGGTCAAATTCCTATCTAGAGATTGAGTTCGATGCAGGCAATCAATCAAAAAGATTTTTAATGTCAAACTAACGAGCTTAAACAGATTGATGCAAGAGAACTATGAATACAGGTCTTAACAGGTCGGAGGCTCCACGAGGACTGCCAGGGCGGTCTCGTGGATGATGTCATGATGTCATCACGTTTTTCCCGCGTTTGGGTGATCACGTGATTAGCGGCATGACGCCATCGCGTTTGCCCACGCTCTTAAAGGGACCGCGCACTGTACATGCAAACAGCATATACAATGGTACAGATTTAGTCTGTAGCTAACACATCATTAAAGGGAATTATGTACAGTTGTTCAGAGTCCCTCAGTGGCTCTGCCACATGCGCCCCCCCAGAATTGTCTTTAACGGAAAAAGTCAAACGGTGAGGGGGTCTGACAAGCCTGTCTGAACGACTCCTGTATTCCTGAAGCGGAAGCTGTTGGACAGTGGGCGGTCTGGCGGGTGGTTGCATTTGTTCTGGCGTGACGACGGTGGGCGGCCAACCTCGTCTCGGTGGCTGTGCAGTCTCGACGGGACGGTCAAGGTCCAGGTGTTCTGGTTTCAAACGGTCGACCGAAATGTGGTCCGGTTTACCACCAACATCCACCTTGAAGGTTTTGTCTCCTGCCTCTAACATGCGGAAAGGACCAGTGTATGGGGCCTTGAGCGGATCGCGGTGAGCATTGTGGCGGATGAACACGTAGTCGGCCTGTTTCAGCTCCACTGGAACGTGAGAGCCCTGAACCCCGTGATGCGATGTGGGAACCGGCGCGAAACATCTGGCTGCTTCCTGGTGTCTGATAAGCTGGCATGAGGCGGACCATGGCTCCGTTGGTGTTGGCAGGAAATCCCCTGGCACTCGCAGCGGCTGACCATAAACGAGCTCTGCCGCGGATGAGTGAAGATCTTCCTTGGGGGCCGTGCAAAGGCCCAACATGACCCACGGCAGCTTGTCTGCCCATCCAGCGGCTTGGAGGCTGGCCCTCAGTGCAGCCTTAAGTGATCTGTGAAAACGTTCGCACAGACCGTTCACTTGTGGGTGGTAGGCTGTGGTGCGGTGTAACTTGACACCGAGTCATTGATCCACCACATTCCAGAGTTCGGAGGAAAATTGCGGTCCCCGGTCCGAAGAGATGTCTGCAGGCACTCCAAAATGGGCGACCCATGAAGAGATGAATGCCTTGGCCACGTCCGCCGAAGTAGTAGATGACAGGGGAACCGCCTCCAGCCATCTGGTGGTGCGATCTACTATGGTCAGGATGTGCGTCAAACCATGGGAAGGTGGAAGTGGTCCTACCAGATCCACATTAACGTGGTCAAACCGTCGCTCAGGAACTGCAAAGGTGGCCAATGGAGTCTTGATGTGGCGCTGTACCTTGGCCTTTTGACAGACCACGCAGGTGTTGGCCCAGTCGCGGACATCTTTATGCATGCCCCGCCAAACAAACTTAGATGACATTAGCTTCTGAGAAGCCTTCATTCCTGGGTGTGACAACCCATGTATGGTGTCAAACACTTTGCGGCGCCAGGCGACCGGCACAATAGGGCGAGGGTCCCGAACGGAGATGTCACACAGCAACGTGGTACCAGCTGAATGAAACCTGACGTCGGCCAATTGGAGGCTAGTGGTGTTGGTAAGTCTGCACTTCTGGGTCTGAGACTTGGTCTGTTGCCATGAGGGCGTAGTCAATGCCCAGCTGGGCCGCATGCACGGTCGCGCTGGAGAGGCAATCTGCCACCAGGTTGTCTTTACCGGCCACGTGCTGTATATCTGTGGTAAATTCGGAGATGTATGTCAGCTGACGTTGTTGTCGAGATGACGACGGTTCGGCGGTCTTGGCCATGGCAAAGGTCAGTGGCTTATGGTCGATGAAGGCGGTGAAAGGACGTCCTTCCAACAAGAACCAGAAAAAGGGCTAGTAACTCCCTGTCGAAAGTACTGTACGCCCGCTCGTTACGCCGCAGTTGACGGCTGAAGAATGCCAACGGCTGCCACGTCCTGTTCACCCACTGCTCCTGAACGGCGCCGATTGCGTAATCTGACGCGTCGGTGGTGAGGGCGATGGTGGCTCCTGGTAGCGAGTGCGCCAGCATGGTCGCGTTGGCTAAGGTGCTCTTGGTGTCGGTGAATGCCCAGTCCATGTCACCCGTCCAGCCTACCGGATCCTTGCCAGACTTGCCCTTGAGGGCCTCGTACAGGGGTTGCATGAGCAGTGCTGCCTTAGGCACGAAACAGTGGTAAAAGCTTACCATGCCAAGGAATTCCTGCAGGGCCTTTATGTTCTTCGGGCATGGAAAGGATGTCACCGCCTCCACCTTCGCTTGCAAAGGAACCGCTCCCTCTGCGGTAATGCGATGTCCCAGGAAATCAATTTGATGCAGACCAAACTGACACTTGGCTGGGTTGATAATCAGGCCGTGTTGGCTGAGGCGTCGAAAGAGGGTGCATAGATGAGAGATGTGTTCCTCCTTATTAGGACTGGCGATGAGAATATCATCTAAGTAGACGAAAAGGAACTTGAGGTCCCGCAGCACGGAGTCCATGAGGCGCTGGAAAGCCTGGGCGGCGTTCTTCAACCCAAACGGCATCCTTAAAAATTTGAAAAGACCGAAAGGGGTGATGACTGCGGTCTTTTGGACATCTTGCGGGTGCACCGGGACCTGGTGGTAGCCTCGGACAAGGTCCACCTTGGAAAAAACGGTGTTTCCTGCCAAATGGGCAGAGAAATCCTGAATGTGGGGGATCGGGTATCGATCAGGAGTGGTGGCGTCGTTTAGGCACCGATAGTCGCCACAGGGCCACCATCTGCCACCAGGTTTCGGTACGATGTGAAGAGACGAAGGCCAGGGACTATTCGACCTGCGAATAATCTCTAAGTGTTCCATTGTCGCAAACTCCGCCTTTGCGACCGCTAGCTTGCCAGGTTCG
The DNA here is from genome assembly GCF_052327205.1 of Somniosus microcephalus. Lineage (NCBI taxonomy): Eukaryota > Metazoa > Chordata > Chondrichthyes > Squaliformes > Somniosidae > Somniosus > Somniosus microcephalus. The sequence continues at coordinate 66,659,505 of NC_140993.1, read as the reverse complement.
AGGCGCCGGGCCCACGCGTGGACAGGGGGCCAGTGGTGGTGATGTGGTGTTCCACACCATGTTTCGTGGCCGTGGAGGAGAATGTGGGCCTGGTCAGGTCTGGAAAGTCGCCTAGCAGGCGAGCGAACTCATTCGGAGTCGGGAAAGCGCAGGAGACGGTGCGCGACATGGTGTTACTACGGTGGCAAGGGATAGAGTGAAACATGGCCGCGTTGATCAGCCGTCGGTTCCTTACATCGACCAGGAGGCCGTTGGCGCACAGGAAATCTGCACCGAGAATGGCTTGCGAAACCTTGGCCGTAACAAATTCCCAGAAAAACCGCTGGCCGCCGAAGCACGCCTGGACCTGCCGTCTGCCGAAGGTCTGACTAGCTCCGCCATTAGCCACTTCGAGGGGGAGGCCGTGCCTCCCAGCCTGTACATTAAGAGCTGATGCGGGTAGAATGCTGCACTGCGCTCCGGTGTTGCACAGGAACCGACGACCGGAGAGGGTATCTGTGATGAAGAGCAGCTTGCCTGCATTGCTGATTGCCATCGCGGCCGCGGGGCACCCGTTAGACCCGTTCTTCATTGGACGGAGTTGTCTTTTTTTGAGAGAAGCTGCAGGGAGGACGGCAACATCTCGCCTTCACGCCAAACCGTGCGTGGTAGAAGCACAGCCCTGCGTCTGTGGGGGATGGGCGCCTCATGGCAGCGCAGTACTGTTGCGTAACAGCAAATATTCTGTCTGCCTCGGCAGCGAGCACTGCGCAGTCTTCGACCTCGGATCTCGCCAAGGCCGCTTGCACTTGCTACTGTAATTGGCTGAGGAATAACTCTCTGAAGAGAAAGCATTCCAGTTCGGAGGCGAGGAGTGTGAGCATTTGGCTCATCATCTCGGAAGGTTTGGAGTCCCTGATCTCGGGCATAGCGAGCAGCCGACGGGCGCGCTCTGATTTCGTGAGCCTGAAAACCTGTAGCAACCGCGCCTTGAGGGTCTCATACTTGCGGTCCACTGGGGGTTCCCGAGAAGACTGACGATCCGCGAGGCGGTAGAGCCGTCGAGTGCAGTGACCACGTATAAATATCGGGTCTGATCCTCAATGATGCCTCTCAGGGCGAACTGGGCTTCAACTTGGATGAACCACGAGGTCGCTTGTTGCTCCCAGAACTGCGGCAGCTTCAACGAAACGGCGTTTGCCTCCATGCTGTGTTCCTTTTGCAAAATCCATTCACAAAAGTCGGGGTCACCAATGTAGGAATGGTCAAATTCCTATCTAGAGATTGAGTTCGACGCAGGCAATCAATCAAAAAGGTTTTTAATGTCAAACTAACGAGTTTAAACAGATTGATGCAAGAGAACTATGAATAGAGGTCTTAACAGGTCGGAGGCTCCACGAGGACTGCCAGGGCGGTCCCACGGATGGTGTCATGACGTCATCACATTTTTCCTGCGTTTGGGTGATCACGTGATTAGCGGCATGACGTCATCGCATTTGCCCGCACTCTTAAAGGGACTGCGCACTGTACATGCAAACAGTATATACAATGGTACAGATTTAGACTGTAGCTAACACATCGTTAAAAGGAATTATGTACAGTTGTTCAGAGTCCCTCAGTGGCTCTGCCACAATATATTAATTAAGGGGATACCGTGATGGAGTGTGTGTGTACTGATATATTAATTAAGGGGATACAGTGATGTAGTGTGTGTTGTCTGATATATTAATTAAGGGGATGCAGTGATGGAGTGTGAGTTTACTAATATATTAATTAAGGGGATACAGTGATGGTGTGTGTGTATACTGATATATTAATTAAGGGGATACAGTGATGAAGTGTGTGTGCACTGATATATTAATTAAAGGATGCAGTGATGGAGTGTGAGTGTACTGATACATTAATTAAAGGATGCAGTGATGGAGTGTGAGTGCACGGATATATTAATTAAAGGATGCAATAAAGAAGTGTGGTTGTACTGATATATTAATTAAGTGGATGCAGTGATGGAGTGTGTGTGTACTGATATATTAATTAAGGGGATGCAGTGATGGAGAGTGTGTGTACTGATATATTAATGAACGGGATGCAGTGATGGAGTGTGTGTGTACTGATATATTAATGAACGGGATGCAGTAATGGAGTGTGAGTGTACTGATATATTAATGAAGAGGCTTCAGTGATGGAGTGTGTGTGTACTGATATATTAATTAAGGGGATACAGTGATGGTGTTTGTGTGTACTGGTATATTAATTAAAGGGATACAGTGATGAAGTGTGTGTGTACTGATATATTAAATAAAGGATGCAGTGATGGAGTGTGAGTTTACTGATATATTAAGGAAGGGGTTGCAGTGAGGAGTGTGAGTGTACTGATATATTAAGGAAGGGGTTGCAGTGATGGAGTGTGAGTGTACTGCTATATTAATGAAGGGGATGCAGTGATGGAGCATGAGTGTAGTGATATATTAATGAAGAGGCTTCAGTGATGGAGTGTTAGTGTACTGATATATAAATGATGAGGATGCAGTGATGGAGTGTGGATGTGCTGATACGTTAATGAAGAGGATGCAGTGATGGAGTGTGAGTGTACTGATATATTAATGAAGAGGATGTAGTGATGGAGTGTGAGTGCACTGATATATTAATTAAAGAATGCAATGAAGAAGTGTGGTTGTACTGATATATTAATTAAGTGGATGCAGTGATGGTGTGTGTGTACTGATATATTAATTAAGGGGATGCAGTGATGGAGTGTGTGTGTACTGATATATTAATTAAGAGGATGCAGTGATGGAGTGTGAGTGTACTGATATAGAAATGAAGAGGATGCAGTGATGGAGTGTTAATGTACTGATATATTAATTAAGGGTATGCTGTGATGGAGTGTGTGTGTACTGATATATTAACTAAGAGGCGGCAGTGATGGAGTGTGTGTGCACTGATTTTCTATATATATAAAGGAGTATGTCTGTATGTCTGTCTGTCTGTCTGCTATACACTCAAAAGTTATAGAGCATACCTGCACATATGTTATATCAAAAGAAAGCTGATGATCAGGGGAGTGTCATGGGTGTATTTACCTTCTGGCCAGACAAAAAGTGTTCGGACAGTAGACAAAAAACCTTCAAAAAACTTTTAAAAATCCACTCATTATCGGTTGACCAATCCTACCGCTAATTAGCGTTGAGTGACGTGATGGTTGACCAATCCTACAGTTCAATGATCTGATGGTTGACCAATCAGTGCATCACAGGCAGGGCCTAATCCTCCAGCCTCCCGAAACTTCGCCGCCATTTTTACCCTGCTTTCCTCAACTGCGTCGACCCGCCGGAGCGGGAGGTGAGTTGGGGTCACTCGGGCCGGGCCTCACAACCGCTTGGCCTGAGACATACAGTGGGCGACCGGCAGCGGCAGGCCGTCAACTGTGCGGCCCGACACACAAAGCGGGGGAGCGGCAGCGGCCGGCCGTCAGCTGCGCTGCCCTCTAAACTGCCCTGGCTGCAGTAATGGAGTGTGAGTATCCTGATATATTAATTAAGAGGTTGCATTGATGGAGTTTGAGTGTAATGATATATTAATTAAAGGATGCAGTGATGGAGTTTGAGTGTCCTGATATATTAATTAAGAGGTTGCATGGATGGAGTTTGAGTGTACTGATATATTAATTAAGGGAATGCAGGGATGGTGTGTGAGTTTATTGATGTATTAAAGAAGAGGATGCAGTGATGGAGTGTGAGTGTATTGATATATTAATGAAGAGGGTGCCCTGATGGAGTGTATGTGTACTGATATATTAATTAAGGGTATACAGTGATGGAGTGTGTGTGTACTGATATATTAATTAAGGGGATACAGTGATGGAGTATGTGTTGTCCGATATATTCATTAAGGGGATGCAGTGATGGAGTGTGAGTGTACTGATATATTAAAGAAGAGGATGCAGTGATGGAGTGTGATTTTACTGATATATTAAGAAAGTGGATGCAGTGATGGAGTGTGTGTGTACTGATATATTAATTAAGGGGATGCAGTGATGGAGTGTGAGTGTAGTGATATATTAATTAAGGGGATGCAGTGATGGAGTGTATGTGTAGTGATATATTAATTAAGGGGATACAGAGATGGAGTGTGTGTGCTGATATATTAATTAACGGGGATACAGTGATGGAGTGTGTGTGTACTGATATATTAATTAAGGGGATGCAGTGATGGAGTTTGATTGTCCTGATATATTAATTAAGGAGATGCAGTGATGGATTGTGACTGTACTGATAGATTAATGAAGGGGATGCGGTGATGGAGTTTTTGTGTACTGATATATTAATTAAGAGGATGCAGTGATGGAGTGTGTGTGTACTGATACATGAATTAAGGGGATACAGTGATGGAGTGTGTGTGTACTGATATATTAAATAAGAGGCTGCAGTGATGGAGTGTGTGTGTACTGTTATCTTAATTCAGGGGATGCAGTGATGGAGTGCGTGTACTGATATATTAAATAAGAGGCTGCAGTGACGGAGTGTGAGTGTACTGATATATTCATTAATAGGTTGCAGTGATGGAGTGTGTATATACTGATATATTAATTAAGTGGATGCAGTGATGGAGTGTGTGTGTACTGATATATTAATTAAGGGGATACCGTGATGGAGTGTATGTTGTCTGATAATTTAATTAAGGGGATGCAGAGTGGGAGTGTGAGAGTACTGATCAATTAATGAAGGGGTTGCTGTGAAGGATTGTGTCTGTACTGATACATTGGGCCAGAAATTCCAGGCCAGAAGCGTGAGTACGGTCGGCTTACTCACGCTTCTGGCCGTTGGAAATGCCGGCGTTCAGCATGAACAGTGCATGCGGGGAACGCCGGCATTTCCAGACCTCGAGCGCATGCGACTGCACAGGCAGCGCTTGCGCAGTGAACTTCGTGGATTTCATTCATGAAATCCGTGAGGTTAAGTCCTTAGAAGTTACACTGGAAAAAAGCAAGTGTAAAGTGGTTCATTGGCTGCGGAGGAAGATATATTTTATCGTGGAGCTTTTGAAATGCAATATTTTTGTTTGGGAAAGGGAGGGAAGTTATTTTAAGAAATTTTAAGTAAGTTTTAAAGTTAAAATTTTTTTTCTTTTAAAGGATTTTCAGAACGGTAGGTAGAAGGAGCAATTGTGGCTGTGTGAATGGAATGTGAGAATGAGTTATGTATGTATGTCCACATATATTCCTTTACGTATATGTATGTATGTTTTATATTCCTTTACTATGAATGTATGTTTTTAATTATGATTTTCCAATACGTTACTTTCTCTGAAAGTCATAATTAAATAATACATTCATACACATAAGTAAAGGAATATATACATAACACGCAAAGGAATATATACAGACATACATACTTTCAGAAGATCCACGATAAGAAATATCTTCCTCCGCAGCCTCTGTAGCAACTGTACCCATGCTTTTTTCATGTGTAAGTTGTAATGACTGGACCTCACTGAAAGCATTAATGAAAGCGGCGAAATATACTGCGCACTAGCTGCATGTGCAGTCGCACGCGTTCTGCCTCTGAACCCCTTCGTTCAGAGGACAGGAAATGCCGGTTTTCCCCACATGCACTGTGCATGCTGAAAACCGGCATTTCATCCGGCCAGATGCGTAAGTACCCCGACCGTACTAGCGCATTTGGAAGGAAATTATTGGGCCAACATTTTACATGTCAATAAAATAAAAAATTTAACACTTGCACGACTTGCCCCCTCGCATCTGCGACTGAGGGTCCAAGGAGGTGCATTGCGCAAGAGGTCATCATCGGACGTATCCTCACACTGTTCCCTTTGGGGAACTGTATGAAGTGGTGGAAGGATTTATGGCCGTGATTAACGCTCATTCCGTGACCGTAACCATCTTTGAACCAACCATTAGGGTAGTTAGTCCTATGGCGGGAGGGTTTTACGGGCTCCCACAACCCATCTGAGGGGGGGGGGGCCACCAACACCCACGGATGCAGGTATCCCGCTGGATGTCCACCCAGAATTTAAAGTTGGAGCTCTGACTCCACTTGCCGGGACTGTCTGGAGTGGGGTTCAAAACCCTACTCCTTCTGGCCCAGCGGCGGGGATGCTTACTGCTACGCAAAAGGCCCACTCCGCACAAAAGGTGACACCCATACGTTTCCTGCGCCTTTTCCCTCCCCGTGACTGGAGCCCTATGCTGCCATTTCACGTTGCTAATCGGATTGGGCGTTTGTCATAGTGGTAGGATCCCCGCCGCTGGGCCAGATCAGGGTAGGGTTTCGAACCCCGCTCCAGACAGTCCCGGCAAGTGGAGTTGGAGCTCCGGCTCTAAATTCTGGGTTGACATCCAGTGGGATATTTGCGTCCGTGGGTGTGGGTGGCCCCCCCTCCTTGTATAGCTTGTGGGAGCCCGTAAAACCCTCCCGCCATAGGACTAACCGCCCTAATGGCTGGTTCAAAGATGGTTACGGTCACGGAATGAGCGTTAATCACGGCCATAAATCCTTCCACCACTTCATACAGTTCCCCAAAGGGAACAGTGTGAAGACACGTATGACGACGACATTGCTAAATAAATAAATGGAATTAAAAAAATTCTTTTAGGGCTTTTAAAAGTCTTTAAATTGCTTTAATTCTCTTTAAAACTACTTCAGATTACTCAAAATAATGTAAACATTTTAAAAAGTTTATAAAAGTTACCAAAATCTTCAAAAAACTTCCAAAAACCTATTTAAACTGCTGCTTTGCATGTAAAAAAGCAAAGCAGCTTGACAGAAACATTGGGGGCGTGTCCAGTGAAACTGAGACCTCAAGGGGCGTGTCTCACTTACACTGCATGCTCCTGGGTCCGCGCTGGCTGCACTCCTGGGCGGCGTGACGTCATACGCTGCCCGGGAATGTGCTTTCTATTTCTCCAAGTTCAGGCGTCCCAGAAGCTGATCGGCAGGAGCGCGGGGTAAGTGCAAATACGGGGCTTGCACGCGCTGCAAGCCCCGTTCTGGAATTTCTGGCCCATTGTCCCAGAAATTCAGCTCTCCCCGGGTGAGTACGCACGGGGTACTCACCCGTAGGCCGAATGGAATTGCCGGTTTCCTGCATGCACTGCGCATGCGCGGGAAACCGGCACTTCCGATCCTCTGAACGAAGACGTTCAGAGGTCGAACGCGCGCGCAGGGGAGGCTGCGCGTCCGCTTTGAACTTAGTTTTTTTTTACAGCTTTTCCCGGGAGGGTAAGCCTGCAAGATTTACACATTTAAAAAGCACGCGTAAGGCCTGCTTTTTGCAAGGTAAATGGTCAATTAATTAAAATTAAAACATTTTTCCACAGTTTTATTATTTTTAAATACTTTAAAGCAAGGTCAGTTTATTTGTAGCCCCGTTATAGCATATAATTATTTTTTTCAAAAATTTAAATTATTGTTTAAAATAGTTATTTAATGTAATTTATAGTTTATTTAAAAAGTGTGATTTAAAAAAAAATTAACTTGAAGGTTTACTTCTACTTTGGGCCCGTAGTATATATAAGTTTTGACAGGTCTACCTGTCAATCTTATGAATGGGATTTTCCCTCCTCCGATTGGCTGCCCATGGCTCACGTGATCCCAGGGGATGCATCGCACTAACTACGCCCTTGGGACACGCAAACACAGTGCGCCGGCAGCTGGGCCAGGCCCCGGAGCAGAATTCCACGGGGCCCTACAGCTCAACTGCTGGCGCGCAAGGTAAGTGCAGGTTGGGGGCTTACACCCGCAGGAAGCCCCCGACCCGAATTTCTGGGCCAATAATTAAATGATGCAGTGAAAAAGTGTGAGTGTACTGATATATTAATGAAGAGGATGCAGTGATGGAGTGTGTGTGTACTGATATATTAATTAAGGGGTTGCAGTGATGGAGTGTGAGTGTACTGATATATTACTTCAAGGATGCAGTGATGGAGGTTGATTGTCCTGATATATTAATTAAGAGGTTGCAGTGATGGAGTTTGAGTGTAATGTTATATTAATTAAGGAGATGCAGCGATGGAGTGTGAGTATACTGATATATTAATGAAGGGGATGCGGTGATGGGGTCTGTGTGTACTGATGCATTAATTAAGAGGATACAGTGATAGAGTGTGTGTTTACTGATATATTTATTATTAAGAGGCTGCAGTGATGGAGTGTGAGTGTACTGATATATTAATTAAAGGATGCAGTGATGGAGTGTGTGGGTACTGATATATTAATTAAGGGGATACCGTGATGGAGTTTATGTGTACTGATATATTAATTACGGGGATACAGTGATGGAGTGTGTGGGTACTGATATATTAATTAAGGGGATACAGTGATGGAGTGTGTGGGTACTGATATATTAATTAAGGGGATAAAGTGATGGAGTGTGATTGTACTGATATTTTAATTAAGGGAATGCAGTGATGGAGTGTGATTGTACTGATATATTAAGAAAGAGGATGCAGTGACGGAGTGTGAGTGTACCGACATATTAATGAAGAGGATGCTGTGATGGAGTGTGAGTGTACTGATATATTAAGGAAGCAGTTGCAGTGATGCAGTGTGTGTGTACTGATATATTAATGAATGGGAAGCAGTGATGGAGTGTGAGTGTACTGCTATATAATGAAGAGAATGCAGTGATGGAGTGTGAGTGTACTGATATATTAAATATGAGGCTGCAGTGATGGAGTGTGAGTGTACTGATATATGAATGAAGAGGATACAGTGATGGAGTGTGAGTTTGCTGATATATTAAGGAAGGGGTTGCAGTGATAGAGTGTGTGGGTACTGATATATTAATGAACGGGATGCAGCGATGGAGTGTGAGTGTACTGCTATATTTATGAAGAAGATGCAGTGATGGAGTGTGTGTGTACTGATATATTAATTAAAGGATGCAGCGATGGAGTGTGAGTGTACTGATATAATAATTAAGGGGATACAGTAATGAAGTTTGTGTGTACTGATATATTAATTAAGGGGATGCAGTGATGGAGTGTGTTTGTACTGATACATTAATTAAGGGGATACAGAGATGGAGTGTGTGTGTATTGATTTATTAATTAAGAGGATGCAGTGATGGAGTGTGTGTGTACTGATATATAAATGAAGAGGATGCAGTGATGGAGTGTGAGTGTACTGATACATTAATGAAGAGGCTTCAGTGATGGAGTGTTTGTGTACTGATATACAAATGAAGAGTTTGCAGTGATGGAGTGTGTTGTAGAAATTGGGGTATAAACTGGCGTTATTGCCTGTGGCCATTCAGAAGTATCTGAGCTGCTCCAGAGCCCTGTGCAGTTTTGAATTGATCCCCTTTTCTGCTTCTGACCGCCGGACTTATTCAGTAGCGATGTAGACAAAACTAGACTCATGGTTGGGGGCAAAGAAGACCAGTATTTATTGAAAAAAAGGTAATAAAGTGAAAATAGTCAATACAGCACCCCTATGCTAAATACAGCACTATTACTCAAATACAGTACACTTATGCTTACTACAGCACTCTTTTGCTTCATAGAACACTCTTTTACTTAATACAGCACTTTTACATAGTGCGGCACACTTTTGCTTAATACAGTACACTCTTTTACTTAATACAGCACTTTTACCTAGAACAGCACACTTTTACTTGGTACAGCACTTTTACCTAGTGCAGCACTTTTACTTAATACAATACACTTTGCTTACTACTGCACTCTTTTGCATAGTATAACACTCTTTTACTTGATACAGCACTTTTACCTAGTGCAGCACACTTACTTAATAGGGGAGGAGAAATCGGACACAACGAGGGAAAATTGACTAAAATTACAATTTTAACAAAATTCCCCTAATTCCCACCCTTAATACCTATCTAAGTTGCCTTGTAATGGGCCAGAAAATCTATGCTCACCAGTGAAATGCCTACTGCATGCCCCTGCAGTCTGTATTCTTCACCGCCCAGAAGTAGAGATACCCCAGTATTTAAAAGTAACTGCTGGTATTCCACTTCTTTTGGGTGGGCTTCCTGAGCTGTTCTTCTGTAGGCAGAGCATGGAGGCGAGGTAGCAGAGAGAGAGAGAATGGCCTCCTGAGAGGCTATCTATATACCCCAATTGGGAGCCGAAATCTTCGCACCCAAATCCGGATCTATCTGGTCTATACAAAAGGGAATCGATCTGTCCGCATTGACTGGGATGGGTTTTAATGTATTCCCCATTCATTGACTGGTTTGAATAAAGCTGTGTCAGTTTGAAAAAACATGTATGTTTCCTTAAGTGCTGAGTAACAGCCCTTGGATGTTAGTGTAATCAAATCCAATTGTCCTACGGTCCTGCCCAACCACAATTGATTGACATTCTCATGTACTTAATCTCTTTGTCAACATTGTAGAGGGTTCTGTAAACAAACAACCCCTTTGTCCTGTGGTTTGAAACTTCCTGACTGACAGTTTAAATACCTAATTGCTTCAGAAGCTGGGTTTTTTTTCAAATCCTTTGCAGACACACAAGTAGGCTGTCCTTTTGTCTCCTGCCACGAGGTCTGACGGCCATTTTGATGCCCTGGATTTTTAAAGGTATGTTCTACCCACGTTTTCTTCAATCAAAAATATAATCTTCGGGGCTGTAGAGATTTTCAAAATTCTTGCGAAACCCTACAGTCCCCCATCGGATACTAAAACTTGCTTGTAGTATCCTGTCCAAAGGTGAGCAATAATTTCTGACCCCCACAAACAACCTTCCCATATACTTATCTATATCTATCTTTGATCCCCCGACACCTCCATCTCCCCTACCCAGAGAGAATCGCAGTACACGGTAGGCATCTATCAACAGAAAAACATGATTAGTACAATAATTCAAACATGGAGGGGTCCAATGCCCCTGCACCACTTGTCTTTACAAAATTCAAGCATGGAGGGGTCCAATGCCCCTGCACCACTTGTGACATAGTTTTAACATGATACAACATCTTTAATGGGATTACCACCAAGCCAAAACATATCTGTTAAAAAAACAAATGGAAGAAAATTAGCTCCCCTTTTCCTTTTTTTATATAATGCAATAGCCTGACACTTTAATAAATGGCACGATTCTACAGACATAAATGTATTTCAAATTTACAATCTGCAAACATGACAATAGTAGGCATATGCAATTTGTTCAATTAACTCTAAGCAAGTAGTACAATCTTACAGTTAGGAACTAAATTCACACATTATTTCCTTTGGAGTTGGGACCAATACATAATACAAAATATAAAATAATTAACAAGCTTTTTGTAAACTCTTAATCTTGATTGGGATCTCCAATAACAGTTTAAATGCTGTGGGCATCTGCTTCCTGCAGACCCCTCCCTTCATGGGCTAGGGGTGGTTCCTTTCCCGAACATCCAAAAACACGATGGCCCTCTGTACCTTCCGGAACTCTGAAAAAGACTGAAGAAAACGTCTAGCCAGGTCCCCTGGCTCAGGGGAGTGTGATCAGGTCCTGCGACCTTGGCTCACATAATACAACTTCTGGAATGGTACCATACTTAAAACTTATACTCAAATAATTGCCACTACTGAATTGCAATATCAAATTTAACACTACCGAAATTGCAATATAAAATTTAAAATTAACACGTTCTACCTTAATCCTTTATACACATTACTTGAACAAAGCTATATACAAGTCTTTTGGCTTCTCCCTGACTCGGGAGGCCACCCTATTCCACTGGAAAGCTGGTGACCATACTTTCTTGGGCTGGGGTACCCAAAGAGACCTCCTAGGAAGTGTGCTGGTGGGGCTACCCCGGCGAGCGGACCCTTAGCTCGGGTCACACTCCTTGCTGGCTGGGGACCTCCTCCTTCAGGTCCCTCCCTTCCCAAACCTCGGCTGGGGACAGGCAATCCCTTGCCACTGGCTGCCAGTGGCTGACAGCCTTCCCCTTCAGGTCTAAAACCTGGTTCAGGCTCCTCCTCGGAGTCCCACAATAGAGGGGGAATCGCTTGGGCCAAGTGTTGGGGAACTTCTCCTCTCACGCACGCGACTGTGCCTGCATGTGCAGTGTGTGTGTGTACTCACTGCAGGCTGAGGATTTCTAGTCTCAGGTAAAATCCCAGCTGCCTGTTTCCCTGCCCCTGGCTTAAACAACCTGCATTGTTTAATATAACTGGCAGCCTGCCAGTAACTCTGTTCTAACTCCTTTTCCCTTACCAGGGCGGCCTTTAAGGCAGAATCTTGGTCTTGGACCTGCTTTTGGCCAAAGCTATCCCCTGTGTGCCTCCCCTGTCCCAGATTGTTGCTACCGGACCTGCTCTACAGGGGTCCCAGAACTCTCCTTCCCTGCCCCCCTGCTTGAACAACTTACACTGGTCATGAATGGCTCCTCCCCTAACACAAGCCACACTGCCTGCCTGTGCAGCCTGTGAGCTTGTACCCGCAGCGGGCTGAGGATTTCTGTCCTCAGGTTCACTCCCAGCTGCCTGTTTCCCTTTGGGTCCCATTAAGCTAAATGGGACCTTGTTAGACCCGGGTGAATTGGTCAGGTCTTCCGAGTGGACCACCGTGCTGGAGGCGCCAATGTCCACTGAATATCTCCCCTGCACCGTCTTCACCCCCATCTTAACATAGGGCATGCTGCCCTCAGCATTTTTGCGGGGACACAGGTCAACAGGCTGCGCTGGCTCTAGTCATTGCTGGGAGTGAGGTGGGGCAGACGGGGTCAAAGTACCGGTGGTGGCTGCTACTCCCCCCTGGCCAGTCAGAAGAGACCGTAGGGACTGTAAAAATGACTCGATCGCAGTGGGAGGGATATCTGGCCCTGCCTTTTGGGCTGGGGCTGTGGGATACTTTCCCTGGTTATCCTTCCAGGGATTCTTAAAGTCTTTTCTCCAGTGACCATCTTTTCCACACCCATAACAATTTAACCTAGCCTCGGAGGGACGGTTCCCCTCCTGGTGCCACTCTTTCTTACTCTGGCTCCCAGGTTTAACCTCATGGACTTTTCCCTTGGGTTGGGGTGCCTCGATACACCTCAAGTTCCTGAAGGCTACTGTGAGCCTGCGGATCACCGCTTCTTCGGAGGTCTGGGGGTTTCGGGGGTCAAACCAAGCCGCGACCTGGGCTTGGATCTGGGGTAGGCTGTTTGTCATAAGGCAACGGAGCCAGTGGGTCAATTGGACTGGGTCCAGTGCTGCCCGCCCTGGCATTCCCGGGCATGTGCTCCGGTAGACTGGCCACAGCCTGTCTGCGAATGCCTGCGGGGACTCCCCTGGGAGCTGCACCGTTCTTTCTACCTGGGCGAACAGACTACCATCATTGAGTCCCATGGCCTCCAATATCGCATTCTTCAGACCCTCATAATCCTTCTGCCCCTTTTTGCACTCGCCAGATAGAGCCTGGAGGGGATCACCTGCCAGGGAAAACAGCAGCATTTTTGCTTGCTCTGCGTCATCGCAGTCATTTACACAAGCTGCCTGCTCTATCTCTCTGAAGTGTAGAGAGGGGTCTCCCTTTTTAGTGAGCTTGGGGATGTGGCTAACCATGTCCCTGAGCTGGTGGGTGCCATACGGCACCACAAACTGATTCTGGATGGCCCCTGCGTCATCTTCATCAACGGGCAGACCGTACCTCCGTTGTCGGAGGGGGTACACTGGTCCTGGTCCTGGCCTATCTAGCGGGGCCTGCTGTGCTTCCTCTACCACCTCATCCTCCACCACCCTTTGCTGCCAGAGCTCCTGAAAGCTCGGAGCCGTGGGTGGCGGTCGTGGGACCTCTGATTCTCTGACCAACCTTTTCCTGGGTTTTGCCTGTGGGACGGTTTTATTTGGGTTGCCAGTAAAATCCGACTGACCTGCCTTTGGGCTGATCAGACATATCATCCCCTTTGCCCTATTTAAAGCCATATTCAAGCTTTCTATATCTTCCCTACAGGGACCATGATCTGCTTCCTCAAACCCTTGCTCGCAGGCCAGCTTATACGCTGCCTTTACCTCCCTAAACTTTTCCTCCTGCGCTTTTACTTCTTGTATGAGGTGGGCGTTCTCCTCCCGCACCCTCATCTCATTGCTATTGGCCTCTGCCACTAGGCACTTCAGGTACTCTGACTCGTACCTCGTGTGGCTTTTGCCCTCATTAACTGGACCACCAGGCGCTCTATCTTGGCCTGGTATTCTTCAACCTCCCTTTCCCTATCCCAACTCTCTGCTCTCGATTCCTTAAGCCTGCGGGTAATTTCCCCAAGCCTGCGGGCAACTAACCACAAACAGACCAGTGCGATAAAAAGAAAACCAATAACTGCTGCTCTCTCCAGACCCAAACCACCGTCTGCTACATCGCACACTGTTGCCGATGCTCCTGTCGTGGTCGACATTTTGTAGAAATTGGGGTATAAACTGGGGTTATTGCCTCTGGCCAGTCAGAAGTATCTGAGCTGCTCCAGAGCCCCGTGCGGTTTCGAATCGCTCCCCTTTTCTGGTTCTGACCACCGGACTTATTCAGTAGCAATGTAGACAAAACATGACTCATGGTTGGGTGCAAAGAAGACCTGTATTTATTGAAATAAAAGGAAATAAAATGAAAATAATCAATACAGCACACCTATGCTAAATACAACACTATTACTCAAATACAGTAAACTTATGCTTACTACAGCACTCTTTTGCTTAGTAGAACACTCTTTTACTTAATACAGCACTTTTACCTAGTGTGGCACACTTTTATTAGTACAGTACACTCTTTTACTTAATACAGCACTTTTACCTAGTGCAGCACACTTTTACTTGGCACAGCACTTTTACCTAGTGCAGCACTTTTACTTAATACAATACACTTTGCTTACTACTGCACTCTTTTGCGTAGTACAAAACTCTTTTACTTGATACAGCACTATTACCTAGTGCAGCACACTTACTTAATAGGGGAGGAAAAAATGGACACAACGACGGAAAATTGACTAAAATTCCCCTTAATTCCCACTCCTAATACCTATCTAAGTTGCCTTGTAATGGCCAGAAAATCTATGCTCACCAGTGAAATGCCTGCTCGATGCCCCTGCATTCTGTATTCTTCACCGCCCTGAAGTAGAGATACCCCAGTATTTAAAAGTAACTGCTGGTATTCCACTTCTTTTGGGTGGGCTTGCTGAGCTGTTCTTCTGTAGGCAGAGCATGGAGGCGAGGCAGCAGAGTAGAGAGAATGGCCTCCCGAGAGGCTATCTATATACCCTAATTGGGAGCTGAAATCTTCGCGCCCAAATCCGGATGTATCTGGGCTATACAAAAGGGAATCGATCTGTCCCCATTGACTGGGATGGGTTTTAATGTATTCCCCATTCACTGACTGGTTTGAATAAAGCTGTCTCAGTTTGAAAAAAACATCTGTTTGCTTAAGTGCTGAGTAAACAGCCCTTGGATGTTAGTGTAAACAAATCCAATTGTCCTGCGGTCCCGCCCAACCGCAATTCATTGACAGTCTCATGTACTTAATCTCTTTGTCAACATTGTAGAGGGCTCTGTAAACAAACAACCCCTTTGTCCTGCGGTTTGAAACTTCCTGACTGACAGTTTAAATACCTCATTGCTTCAGAGGCTGGTGTTTTTTTCAAATCCTTTGCAGACACAAAAGCAGGCTCTCCTTTTGTCTCCTGCCATGAGGTCTGACGGCTATTTTGATGCCCTGGATTTTTAAAGGTATATTCTGCCCAGGTTTTCTTTGATCAAAAATATAATCTTTGGGGCTGCAGAGATTTTCAAAACTCTTGCAAAACCCTACAGTGTGTGTACTGATATATTAATTAAAGAATGTAGCGATGGAGTGTGAGTGTACTGATATACAAATGAAGAGGATGCAGTGATGCAGTGTGAGTGAACTGATATATTAATTAAGGGGATGCAGTGATGGAGTGTGGGTGTACTGATATATTAATTAAGGGGATGCAGTGATGGAGTGTGTGTGTACTGATATATTAATTAAAGGAGGTAGCGATGGAGTGTGAGTGTACTGATATAATAATGATGAGGATTCAGTGATGGAGTGTTAGTGTACTGATATATAAATGAAGAGGATGCAGTGATGGAGTGTGAGTGTACTGATATATTAATTAAAGGATGCAGTGAAGAAGTGTGAGTGTACTGATATATTAATTAAGAGTCTTCAGTGATGGAGTGTGTGTGTACTGATATATTAATTAAGGGGATGCTGAGTTGGAGTGTGTGTGTACTGATATATTAATTAAGGGGATGCAGTGACGGTATGTGAGTGTACAGATATTTTAATTAAGGGGATGCAGAGAAGAAGTGTAAGTGTACTGATATATTAATGAAGATGATGCAGTGATGGAGTGTGCGTGTATTGATTTATTAATTAAGAGAATGCAGTGATGGAGTGTGTGTGTACTGATATATTAATTAAGTGGATGCAGTGATAGAGTATGTGTGTACTGATATATTAATGAAGAGGATGCAGTGATGGAGTGTGTGTGTACTGATATAATAAGGAAGGGGTTAGAGTGAGGAGTGTGTGTGCACTGATATATTAATTAAGGGGATGCAGTGATGGAGTGTGAGTGTACTGATACATTAATGAAGAGGCTTCAGTGATGGAGTGTTAATGTACTGATATACAAATGAAGAGGTTGGAGTGATGGAGTGTTTTGTAGAAATTGGGGTATAAACTGGGGTTATTGCCTCTCGTCAGTCAGAAGTATCTGAGCTGCTCCAGAGCCCCGTGCAGTTTTGAATCGCTCACCTTTTCTGGTTCTGACTGCCGGACTTATTCAGTAGCGATGTAGACAAACCGAGACTCATGGTTGGGTGCAAGGAAGACTAGTATTTATTGAAAGAAAAGGAAATAAAGTGAAAATAATCAATACAGCACCCCTATGCTAAATACAGCACTATTACTCAAATACAGTACACTTATGCTTACTACAGCACTCTTTTGCTTAGTAGAACACTCTTTTACTTAATACAGCACTTTTACATAGTGCGGCACACTTTTGCTTAATACAGTACACTCTTTTACTTAATACAGCACTTTTACCTAGTGCAGCACACTTTTACTTGGTACAGCACTTTTACCTAGTGCAGCACTTTTACTTAATACAATACATTTTGCTTACTACCGCACTCTTTTGCGTAGTACAACACTCTTTTACTTGATACAGCACTTTTACCTAGTGCAGCACACTTACTTAATAGGGGAGGAGAAAACGGACACAACAAGGGAAAATTGACTAAAATTACAATTTTAACAAAATTCCCCTTAATTCCCACCCCAATACCTATCTAAGTTGCCTTGTAATGGGCCAGAAAATGTATGCTCACCAGTGAAACGCCTGCTCCATGCCCCTGCATTCTGTATTCTTCACCGCCCTGAAGTAGAGATACCCCAGTATTTAAAAGTAACTGCTGGTATTCCACTTCTTTTGGGTGGGCTTGCTGAGCTGTTCTTCTGTAGGCAGAGCATGGAGGCGAGGCAGCAGAGTAGAGAGAATGGCCTCCCGAGAGGCTATCTATATACCCTAATTGGGAGCTGAAATCTTCGCGCCCAAATCCGGATGTATCTGGGCTATACAAAAGGGAATCGATCTGTCCCCATTGACTGGGATGGGTTTTAATGTATTCCCCATTCACTGACTGGTTTGAATAAAGCTGTCTCAGTTTGAAAAAAACATCTGTTTGCTTAAGTGCTGAGTAAACAGCCCTTGGATGTTAGTGTAAACAAATCCAATTGTCCTGCGGTCCCGCCCAACCGCAATTCATTGACAGTCTCATGTACTTAATCTCTTTGTCAACATTGTAGAGGGCTCTGTAAACAAACAACCCCTTTGTCCTGCGGTTTGAAACTTCCTGACTGACAGTTTAAATACCTCATTGCTTCAGAGGCTGGTGTTTTTTTCAAATCCTTTGCAGACACAAAAGCAGGCTCTCCTTTTGTCTCCTGCCATGAGGTCTGACGGCTATTTTGATGCCCTGGATTTTTAAAGGTATATTCTGCCCAGGTTTTCTTTGATCAAAAATATAATCTTTGGGGCTGCAGAGATTTTCAAAACTCTTGCAAAACCCTACAGTGTGTGTACTGATATATTAATTAAAGAATGTAGCGATGGAGTGTGAGTGTACTGATATACAAATGAAGAGGATGCAGTGATGCAGTGTGAGTGAACTGATATATTAATTAAGGGGATGCAGTGATGGAGTGTGGGTGTACTGATATATTAATTAAGGGGATGCAGTGATGGAGTGTGTGTGTACTGATATATTAATTAAAGGAGGTAGCGATGGAGTGTGAGTGTACTGATATAATAATGATGAGGATTCAGTGATGGAGTGTTAGTGTACTGATATATAAATGAAGAGGATGCAGTGATGGAGTGTGAGTGTACTGATATATTAATTAAAGGATGCAGTGAAGAAGTGTGAGTGTACTGATATATTAATTAAGAGTCTTCAGTGATGGAGTGTGTGTGTACTGATATATTAATTAAGGGGATGCTGAGTTGGAGTGTGTGTGTACTGATATATTAATTAAGGGGATGCAGTGACGGTATGTGAGTGTACAGATATTTTAATTAAGGGGATGCAGAGAAGAAGTGTAAGTGTACTGATATATTAATGAAGATGATGCAGTGATGGAGTGTGCGTGTATTGATTTATTAATTAAGAGAATGCAGTGATGGAGTGTGTGTGTACTGATATATTAATTAAGTGGATGCAGTGATAGAGTATGTGTGTACTGATATATTAATGAAGAGGATGCAGTGATGGAGTGTGTGTGTACTGATATAATAAGGAAGGGGTTAGAGTGAGGAGTGTGTGTGCACTGATATATTAATTAAGGGGATGCAGTGATGGAGTGTGAGTGTACTGATACATTAATGAAGAGGCTTCAGTGATGGAGTGTTAATGTACTGATATACAAATGAAGAGGTTGGAGTGATGGAGTGTTTTGTAGAAATTGGGGTATAAACTGGGGTTATTGCCTCTCGTCAGTCAGAAGTATCTGAGCTGCTCCAGAGCCCCGTGCAGTTTTGAATCGCTCACCTTTTCTGGTTCTGACTGCCGGACTTATTCAGTAGCGATGTAGACAAACCGAGACTCGTGGTTGGGTGCAAGGAAGACTAGTATTTATTGAAAGAAAAGGAAATAAAGTGAAAATAATCAATACAGCACCCCTATGCTAAATACAGCACTATTACTCAAATACAGTACACTTATGCTTACTACAGCACTCTTTTGCTTAGTAGAACACTCTTTTACTTAATACAGCACTTTTACATAGTGCGGCACACTTTTGCTTAATACAGTACACTCTTTTACTTAATACAGCACTTTTACCTAGTGCAGCACACTTTTACTTGGTACAGCACTTTTACCTAGTGCAGCACTTTTACTTAATACAATACACTTTGCTTACTACCGCACTCTTTTGCGTAGTACAACACTCTTTTACTTGATACAGCACTTTTACCTAGTGCAGCACACTTACTTAATAGGGGAGGAGAAAACGGACACAACAAGGGAAAATTGACTAAAATTACAATTTTAACAAAATTCCCCTTAATTCCCACCCCAATACCTATCTAAGTTGCCTTGTAATGGGCCAGAAAATGTATGCTCACCAGTGAAACGCCTGCTCCATGCCCCTGCAGTCTGTATTCTTCACCGCCCAGAAGTAGAGATACCCCAGTATTTAAAAGTAACTGCTGGTATTCCACTTCTTTTGGGTGGGCTTGCTGAGCTGTTCTTCTGTAGACAGAGCATGGAGGTGAGGCGGCAGAGAGAGAGAGAGAATGGCCTCCCGAGAGGCTATCTATATACCCCAATTGGGAGCCAAAATCTTTGCGCTCAAATCTGGATCTATTTGGGCTATACAAAAGGGAATTGATCTGTCCCCATTGACTGGGATGGGTTTTAATGTATTCCCCATTCATTGACTGGTTTGAATAAAGCTGCCTCAGATTGGAAAAAAAATGTCTGTTTGCTTAAGTGCTGAGTAAACAGCCCTTGGATGTTAGTGTAAACAAATCCAATTGTCTTGCGGTCCCGCCCAACCGCAATTGATTGACAGTCTCAAGCACTTCGGCCTAGAAACTCAGTTGGTTGCGCCAGCAGTTAGCGCCTAAAGAAAAGTGAATGTCGGGCGCTATGCGTGTTGCGCCCGGGCGCAGTGCAGTTTGCGCCTCACCCCAAATTAAGTTGGCCGTTAGCGCCGGCGCAAAGTTTAGCGCCCGCCCGGATGCGCGCGCAGAAAGTGACGTCACATCCTTGTGCAACGCCCTTTGGCCGCCCCGATTCCAAACTTCAGTCGGACCGCCCCATTGTGCGGCTGGCGGCCGGAGCGTTTGAAAAAGGGAACGCAACACAGCCAGCGCGGGCCCCGGGGGGCGCAAATTAAAGGGGACGTACCCTCCAGTATAAAGGCCAGCCATTTTGCAGCAAACACTCTTGTGCAACGCATTTCTGGACACACAACAAGGAGGATAGCTAACTGGTTTCAAGCAGCAACAGCTCAGGTATTTTTGGACTCAGGCCAGAGCGCTGCAAGTGGCCTTTTGGAAATTTGACTGTTTGCCAGGATTTGATGGGGGTTGCATGGGGTGCCAACGCGGAGCTGCAGCGCCATGTCCGTAGGGCTCGCAGACGCATTGTGAGAGGGGCAGCCCTGGCTAGAGGCAGAGGGGGCAACAGGCGTCGGCCACGTAGGCCTTACCCAGTCAGGCTATACCGCCAGCAGCGCTCCTACCTCAACATGACTGGCGCGCGATGTGTTAGAAGGCTCCGATTCCGAAAGGAGGTGGTTGCAGAGATCTGCCACCTGCTTCGCAGAGATCTGCGTCCAAAGCTCAGGTGCAGGACGTCTCTGTCGGTGGAAGTGAAGGTGACAGTGGCATTGAACTTCTATGCCACCAGCTCCTTCCAATCCGCTGCTGGGGACATAGCTAACATCTCCCAGTACGGCATGCATCGCTGCATCTGCCAGGTGACCGAAGCACTGTTCAGAAGGAGACGCCAATTCATTTCCTTCCCCATGGCCCTGGAGAGCCAGAATCAGCGCGCATTGGGATTTGCAAGACTCGCGGCCTTCCCCTTGGTGCAGGGCGCCATTGACTGTACGCATGTGGCTTTGCGGGCCCCTCTGGAGCATGGCGAGCAGTATCGCAACAGGAAGGGCTACCATTCTCTGAATGTGCAGCTGGTGTGTGACCACAAGCAGCACATCATGGCTGTCAATGCCAGCTTTCCAGGCAGCAGCCACGATGCGTTTATCCTGCGGCAGAGTACTGTGCATGACATGTTCGAGGCACAGCCTCCCCCAAGAGGATGGCTACTCGGGGACAAAGGCTATCCTTTGTGTACCTGGCTCATGACCCCGCTCCGCGCGCCCAGGACCGCTGCTGAAGAGGCATACAACGAGAGCCATCAAACCACCCGCAACATCATCGAGCAAACTATTGGGGTCCTCAAGCAGCGGTTCCGCTGCCTTGATCGCTCCGGAGGATCTCTGCAGTATTCGCCGGACAGGGTCTCCCAATTTGTGGTAGTTTGCTGCATGCTACACAACCTGGCTATCCGCAGGACTCAGGCACCGCCACCTGACGTTGGACCACCACCTCAGGAGGAGGAGCAGGAGGAGCAGGAGCAGGAGGAGGAGGAGCAGGAGTACGTTCCCAGGAGGGAGCGACCAGGGCCAAGGGCCGCGCGACGCCACCTTATTACACGTTACTTCTAAGCCCCCTGTCAGGGAATGCCTTGTGGCCATGAGGGAAGATGAATGCAGCCGCTCCGTAAGCCCTCAGCCGGCGAAGCCAACAAACACTAACAAGAACAACCATGGAGACTCTATGAATAAAGATAATTATTTATTACACAAAAATGAAAACCCCTTCCCACATGAATCCCCAAAAACAATCAACAGGCCCCACAAAAAGCCCAACAAACGACTCACTCCCACAAACTGGGGAGGAGTAACTCCATATTTGTACAAACCTGGCCTCAACCTCGGCCTTAACGCAAAAAATAAGCCCACGAACCAAACAACCATGGGCAAAAGAAAGATGGCCACCGCCATATAAAACGAAAGCTGGCCACACCCTCTACTGAGTGGCCCGCGAGGGCGAGACCTTGTCCAGCCTTTTGCCTCCCCTGCCCGGCCTGCTGCTCCTTCGCAAGCTCTGCCCAGTGGCTGCTGCGAGGCTGGGGGAAGGCGACTGAGGCTCAGATGTCCTTCCGCCAGATGCCCTTGGGGGGCGGCCTACACGGCCTTTGGGCCTCAAGGGGCCGGCTGCTGAGTGGCGCACCTGAGCCTGGCCACCATCAGCTCCAGCCGCTTGCCCTTGACGCCCCAGTGGGGGAGTGGCGGCGACGGATGGCGCAATGTGGGCAAGCTGGCGTCTGGGATGCGCTGGCTGGTGCTGTGGCGCGCTGGCACTCGGCCGGGCCCGCACTGCAGGATCCGCACCAATCAGCCGAGGGGCGGCTCGCTGGGATGCTGCAGGGCGGCGGGTGCCCTGGCGATGCCTGCCTGAGACAGCGCGTGTGGCAGCAGTGAATGTCCCTGTTGTCCTGGTGTGCGCCCGCATCACACCCGCCAGGGACTTGACGGCATCAGTGAGCATGCGGCGACTCGCGGCAGTTGATGCCCCGAACTCGCGCACACTGGTCGCCAGCTGCTCGATGGCCTCAGGCATGCGCCCCACCACGCGCATGAGCTCCGTGTGGTGCCGGTCCGAATCCTCGGCCATCTTGTCCAGCTTCCGCGCCTCCTCCGAGGTGAAGGTGTCCGGACTGGAGTCGGGACTCTCCCGCTGGGGAGCAGGGGACCGAACTAGGGGAACCTTGCCACGTTGGTGGCGGCGAGTGTCCCGATCAACTGCACTCCCCTCTGATCCTTCCCCCCTTTGGGGGGAAGGCTGCGGCCCACGCGCAGGGCTCCTGGGTGGCTGGACGCCACTGGTCCCAGCAGCTGCAATCCCCTGCGACAGTTGGTCCAGGCACTCGTCCAGTGAGGACGTGTCAATCATTTCGTCCTCTCCTGCAGGACCTGAGTGTTCCCCTGATGGTCCGGCTTGCTCTTGCTCCTCCTCCTCCTCCTCCTCCTCCTCCTCCTGCTCGGAGGGGCTGTCACTGGCAGCTTCAGGGACCTGGTCATCACCAGCTGAAAGCAGGAATGCACAAGAGTAGCTTCAGAGTGAGGAGACGGCGTCAGCGAGGGAGTCAGGACTGGTGGCATTCAGCGCATTGGTGGGACAGTGGCAAAGGAGGTAGCTCGGATGCGCAAGTGCGACGCGAGAGGGCCAAAAGGCGAGGTCCTTACCATTGCCGGGCAGTGGAGGGTCGGCTACTCCGCACGCTGTGGGCACGATCAGCCGGGCGCCCATGAGCCCACTCACGCGCTCCTCCAGGGGAGTGAGCTTCTGCAGCTTGGCGCAGCCTCCCCTGGTCCTGGCACGGGCCTGGTGATTATTGGCAAGTTTAGCCTGCAAGAGAAAGGACGGGCTGTAAGTACGGAGTGTAGCCCTGATGTAGTGTGCACTGCCTCCCATGGTGGAATAGCTTGGCCAGAGTGTAGCCCTGATGTACTGTGCACTGCCTCCCATGGTGGAATAGCTTGGCCAGAGTGTAGAGTGCAGAATGGGCAATTGATGCTCATGACTGTCCCAAAGCTGCTGGCTGAGGGCTGGCCATTAGGCCTTTCAGCTCCCTTTGCCCATCATGTCAGGTGTACATGCAAGAATGAGGAGGAGACTGGAAAGGGTACTCACCCTGACAATCCTGGTCAGGTCGTTGTATTTTTTCCGACATTGGGTGTGGGTCCTGGGGGCATCGCCGCTGACCGTCACCCTGTTGGCGATCTGCTT
The DNA here is from genome assembly GCF_052327205.1 of Somniosus microcephalus. Classification (NCBI taxonomy): domain Eukaryota; kingdom Metazoa; phylum Chordata; class Chondrichthyes; order Squaliformes; family Somniosidae; genus Somniosus; species Somniosus microcephalus. The sequence goes on along the minus strand of NC_140993.1, from coordinate 66,635,692 downwards.
CCAGGCTCTGGTGTATTCTTGGTGGGTCGGATTCCTCCCAGTCTCTGGGAACAAGATCCTGCGCCTCTTCTCCAGAGCTGTCACCATTATTCCCAGATCACGCTCTGAGAAGCGCAGGGCACGCTCACGGGCCTTCTCTGGCGTTGCCATGACTCCCTGGGGCTGAGCAGCAGTGTTGAGGCCTATTTGCAAAGCTGCAGTGTGCAGGGCGTGGCAGCAGACCAAATCGTCCCTTCCCCCTTTAAGAGCTGGTCGGCGCCACGGGGTCTGCTGTCAATCAAAAAATGACCGCACCCGCGCTGCACCCCGCCTCGGCGCTATCCCTCTGCACCGCCGGCTTAGCGCCTAAAGATAGTAGTGGAACGCCTCTTTTAGCGCTCCAGCAACCTCTTAACCTCTTAGGGCGAAGCGACTGAATTTCCGGCAAGGGGGCGCAACTTTGGGGCGGGCGCTAACTTCGGGCGGGCGCTAACGTTAGCGCCCCAAAACTGGCTATACTGAAATTCTAGGCCAAGATCTCTTTGTCAACATTGTAGGGGGTTCTGTAAACATACAACCACTTTGTCCTGCGGTTTGAAACTTCCTAAACTGCAGTTGATTGACAGTTTAAATACCTCATTGCCTCATTAATTAAGGGAATGCAGTGATGGAGTTTGTGTGTACTGATATATTAATTAAGGGGATACAGTGATGGAATGTGTGTGTACTGATATATTAATTAAGCGGATACAGTGATGGTGTGTGTGTGTACTGATATATTAATTAAAGGATGCAGTGATGGAGTGTAATTGTATTGATATATTAAGGAAGCAGTTGCAGTGATGGAGTGTGTGTGTACTGATATATTAATGAAGAGGCTTCAGTGATGGAGTGTGAGTGTACTGATATATTAATTAAAGGATTCAGTGATGGATTGTGTCTGTACTGATATATTAATTAAGGGGATGCAGTGATGGAGTGTGTGTGTACTGATATATTAATGAAGAGGATTCAGTGATGGAGTGTGAGTGTACTGCTATATAATGAAGAGGATGCAGTGATGGAGTGTGAGTGTACTGATATATTAATGAAGAGGCTTCAGTGATGGAGTGTGAGTGTACTGATATATTAATTAAAGGATTCAGTGATGGATTGTGTCTGTACTGATATATTAATTAAGGGGATGCAGTGATGGAGTGTGAGCGTACTGATATATTAATGAGAGGATGCAGTGATGGAGTGTGTGTTTACTGATATATTAATTAAGGGGATGCAGTGATGTAGTTTGTGTGTCCTGATATATTAAATAAGAGGCTGCAGTGATGGAGTGTGAGTGTACTGAATTATTCATTAATGAATGCAGTGATGGTGTTTGTGTGTACTGATATATTAATTAAGAGGATGCAGTGATAGAGTGTGATTCTACTGATATATTAATGAAGAGGATGCAGTAATGGAGTGTGAGTGTACTGATATTTTAATTAATTGGATGCAGTGAAGAAGTGTGAGTGTACTGATTGTAGGGGGTGGCGTGCGCCCAGTGTAGCTTTGCCTCTGACTGTCCTCTGAGCGGTTCGAATCGCTCCCACACCCCTGGGTTCTAGACACCAGACTTAGGTACAGGCGGCGATACAGAAAATCGAGTAGACAAGTGGTTTGGAGCAAGAAAACCAAAATTTTATTAAAAGCAGAATACAACAATCTTATGAAAATTACTGGTATGAAAATACAGGCATAAAACAATTACACTTATATGGGAATGGGGAACACACGGCACATCGAGGGAAAACAAATATATTAACAATCCCCTTATCCTTATCCCACCCCCTATACCTAACTAGATTAAGCTATGAGGGGCCAGGTATTCATACTCACCAATCCAAAACCTGTTGCTTTAATTGGGCTGGTTTTGAGGTCCGCTCTTGCTGTCCTTTAAGGTATCCCATCGTCTCATGTTCTCAGGGCACGGCTCTGAATTTGTTGGTGAGAAGCATCCTCCTTTTCCTCAGCTACCGTCGTCGTCTCGTCGCGATGGGTTTTCTTCTTCTTCTCCCTCGGGCGGTCGGCGGCGGTAATGTTACGGTTGGGGGTCGATTTGCGGTCTTTATCGTCTAGATGATTTTGCTATCCATGCTTCGAACGCCAGCATATTCTTAAATTGGTGTTACACTATACGTCAATCTTTTAACCAAACACCATAACTGGGCGTTGGTCCCCAAATGCGTGTTTCCGCTGCCCTTCTCTGCCTTTACTGGTTTACCTTCTTCTTCGTCTCGTCTCGTCTCATCTGCCCGTTTGTGGCCTGTGTGGTTTTGAACTCGGGTCTCGTTCTCGTCCCGCGTTTGGCCCCGGTGTAATGGGCGTCCTTGGTTGTTGAGCGGTGCGGGGAGCGAGAAGAGAGCCCGCTACGAGGCCAGGGCGTGAGTACAAGAGGCAGCAGGCCAAGGCCACAGGCAAGCGATAAGAGAGCGACTGCCACCGATGGGCCTACAATGATTCCCGTTCTTCAACTCCTTATCTGCGCGCCAAATCAGGTCAGTCCATTGTTTAATTTTTGGCGGGCTTGTTTAAATGATTACAGTCATTTATTTTAACGACTTGTGGAGTGGTTGTCTCCGGGTCTAATGGCCCCGATGTCCTGGTTGTTTGTCATGGCTGAAGCTTAATTGTCGCCATCCTGACTTGATGTCTACTGTGAGCTGTTACCGATTAGATATGCAGAAACCTAATGGCCTCGATTCTAGGCCCATTCTGGCTTGATCTATTTCAAGTCGAATGAATGCGTATTCCGTGTTTACTTTGGCTGTCTGGCTCCAGAGAGTCCTTTTCACAGATTCCTGCATTTTAAGTTTTGTCTCCGGGCCTGTCTGCAGAGCCCTGTTTTAAAATCCTGTCGGTTTTGGTCACGAGGTTACAGAAGCCATTTTAGGTACCCTGGTTTTAATAACTTGTCCAAAACAGGGTCCCTTGATCCATAATTTGGGGAGTGTGGGAATTTTGAGAACTCTGCACTTACACTCCCCCCTGTTTATACTAAACTCGCTTTAAGTATCATGCTGATGAGCTGAGCAAAATTTCCGACCCTTCATAGTCAACCTTCCCCTGTAATTACCTATCTAATATACCCACGACACATGCACTTCCCATTCCGCGAAAATGTATTGTACATAAGTATACATAGAATAAACTACAGTCCTTTACACACATCCAAGCATGGAGAGGGTCCGACACCCCTGCGCCACTTGGTACACATACATCTTTATTAACAACACGTTTGAAAATCTTTATTAAAAACAACAAACACAAAAAAACAATCTTTAATCAGAAATACAAAATTCAAACAGGTGTATCTCTCTCCACCCTCACATAATGTTCCTTCCAGGTCCTCTGGTTTTGGAATTCTAGTATTTGACCTATTTCCTTGCACTGAGTGCAGACTAGGTACAACACTATCCCCAGCTGGCAAACCACGAGAATGTGGGAAGCCAGTCTGATCCACGAAGGGACCTCTATATTGTTGAAAATGTCCCACCAGGGTGGAATCACAATGTCCAATGTCTTAGCCCCTATCTCTACCGTTTTCTGCTCTAACGTGTAGAAATGTTTCTGCGAGACTATAACGGCTTTGAGTATCTTGGTAAGGTGTTCTGGGAGAGGGGGGATTTCATAGCCAAAATGCGCTACATACTTTTGTAGGTTGGTAAAATTCTCCTTTACAGTGAGGTGAACAGTGGAGGGTTCAGGAATGGGGACAATTCGTTCCTGGGCCACTTGACCTTCTCTCTCGGGTTTAAAGCAGAAACTGCTATTACTTACCAGACACCAGCTATGCTGTCCATGCTGGTAGTGGGGCGCACCTGTGGTGATACAATATGTCCCATCTCCTATATATGCTACCTGTGGGGGAACATGGCCTTGTGCCATTGCCTCCATGGTACAATTTATAGGCTTCGCACCAACAGCTTTAAACCCGCACTGTGGTTTTGAATAGGCGTTCAAGTGCTGGGGACACAGGATTATGTGTGCTCCCCGGCTCCGGCACCCCGAGAGGTCAGTACCTGTCATAGCGTGCTCCCACTTTATGACGTAAGGTGGGACCGCTGTGAAATGAATGTGTGCACCCCCTTGAATGACTCCAATGTTCTCTACCCTGTATACCGGTGCGGGTCAGGCCATCCTACCCATGACCGGCATTCTCACTACTATTCCTATGATGGTGTGGTTAGACCACCCACAATCCACTGGGACTGGGTAGGCCTCCGAAGCTAGCCGGAGTTGGCATGGGCTTACTGCATTCTCAAACGGGTGGAGGGCTGCGAGGTGTTTGTTGCTGATCCAGGAGGGGACTAAACCCTGTTTTAAATCCTCCAGGTTACTGTGGCCCTCGCCCAGCAACCATGCCCCGTATAGCACGTACACCTCGTTCTGCGCAGCCTGGTCAGAAGCATTTCTGTCCTCCCTTATGAGGGCATTTACCGTCTTTGCATGCTTTTCCAACTCGGCTATAATTTCTTTTAAATGGACCGTCATGGCCTGGTCCTCCTGTAACTCCGAGCCTACTACCTTGTTGTCATCCATTAATATCTTCCTTAACTGTGTTTTTAAACCGTTTATCTGGGTCTGCAGCTCTATGTCATCCAGACTGTTGATGACAGAGGACCCAGTGTTAAACGCAGTAAAAACATCATTCCATACTCCCCTTCTTTGTCTCCCTGCGTTACCAAAGTACTCGCGTTACCAAAGTACAGTTCGGTTTTGTCGACATTGGCGAAATCGAACTCATAAAACTTTCTGAACATGTCCTTTAACAGGGCTTGGTATAGCTGCTCTGTCTCTTTGGGACACCACTCTGGTAAGTGTACCTCAGTGAGGTTTAAAATCACGGAGGCTACCGCGTAGCGTACCCCCTGGTACAGTACCTGTTCCATAGGCACTATTACCAGCACATTCCCTGGTCCCTTGGTGGTGGTGGGGCACCCCTCTCGGTGTGTCCTTGCTGCCTGAGTTGTGGGCAGGGGCTTCCGGGCGCGTGCCACTAGCTCAGTGGCTTTAACTGGGGCTGGGTAACGTGGGACTATGCAGGTGTGTAGATGGGAATCCCATTCCACCGCCTTCCCCTTATCCTGCCATGATGCGGAGAAGATGACAGATATGCCTGTAGGGCAGGCCCTTTTTGACCCCCACATACAGACATAGATTCCCTGTTCTGACTCCCACCACTTATCCCAACATACACTAGTCCCTTCTTGGGTCCTGGTGATCGTCCGGTGGATGTCGTTTGCCATCCATTCCCAGTCAGCCGTACGATCGCCCATGTCCGTGCTCAGCTTCCTGAGCCACCACCACCTTTCCAGGGGAATCTGTCCTTTGCAAGTCAGGCACACGCGTTTCCCCTCAGTGACCCCGACCCGTGAGGCCACAACCTGTACGCTGGGGCAGGGGAGGGAGGCCTCCCCGTAGGTGAACTCGGTCTGGCTGGACTACCGGGTGGAGTTGGATCCCAACCACCCGGGCCATCTTCCCTCATGGGCGTAGATGGCGGGTCCCTCCGCGCCTTGTTCGCTGCTCCCAGCAGTCACCACTGGAGCCTTTTCTCCCGAGCACCCGTAGATGTGAGAGTTTTTTTTTATTATTCATTGATGGGATGTGGGCGTCGCTGGCTGGCTAGGCCTGCATTTAGTGCCCATCCCTAATTGCCCTTGAGAAGATGGTGGTGAGCCGCCTTCTTGAACCGCTGCAGTCCATATGGTGTAGGTACACCCACAATGCTGTTAGGGAGTTCCAGGATTTTGGCCCAGCGACAGTGAAGGAACGGCGACACAGGTCCAAGTCAGGATGGTGTGTGGCTTGGAGGGGAACTTGTAGGTGGTGATGTTCCCATGCGTCTGCTGCCCTTGTCCTTCTAAGTGGTAGAGGTCGCGGGTTTGGAAGGTGCTGTTGTAGGAGCTTTGGCGAGTTGCTGCAGTGCATCTTGTAGATGGTACACACTGCAGCCACAGTGCGCCGGTGGTGGATGGAGTGAATGTTGAAGGTGGTGGTTGGAGTGCCAATCAAGCGGGCTGCTTTATCCTGAATGGTGTCGAGCTTCTTGAGTGTTGTTGGAGCTGCACTCATCCAGGCAAGTGGAGAGTATTCCATCACACTCCTGACTTGTGCCTTGTAGATGGTGGAAAGGCTTTGGGGAGTCAGGAGGTGAGACACTCGCCGCAGAATTCCCAGCCTCTGGCCTGCTCTGGTAGCCACAGTATTATATGGCTGGTCCAGTTCAGTTTCTGATCAATGGTAACCCCCAGGATGTTGATAGTGGTGGATTCAGTGATGGCAATGCCATTGAATGTCAAGGGGAGATGGTTAGAGTCTCGCTTGTTGGAGATGGTCATTGCCTGGCACTTGTGTGGTGCGAATGTTACTTGCCACTTGTCCGCCCAAGTCTGAATGTTGTCCAGGTCTTGCTGCATATGGACACGGACTGCGTCAGTATCTGCGTCCTCTACGTTGCCTCGCTTTCCGACGCTCATCCCTAGCAGGGCGAGTAGGAATACGCCCCCCTTCATTCTCAAATCCTCTTTCTGCAAAGGGACACAAGAGCATATAGCCAGGTCCCGAGGAGATTCTCTGGCTTGGGTGAAGCATAGTTGAGTCTTGCGACCTCGACTCAATACACATTCTTAACAATACTATTAGGCCTAGAAATTGGGTTTTGGCTTAGCCAGGGCTTTAGCGCCGGAAATTAGTGCCGGCGCTAAGTCCCCTGCGCGCGCCAGAAATTCAGTGGCGCCGCGCCCAAACGGCTGCCGGCGCTACTGAAGGGTCTTAGCGCCTGGAAAAGGGCGCTAACTGCCGTTTCGCGCCGCAATTCCGGCGCTGTGGCACCCGATGCGGTGCGGCAGGCTGGGGAAGTGCAGGCCTCCTCCTTCCGTTAAGGAGGAGCTGCCTGCACCCGGCCGCGGCCCGCGCAAATCTGCTTAAAAATGAGCCCGGCACCTCGGACAAGTGCCGGGCTTGCATCTGTTCCGGGGGGGGGGGGGAGAGAAGTCCGGGGAGGGAGCTGCGGGCAGGCGGCCGGCGGGAAAGCGGCCGGCCGCCGCGGGGCCTTTAATGCGCCGGCGCTAACTGCAGTAAGGCACCTCTGACAAAACGCTGGTTGCGGCTGCCACGGGCGAGGCGGCCGCAACTCAATTTCGGAGTTCGGGCGGGTTACCACGGCAACCGGGACGCTGCGCACACCGATGACGTCATCGGTGCCGGCGCAGCGCTACCGGAGCAACACCGATTTAGGGCCCCAGGGAATTTCACTACTGGCCATAACTCCGGCGCAAGGCCCTCTAGCGCCTCAAATGAGGCGCTAAGGCTACTGAATTTTCAGCCGTTACTGTATTAAAACTACCCATCACCTTAATTAAACTTAACCTAAACACCCAAACTTAACAATATAGACTTACGTAAAACTATGTACATCCGCCGCCTGTCTCCGGGCGGCCAGGCTAACTCCTGGTTGGACTGCGGCACACCGCTCCCTTCGGCATGGCCGCACCGTCCTGCACTGTCGGTCCCTCGCAGCCTGTAGCTGCCGGCTGGGGACCCCTGTCCTTGGATTTCCCCCTAACTCAGGAGGCTGCCCCTTTAAAATGGGGAGCTGGTGACCACGGTTTCCTTGGCTGGGGTGTCCGTGGGGACCTTCTGAGGACTTTGGTGGGTAGTGTTTTCTTGGCTGGTGGGCCTTTAACCCAAACCGCTGCCCCCTCCGGTGCGGTCTGTGGGCTCACCACTGCCGCTGGCTGAAGATCTTTTTCCTCAGGCTTTACCTCTCCCGAACCTGGGCTAGGGGCAGGTAACTCTTCGTAGCCTGCTGCTGCAGGCTGAGAGTCTCCGCCCCCAGGTCCCAAACCTGGGTCCGGGGCGGGGTCTTCGCCCTCAGGTCCCTCCTCCTCTAAACCTGGGTTAGGGGTGGGTTTTTCGCCATCGGGTCCCTCCTCATCTGGATCCCAGAAGAGTGGGGGAGTGTCCCAAGCGTGGGTGGGGTGGCCCCTCCCCTTAAGCAAGCCACAGCGCCTGCCTGTGCAGTCTGTGAACTTGCTCCCGCTGCAGGCTGAGGATCTCTATCCTCAGACCTTACCCCAACTGGCTGTTTTCTCTTTTTGGGTTTAAACAGTTTACACTGATTAATATGGAACCATTTGGTGCGCTGAGGCATCTTAACGGCGTATACCATGGGGCTGGCTTTGTCTACAATGCTGTAGGGCCCCATGTATAATGGTTCCAGACTCCCTACTCAGGCATAGTTCCTCACCATGACCTGATCTCCTACCTCCCACTCGTGGTGTTCTCGGGGTTCCAGCAGCAATCGGTTACTCCGATGCTGCTTTCTCATGTTCCCAGCCATCTGCTCGTGGACCTGTTTAAGGTGCTTGAAGAGGTTTCAGGCGACCCTGTCCCAGTTTACCTCTCTGAGCTGACCTTCCGTGAGCACCGGGCTAGTACATGGGTGGGGGTCCGCATAACCCTGCCAGTCATTAGCTCGTACGGTGAGTACCCCGTGCTTTTCGACTGGCTGGCCCGGATCCCCATCAGAACCAACGGTATGACCTCGGCCCATTTTCGAGGCGAGTCCACCGTCTCCTTCCTCAACCTTTCTTTTAGGGTCCGGTTCATTCTTTCCACAATCCCTGATGACTGTGGACTTTGGGCCACGTGCCACTTCCCCTCGATGCCTAGCAGCATAAGGGTATTCTGCATCACCTGTCCGGTGAAGTGACTCCCTTGGTCGGACGCCACATACTGTGGTAGCCCCCACCGCGACAACTCTTCCCGGACCAGGATCCTGGCAGTACCCAGAGCTGTGGCTGTTCTGCAGGGGAAGGCCTCTACACATTTCGTGAACACATCTACCAGGACTAGGCAGTACTTATAGCCTCCCTGGGCGGTGGGCAGGGGCCCGATGTAGTCGACCTGTATCGACTACCATGGTCCCTCTACCCTCCTGATGTGTCCCATAGGTACCTTCCTTTTGTGGGGATCAGGGTTATTAGCAGCGCACACAAGACAGCCGGCGCAGAACTTGCGGACATCTTCCCTGAGTCCTGGCCATCATCCCGCCTGTTCCACCCATTGCCAGGTGGTCTCAGGCCCGGGGTGTCCCACTCCTGGGCCCTCATGGGCCAGTTGAAGGAATTCCCTCCAGTGTTGCTGCAGCACAACCCATTGTTCCCCCCGGAACAGCATGCCCTCTTTTACGGAGAGGGTTGCTGTGCCGTAAGTACCCTCTACCCTCTTTCCCTCAGTCACTGCACTGAGGACTGCCTTGAGGATGGGGTCTTGGGCTTGGACCGTCTTAAGGTCCGGGGCTAAAGCTACCCCTGCACTCCCTTGTGTCCCATCCCTACCTCTGACTGCCGCCATGGGTCTGGACCCATAAGGGTCCCAGAAAGTGCCTGTGCGGGCACCCTGCTTGGCGAGCATGTCAGCCTGCTGGTTGCCTTGGCTGCGGGGTTCTGTGGAGAAATGAGCTTTCACCTCGTGAATGCAAACCTCCCCTTCCTCCCCCACTGCAGCTAGGATCTTTTCCAGCAGGGGTTTCACTGTGAGGGGTCTCCCGTCGGCGGAGGTGTATCCGCGGCGGGACCAGATGGCCAGGTACTCCGTACACGAATTGCACGTAAACATGCTGTCCGAGCAAATCGTGTATGGGGTGGGGAAGATTTCGGGGTGTGTAACGACGTACACTACCGTGGACAGTTCAGCCTGCTGGGCGCTCATGGTGCTGGGGAGCTTAATCGCCAGGGCAATGTTTGCCGCTGGGTCATAAACTCCACACCCCGTCAGTCGCTCGCCAGCAGATACCGTGCTGGAGCCGCCCACATAGATCTCGCGGCCTGTGGGATGTATCCTGGCCCGTAAACCTATGTCCACTTCCCAAACCCCTTCAATGGAACACCGGTGGGCTGTTCCAGGATATACTAGGTTGGCTGCGAGCTTTGGCTCACAGGGACCCTTCACCTTGAGGTCCATCTATGAGAGGAGCAGGGTCCAGCGAGCGATGCGGGCACTGCTCACTGTCCCATCCTTGATCCTCCCATCAAGGAGCATCTGGGTGGGTGTGTGATGGGTGAGGAGGGTGATGGGAGAGGTGCCTGTGAAGATCAGTGATCTTTTCACAGCCCAATGTGTGGCTAAAAGGAGCCTCTCACTGTTGGAGTAGCTCCTCTCCTCATCCGTGAGTATCCTGGAGGCGTAGACCACCGGCCTCAGCCGGCCATGCCGTTCTTGGAGCAGCACAGCACTCGGGCTGTCCCCGCTGGCTGCTACCTCCAGGAAAAACTCTTTCCCCACATCTATGGCCCCTAGAGCTGGTGCAGTCTGCAAGTCCTTCTTGAGCCTGACAAATGCTGCCTGGCAACCCTCATCCCAAACCCACTCCACTCCCTTGTGTAGGAGTCGGAGCAGATGGGCTGCTGTGGCTGCATAGTCTTCAATGAAGCCTCTGCAGTACCCGGTTAGCCCTAGAAACGACCTCACACCCGTGACTGTGTTGGGGACTGGTAACTCTTGTACCGCTTCTCTCTGTAGAAATTAAAGGGGATTATTGTCTCTGGCCAGTCAGAAGTATCTGAGCTGCTCCAGAGCCCCATGCAGTTTCGAATCGCTCCCCTTTTCTGGTTCTGACCGCCGGACTTATTTCAGTAGCGATATAGACAAAACGAGACTCGTGGTTGGGTGCAAAGAAGACCAGTATTTATTGAGATAAAAGAAATAAATTGAAAATAATCAATACAGCACACTTATGCTTAATACAGTACACCTTTGCTTACTACAGCACACCTTTTGCTTAGTACAGCAGACTTTTACTTAATACAGTACACCTTTGCTTACTACAGCACACCTTTGCTTAATACAGCACTCTTTTGCTTAATCACACTTTTACTCAATACAGCACTCTTTTGCCTAATACAGCAGACTTTTACTTAATGCAGCACACTTTAACTTAATAGGGGAGGAGAAAATGGACACATCAAAGGAAAATTGACTAAAATTATAATTTAACAAAAATTCCCCTTAATTCCCACCCCTAATACCTGTCTAGGTTGCCTTGTAATGAGCCAGAAAAATCTATGCTCACCAGTGAACGCCTGCTCCGTGCCCTTGCGGTCTTAGATTCTTCACTGCTCCGAAGTAGAGATACCCCAGTATTTAAAAGTAACTGCTGGTATTCCACTTCTTTGGGCGGGCTGTTGAGTTGTTCTTCTTGCAGGCAGAGCACGGAGGCGAGGCGGCAGAGAGAGAGAGAGATGGGTTCCTGAGAGGCTATTTTTATACCCCATTCAGAGCCGTAATCTTCGCGCCCAATTCCGGATGTACCTGGGCTATACAAAAGGGGTCGAACTGTCCCCATTGACTGCAATGGGTTTGAATGTATTACCCCATTCATTTGACTGATATTCGCTCAATTTAAATGTCTTACTGCATTTCAGTCAACAGCACTCAAATGGTTTGTAAACAAACCCATTGTCCTGTGGTCAGTCCAACCGCAATTGATTGACAGCTTTAAGTACATAAGCCTTTGTGTCAACATTGTAGAGAGTTTCTGTAAACAAACATCCATTGTCCTGTGGGTGAAATTTCCTAAACTGCAGTTGATTGACAGTTTCAAGTACTTCATGCATTCACACAGGCTGGCGTTTTTTCAAATTCTTTGTAGATATACAAGCAGGCTGTCTTTTGTCTTCTGCCACGAGGTCTGACAGCCATTTTGATACCCTGGGGTTTTTAAGGTATATTCCACCCAGGTTTTCTTTAATCAAAAAAATAATCTTCGGGGTTGTAGAAATTTTCGAAATTCTTGCGAAACCCTTCATCTCCTAGCCCTATCTATGGCCCTTTCTCCAGCGCGTACAGTCAGGCCCAGAAATTTCACCTCCTGCTGGCCGATCTGCGCTTTCTTGGGGATTACTTTAAAACCCTTTTGACCGAGCAGCTCCAGCAGTTCGGTCAATAGTGGGCCATGCTCCTCTCCCGAATCGGTGAAGAGAAACAGGTCATCTGCATATTGTACCAAGTGTCTGGGCTGGCTGAAATCCTTTAAGCTGTTTGCCATGCACTGATGGAAAATGCTGGGGCTGTTGTGGAAGCCCTGAGGCAAGCAATTCCATGTGTACTGTTGCCCGTTAAACGTAAAGGCAAACTTGTACTGATCCTCCCTCCTTAAAGGGATGGACCAAAACCCATTGGAAATATCCAGCACCGTGAAAGTGGTCGCGGATGCTGGGATACTTCCTATCAGGTCGGCAACTGCTGCTACCATGGGTGTACAGGCTGGGATGTTACTATTGAGCACCCGATAGTCCACCATGGCCCTCCAGGAATTGTCCAGCTTTCTAACCGGCCACAGTGGAGAGTTTACGTGGGTGGCTATCAGTCTCAGAACCCCCTGCTGTACTAAAGAGGACATGGCTGCTTCCATGTCTGGCTCCGCTTCCCTGGGGAAGTTATACTGTTTCTGTGGTCGGGCCATGGGTCCCCGTCTACGCTGGCCTCAAACCCGTTGACCCTCCCACAGTCGTGTTTGTGTGTGGCAAATGTGGCCAGGTGGGCCTGCACAAATGCCTGGAACTCCTGTGGGGTGTTACTGACCATGAGCCCAAGGCTATAACCCTCTTTGGGCTTCATGGTGCATAGGGTCCCCTTCACTTCTTTCCCTGGGATTACTACTACCTTGCCTGACTTTCCTGTACTTGCCCTCCAAAGGCAATGATTTCTTAAATTGACCAGGATCTTGTGGCCTACGATAAAGTCGGCTCCCAGGACCCCTCTTCCACCCTCCACTTCCCATTTCATTAGGACACAGGTCCACTTAGAGCGGAGTGGTCCTAAATGAATGGCGAGCGGGATGGAAGACGAGCTGGCCTGTTCTTTGCCTGTGAATCCCGACAGACTGTATGGGACCCCGTTAGATAGAGGTGAGATGGTGGGGTTAGCTGCGTGGACCACGGTGCATGATGCCCCCGTGTCCAACAGAAAGGTCCCCTTCACCTTTTCTACCTCCATCTCCACGAGGGGTCTTTTCAATTCATCGTACCGAAGGGAACACAGGTAAACAGGCTGTGCTGGCTCTAGTCAGGGCTGTGGGTTGGATGGGGCTGACGGGGTCAGAGCACCGGTAGCAGCTGCTACCCTCCCGTGGCCAGTCAATAAGGACATCATGGTGTCCAAAAATGACTCGACTGCGGCGGGAGGGATCCCTGCCTCTTCCTTTTGGGCTGGGGCTGTGGAGTTCTTTCCCTTGTTATCTTTCCAAGGGTTTTTCCACTCCTTCTGCCAGTGACCGTCCTTCCCACACCCGTATTATTCCCTTCCTGATGCCACTCTTTCCTACCCTGTCCAGGTTTTACCTCATGCACCTTCCCCTTGGGTGGGTGTGCATCGGTTCCCCTACCGTTCTTATAGCCTAGGGTCAACTGTCTGATCACCGTGAGCTCGGTGGTCTGGGGATTCTTGGGGTCGAACCAGACTTCCGCCTTGGCCCGGACCTGTGGCAAGCTGTTTGCCACCAGGCAACGGAGTCAATGGGCCAGTGGATCCCCATTCAGGAATGCCCAGTTAGGTGTCCCCGGACTGGCACTCTGGTACACCGGCCATAAATTGTCCGCGAAATCCTGCGGGGTTTCCCCTGTAAGCTGGACCGTCTTCTCCACATGGGGGAAAGGACTTCCCCCATTCATCCCCATGGCCTCCAGAACTTCATCCCTGAGCTCCTCATACCTGCACTGCCCCTTCTTACACTCGTCAGAGAGGGATTGGAGGAACCTACTCTCCAGGGAGAATAGCAGCATTTTGGCCTGCTCAGCGCCATCGCAGTCGTTGACGCTGGCTGCCTGCTCTACTTCCCTGAAGGGGATCGAGGTGTCCCCCTTTTCGGAGAGCTTTGGGATATGGCTCACCATAGCCCTAAGCTGTTGGGTGCTATAGGGTAATACGAACTGGTTTTGGAGGGGTCCCTCATCATCGCCATTGACGGGTGGGCCAAACCTCCGATGCCGGGCTGGGCACATCGGTCTCGGCTCCGACCTCTCTGGTGGGGGTTGCTCCCCCTCCGCTCCCACCTCTGACTCCACCCCTCCTTGCTGCCAGACCTCGCTGAAACCTGGCGCTATGGGTGGTGGTCGTGAGACCTCCTGTTCCTTAACCGGGTCGTCCCTGGGCACTACCAGTGATGTTTGAACTGTCCTCCCCTCGTTCCCCATAAAATCTGCCTGGCCTGCCTTCGGGCTTATGAGGCACACCATGCATTTTGACTTCCTCAGGGCCAGGCTCAGATTTTCTATCTGCTCCTTGCAGGGGCCATGATCTGCATCTTCAAACCCCTGTTCGCTCGCTAACATGTAAGCTGCCTTTACCTCTTTTACTTTCTCCTCCTGTTCCCTAACTTGCCTTGCTAGGCGGGCATTCTTTTCCCGCAACCTCAACTCATTACCCTTGGCTTCGGTGACTTGGCACTGTAGGTATTCCAACTTGGCCTTATGTTCTCCTTTCCTGATTCAAGGCCTGCAATGCTATGAGTAGCTTTTCCCCTGCTAGAGCCTTGTCCTGGATCTCCAGGGCTGACTCTTTCAACTCAGCAGCCTGCACTGCAACGAGCCTGTCCAAAAGCTGGACCTGCTTTTTGAAACACATCAGCCAGACTGCCTTCTCTAAGGACGTCTTGTGTTCCCTCCCCTCTGTCCACTTATCTGCTGCATGTACCGGATGCCCAGCCTTTAACAGAGTGGTGATCCACTTCTTTGTGATAATCACCTTACTAAACACATAATCAGAAATCCTTTCCTCCATCATGGTTTGCTCATCCGAACCGTTGTCTACTGTATCGCACCCCTGTTGCCGGAGTCCTGCTGCGGTCGCCATTTCTGTAGGGGGTGGTGTGCGCCCAGTCAGCTTCGCCTCAGACTGTCCTCTGAGCAGTTCGAATCGCTCCCACACCCCTGGGTCCTAGACACCGGACTTAGGTACAGGCGGCGATACAGAAAATCGAGTAGACAAGTGGTTTGGTGCAAGAAAATCAAAATGTTATTAAAAGCAGAATACAACAATCTTATGAAAATTACTGGTATGAAAATACAGGCATAAAACAATTACACTTATATGGGAATGGGGAACACATGGCACATCGAGGGAAAACAACGAGGAGTGTGTGTGTACTGATATATTAATTAAGGTGATGCAGTGATGGCATGTGAGTATACTGATATATTAAATAAAGTATGGAATGTGACTGTGCTGATATATTAATAAAGGGGATTCAGTGATGGAGTGTGAGTGTACTGATATATTAATGAAGGGAATGCAGTGATGGAGTGTGAGTGTACTGATATATTAATTAAGGGGATGCAGTGACCGATTGTGTGTGTGTAATGATATATTAATGAAGAAGATGCAGTGATGGAGTGTAAGCGTACTAATACATTAATTAAAGGGATGCAGTGATGGAGTGTGAGGTTACTGTTTGTTTTAATAATTAAGGGGATGCAGTGATGGAGTGTGAGTGCACTGATATATTAATGAAGGGAATGCAGTGATGGTGTGTGAGTGTACTGATATATTAATTTAGGGGATGCAGTGATGGAGTGTGAGTGTACTGATATATTAATGAAGGGAATGCAGTGATGGTGTGTGAGTGTACTGATATATTAATTAAGGGGATGCAGTGATGGAGTGTGAGTGTACTGATATAGTAATGAAGGGAATGCAGTGATGGTGTGTGAGTGTACTGGTATATTAATTAAGGGGATGCAGTGATGGAGTGTGAGTGCACTGATTATTAATTAAGAGCATGCAGTGATGGAGTGTGAGTGTACTGATATATTAATTAAAGGGATGCAGTGACAGAGAGTGAGTGTACTGGTATAGTAATGATGAGGATGCAGTGATGGAGTGCGACTGTACTGATATACTAATTAATGGGATGCAGTGATGGACTGTGTCTGTACTGATATATTAATTATGGGGATGCAACGATGGAGTGTGTCTGTACTGATATATTAATTAAGGGGATGCTGTGATGGAGTGTGTGTGTACTGATATGTTAATTAAGGGGATCCAGTGCTGGAGTGTGAGTGCACTGTTATATTAAATAAAATATGCAGTGATTCTGTGTGTGTACTGATATATTAATGAAGAGGATGTAGTGATGGAGTGTGAGTACACTGATATATTAATGAAGATGATGCAGTGATGGAGTGTGAGTGTACTGATATATTAATTAAAGGATGCATTGATGGTGTATTTGTGTACTGATACATTAATAAGGGGTTACAGTGATGGAGTGTGAGTGTACTGCTATATTAATTAAGGGGATGCAGTGATGGAGTGTGTGAGTACTGATATGTTAATTAAGGGATTTCAATGATGGAATGTGAGTGCACAGATATAATAATTAAGAGGATGCAGTGATTGATTTTGTGTGCACTGATATATTATTTAATGGCATGCAGTGATGGAGTGTGTGTCTACTGATATACGAATGAATAGGATGCAGTGATGGAGTGTGAGTGTATTGATATATTAATGAAGAGGATGCAGTGATGGAGTGTGTGTGCACTGATATATTAATGAAGAGGATGCAGTGATGGAGTGTGTGTGCACTGATATATTAATGAAGAGGGTGCAGTGATGGAGTGCGAATGTACTGATATATGAATGAAGAGGGTGCAGCGATGCAGTGTGAGTGTAGTGATATTATATATTAATAAATGGATGCAATCATGGTGTGTGAGTGTGCTGATATATTAATTAAAGTGATGCAGTGAAGGAGTGTGTGTGTACTGATATATTAATTAAGGTGATGCAGTGATGGAGTGTGAGTGTACTGATATATTAATTAAAGGATGCAGTGATGGTGTGTGTGTATACTGATATATTAATTAAATGGATGCAATGATGGAATGTGAGTGTACTGATATATTAATTAAGGGGATGCAGTTATGGAGTTTGAGTGTAAGGATTTGGGGGCTTCTTTTAACTGGTTTAAGGTAATCTACCTGGCCAGCAGTCTTTTTGCTGCTGCACTCTAAACCAATTTACAAACAGTGGTTTCGAATCGCTACCCCTCCTTTAGTTCTGAGTGGAGGAACTTATAATTAATGATATTAAAACGGACAAGTGGTTTGGATGAGAGAAAAAAATCAAGCTTTATTAACTAAAAGAAACTATAATCAAAATATCAAACTATCCCACACGAACACAGTAATTACAGTAAAATTGCTTAAAATGTGGTAAGGCAGATGGCAAAAACGAGGGGTAAGTGACTACAATGTTGGTTAAACAATCTTAGTAATATCCCCTTAAATTACCATCCCCCAAACTCCTTAACTAGGTTGCT
This sequence comes from Somniosus microcephalus, assembly GCF_052327205.1. Taxonomy (NCBI): domain Eukaryota; kingdom Metazoa; phylum Chordata; class Chondrichthyes; order Squaliformes; family Somniosidae; genus Somniosus; species Somniosus microcephalus. Next base: position 66,618,345 of record NC_140993.1, on the reverse strand, counting down.
TTGTTGAGGAGTCAGAACACTCTGCTCACCTTTGGTCCAGCGAAGTAAGAGAGCGAGCTGGCTTCTCAGCCCCTATCTTTATACCTGGTGAGCCCCTGCCATTCTGCCTTGCAAGGGCTGTGTGCAAAATTCCCCACCCAAAAGGGTCCAATACACAAGAGAAAGCTGTGATTGGCTAAATCAAAGTGGTTATACTGGGTTAATGTGTCTCCCGGAGCTTCCTGGGCTGAAACAAAAGGGAGATACAACTGCTCTATTGTCCAGTACTGGGTGATTTAAAACCCATTCAAATCTTGAATGATTCCCATTCAAGGTGCAAAAGTCTCTTCTGCAGTTTAGATGTATCCACTCGATATACAAACAAATGCTAATAGCATTCAATTGCTTTGTAAACAAAGCATTGTCCTTAGTATTCGGCCATGTGGTGACAGCCATTTTTATCCCTGGAAATTTAAAAGCACATCGCCAGGGATTCTTTAATCAAAAAAATGAATCTTCGGAACTGTAAATTATTGCGAATTCTTACAGTCCGCCCTTGGATACTTCCAGCTTGCTTGTAGTATCCTCTTGAAGAAATGAGCAATAATTTCTGACCCCCCCCACAAACAACCATCCCCTGTATTTACCTAATAGCTATCTGCCACTGATCCTTGTCCCGTCTATTCCCCTTAAATTCAAGAAAAAAACCATGGTACGGTAGGCATCTTACAGATACTTCAGTTTTCAATAAGGGGTCTCATACCCCTACACGCTTGTAAAATTATACAGTGTAAACCAAATTTACAATCACCTTTTTTTTACATCATAGGTTATTACAAAATGTTGCAATCTTGGTTACACAATGTACTCAAATTATCGCAAGCATGGAGAGGGTCCTACGCCTCTGCTCAACTTGGAGTTGTCACAAACTGGTCCCAAGCACGGAGAGGATCCGACGCCTCTGCTCAACTTGGGGCTGCAACACAAAAACCAAAAAAATCATTAAACAACATGCTTAAATGAACCCCGATCATCACGTGCCGATGATGGGTCGCGAAATTCGAGTGGGTATTGCTCCTCCCACTCGGGCAGTAAAAGTACCTTCCACCCCCCTTTGATCAGCTTAAACTTTAAAACAGGCAGAATGGATTTACCGACCAGCCTGCTCCACCAGCCCCGAACCATTCCCTTGTCCCTTTGTGGAGGCGGGGTACCCCTCACGTTTAAAATTACCTTGGCACAGACCGAGACCGGGGAGTATGGGATCTCATGACTCCCAGTCCCTCCCCCTCCTGTCTTCCCTCGACTGGCTGCAGAAAATGATGGGTGCCTGTGTGGCGGCTCTCCCTGGCCCCACACTGATCCGGCCACCCACTCATCCTTCCCAGCCACACTTATCCTCTTTGCCCGTGGGCCCCCGGGTGAGTTCCTCCCTCCCCCGACCGCACCCACGCGACTCTTGGGTCTCCCCCTCCTCTGTACAATCTTCCCGGGCCATCACCACCCACCCCCGGGGAACGAGGCCCTATCACAAGGCGCCCGCGCTTCCCCATCGTGACTCCTCGACAGCGAGGTCTCCCGCAAGTGAACTTCGGTCAGGATAGTGCTGGGTTGGGGGCCGTGCCCCACCCAGCTGGAGCCATCTCCTCCCCGTAGGAGGAGTAGGCAAGTTCCTCCGGACTCTGTCCGGTTTTTCCCGAAGACCGCTGCGGGGTCTCCTGGATTCGTCCAGTGGCGAGGTGATCCCCAACATTCCGTATCTTCATTTGATGTCCAGATCGGGCTGGGCGAACATGGCTGCTTCATTTTCCAATCTCCTGCAAAAACTTAAAAGGACATGCAGCCAGGTCTCACTGACCTGCTGCCTTAGGTGGAGACATGGTCGGGTCCCTTGACCTCGGACCAAAATACAAACATTCGGCACACATGTAAACTTAAACTCTTTGCACTTTAACTTGAAACTAGTTAAATCAACAAAACTTAAAATACACCTTAAAGCAAGCTATATACACACACATAGCTATAATACAAATGCCGCCAGTCTCCGGACGGCCAGGCTAATCTCTGGCACTGTCACAGATTGCTGCTGGCTGCAGCGAAGCTGGACTGTCTCCTGTCTCTGGTCCCTTGCAGCTTATGGCTGTTGAGTGGGGGCCTCTGTTCTCTGGCTTCTCCCCGGCTCGGGAGTCCGCCCTACTCCACTGTAAAGTGGGTGACCATGCTTTCTTAGGCTGGGGCACCCGCTGAGACCTTCTGAGGGGTGTCTCTATGGGGGAAACTTTGGCTGGCGGACCCTGAGCTTGGGTCACAGCCCCAGCTGGCTGGGAACCTTCTCCCCATGTCCAAATAGCCCGCACTGTATAATGTACCTGGCGGCCTGCCTGTGCAAATCTCTCTCTGGGTTTGTCTGCTCTTCCCTGGAAACAAGTCACAGTTCCTGTTTTTGTAGGCTGTGAACTTGAACTTGCATGGACAGCAAACTCATGTTCCCTCACCCAGGTGGCTTTAAATGGGGAATTTTGGACCTGCCTTTTTCCTGGGGCCAAAACTATCCCCTGTGTGCCTCCCTTGTCCCGGATTTCTGCTACCGGACCTGCTCTACAGGGGTCCCAGAACTCTCCTTTCCTGTTCCCTGGCTTAAACAGCTTACTCTGAATATGAATGGCTCCTCCCCCCACACAAGCCACAGTGCTTGCCTGTGAACTCGAACTTGCTGTGGGCTGAGGATTCCTATTCTCAGGCTCACTCCTCATGGGCGGACCGTACCTCCGTTGTTGGAGGGGGTACACTGGTCCTGGTCCCCACCTGCCTAGCGGGACCTGCTGGTGATCTCCTACCACCCCATTGTCCACCCCTCCTCGCTGCCAGACCTCCTCAAGACTCGGAGCTGTGGGCTGCGGTCTTGGGGTCTCTAATTCCCAATCCAGCACTGTTCTGGGTGCTGCCTGTGGGATGGTTCTACTTGGGCTGCCAGTAAAATCCGGCTGACCTGCCTTCAGGCTGATCATGCAAATCATTCCCTTTGATGCCTTTAAAGCCATGTTAAGGCTTTCTATCTCTGCCCTACAGGGGCCATGATCTGCTTCCTCAAACCTTAGGGCGCAGGTCAGCTTATAAACTGCCTTTGCTTCCCTAAACCTTTCCTCCTGCTCTCTCTTCACACCCTTCCTAACCCAGCCACCTATACCCCGATAGGTCAGCCTACATGCTGCTGCTAACATCCGCAGGGCTACCCACCTACTGAAAATGAGAGAAACTACAGCTGATGCTTTCTCCAGATCCAGACCACTTATTAAATCAAAAACTGCCTCCACTCCTACCTGGCTCGCCATTGTAAGGATTTGGGGGCTTCTTTTAACTGGTTTAAGGTAATCTACCTGGCCAGCAGTCTTTTTGCTGCTGCACTCTAAACCAATTTACAAACAGCGGTTTCGAATCGCTACCCCTCCTTTAGTTCTGAGTGGAGGAACTTATAATTAATGATATTAAAACGGAACACGTGGTTTGGATGAGAGAAAAAAATCAAGCTTTATTAACTAAAAGAAACTATAATCAAAATATCAAACTATCCCACACGAACACAGTAATTACAGTAAAATTGCTTAAAATGGGGTAAGGCAGATGGCAAAAATGAGGGGTAAGTGACTACAATGTTGGTTAAACAATCTTAGTAATATCCCCTTAAATTACCATCCCCCAAACTCCTTAACTAGGTTGCTTTGTTGAGGAGTCAGAACACCCTGCTCACCTTTGGTCCAGCGAAGTAAGAGAGCGAGCTGGCTTCTCAGCCCCTATCTTTATACCTGGTGAGCCCCTGCCGTTCTGCCTTGCAAGGGCTGTGTGCAAAATTCCCCACCCAAAAGGGTCCAATACACAAGAGAAAGCTGTGATTGGCTAACTCAAAGTGGTTAGACTGTGTTAATGTGTCTTCCGGAACTTCCTGGGCTGAAACAAAAGGGAGATACAACTGCTCTATTGTCCAGTACTGGGTGATTTAAAACCCATTCAAATCTTGAATGATTCCCATTCAAGGTGCAAAAGTCTCTTCTGCAGTTTAGATGTATCCACTCGATATACAAACAAATGCTAATAGCATTCAATTGCTTTGTAAACAAAGCATTGTCCTTTGTCTTCGGCCACGTGGTGGCAGCCATTTTTATCCCTGGAAATTTAAAAGCACATCGCCAGGGATTCTTTAATCAAAAAAATGAATCTTCAGAACTGTAAATTATTGCGAATTCTTACAGAGTGCACTGATATATTAATTAAGAGGATGCAGCAATGGAGTGTGATTGCACTGATATATTATTTAATGGGATGCAGGGATGGAGTGTGAGTGTACTGATATATTAATTAATGGGATGCAGTGACGGAGAGTGAGTGTACTGGTATAGTAATGATGAGGATGCAGGGATGGAGTGTGAGTGTACTTAGGGGGATGCAGTGAAGGAGTGTGTGTTTACTGCTATACTAATTAATGGGATGCAGTGATGGACTGTGTCTGTACTGATATATTAATTAAGGTGATGCAGTGATGGAGTGTGTGTGTACTGATATATTAATGAAGGGGATGCCGTGATGGAATGTGAGTGTACTGATATATTAATTAAGGGATGCAGTGATGGAGTGTGAGTGTACTTATATATTAAATACGAGGCTGCAGTGATGGAGTGTGAGTATAATGATATGTTAATGAATAGGGTGCAGTGATGGGAGTGTGTGTGTACTGATATATTAATTAAGGGGATGCATTGATGGAGTATGAGTGTACTGTTAAATTATTTAAAGGGATGGAGCGTGACTGCACTGATATTAATGACGGGGATACCGTGATGGAATGTGGGTGTACTGATATTAATTAAAGAATGCAGTGATGATGTGTGCGTGTACTGAAATATTAATGAAGGGACTGCAGTGATGGTGTGTGAGTGTACTGATATATTAATTAAGTGGATGCAATGATATAATGTGAGTGTACTGCTCTATTAATTAAGGGGATGCAGTGAACGATTGTGTGTGTACTGATATATTAATGATGAGGATGCAGTGATTGAGTGTGAGTGTATTGATATATTAATGAAAAGGATGCAGTGATGGAGTGTGTGTGTACTGATATATTAATGAAGAAGGTGCAATGATGGAATGTGAGTGTACTGATATATTAATTAAGGGGATGCAGAGACGTAGTGTGAGTGTACTGATATTAATTATGGGCATGCAGTGATGGAGAGTGAGTGTACTGATATTATTTAAAGGGATGGAGTGTGAGTGTACTGATATATTAATTAGGAGGATGGAGTGTGAGTGTACTGATATATTATTTAATGGGATGGAGCGTGAGTGTACTGATATATTAATTAATGGGATGCAGTGACGGAGACTGAATGTACTGGTATAGTAATGATGAGGATGCAGTGATGGAGTGTGAGTGTACTTAGGGGGATGCAGTGAAGCATTGTGTGTGTACTGATATACTAATTAATGGGATGCAGTGATGGACTGTGTCTGTACTGATGTATTAATTAAGGGGATGCTGTGATGGAGTGTGTGTGTACTGATATATTAATGAATATAAAGGGGGATGGGATACAGAGAGGAGCTATAATAGGGGGTGATGTACAGCCAAATATAGAGGAAAAAACAAGTCAGACTGGAAGGCAGAGCAAATATGTAACGGCACAAGGGAGTAGGGCAAGGCTGAATGGCATTTATTTTAATGCAAGGAGTCTTGCGAATAAGGTGGATGAACTGAAGTTGTTGATGAACACATGGGAGTATGATATTGTTGCTATCACGGAGACATGGTTGAGGGAGGGGCAAGACTGGCAGCTCAATATTCCGGGGTATAGAATCTTCAGGCGAGACAGAGGGGGGGAAGGAGTCAATTACTGCTTTAAGGAGGGATGATATATTAACAGGTTCCTCTAATGAGGCCACATGGGTAGAACTTATAAACAAAAAGGGGGCAAGCACTTTGCTGGGAGTGTACTATAGGCCCCCAAACAGTCAGGGGGAGATAGAGGAACAGATATGTAGGCAAATCTCAGAGAAGTGTGCAAATAATAGGGTAATAATAGTGGGGGATTTCAACTTCCCCAATATTAACTGGGATAGTCAGAGTGTAAAAGGCTTAGAGGGTGCAGAATTCTTAAAGTGCATCCAGGAGAGCTTTTTGAGCCAGCATGTAGAAAGTCCTACAAGAGAGGGGGCGGTACTGGACCTAATTCTAGGGAATGTGGCCGGGCAAGTGGTGGAAGTGTTAGTAGGTGAGCACTTTGGTGTCAGTGACCATAATTGGGTGAGATTTAAGGTAGTCATGGAAAAGGCCAAGGATGGACCGGAAATAAAGGTTCTAAATTGGGGGAAGGCCGATTTTAATATGATAAGGCAGGATCTGGCCAATGTGGACTGGGATCAGCTACTTGAAGGAAAATCCACATCGGAGCAATGGGAGTCTTTCAGAAAGGAAATTGAGAGAGTACAATGGCAATATGTTCCCGTAAAGGTCAAGGGTGGGACCAACAAGCCCAGGGAACCTTGGATGTCAAGGGATATACGAGAATGGATTAGGAAAAAAAGGGGGGCTTTTGGCAGATACAAAGGACTAAAGACAGAGGAAGCCCTAGAGGAGTATAAAAAGTGCAGGGGGATACTTAAAAAAGAAATTAGGAGAGCGAGGAGGGGCCATGAAATAACACTGGCGAGCAAAATAAAGGAAAATCCTAAGGTGTTTTATAAGTATATTAAGGGCAAGAGGATAACTAGGGAAAGAGTAGGGCCCATTAGGGACCAAAGTGGCAAGCAGTGTGTAGAGCCAGAAGATGTAGGTGGGGTTTTAAATGAATTTTTTGCATCTGTGTTCACTATGGAGAAGGACGATGTGAACATAGAAATCGGGCAGGGGGACTGTGATATACTTGAACATATTAGCATCGAGAGGGAGGAGGTACTAGCAGTTTTAGCAGGCTTAAAAGTGGATAAATCTCCAGGCCCGGACGAGATGTATCCCAGGCTACTATGTGAGGCAAAGGAGGAGATTGCAGGGGCTCTGACACAAATTTTCAGAACCTCTCTGGCTACAGGGGATGTGCCAGAGGACTGGAGAACAGCTAATGTAGTACCATTATTCAAGAAGGGTAGTAGGGATAAATCAGGGAATTACAGGCCAGTGAGCCTAACATCAGTGGTAGGGAAATTATTGGAAAAAATTCTGAGGGACAGAATTAGTCTCCACTTGGAGAGGCAAGGATTAATTAGGGATAGCCAGCATGGCTTTGTCAAGGGAAGATCATGTCTGACCAATTTGATTGAATTTTTCGAGGGGGTGACTAGGTGTGTGGATGAGGGTAGTGCAGTGGATGTGGTTTACATGTATTTCAGTAAGGCTTTTGATAAAGTCCCGCATAGGAGACTGGTCAAGAAGGTAAGAGCCCATGGGATCCAGGGTGCCTTGGCACATTGGATCCAAAACTGGCTTCATGGCAGAAGGCAGAGGGTGATGGTGGAAGGTTGTTTTTGTGACTGGAAGCCTGTGTCCAGTGGGGTACCGCAGGGATCGGTGCTGGGTCCCTTGCTGTTTGTGGTCTACATTAATGATTTGGATGTGAATGTTAAAGGTATGATCAGTAAGTTTGCAGATGACATGAAAATTGGTGGGGTGGTAAATAGCGAGGAGGGAAGCCTTAGGCTACAGGACGATATAGATGGGCTGGTCAGATGGGCAGAACAGTGACAAATGGAATAAAACCCTGAAAAGTGTGAGGTGATGCCTTTTGGACGGACTAACAAGGCAAGGGAATACACAATGAATGGTAAGACCCTAGGAAAGACAGAGGATCAGAGGGACCTTGGTGTGCATGTACATAGATCCCTGAAGGCAGCAGAACAGGTGGATAAGGTGGTTAAAAAGGCATATGGGATACTTGCCTTCATTAGCCGAGGCATAGAATATAAGAGCAGGGAGGTTATGATGGAGCTGTACAAAATGCTGGTAAGGCCACAGCTGGAGTACTGTGTGCAGTTCTGGTCGCCACACTATAGGAAGGATGTGATTGTTTTGGAGAGGTTGCAGAGGAGATTTACCAGGATGTTACCTGGGCTGGAGCACTTCAGCTATGAAGAAAGACTGGACAGGCTGGGGTTGTTTTCCTTGGAGCAGAGAAGGCTGAGGGGGGACCTGATTGAGGTGTACAAAATTATGAGGGGCATAGATAGGGTAGATAGAAAGGAACTTCTCCCCTTAGTAGAGGGGTCAATAACAAGGGGGCATAGATTCAAGGTAAGGGGCAGGAGGTTTAGAGGGGATTTGAGGAAAAACTTTTTCACCCAGAGGGTGGTTGGAATCTGGAACTCACTGCCTGAAAGGGTGGTAGAGGCAGGAATCCTCACAACATTCAAGAAGCATTTGGATGAGCACTTGAAAGGCCATAGCATACAAGGCTACGGACCAAATGCTGGAAAATGGGATTAGATTAGACAGGGCTTGATGGCCGGCGTAGACGCGATGGGCCGAAGGGCCTCTTTCTGTGCTGTATAACTCTATGGGGGAGAAATTCGGTTGTTAGCGCCATCGATTAACACCTAAAGAGACTGAGAAGTGGGGTGCTAGCCAATTTCCGGGCGGGCGCAAGGCGTCTAGCGCCTCGCCCCATATTGAGCATACATTAAATCTTATATAAATCTTAGCACCCACTCATGGGCGCAGGCTGATTATGACGTCATTTGAGTGAGCAATGCCTTTTGGGCGCCCCTGACCGGAAATTCAGTGGCGCCCCCCTCCGTAGCGCCTGGCACTAATAGTGACAGCTTACCTGGACCTTACCAAGTCGCTCTCGGGCTGGAGGAGCGTTATTTAAAGGGGACTGGTGTGGTTTAAAAGCGGCAGCCATTTTTGGAGCTCAACTTCCTCGAGAGCTACAAAGAGTTGCTGAGCTGCACACTGAGAGCCATTTGACCACTGAGCCAGCGCAGGCAGACGATCTTCAGCCTTCTGACCATCACCTTGCTGTTGGTGAGCCTTGACAACGGGGAACCTTCCTGTGGGCACTTATTATGTGGGCTGCATTGGAGGGGAACGTCCTGCTGCTGAATCATCTGGAAAGGGCACTGACACGCTGGGAGAGGGGAACGGGCATGGCCAGACGGAGGAGGGCCAACAGACGACGCCACAGCAGACCTTACGCTGGCAGGGTTTTCCGACAGCAGTTTTCCTACATGAACATGCCGGAGGAGCAGTGTGTCAGAAGGCTGCAATTTAGAAAGGAGGTGGTGACTGAGCTATGCCAACTGCTTCAACCAGATCTGCAGCCTCAGATAATGTGCAGGACATCTCTGTCGGTGGCTGAGAAGATGCCTGCTGGCCTGAACTTCTACGCGAGCGGCTCTTCTCAGGCTGCACGTCAGAGGCTGATCAGAAGTAGCTTCTAGGCCCCTCTCATGGAATGCTTGCTGCCATTCCAAGAACAGGAATGGAACTGGTCTGATACCCCCAAGCCTGTGAAGGGCAAGATGCATGTAAATAGCAGGCATGACCATTGTAAATGAAGAAAGTGTTTCATTACACAAAATGTGGTTCCTTCAAACATGAGAAAGCTATGGCAACAGAAAGCAAAATTAATACACTGACACATAACTGCCTCTCACACCCAGGAGATTGTCCAAAACATAAATCACATTCCGACCATCTTCCTTGGCCTTGATTCCACTGCGCCAACCAAAGCATCCAATGCCCCATCAGTGAGGCATTCCGCCCTCTGCCTCACCCTTTCCATGTCTTGCTAGGCTGGTGCGCCACAGGTAGGCTCCCACCGCTTTGAAGGCCTACAAGGCAGTGAGTGTGTCGGGTGATGCCAATTCACCTGCCCCTTTAAGAGCTGGCCGGCGCCAGTGTGTCTCAGGGAAAGTGATTATTGACAGCACCCTCGCTGCGCCCCGCCGCTGCAAAATTGGGTTGCGCCACTGGGTTAGCGCCTTAAGAGTAGCGTGCAGCACCTGAATTAGCGCCGCAATCACCTTTAGGGGCGCTGCAACCCAATATCACGCTAGGTGGCGCTAAATTGCGCCTGGCGCTAAACTTTGCGCATCGCCAGGACTAGCGCCCCAAACGTGGCTAGACCGAATTTCTAGGCCTATGATTCTAATGAAGATGATGCAGTGATGGAGTGTGCGTGTACTGATATATTAATGAAGAGGATGCAATGATTCAGTGTGAGTGTACTGATATATTTATTAAAGGGATGGAGTGTGACTGCTCTGATATATTAATGAAGGGGATGCTGTGATGGAATGTGAGTGTACTGACATATTAATTAAGGGATGCAGTGATGGAGTGTGAGTGTACTGATATATTAAATACGAGGCTGCAGTGATGTAGTGTGAGTGTACTGATATTAATTATGGGCATGCAGTGATGGAGTGTGTGAGTACTGATATCTTAATTAAGGGGATGCAATGATGGAATGTGAGTGTACTGATATATTAATGAAGAGGATGCACTGATGGATTGTGAGTGTACTGATATATTAATACATTACTTAATTGGATGCAGTGATGGAGTGTGTGTGTAATAATATATAAATTAAGGGGATGCAGTGACAAATGTGTGTGTGTACTGATATATTAATTAAGGGGATGCAGTGATGGAGTGTGTGTGTACTGATATATTAATTAAGAGGTTGCATTGATGGAGTATGAGTGTACTGTTATTATTTAAAGGGATGGAGTGTGACTGCACTGATATTAATGATGGGGATGCCGTGATGGAATGTGGGTGTACTGATATTAATTAAAGAATGCAGTGATGATGTGTGCGTGTACTGATGTATTAATTAAGGGATGCAGTGATGGAGTGTGTGTCTACTGATATATTAATGAAGAGGATGCATTGATGGAGTGTGTGTGTACTGGTATTTTAATGAAGGTGATGGAGTTCGTGTGTACTGATATATTAATTAAGGGGGTGCAGTGATGGAGTGTGAGTGTACTGATATATTAATGAAGAGGATAGAGTGTGTGTATACTGATATATTAATTAAGGGGATGCAGTGATGGAGTGTGATTGTACTGTCCTCCCTACGTGTATGTGTCTGTACGCAGTTAGACAGCCAGCCAAACTCCTTTCAATAACGACATGGGAGTCAGGATGTAGCATCCAAGCTCCGGTGTTTAATAATGCCACACTTGCATGAGGCCAATGAAACAATACAAATCAGTTGCATTGGGTTGGAGTAAAACTGAGAAAGAAAATAAAGAAAGAAATGCCCTTGTTACATACATGAGATATAACTAACATTTAAACATGAATATGTAATGAAACCATTCAACTCACAGGCAATGCTTTCGAAGGCGTAACAATGTAGGATTACAGCGGATTAACTTGCAGCACGCTCCATGCTGATATGACCTCTTTGTTTTGCTATCACTATATGACTTCCTGTTGAGTGACCCTGCTGGCCATTTCCATTTACTGCCACCTACTGGCGGCAACAAAACAAAACTCCTGCAATGATAAGGCAGAACACTCCCCGCCTGGCGTCTATTAGATGCCACTACTTATAAAACATACAGAACTGTGGAATCAATAACACTCAGTCCTCCTTAGGTAAGAGGAGTACGACCTCTGAGATGGGTCTGAAGAACTTTTTGACCGTCCCTTGAACAGTGGCCTTCACATCTAGTTCTGGGCTGATGAGCTTGAATGATTCTTGTGCCGTATGGTCAGCTTGGTCAGGTTTGTGTAAGAAAGCTGGCCCGGTAAGCCACATTGTACTGGAGAGCTGGGAGGCAGGCACTGACCTGGTGGCGAGGTCAGCTGGATTCAGCCATGTGGACACGTAGTGCCACTGGTCGGGGCATGTTGATTGTCTTATTCGCTGAACTCTGTTTGTGTACATATATGAAGAACCTCTTTGACTCATTGGAGATGTAACCGAGCACAACTTTGCTGTCACAGTAGAATTTCACTGCATCAAGCTTGAAATCTATCTCATCCAGGATGAGATCCACCATCTCCACCGCTAATACTGCAGTGCATAACTCCAGGCGTGGTATGGTGGGCTCTGGCCGGGGTGTCAACTTTGTCTTTCCCAGGACAAATCCCACGCTGCTTTGGCCCTCATCATCCAGGGATCTCAGGTAGGCTACTGCTCCAATAGCTTTCTCGGACGCATCTGAGAATACATTTGGATTTGGAGAGTGTGTCTGGTGAGTAGGTGCGTGGGATATGAAGATTTTTTAGATTTTTGAGAGAATTTCTCCATGTCTCCCATTCTGTTAACCTGCCTTCGGGAAGTGGAGAGTCCCAGTCGCTCGTGTCTGTGCAGAGTTCTCGTAGTAGGGCTCTTCCCTGAATAGTCACGGGCACCACCATGCCGCAAGGGTCAAAGAGCGAGTTGACCGTTGACAGCACTCCATGGTGTGTAAATGGCTTGTCACCTACAGACACTGCAAAGGTGAAGGTGTCGGATTCAATTTCCCAACGTAAACCAAGGCTTAGCTGGGCTGGCATGGTTTCGTTGCTGAGGTCTAAGGCCTAGAAATTCAGTAGCGTGCGCCAGCTGTTAGCGCCTTAGGAGGAGAAGATCTCGAGCGCTAGGTGCTTAGCGCCCGGGCGCAGCGCGATCTGCGCCTCGCCCCAACTTCAGTAGACATTTAGCGCCGGCGCAAAGTCTTTGCGCGCGCCCTGCTGCGCGCGCAGATTATGACGTCATTTCCTCGTGCAACGCCCTTTGTGCGCCCCAAACCAGAACTTCAGTCGCGCCGGCCCATTGTGCGCCGGGTGGCCCTAACGACTGTGGAGTGGAACGGTACACAGCCGAAGCGGGCCGCGGGGAGCGCAAATTAAAGGGCACTTCCCCTGCACTATAAAGGGCTGCCATTTTGCAGCAATCACTCCTGTGCAACGGATTTTTTGAAAAAAACCAAGGAAGGGAGCTTACTGCTTTGGGCCAACACTAGGACAGGTATTTTTGGCTTCAGGCCAGAGCTTGGCAATTCGCCTTCACTGATATCTCATTGTTTGCCAGCATATTATGGGGGCTGCATGGGGTGCCAATGCTGAGTTTCAGGATTATGTCAGAAGGGCTCGCAGACGCTGGGTTAGAGGGGCAGCCCTGGCTAGACGCAGAGGGGGCAACAGGCGTCGGCAACGTGGGCCTTACCCACTCAGGCAATACCGCCAGCAGGTCTCGTATCTCAACATGACTGGCGCGCGATGTGTTAGGAGGCTGCGATTCAGAAGGGAGGTGGTTGCAGAGATCTGCCATCTGCTTCACAGAGATCTGCGTCCACAGCTGAGTTGCAGGATGTCTCTGTCGGTGGAAGTGAAGGTGACGGTGGCTCTGAACTTCTATGCCACCGGCTCCTTCCAATCAGCTGCTGGGGACATTGCTAACATATCCCAGTTCGCCGTCCATTGCTGCATCCACCAGGTCACCAATGCCCTTTTCAGAAGGAGACGCCAATTCATCTCCTCCCCCATGACCCTGGAGAGGCAGCAGCAGTGTGCAGTGGGATTTGCAAGAATCGCGGACTTCCCCATGGTGCAGGGCGCCATTGACTGCACGCATGTGGCTTTGCGGGCACCTCTGGACCATCCCGAGGATTACCGCAACCGGAAGGGCTACCATTCCCTCAACGTACAGCTGGTGTGTGACCACAGGCAGCGCATCCTAGCTGTCAATGCCCGCTTTCCAGGCAGCAGCCACGATGCCTTTATCCTGCGACAGACTACTGTGGCTGATATCTTCCAGGCACAGCCTCACCCAAGAGGATGGCTTATTGGGGACAAAGGCTATCCTTTGTGTACCTGGCTCATGACCCCGCTCTGCGCGCCCAGGGCCCCTGCTGAAGAGGCATACAACGAGAGCCATCAAGCGACTAGGCACATCATAGAACAAACAATTGGCGTCCTCAAACAACGGTTCCGCTGCCTGGATCGTTCCGGCGGATCTCTGCAGTATTCGCCGGAGCGAGTCTCCCAGTTCGTGGTCATTTGCTGCATGCTGCACAACCTGGCTATCCGCAGGACTCAGGCACTGCCACCTCACGCTGGAGCAGCACCTCAGGAGGAGGAGCAGGAGGAGCATGAGGAGGAGGAGGAGGAGGAGGAGGAGGAGGAGGAGTACCAGGCCAGGAGGGAGGCACAAGGTCCAAGGGCCGCCCGTCGGCGGCTTATTGAACGTCACTTCTAGGCCCCCTTTCAGGGCATGGCTTGTGCCAATGAAAGAACATGAATGCAGCCGCTCCGCAAGCCCTGAGCCGGTTAAGGCAACAAACACTTCAAAGATCAAACATGGACAATATGAATAAATAAAATGCTTTATTGAACAAACTCAGGGCCCTTCCCACATGAAACCCAAAAACAGACAAGACCCCCCAAAAAACAGTCACACACATGACTCACTCCCACAACCTGGGGAGGAATAACAAAACATTTGAACAAAAATGGCCTTCATCCTCGGCCTGAACAGAACAACCATCCCCAGAAACAAGACAACCATCCCCAGAAACAAAACAACCATCCCAATATAAACAAACATTGGTCCACACCCTCTACTTTGTGGCCCGCGAGGGCGATTCCTTGTCCAGCCTTTGGCAGCCCCTGGCCGCCCTGCTGCTCCTCCTCAAACCGTGGCCAGTGGCTGCTGCAAGGCTGGGGGAAGGCTCCTGAGGGGCACATGTCGTCACGGCAGATGCCCTTGGGGGTCGGCCTAGACGAGGTCTGGGCCTCGAGGGGCCGGCTGGTGAATGCTGCAGCTGCGGCTGGCCAGCATCAGTCAGACCAGCATCTCGTGGCAGCTCCACTGGGGGAGTGACAGTGGCGGCTGGAGGAATGGGGGCAAGCTGGCGTATGGCAGGCCGCCGCTGGTCAAGTGACACACTGGCACTCGCCCGGGCCCGCACTGCAGCATGCGCTGCCATGTGCCGAACGACAGACCGCTGTGCTGCTACAGCGCGGCGGGTGTCCTGGCGATGCCTGGCTGACGCAGTGAGTGTGGCAGCAGTGAGTGCCTGTGCTGCCCTGGTTTGTGACCGCATCAGACCAGCCAGTGACTGCACGGCACCACTGATCAGCTGCCCACTCGCTGCCTGTGCAGCCACGAATTCGGCACGACTCGCGTCCTGTGCTGCCCCGAATAGCTCCAAACTCCTGGCCTGTGAGGCCCCGAACTCGGCCACACTATGAGCCAGGGACTCGATGGCCTCAGGCATCCGTGCCACAACCCCCATGAGCTCGGTGTGCCGGCGCTCCGAGTCCACGGACATTTGATCGAGGAGGCGCAGCTCCTCGGAGTTGACCGTCGGCGGACTGGAGGCCGGACTCTCCCTCTGGGGAGAAGGCCGCCGAGCTGGCCGACCCTTCCCGCGTTGCTGGATGCCACTGGGCCCAGCAACTACACCCCTCTGGGAAGAAGGCCGCTGAGCAACCGCACACCCCCTGCGTTGCTGCACGCCACTGGTCCCAGGAGCGACACTCCCCTCCGACACTTCCCCCACGCTCTCCTCCAGGGAAGACGTGTCCCCTACATTGGCATCCCCTGGCGCGGGTGAGGGTTCCCCTGATGGGCTGCCTTCCTCTTCCTCTTCCTCCTCCTCCTCCTCCTCCTCTTCCGAGGGGCTGTCAGTGGCAGCTTCAGGGACCTCCTCCTCACCATCTGAAAGCAGGAAGGGACAAGAGTAGCTTTAGATTGAGGAGAGGGCGTCAGCGAGGGAGGCATGCGTGGTGGCATTCAGCGCATTGGTCGGACAGTGGCAAAGGATGTAGATCTGATGCGCAAGTGGGACGAGAGAGGTCCAAAAGGTGATGTCCTTACCATTGGTGCCCAGAGCAGGGTCGGCATCTCCACTGGCAACGGGGCCAATCACCCGGGCTCCCATGAGGCGACCCACATGCTCTTCCTGGTCAGTGAGCTGCTGGATCTGGGGACCGCCTCCCCCGGTCTCAGTCTGGCTCTTCTGATTGTGGGCCAGCTTGGCCTGCAAAAGAAAGGATGGCCTCTAAGTACAGTGTGTAGCTCTCATCTGGTGTGCACTGCCTCCCATGGTCGAATAGCTTGGCCAGTGTGGAGCCCTGATCTGGTGTGCACTGCCTCCCATGGTCGAATAGCTTGGCCAGTGTGGAGCCCTGATCTGGTGTGCACTGCCTCCCATGGTCGAATAGCTTGGCCAGTGTGTCAAGTGCAGGATGTGCAATTGATGTTCATGCCAGTCCCATAGCTGCTGGATGAGGGCTGGCCATTAGGGCTTTCAGGTCCCTTTGCCCATAATGTGAGGTGCACATGCAAGGATGAGGAGGACACTGGAAAGGGTACTCACCCTGACAATCCTCATGAGGTCATTGAACTTTTTTCTGCATTGGATAGAGTTCCTGGGGACCTCGCTGTTGGCTGTCACCCTGATGGCGACCTCCCTCCAGGCTTTCCTGTAGACGCTGGTCGCAGGCTTCTTCCCACTGTCCGGGAACAGGTGTTTGCGTCTCCTCTCCAAAGCCCTAACCAGCACCCTCAAATCATGGCCAGTGAAGCGCTGCGCTCGTTCACGGGCCTTCTGCATCTTTCCCGGCGCTATTTCTGTTCAGCAGCAGTGTTTAGGCCTAGCTGGAGGGCTGCAGTGTCCAGGGCGTGGCAGCAGACGAACTCGACCCTTCCCCCTTTAAGAGCTGGCCGGCGCCAGGGTGTCTGCTGTCAATCAAGAAATGACCGCACCTGCGCTGCGCCCGGCCTCGGCGGTTTAGCTCAGCACCGCCGGCTTTGTGCCTAAAGATAGTTGTGGAACGCCAGTTTTAGCGCTCGAGCAAACTCTTAGGGCAAAGCTACTGAATATCAGCGAAGTGGCCTCGACTTTGCGCCGGGCGCAAACTTTAGCGGCCGCCCGACTTTTCCGCCCCAAAAGTGGCTATACTGAATTTCTAGGCCTAAGTCTTTAATGCCCTTGGCGAGATCCTCAGCTGGAAAGGCCGTCATCACTGCTACACTGTTTGAGGTAATTTTGTGCAGCCTCAGGTTGGACTGTGCTAATGAAGCTTGAGTTCGCTTCAGCAGGTTGATGGCTTCTGCTTCTGAAGGTAAGGATATGAGGCCGTCATCAACATAAAAATGTCTCTCCACAAACTGTCTTGTGTCTTTTCCATGCTCGTGTTCTCCCTCTTTGGCTGCACTTCTGAGCCCATAGATGGAGACTGCAGGGGAGGGGCTGTTACCAAAATCATGGACCCGCATCCTGTATTCAGTGATGTCCTTTGACATGTTGTTGTCGCGATACCAGAAGAACCTCAGATAGTTCCTATGGTCCTCTCTCACCACAAAGCAATAGAACATCTGTTGGATGTCTGCGGTTACTGCTACGAGCTCTTTCCTAAAGCGAATCAGCACGCCAAGGAGGGTGTTGTTTAGGTCTGGACCCGTGGGCAGAACGTTGTTGAGTGAGATGCCACAGCTGGAGTCAAAAACTACTCTTATTTGACTAGGTTTCTGGGGGTGATAAACTCCAAAAATCGGGAGATACCAGCACTCTTCTCCTTCTTTGAGTGGAGGTGCTAATTCAGCATGGTTACTCTCGAAAACCTTTTCCATGAAGGCAATGAACTGTTCCTTCATTTCGGGCTTTCTGTCTAATGTGCACCGCAGTGATGCGAGGCGTGACAGTACCTGATCGCGATTGTTAGGCAGAAGAAGCTGGGGTACCTTGAAGGGGAGAGGCGCAACCCAGCTGTTCGCCTCATCTTTGTGAAATTCTTTCTCCATAATATTCATGAAAGCTTCGTCTTCGAAGGAGAGAGCACCTTTGTTGTCATCTTTTGTATTTTCAAACACGGTGTGCCCTAGTTTATCGACAGCTCTGGTGTCAGCCGAGCACCTCCATGCTGTGTGAGAGAAATCATCTTGTTGCTCCCCGCCGTAGCTCGCTCTCTCTTTCAGGTGGATGTGACTTGGGCAGGGAGTGAGGAAAGAGGGTCGTCCGCTTTCTAGCACGTTGGTCTTAAAGGTGTTTACGTTGGGCTTGTGAGCTTGGCCTAGGCACACTTCTCCCACGAGCACCGAGCCTAAGTCGAGTCTTTGGGCAAAGGGGGCATCGTGTGGTCCGTTAACTTGCGCTCTCACCTTATGCACTCTCACCACATCTCTCCCGAGCAGGAGGAGAATCTGGGCCTTTGGATCCAATGCTGGGATGCATGATGCTATGGGCTTTAGGTGGGCATGGTGAAGTGCTGTCTCAGGCGTTGGTATCTCCGATCGGTTGTTCGGGATTTCATTGCACTCTATCAGTGGCGGTAAGTCTATGTTCACCCCTTCACTTACTGCCTCGGCACAGAACCCATCTGCTTTCCTTCCTGCCATCTCCAAGAGTCCGGCACAGGTTCTCAGTGAGTAAGGGGCTGGGCTACTCTCGAGGCCAAATATGTCAAAAAAGTCTGACCGTGCAAGTGACCGGTTACTTTGGTCATCGAGTATTGCGTACATGTTAACTGAGCGGTCGCACTGTCCTTGTGGGTAGACTCTTACAAGGCATATTTTGGAACACGATCGTCCTGTGAGGCGTTGGCCACACACCTCAGTGCATATGGAGCTCACCGTTGGTGTAGTGGTAAGGGTTCCTTTTCTCTCGTCTCCGGGCTCAGAGTCTTTAATGGTTGGCTTTTCCATTGTGGGGGTAGGACCTGGGTGCATAGCTGTGCTGTGGCGGTCACTCTCACACTCCCCGCATCTCAACGCTATCCTACAGTCTCTTGCAGTGTGGGAAACGGAGGCGCAACACCTAAAACATATCCCATTATTATCTTTGAGGTAGGCTCTGCGTTCATCTATGGTCTTGTTTCTGAAGCCTCTACATTTTGCGAGCGGATGAGGCTTATGATGGATGGGGCAGTGTTTTCCGGGATTGTCATCATTCTTTGTTGCATCTATGCTGATGTCGGTCTTTGCAGTGACATCCGTGTTATGCACAGATATAGGCATTCTTGTGCCTACGTACTTTGACATGGGCTTCTCATACTTTGAGGGTCCACTACAGTAGCTGGACAGGGCAAAGCTTGGATCATTTCTAATTCTAGCCTCTCTGCAGATAAAGTTCACAAAGAAGGAAAATGGGGGAAACCACATGTGGTTGTCTTCTTTGAATTTTGAGCCTACGTTGATCCATTTTTCTTGGAGAGGGTGGGGCAACTTCTCCACTATTGGGTTGATGCCACAAGCAGTATCTAAATAGGAGAGCCCAGGTAAGTATCCGTCTGTTTTGGCTGCCAGTAACTCCATTAAAAGGTCTCCGAGTTCTCTAAGCTTAAGGTAGTCTCTGTTACCTATTTTAGGAAAGTTTTCCAGCTTACTGAAGAGGGCTTTCTCTATCACCTCAGGAGCGCAGTAACACTCCCTGAGTCTTGCCCAGACCATTCTAAGGGCTGTGCTTGGGTCATTTGTGTACACAAACCGGATCCTACGGGCATGCTCTGATGATTCTTTGCCCAGCCACGATGACAATAAATCCAACTCCTCACTAGCACTCAGGCTCAAGCCGCCAGTGGCATTAAGGAAGGATGACTGCCATGCTCTAAAACTTACTGGCTTGTCATCAAATTTTGTGAGACCTGTCCTTACAAGTTCTCTATGTGCCAAATATTGGGTAATGGTTGTCATATTAGGAGTCTGTGCATGGGTTGCCAGAGTATGATCGCATCGGAAGGGCTGCGATTGGATGGGAGGCTGCCATGCCGGATGACCTGTTCTAGCCTTTAAAAAGGGTTCTTCTTTAATGTGAGGAATTTTGGCATAAGTACCTTCCAAGTGGTTGGGAGCGGCGGATTGAGGCACAGGTTTCTTCGGGAGTGCTGCAAGCTCTCCTTCATGTGACCAGCCGTCAATAACAAGGAAGGGGCCGTCATCAGTGTAGCGTGAATGATCCACCTGAGTGACCTCATGTTGGGCTGGTGATGGCAATTCCGTGTTCTCGTGCGATGGTTCAAAGTTTGGGAAGGAGGAGATGTCTGTGCGTGTCCTAGCCTGCTCCTGGACATAGTCGCTTGTCCGCCTCTCAGTGCTTTGAGGTGATGCAGGACGAGCAATGCTGCGGTGCTCTTCCACCTCTGCTTCTAGTGCCACTTCCCATATCTCTGCCTCAGCAGTAGCGGCAGCTGCTTCTTTCTCGATGTGTAGTGCCTCCAGCGTGACGTCCAATGTAGCAGCCTCTGCTTGTAGTTGGGCCTTCTCTTTCTTCACAGCCAGTTCCTGTTTAGCAAAGGTCCCACGAGCCTGTGCCGCTTTAGCTTTAGCCCAGGCTCTAGCTGCTGCTACACTGGCTGTTGATGATCTAGATGAACGTGTACTTCTTGAGCTGGTCACAGATCTCTGCTCGTCTTGGAAGCTCTTGCCATCCATGATTGCACCGTGCTGCACTGTGAATGTTGCTTGTTGCGCCAGCTGATGACTTGCCTTTTTACTGCACTGTCCTCCCTACGTGTATGTGTCTGTATGCAGTTAGACAGCCAGCCAAACTCCTTTCAATAACGACATGGGAGTCAGGATGTAGCATCCAAGCTCCGGTGTTTAATAATGCCACACTTGCATGAGGTCAATGAAACAATACAAATCAGTTGCATTGGGTTGGAGTAAAACTGAGAAAGAAAATAAAGAAAGAAATGCCCTTGTTACATACATGAGATATAACTAACATTTAAACATGAATATGTAATGAAACCATTCAACTCACAGGCAATGCTTTCGAAGGCGTAACAATGTAGGATTACAGCAGATTAACTTGCAGCACGCTCCATGCTGATATGACCTCTTTGTTTTGCTATCACTATACTACTTCCTGTTGAGTGACCCTACTGGCCATTTCCATTTACTGCCACCTACTGGTGGCAACAAAATGAAACTCCTGCAATCATAAGGCAGAACAGTGATTGTACTGATATATTAAGGGGTTGCAGTGCTGGGGTTCGTGTGTACTGATATATCAATTAAGGGGATGCAGTGATGGAGTGTGTGTATACTGGTATATTAATTAAGGGGCTGCAGTGATGAAGTGTGTGTATACTGATATATTAATTAAGGGGATGCAGTGATGGAGTTTTAGTTTACTGATATATTAAGGAGATGCAGTGATGGAGTGTGAGTGCGCTGATATATTAATTAAAGCGATGCAGTGATGGAGTGTGAGTGTACTGATATAATAATTAAAGCGATGCAGTGATGGCGTGTGAGTGTACTGATATATTAATGAAGAGGATGCAGTGATGGAGTGTGTGTGTACCGATATATTAATGAAGGGGATGCTGTAGGGGGTTTTGGTTTGGTGTTTGTGTCTGGCCAGTCAGACGTATCTGAGCTGCTCCAGCCCCGAGCGGTTCGAATCGCTTCCCCTCTGGTTCTGACCACCGGATTTATTACGAGCAGCGATATAAA
Organism: Somniosus microcephalus; assembly: GCF_052327205.1. Classification (NCBI taxonomy): domain Eukaryota; kingdom Metazoa; phylum Chordata; class Chondrichthyes; order Squaliformes; family Somniosidae; genus Somniosus; species Somniosus microcephalus. The sequence goes on along the minus strand of NC_140993.1, from coordinate 66,596,971 downwards.
CAAAACGAGACCATTGGTTTGGTGCAAAGAAAACCAAAGTTTATTAAAAATAGGGAAAAAAATAAACACTATACAGAGAAAATCACTATGTATATAACACAATTACACTTAGCGGGGGAGGAGAAACGGACACATCGAGGAAAAATGACTAAAATGACAATTTTAGCAATCCCCTTAACTCCCACCCTTTACACCTATCTAAGCTGTCTTGCAATGTGCCAGAAAGTTTATGCTCACCAGTCTCGGATGTTAGAACGCCTACTCCATGCCCCGTTGCCTGCCGATGTCTTTAGGATTTTCACCGCCCAGAGCAGAGATACCCCAGTGATTTAAAATGTAACTGCGGGTATCCTGCTTCCCTTGGATGGGCTCTTCGTCGTCGATCTTCTTGATGTTAAGGCAGGGCACCGGAGTCCAGGCGAGAGCGAGAGAGATGGCTTCCCGAGGGGCTAGTTATACCCCTTTCTGGGAGCCCTTATCACCTGTCAGATCAGCTTGTTTCTTTGTCTGACCTGAACGTGTTGAAGATGATACAAAGGAAACCAGTCTGGGCCCATTGACCTGGATGGCCGGTTAATTGGTCTTTAAACGTCCCATAAGTGTTTTCCTTTGTGTGACTGGTCTTGTGATGGGGTTATTCCAGTTTTAATGCCCCGTTGATCATTTCCAAACAGTGTTGAAGTCAGCTAACAAAGGTTTGAATGCAGCTATTACCTGTTGATTGTCTGTGCAAACGGCCTTGATGGGTTTTAATCAGAGGCCCGAATGCCACTGTTTGCTTCTCATACATAAATGCAGAAGGCCTGTCTGCCTTCTAATTTCTGGAACATTCCATCTTTGTCAGCCCAAAACTGAAACTTACAGGCCTTGGCCATGAGATTGACTGCAGCCATCTTGTTGAGCCCTGGAGCCCTGGATTTTAAATTCAGTCCAGCCAAGGTTTCTTCAATAATCCAAAAGTAAATCTTCGGGGGAGACATGAAATTTGCGAATCCTTTCAGTCCTCCCTAGGATACTGAAACTTGCTTGAAGTGTCCAATCAAGGTTAGCAAATTTCTGACCCCCCCCACAAACAACCTTCCCCTATATTTATCTATCCACGATCCCTCGACATATACATTCCCCTTACTTAGAGAAAACTACAGTGCATGACAGGCATCTATCGATAGAAACAAATTACTACCTGTTACAATAATCCAAGCAAGGAGGGGTCCAACACCCCTGCACTACTTGGGACATCATAGCACTTCATTTCAACACACAACCTTTAATAAAAATAAACATCAGGCCAAAAAAACATATTTATTAAAAATAACCAACGGAAGGAACGAGCTTTATTAAAAATAGCAAACGGATCTGCCATCCCTCGGCAGTGATATGACACAAAACTCACCCGGGTGTTTCTTCTTCCACCCGGGCATACTGGTCCTTCCACAATCCTTTTACTTTAGATTCTACCCTGGGATCCTTTCTCCTACACTGGACACAGACCAGGTAGAGGACGATCCCTAACTGACATACTACTAAGATGTGGGACGCCATTCGAATCCAGGAGGGGACCTCTATACTCTCAAACGTCCCACCAGGGCGGGGTCGTGATATCTAAAATGTCGGCCTCTATCTATACAGTCTTCTGTTCCAAAGTGTACAGCGCTTTTGTGACACTAGAACGGCTTTTAATAATTTGGTAACGTGCTCTGGGAGAGGGGGAATCGGGTAACCGAAATGGGCGACATATTTCTGGAGGTGAGTGAAATTCTCCTCCACAGTGAGGTGAACAGTGGATGGTTCAGGAATAGGGACAATTCGTACCTGTGCCACTTGAACTTCTGCCTCAGGTTTGAAGCAGAAAATGCTGTCACTCACCGCGCACCAGCTGTGCTGTCCGTGCTGGTAGTGAGACGCTCCTGTGGTGATGCAATATGTCCCACCTCCTATATACGCTACCTGTGGGGGAACATGGCCTTGTGCCATGGCTTCCATGGTACAATTTATAGGTTTTGCGTCAGCAGCTCTGAACCCGCATTGTGGTTTCGAATAGGCATTCAAGTGCTGGGGAGACAGGATGATGTGTGCTCCCTGGCTACGGCACCCCGAGAGGTCAGTACCCATCATAGCATGCTCCCACTTTATGACATAGGGCGTGACCGCTGCAAAACGAATGTGTGCACCCCCTTGAATGATTCCAATGTTCTCCACCCTGTATACCGGTGCGGGTCGGGCCGTCCCGCCCATAACCGGCATTCTTACAACTATCCCCATAATTGGTAAAATTCTCCTCTGCATCCCGTTCGCCGCTCCCATTGATCGCTATCGGTGCTGTGTCTTTGGAGCACCCATAGAGGTGGGAATCCTCCACGTCACCTCTCCTTCCGAAGCTCAGTCCTATCAGGGTGAATAGGATTATGCCCCCCTTCATTCCGTAAATTTTCCTGTAACAGATATCGAAGCACACAGCCAGGTTCCCTAGAGATTTGCTGGCTTGGGTAAAGCGTGGTCGGGTCTTGCGACCTTGACTCAAATGTACACACTCTGAGCAGATTACTTAAAACTAACCATCACCTTAATTAGAATTAATTAAACACCCTAAACTTAACACTATATAAACTTAAAACTTAAACTACCTAAAACTATATACATCCACCGCCCGTCTCCGGGTGGCCAGCCTAACCCCTGTTTGGGCTGCTGCAGGCTGCTCCCTGCAGTGTGGCTGCACTGATCTCTACTCCTGGTCCCTCGCAGTTTATGGCTGCTGGCTGGGGACCTCTGTCTCTCGGCTTCTCGCTGACACGGGAGACTGTCCTTTTTAACTGAAGAGCTGGTGACCATACTTTTCTGGGCTGGGGTGGCCGCGGAGACCTCCTGGGGAGTGCTACCGGTGGGGCTACCCTGGTGAGCAGACCCTTGGCTCGGGTCACAGTCCTCGCTGGCTGGGGGCCTTCTCCCTCTGGTCCCTCCCTTCCCAAACCTGAACTGGGGATGGGCAATCCCTCACCACCGGCTGCCGGTGGCTGAGGGTCTTCCCCTCCATGCTCAACACTTGATTCGGGCTCGGGGCCATTTAATTCGGGCTCCTTCTCCTCGGAGTCCCATAAGAGAGGAGGAGTGGTCTGGACAAAATGCTAGGGAACTTTTCCCTTGACGCACGCGACTGCGCCTGCGTGTGCAGCCTGCATGCGCGTACCCGCTGCGGGCTGAGGATTTCTAACCTCGGGTTGGATCCTAGCTGCCTGTTTCCCTGCCTCCGGCTTAAACAACTTACACTGGTCATGAACCATTTTAAAAACCCTTAGCTGACCCTCTAAACTGCCAGCCCTCGCTGTTAACCTAGTGTTCTCCTCCCTTAAAGCCTGCTCAACCAACTTAGCCTCCGCAACCTGGCACCGCAGGTATTCCTCCATTTTACAGGAGGTCTCTTCCTGTGCGTGTCTTTCTGGGGGACACAGGTCGACAGGCTCTAGTCATTGCTGGGAGTGGGATGGGGCAGATGGGGTCAAAGCACCGGTGGTGGCTGCTACTCTCCCCTGGCCAGTCAGAAGAGACCACATTGCCTCCAATAGTGACTCGACCGAGGTGGGGGGAATTCCTGTCTCTACCTTTTGGACTGGGGCTGTGGGATTCTTTTCCTTGTTATCTTTCCAGGGATTCTTACAGTCTTTTCTCCAGTGACCGTCTTTCCCGCACCCATAACAATTTAACTTAGCCTGGGAGGGACGGTTCCCCTCCTGGTGCCACTCTTTCTTATTCTGGCCCCCAGGTTTAACCTCATGGACTTTCCCCTTGGGTTGGGGCATCTCGATACCCCTTGTATTTTTATAGTGAGCTGGCAGATCACCGTTTCCTCGGTGGTCTGGGGGCTACTGGGGTCAAACCAGGCCGCAGCCTGGGCTCGGATTTGGGGCAGGCAGTTTGTCATTAGACAACGGAGCCAGTGGGTCAATTGAACTTGGTTCAGTAATGCCCGCACTGGCATTCCTGGGCATGCGCCACAGCCTGTCTGCGAACGCCTGCAGGGACTCCCCTTGGAGCTGTACCGTTTTTTCCACCCGGGCGAACGGTCTACCGTCATTGAATCCCATGGCCTCCAATACCTCATTCCTCAAATCCTCTTAATCCTTCTGCCCCTTTTTACATTCATCAGATAGGGTCGGGAGGAGATTACTCCCCAGAGAAAACAGCAGCATCTTAGCTTGCTCTGCGTCATCGCAGTCATTGACGCACGCTGCCTGTTCTATCTCCCTGAAGTGCAGAGAGGGGTCTCCCTTTTTGGTGAGCTTTAGGATGTAGCTAACCATGGCCCTGAGCTGTTGGGTGCCATGCGGCACCACAAACTGATTTTGGATGGCCCCTGGGTCCTCGTCATCAACGGGCGGGCCGTACCTCCGTTGTCGGAGGGGGTACACCGGTCCTGGTCCCGGCCTATCTAGCGGGACCTGTTGTGCTTCCCCTACCACTTCATCCTCCACCCCCCCTTGCTGCCAGACCTCCTGAAAACTCGGAGCTATGGGTGGCGGCTGTGGGACCTCTGATTCCCTAGCCAACGTTGTCCTGGGTGCTGCCTGTGGGACGGTTCGGTTTGGGTTGCCGGCAAAGTCCGACTGGCCCGCCTTCAGGCTGATGAGGCATATCATCCCCTTCACCCTCAACAAGGCCATGCCCAAGCTTTCTATCTCCTCCCTACAGGGCCCGTGATTTGCCTCCTCGAACCCCCAGTCGCAGGCTAGCTTGTATGCTGCCTTTACCTCCCTTACTTTCTCCTCCTGCTCTTTTAATTTTTGGGTAAGGTCGCAAATTGTGTCCTGCAGCCTTACCTCGCTGCCCCTCGCCTCTCTAACCTGGTATTCTAAGTGCTCCATCTTGCGCCTAATGCTGGCTTTACTTTCAGCGGTCTGGTACTCCAGGCGCTCTACCCTTGCCTGATGTTCCCGTTGCACCTCAACGGCCCGGGCCTCCAGATACTCTACTTTAGCCTGGTGTTCCTTGTCCATCTGCGCTCTTTCTTGGCTTAAAGCCTGAAGCGCCACTAGCACCTTCTCTTCCGCTGCAACATTATCCTGCATTTTTAGGGCTAATTTCTTGAGCTTGGCAGCCTGTGCTGCTAAAACCCTGTCCAGCACTAGGACCTGTTTCTTATAGCACATTAACCAGACTGCCTTTTCAATTGCCCTCCTATGCTGTTTACTCACCGTCCACTGGGCGGCGGCGTCTATGGGACGCTAGGCCTTTAACATAGCGCCCACCGATTTCTTGGCAATATTAATCTTTCTACACACATAAGTGGACAACCTCTCTTCCATTGTGGTTTCTCCCTCTGCACCAATGTCTGTTATATTGCATACTGTCGCCATTTCTGTAGGGCTTTTGGTTTGGGGTTTGTGTCTGGCCAGTCAGGCGTATCTGAGCTGCTCCAGCCCCATGCAGTTCGAATCGCTTCCCCTCTGCTTCTGACCACTGGACTTATTACGAGCAGCGATATAAACAAAACGAGACCAGTGGTTTGGTGCAAAGAAAACCAATGTTTATTAAAAATAGGGGAAAAAATAAACACTATACAGAGAAAATCACTATGTATATAACACAATTACACTTAGCGGGGGAGGAGAAATGGACACATAAAGGAAAAATGACTAAAATGACAATTTTAGCAATCCCCTTAACTCCCACCCTTTACACCTATCTAAGCTGTCTTGCGATGGGCCAGAAAGTTTATGTTCACCAGTCTCGGATGTTAGAACGCCTGCTCCATGCCCCGTTGCCTGCCGATGTCTTTAGGGTTTTCACCACCCAGAGCAGAGATACCCCAGTGATTTAAAATGTAACTGCGGGTATCCTGCTTCCCTTGGACGGGCTCTTCGTCATCGATCTTCTTGATGGTAAGGCAGGGCATCGGAGTCCAGGCGAGAGAGAGAGAAATGGCTTCCCGAGGGGCTAGTTATACCCCTTTCTGGGAGCCCTTATCACCTGTCAGATCAGCTTGTTTCTTTGTCTGACCTGAACGTGTTGAAGATGATACAAAGGAAACCGGTCTGGGCCCATCGCCCTGGATGGCCGGTTGATGGGTCTTTAAACGTCCCATAAGTGTTTTCCTTTGTGTAACTGGTCTTGTGATAGGGCCATTCCAGTTTTAATGCCCCGTTGATCATTTCCAAACAGTGTTGAAGTCAGCTAACGAAGGTCTGAATGCAGCTATTACCCATTGATTATCTGTGCAAATGGCCTTGATGGGTTTTAATCAGAGGCCCGAATGCCACTGTTTGCTTCTCATACATAAATGCAGAAGGCCTGTCTGCCTTCTAATTTCTGGAACATTCCATCTTTGTCAGCCCAAAACTGAAACTTACAGGCCTTGGCCATGAGGTTGACCGGTGCCATCTTGTTGAGCCCTGGAGCCCTGGAATTTAAACTCAGTCCAGCCAGGGTTTCTTCAATAATCCAAATGTAAACCTTCGGGGGAGACATGAGATTTGCGAATCCTTTCAATGCAGTGATGGAGTGTGTGGCCTAGAAATTCAATATAGTCACGTTTGGGGCGCTACAGCCGGGCATTCGCTAATTTAGCGCCCGGCGCAACTTAGCGCCACCTTCGCCGATATTCAGTTGCATCACCCCAAGAGGTTGCTGCTGCGCTAAAGCAGGCGATGCACGGCTATCATAAGGCGATCCGGGGCGCAACCACCGAGGGCGGGCGCAGTGCAGGTGCTGCAAGTTTCTGAATGAAGGCAGACACGCTGGCGCCGGTCAGCTCTTAAAGGGGGAGGGTCGACTTGTTTGGCTGCCATGCCTTGCACACTGCAGCCCTGAAGCAAGGCCTGACCATTGCTGGTTCATCAGTTCTATGGCCTGGACCATGGGGAAGCCCGCTATTCTTCCAAATCCCATTGCACGCTCTTGCTACTTGTCCAGGGTCATGGGGAAGGAGATGTACTGACGTCTCCTTCTGAAAAGGGCATTGGTCACCTGGCGGATGCAGCAATGTACCGTGAACTGGGAGATGTTGGCAATGTCCCCAGTAGCGGATTGGAAGGAGCCGGTGGCATAGAAGTTGAGAGCCACCGTCACCTTCACTGCCACTGACAGAAACGTCCTGCTCCTCAGCTGTGGCTGCAGATCTGTGCAAAGCAGGTGGCAGATCTCAGTGACCACCTCCCTTCTGAATCGCAGCCTCCGAACACACAAGTTCAGATATGAGAACTGCTGGCGGTATACCCTGAGTGGGTAATGTAGTGTCCGAGTATAAATAAAACACGGACTGCAGGAGAACAATAATAACAGGTATTTACTGAACAGAGGGTACTCTTTTATTTGGACCCCAAAAAAACCAATTCGACTGTAAATAAACAAAAGTTCAACTAAAGCTTAACAAATCAAATTAAAATTTGGTTTTCCGTGTTGATGATGCACTCCAGTCCCCACGGCGCCCACCGGTCGCGGAAATACTCAAGCGCACCGGCGGACACCGCGTGCTCCATCTCCAGGGCCACCCGGGCGCGAACATGGCCGCGGAAGAGATGCAGGCAATCCGGCTGGACGACCCCCTCGACCGTCCGCTGCCTGGACCAATTGATGGCTCTTTTAGCCAGGCCCAGGAGCAGGTCCACAAGGAGGTCCTCCAACCTGTCCGCTCCCCTCCGCACCGGGTGACCGTAGATCAAGAGCGTGGGACTGAAGTGCAACCAAAAATCGAGGAGCAGCCCCTTCAAGTAGTGAAAGAGGGGCTGCAACCTCTCACAATCCATATAAACGTGAAACACGGACTCCTCCAGGCCGCAAAAAATGCAGGCGGCCTGGGAGTCCGTGAACCTACTTAAAACCATATTGCACGGGACCGCTCCATGCAACACCCTCCAGGCCAAGTCCCCGATGGAACAAGGGAGGACTCCCGCATAGAGAGCCCTCCATTGGGGACCTCGGCTACCGCCGGTCGGCAAAACGCCACGCCAAGGCGTGTCCGGACGGTAGACGAAGATGGCAAAGTGGAGAGTGTGCAGGAGCAGCCCGTACAGGAAACCACTCCGCGCGGAATGAAAAGGCACGGAGGGTATTTCCTCGAGACGGCTCAAGTTGTGAGGCGCCGGTTCCCGAGGGGAGTTTCGGGGCCGGGCGCCGATGAGGAATTCCGTCCGAACGGGGGTAAGCTCGGACGGGATCGCCCCACGTGCTTGAGCCACCTCGATACACCTAGTGGAGTCGGGGCCCAGTGCCGCTTTTACCGATTCGATGGTTTCGACCGCGAGCTGGACGTTGGCCCAGGACAGGCGCCGCGCCAGCTCCTCCGGCGCCATCCAGCCCGCTCCTCCGCCATCGAGCAGGTCCCCGACTCTGGTCACCTTGCCAGCCACAGCCCTACCCTCCGCCAGCCGCCCGAACCCGTGTTCGTGGAGGTGCGGATTCCTGAGCAGCGGCTCCCGAAGGAGAGCCGCCGCTCCTGACGGGGGAGAGCTCCGCCTGGAAGCGACGTAGTTCCAAACCCATAGTAGTTCCTGGTAGAAGACAGGCAGCTCCCGCAGGCCGGCACGCCTGCTGCCCACTTTCGCAAACAGGAGCTGCGTGTCGTAATTGAGGCCATGCAGCTGGCGGAAGAAAAACGTCGCCAGCGCACACCATCTCGGAGGATTCTCGACGTACAGGTATCTCTGCAGCGTCTGAAGACGGAAAGTCGCAGCCTGGGTGCGAAGGCACACCAGCGCCTGACCGCCCTCCCTAAGCGGGAGACACAGAACCGCGGCAGAGACCCAGTGCTTCCTTTTGTCCCAGAAGAAGTCGATGAGCTTCTTCTGAATCTTGGCGACAAACGCAGGGGGAGGGATCAAAGTGACCAACCGGTACCACAACATGGCGGCCACCAGCTGGTTTATGACCAGCGCTCGACCCCTGTAGGACAACACTCGGAGCAGTCCTGTCCAGCGTCCTAGGCGAGCGGTGACTTTAGCCTCCAGCTCTTGCCAGTTCGCCGGCCAAGCGTCCTCGGCAGGGATAAGGTAGACTCCCAAATAAAGGAGGTGCGTGGTGCTCCAGGCGAAAGGCCTGAACTCCTCCGGCAGGGAGTCCACCCGCCACTGACCCACCAGGAGTCCGGAACATTTCTCCCAGTTGATCTTGGCGGAGGATGCGTCCGAGTAAATCTGCTGGCATTCCCGCATCCTCCGCAAGTCAGCGGGATCCGTGACCGTGAGGAGCACGTCATCGGCGTAAGCCGAGGGGACCACCTCCACGCCCAGCCCTTGCAGAGCCAGTCCCGTCAACCTCTTCCGCAAGAGGCGCAGGAAAGGCTCCACGCAAATGGCATATAACTGACCGGACATGGGGCATCCCTAACGCACCCCCCTCCCGAAGCGAAGGGGCGCCGTCAAGGACCCGTTAACTTTAATCAGACACTCCGCGGCGGTGTACAGAAGTCGGATCCGGGCGACGAAATGCGTCCCGAACCCGAATGCGCGCAGAGTCCCGAAGAGATACTCGTGATCCACCCTGTCGAAAGCCTTCTCCTGATCCAGGGAAAGGAAGGCGACCGACAGACCAGCCCTCTGGGAGTGGTGGACCAGGTCTCGGACCAGATGGATGTTATCGTGGATGGTCCGGCCCGGGACCGTGTAGGACTGGTCGGGGTGGATCATGTGGGCCAGCACGGTGCCAAGGCGAGCAGACATGGCCCTGACAAAGATTTTATAGTCCGTGCAGAGGAGGGAGACCGGGCGCCAGTTCTTAAGGAGGCGGAGATCGCCCTTCTTAGGCAGCAGGACAATGACCGCCCTGCGCCAAGAGAGGGGCATCTCCCCGGTCGCCAAACTTTCCCCCAGGACCCGCGCGTAGTCGCCCCCCAAGACGTCCCAGAACGCCCTGTGGAACTCCACGGTCAGCCCGTCCAGCCCCGGGGACTTTCCCCTAGAGAGCTGGCGGAGGGCGCTGGTCAGCTCCGCCAGACTTAGCGGAGCGTCCAATTTTTCGGCGCCCTCCGGGCCAACCTTCGTCAGGTCCTCCCACAAAACTCTGCGCGCATCCTCGCTGGACGGATCCGGAGAGAACAGAGCCCCGTAATAGGCGCGGGTCTCCGCGCTGATTCCCTCTGGATCCGAGACCAGAGATCCGTCGTCGGCCAGCAGCCCCAAGAGCTGCTTACGGACCCCCCGTCTTTTTACCAGCGAGTAGAAGAAGGGGGAGCCGCGGTCCAGGTCCCGCAGGAGCTGGATCCGCGACCTCACGTACGCGCCTCGGGACCCGACGAGCTGCAGGTCCTTCAGCGCGCCCTTCTTCTCTTCGTACACCTTCCGCAGGGCCGGGTCCTCGACGACCGGACCGAGACGGGACTCCAGGTCGAGCACCTCCTTCTCCAACCGCCCGACCCGGGCCTCCCGCCTCTTGGTCGACCCCTTCGCGTACTCCTGACAGAAGAGACGGATGTGAGCCTTGCCCACATCCCACCATAGCCTCAAGGAGGGGAAGCCCCCCTGCTTCCTTCTCCAGTCGGCCCAGAATCGACGAAACGAATCCCGGAACCGTGCGTCCTCCAGCAGCAGGTTGTTAAAATGCCAGTACACGGACCCCCCCCGCGCGCGCAGCGGAGCGAGCTCCGCCCACACCAGGTGGTGGTCCGTGCACGGCACCGGCCGCATGGAAGCTGCCGGAACGCAGGAGATGAACGCCCGGGAAATGTAGAGGCGGTCGATTCTGGACCTTCCTCCCCCAGACCTCACGCTAGTGAAGGCGCTGGAGTCGGGGTGGAGATTTCGCCAGACGTCCACCAAGTCGAAGGACCCAACCAGGTCCCTCAACTTCTCCATCGCCGCCGGGCTTCGCGGGGGACCCGAACGGTCCCTCGCCTCGAGGGTGCAGTTAAAATCCCCCCCGAGGATGACGCACTCGCCCACGTCGATGGAGCCCAAGAGAGCGGACACTTCTTCGAAGAAGCGCACTTGCTGCGCACTGGTCTGAGGGGCGTACACGTTCACTAGATGGAGCGGCACGCCCCCCAGGCGAACAGTGACATGGAGCAAGCGGCCCGGCACGTGCTCCTTGACCCCCAAGATCTCCGGCTGAAAATGCGGGGCCAGCAAGATAGCCACCCCGCTGGAATTGTTGGAGAGGTGACTCATGCTGACCCCTCCTTGCCACTCCAGGAGCCACGTGGCTTCGTCTCCCGGAACGGTGTGGGTTTCTTGCAGGAAGCACACCGCATACTTCCCGTCCCGAAGGACCGAGAAGTTATTGAATCTGCGGCGCGCCTCCCTGCTGCCGTTGATGTTGAGGCTGGCTATGGTTATCTTCATGTCAGAAGCATAGTGCAACCTCTACCTACACCTAACAGGGCGAGGAAGCGCAGCCGCTGGTCCGCCGCCACTTCCTCAGCAGCCCAGTGAGAAACGTTGTGAGCCGACGCAGCTCGAGCGGGTTCACACCCTCGTCCGCGCCCAAGATCTTAACGGCGGCGCGGACGGAATCGATGAGCAGCGCCAGCTCCGACCACCTGTCGAGGGCCAGCCGGACCTTATTGCGCTGACCCAGGCACGTGACCATAAAATCCCGGAGTTCCCTTACGGAAATGAGGGGAGACTCGGCAAGGGGCACGAGGTCATCCATCGCCACATCGGCGCTGGAGTCCGAATCGTCCTCCGTGCCCATCACCGAGTCCCCATCCTCCTCCAGGGGGTCGTCACCAGCGGCCGACCCGTCCGCCGCGCAGTGCGAAGCGAACGACTCGGCCGCGCCAGCCAGCCCCGCCTCCGCCCGGATCCCACCCCCAGGATCGGCGGCAGAGGATTTCTCCCTGGGCTCCTCTAGGGGTGCCGGGCCAGAAGACGGCGGCGGTTCAGAGCTCCCCTCCGCCTCAGACGCCGGAACGACCGGAGAAACCGGGGAGAGAACAATTTCCAGCTCCTCCAGTACGTCCGGCACCAGAGACGCAGCCAGGGGGCCATCCTCCTCCCCGCCACCAACCTCCGACCCAGCGGACGGGGGGTTTTGAATTAAAAGCTCTACCAGGACGAGCATCCCCTGGGAGACGTCCGGGTCGCATTGGGCGAGCTCATTGTCCTCGAGCTCGCCCGACCCAGCCCCCAGGCTGCCCGACCCGGCGAGTGGTAACGACACCGATAAAAGGTCAACTTCAATTACTGCCGCGGGTTGTTCTGCAACCCCCCCCACGGGCAGGGTCTCATCCCCATCCCCGGGAGGCACGTGCTGGACAGACACATCTGCCTCAGCCTCCCGAGGGACAGGCGACCCCTGCCGATCGCTGGTGATGACGACAGCGCTGGGGGGGCGGGGGGGCGCAGTACCCGCGGCGGGCGACGACTCCCCCTGCTCGGAGGGACCTTCCTCCACCCGGTCCTCCTCCTCATCCAGGGGGTCGCGCCTTCTTTTTAGCACGGAGGGAGCGAGGGAGACCTCCATGTCTGCAAAGGCCTCCTCCTCGACTCCCTCCGGCGGAGCAGGTTTGTCGGGTTCCTCGGGCCCGATCCCGGCCGCAGGTATTGGCATTACCGCTGCGGCGGTTGCGGCCACAGGCTCGGGCACGGGGCCCCTCCCGCTCACATCTGCCCTGATCAACTCCGCGAGGAGCGCGGGTGTAAGGGGCTCAAGGGGCAAGGGCTCACCATCCACGGGGGGGCCTGCCCCAAGGTGCTTCTTTTTTCCCCGCGCCTTCTTTCCGGCCGGACACGCTCCCTCCCCCCCGCCGGAGGCCTTGGTGGCATCGGCCCCCGACGTCAACCGCGCATCAGACGTACTTGACGCGCGGGCAGATCCGGGGGGAAGGGCGGCGGCAGCGGCGCCAGCCTCGGCCGCACGAGATGATCCGGTGGCCTTGGAGGCAGGGCAGTTCCTCCTGATGTGCCCCACCTCCCTGCAGGCATGGCACCTCACACCGTCCGACGTCCAAAAGGCGCGGTAGGCGGTCCCCTCGTGGAGGACGACGAACGCCCCTTCAGTGTCCTCCTCCCGCGCCAGCTGGATAAACAGCTGGCGCCGGAAGGAGAAGACGTGGCGAAGGCTGGCCTCCCGGAAGCCGAGCGGGATGGGCGTGATCCCCGACCTCACCTCCCCAAGTTGTCGCAAATGGGGAAGGAGGAGCTCACCAGGAACATAGGGCGGGACGTTGGAAATAATGATCCTCTGCGCGGTGGCCTCGAGAGGATCCACCGGCAGGAAGGTCCCGCCCACGGTGAGCCCCTTGGCGACAGCCAGGGACACCGCCCGCTCCGACCCCAGGAAGAACACAGCCTTCCCATACATTTTCGAGGCCGCGACGATGGCTGAGGGGCCGACAACCCCAGCCATGGCCTTGACGCAGGCCTCGATGGTCATAGTGGGGTGAGTGTAGCTCTTCACCCCAAGCTTTTTCGTTATTAATCGAAAAGGTGACGGGGCAGCAGGAACAGCGGGAGCAGCTGTGGCTGTGGCTACCACTCTCGCATAGGTCCCGGCTGGCCCCGCCACCGGCGAAGATGCAGTCGCCATTCTGGGGTGCTTTTTTTTTTTTTTAAGGGCTACACTCACCCCAAGTCACAGGCCTGAAGGTGTTAATGGCCTCGGTGTATATATATATATATTTTTTTGTCCTCTATTGAGCAGAGGGAGCTGATTAAAATGAGGACACACCTCTCTCCTTATTGATTTAAATTGGGAGAGTGGCCTCTCCCCTCTGCTCAATTGGCAATTAATAAAATAGATGAAACTAAGGTGCCTTAGAAAGACAGGCAGAGAGAGACAAAGAGAGAGAGAGAGGTGGGGGGGGTGGGAAGGAGGGAGGCCGCAAAGGGCAGTGTTGCCACTCAGGATGGTGGGTGGGTGTAGGCAGGGTTGCACTCTCCGATGGAAAAAGTCTTTGGTGATGGTGGTCTTCTGGCAGGGGGAGAAGACGTCTTCACCTGGAAAAGCTGGAGAAGCCCAGGCTTAGTCCTGCAACAGGTCTTAACGATGTAATTAAATTAAATTAAAGACTTCACCTTGGGCAGCTCCAAGCTCTCCCAGGGCAGGCAATAGAAGGGATGCTAATTAGTGGTGTGTGTGGCCTAGCTTTTAACAAGAGCACACACACACTACACCCCTTGATGATCCGGCCTTGCTTCTTCTTTTCTCCCCCCACCTAAAATACAAAGTCTTGGGAGAGTGCCCCAAATAACACCCACCTGTAGATGTTCCGGATGAAGTTTTCTTCCCTCCTTTCAAGCAGTTGGTTTCTCTCCCCTCTCTCCCTCTCCTGAAGTGGAGGCCAAATTGGGGAGGCAGTGATAGAAAGGCCTCTCCCCTGGTTGATGTTGATGTAGGCCTCCTTTCTCCTTCTCCTCCTCTGTCCTCTCTCTCCAGGCACCTCAGTTGATGTAATGATGGTGGAGTTGGTGGTGGTGGTCCAACGTTCTCCTCCTCTTCCTGGTCAGGGGACCACCACTTTAATCCACTCTCCAAAGTCTGGCTGCTCCCTCTGCTCGTGCTTGTAGCTGAACAGAGGGTACTCTTTTATTTGGACCCAAAAAAAACCAATTCGACTGTAAATAAACAAAAGTTCAACGAAAGCTTAACAAATCAAATTAAAATTTGGTTATCCGTGTTGATGATGCACTCCAGTCCCCGCGGCGCCCACCGGTCGCGGAAATACTCAAGCGCACCGGCGGACACCGCGTGCTCCATCTCCAGGGCCACCCGGGCGCGAACATGGCCGCGGAAGAGATGCAGGCAATCCGGCTGGACGACCCCCTCGACCGCCCGCTGCCTGGACCAATTGATGGCTCTTTTAGCCAGGCCCAGGAGCAGGCCCACAAGGAGGTCCTCCAACCTGTCCGCTCCCCTCCGCACCGGGTGACCGTAGATCAAGAGCGTGGGACTGAAGTGCAACCAAAAATCGAGGAGCAGCCCCTTCAAGTAGTGAAAGAGGGGCTGCAACCTCTCACAATCCATATAAACGTGAAACACGGACTCCTCCAGGCCGCAAAAAATGCAGGCGGCCTGGGAGTCCGTGAACCTACTTAAAACCTTATTGCATGGGACCGCTCCGTGCAACACCCTCCAGGCCAAGTCCCCGATGGAACAAGGGAGGACTCCCGCATAGAGAGCCCTCCATTGGGGACCTCCGCTACCGCCGGTCGGCAAAACGCCACGCCAAGGCGTGTCCGGACGGTAGACGAAGATGGCAAAGTGGAGAGTGTGCAGGAGCAGCCCGTACAGGAAACCCCTCCGCGCGGAATGAAAAGGCACGGAGGGTATTTCCTCGAGACGGCTCAAGTTGTGAGGCGCCGGTTCCCGAGGGGAGTTTCGGGGCCGGGCGCCGATGAGGAATTCCGTCCGAACGGGGGTAAGCTCGGACGGGATCGCCCCACGTGCTTGAGCCGCCTCGATACACCTAGTGGAGTCGGGGCCCAGTGCCGCTTTTACCGATTCGATGGTTTCGACCGCGAGCCGGACGTTGGCCCAGGACAGGCGCCGCGCCAGCTCCTCCGGCGCCATCCAGCCCGCTCCTCCGCCATCGAGCAGGTCCCCGACTCTGGTCACCTTGCCAGCCACAGCCCTACCCTCCGCCAGCCGCCCGAACCCGTGTTCGTGGAGGTGCGGATTCCTGAGCAGCGGCTCCCGAAGGAGAGCCGCCGCTCCTGACGGGGGAGAGCTCCGCCTGGAAGCGACGTAGTTCCAAACCCATAGTAGTTCCTGGTAGAAGACAGGCAGCTCCCGCAGGCCGGCACGCCTGCTGCCCACTTTCGCAAACAGGAGCTGCGTGTCGTAATTGAGGCCATGCAGCTGGCGGAAGAAAAACGTCGCCAGCGCACACCATCTCGGAGGATTCTCGACGTACAGGTATCTCTGCAGCGTCTGAAGACGGAAAGTCGCAGCCTGGGTGCGAAGGCACACCAGCGCCTGACCGCCCTCCCTAAGCGGGAGACACAGAACCGCGGCAGAGACCCAGTGCTTCCTTTTGTCCCAGAAGAAGTCGATGAGCTTCTTCTGAATCTTGGCGACAAACGCAGGGGGAGGGATCAAAGTGACCAACCGGTACCACAACATGGCGGCCACCAGCTGGTTTATGACCAGCGCTCGACCCCTGTAGGACAACACTCGGAGCAGTCCTGTCCAGCGTCCTAGGCGAGCGGTGACTTTGGCCTCCAGCTCTTGCCAGTTCGCCGGCCAAGCGTCCTCGGCAGGGCTAAGGTAGACTCCCAAATAGAGGAGGTGCGTGGTGCTCCAGGCGAAAGGCCTGAACTCCTCCGGCAGGGAGTCCACCCGCCACTGACCCACCAGGAGTCCGGAACATTTCTCCCAGTTGATCTTGGCGGAGGATGCGTCCGAGTAAATCTGCTGGCATTCCCGCATCCTCCGCAAGTCAGCGGGATCCGTGACCGTGAGGAGCACGTCATCGGCGTAAGCCGAGAGGACCACCTCCACGCCCGGCCCTTGCAGAGCCAGTCCCGTCAACCTCTTCCGCAAGAGGCGCAGGAAAGGCTCCACGCAAATGGCATATAACTGGCCGGACATGGGGCATCCCTGACGCACCCCCCTCCCGAAGCGAAGGGGCGCCGTCAAGGACCCGTTAACTTTAATCAGACACTCCGCGGCGGCGTACAGAAGTCGGATCCGGGCGACGAAATGCGTCCCGAACCCGAATGCGCGCAGAGTCCCGAAGAGATACTCGTGATCCACCCTGTCGAACGCCTTCTCCTGATCCAGGGAAAGGAAGGCGACCGACAGACCAGCCCTCTGGGAGTGGTGGACCAGGTCCCGGACCAGATGGATGTTATCGTGGATGGTCCGGCCCGGGACCGTGTAGGACTGGTCGGGGTGGATCATGTGGGCCAGCACGGTGCCAAGGCGAGCAGACATGGCCCTGGCAAAGATTTTATAGTCCGTGCTGAGGAGGGAGACCGGGCGCCAGTTCTTAAGGAGGCGGAGATCGCCCTTCTTAGGCAGCAGGACAATGACCGCCCTGCGCCAAGAGAGGGGCATCTCCCCGGTCGCCAAACTTTCCCCCAGGACCCGCGCGTAGTCGCCCCCCAAGACGTCCCAGAACGCCCTGTGGAACTCCACGGTCAGCCCGTCCAGCCCCGGGGACTTTCCCCTAGAGAGCTGGCGGAGGGCGCCGGTCAGCTCCGCCAGACTTAGCGGAGCGTCCAATTTTTCGGCGCCCTCCGGGCCAACCTTCGGCAGGTCCTCCCACAAAACTCTGCGCGCATCCTCGCTGGACGGATCCGGAGAGAACAGAGCCCCGTAATAGGCGCGGGTCTCCACGCTGATTCCCTCCGGATCCGAGACCAGAGATCCGTCGTCGGCCAGCAGCCCCAAGAGCTGCTTACGGACCCCCCGTCTTTTTTCCAGCGAGTAGAAGAAGGGGGAGCCGCGGTCCAGGTCCCGCAGGAGCTGGATCCGCGACCTCACGTACGCGCCTCGGGACCCGACGAGCTGCAGGTCCTTCAGCGCGCCCTTCTTCTCTTCGTACACCTTCCGCAGGGCCGGGTCCTCGACGACCTGACCGAGACGGGACTCCAGGTCGAGCACCTCCTTCTCCAACCGCCCGACCCGGGCCTCCCGCCTCTTGGTCGACCCCTTCGCGTACTCCTGACAGAAGAGACGGATGTGAGCCTTGCCCACATCCCACCATAGCCTCAAGGAGGGGAAGCCCCCCTGCTTCCTTCTCCAGTCGGCCCAGAATCGACGAAACGAATCCCGGAACCGTGCGTCCTCCAGCAGCAGGTTGTTAAAATGCCAGTACACGGACCCCCCCCGCGCGCGCAGCGGAGCGAGCTCCGCCCACACCAGGTGGTGGTCCGTGCACGGCACCGGCCGCATGGAAGCTGCCGGAACGCAGGAGACGAACGCCCGGGAAATGTAGAGGCGGTCGATTCTGGACCTTCCTCCCCCAGACCTCACGCTAGTGAAGGCGCTGGAGTCGGGGTGGAGATTTCGCCAGACGTCCACCAAGTCGAAGGACCCAACCAGGTCCCTCAACTTCTCCATCGCCGCCGGGCTTCGCGGGGGACCCGAACGGTCCCTCGCCTCGAGGGTGCAGTTAAAATCCCCCCCGAGGATGACGCACTCGCCCACGTCGATGGAGCCCAAGAGAGCGGACACTTCTTCGAAGAAGCGCACTTGCTGCGCACTGGTCTGAGGGGCGTACACGTTCACTAGATGGAGCGGCACGCCCCCCAGGCGAACAGTGACATGGAGCAAGCGGCCCGGCACGTGCTCCTTGACCCCCAAGATCTCCGGCTGAAAATGCGGGGCCAGCAAGATAGCCACCCCGCTGGAATTGTTGGAGAGGTGACTCATGCTGACCCCTCCTTGCCACTCCAGGAGCCACGTGGCTTCGTCTCCCGGAACGGTGTGGGTTTCTTGCAGGAAGCACACCGCATACTTCCCGTCCCGAAGGACCGAGAAGTTATTGAATCTGCGGCGCGCCTCCCTGCTGCCGTTGATGTTGAGGCTGGCTATGGTTATCTTCATGTCAGAAGCATAGTGCAACCTCTACCTACACCTAACGGGGCGAGGAAGCGCAGCCGCTGGTCCGCCGCCACTTCCTCAGCAGCCCAGTGAGAAACGTTGTGAGCCGACGCAGCTCGAGCGGGTTCACACCCTCGTCCGCGCCCAAGATCTTAACGGCGGCGCGGACGGAATCGATGAGCAGCGCCAGCTCCGACCACCTGTCGAGGGCCAGCCGGACCTTATTGCGCTGACCCAGGCACGTGGCCATAAAATCCCGGAGTTCCCTTACGGAAATGAGGGGAGACTCGGCAAGGGGCACGAGGTCATCCATCGCCACATCGGCGCTGGAGTCCGAATCGTCCTCCGTGCCCATCACCGAGTCCCCATCCTCCTCCAGGGGGTCGTCACCAGCGGCCGACCCGTCCGCTGCGCAGTGCGAAGCGAACGACTCGGCCGCGCCAGCCAGCCCCGCCTCCGCCCGGATCCCACCCCCAGGATCGGCGGCAGAGGATTTCTCCCTGGGCTCCTCTAGGGGTGCCGGGCCAGAAGACGGCGGCGGTTCAGAGCTCCCCTCCGCCTCAGACGCCGGAACGACCGGAGAAACCGGGGAGAGAACAATTTCCAGCTCCTCCAGTACGTCCGGCACCAGAGACGCAGCCAGGGGGCCATCCTCCTCCCCGCCACCAACCTCCGACCCAGCGGACGGGGGGTTTTGAATTAAAAGCTCTACCAGGACGAGCATCCCCTGGGAGACGTCCGGGTCGCATTGGGCGAGCTCATTATCCTCGAGCTCGCCCGACCCAACCCCCAGGCTGCCCGACCCGGCGAGGGGTAACGACACCGATAAAAGGTCAACTTCAATTACTGCCGCGGGTTGTTCCGCAACCCCCCCCATGGGCAGGGTCTCATCCCCATCCCCGGGAGGCACGTGCTGGACAGACACATCTGCCTCAGCCTCCCGAGGGACAGGCGACCCCTGCCGATCGCTGGTGATGACGACAGCGCTGGGGGGGCGGGGGGGCGCAGTACCCGCGGCGGGCGACGACTCCCCCTGCTCGGAGGGACCTTCCTCCTCCCGGTCCTCCTCCTCATCCAGGGGGTCGCGCCTTCTTTTTAGCACGGAGGGAGCGAGGGAGACCTCCATGTCTGCAAAGGCCTCCTCCTCGACTCCCTCCGGCGGAGCAGGTTTGTCGGGTTCCTCGGGCCCGAGCCCGGCCGCAGGTATTGGCATTACCGCTGCGGCGGTTGCGGCCACAGGCTCGGGCACGGGGCCCCTCCCGCTCACATCTGCCCTGATCAACTCCGCGAGGAGCGCGGGTGTAAGGGGCTCAAGGGGCAAGGGCTCACCATCCACGGGGGGACCTGCCCTAAGGTGCTTCTTTTTTCCCCGCGCCTTCTTTCCGGCCGGACACGCTCCCTCCCCCCCGCCGGAGGCCTTGGTGGCATCGGCCCCCGACGTCAACCGCGCATCAGACGTACTTGACGCGTGGGCAGATCCGGGGGGAAGGGCGGCGGCGGCGGCGCCAGCCTCGGCCGCACGAGATGATCCGGCGGCCTTGGAGGCAGGGCAGTTCCTCCTGATGTGCCCCACCTCCCTGCAGGCATGGCACCTCACACCGTCCGACGTCCAAAAGGCGCGGTAGGCGGTCCCCTCGTGGAGGACGACGAACGCCCCTTCAGTGTCCTCCTCCCGCGCCAGCTGGATAAACAGCTGGCGCCGGAAGGAGAAGACGTGGCGAAGGCTGGCCTCCCGGAAGCCGAGCGGGATGGGCGTGATCCCCGACCTCACCTCCCCAAGTTGTCGCAAATGGGGAAGGAGGAGCTCACCAGGAACATAGGGCGGGACGTTGGAAATAATGATCCTCTGCGCGGTGGCCTCGAGAGGATCCACCGGCAGGAAGGTCCCGCCCACGGTGAGCCCCTTGGCGACAGCCAGGGACACCGCCTGCTCCGACCCCAGGAAGAACACAGCCTTCCCATACATTTTCGAGGCCGCGACGATGGCTGAGGGGCCGACAACCCCAGCCATGGCCTTGACGCAGGCCTCGATGGTCATAGTGGGGTGAGTGTAGCTCTTCACCCCAAGCTTTTTTGTTATTAATCGAAAAGGTGACGGGGCAGCAGGAACAGCGGGAGCAGCTGTGGCCGTGGCTACCACTCTCGCATAGGTCCCGGCTGGCCCCGCCACCGGCGAAGACGCAGTCGCCATTCTGGGGTGCTTTTTTTAAGGGCTACACTCACCCCAAGTCACAGGCCTGAAGGTGTTAATGGCCTCGGTGTATATATATTTTTTTTGTCCTCTATTGAGCAGAGGGAGCTGATTAAAATGAGGACACACCTCTCTCCTTATTGATTTAAATTGGGAGAGTGGCCTCTCCCCTCTGCTCAATTGGCAATTAATAAAATAGATGAAACTAAGGTGCCTTAGAAAGACAGGCAGAGAGAGACAAAGAGAGAGAGAGAGGTGGGGGGGGTGGGAAGGAGGGAGGCCGCAAAGGGCAGTGTTGCCACTCAGGATGGTGGGTGGGTGTAGGCAGGGTTGCACTCTCCGATGGAAAAAGTCTTTGGTGATGGTGGTCTTCTGGCAGGGGGAGAAGACGTCTTCACCTGGAAAAGCTGGAGAAGCCCAGGCTTAGTCCTGCAACAGGTCTTAACGATGTAATTAAATTAAATTAAAGACTTCACCTTGGGCAGCTCCAAGCTCTCCCAGGGCAGGCAATAGAAGGGATGCTAATTAGTGGTGTGTGTGGCCTAGCTTTTAACAAGAGCACACACACACTACACCCCTTGATGATCCGGCCTTGCTTCTTCTTTTCTCCCCCCACCTAAAATACAAAGTCTTGGGAGAGTGCCCCAAATAACACCCACCTGTAGATGTTCCGGATGAAGTTTTCTTCCCTCCTTTCAAGCAGTTGGTTTCTCTCCCCTCTCTCCCTCTCCTGAAGTGGAGGCCAAATTGGGGAGGCAGTGATAGAAAGGCCTCTCCCCTGGTTGATGTTGATGTAGGCCTCCTTTCTCCTTCTCCTCCTCTGTCCTCTCTCTCCAGGCACCTCAGTTGATGTAATGATGGTGGAGTTGGTGGTGGTGGTCCAACGTTCTCCTCCTCTTCCTGGTCAGGGGACCACCACTTTAATCCACTCTCCAAAGTCTGGCTGCTCCCTCTGCTCGTGCTTGCAGCTGAACAGAGGGTAACTTAAGACTGACGTACAGAAGCCTGCTATGGCTTTATATACAGGGGTGGTCACTGCCGGTACTGCAGTATAGAATCAGTTCTTCCCTTAAAGGTACATACACAACAGGTAAGGCCTCCTGTGCCGACGCCTGTTGGCCCTGCTCCGTCTGGCCATGACTGGCAATCTCTCACGGCGTCTCGGATCCCTTTGAAAGCAATGCAGAAAGCCAACGTTTCCACCCATTGCAGCCCCCATTATATGTGGCGACTCAAGGCTATGGCACTGAAAGTGAAATCCAAGTGCAAAGCTCTGGCCTGAAGCCAGAAGTACCTGTGCGAGCGCTGAGTCAAAGCAGAAAGCTCTCTGCTGTTGTCTCTCACACAGAAGGATTGGCACAAAATATCTGCCACTTATAATGCAGGAGGAGTCCCCTTTAAATAGTGCCCCCCGCGCCTCGCAACGACAGGGAACCGTTCCCCTCTACCAGTCGCTGGGGGTGCCAGGCGCAAAGAAGGGCGGCGCCACTGAAGTTCCGTTTCGGAGCGCACCAAGGGCGTTGCACCATGAAATGCCGCCAGGATCTTCGCGGGCAGCTGAGCGGGCGCTGCGGTTTAGCGCCGCCACTAAATCTTGAGTGAAGTTCGCAAGAGGCACAGATCACGCCGCGCCCGGACGCAAGCCGCTTAGCGCCCCACTTCTCCTCCTGCTAAGGTGCTAGCGGCTGGCGCCAACAACTGAATTTCTAGGCCTGTGTGTCCTGATATATTAATTAAAGGATGCAGTGATGGAGTGTGAGTGTACTGATATATTAATGAAAAGGATGCAGTGATGGAGTGAGAGTGTACTGATATATTAATGCAGAGGATGCAGTGATGGAGTGAGAGTGTACTGATATATTTATTAATGGGATGCAGTGATGGAGTGTGAGTGTGCTGATATATTAATGAAGAGGATGCAGTGATGGAGTGTGAGTGTATTGATATATTAATGAAGAGGTTGCGGTGATGGAGTGTGAATGTACTGATAGATTAATGAATGAGATGCAGTGATGGAGTGTGAGTGTACTGATATATTAATGAAGCAGATGCAGTGATGGAGTGTGAGTGTACCAATATATTAATGTAGAGGATGCAGTGATGGAGTGTGAGTGTACTGATATATCAATGTAGAGGATGCAGTGATGGAGTGTGAGTGTACTGATATATCAATGAAGAGGATGCAGTGATGGAGTGAGTGTGTACTGATATCAGAAATCTGAATGACAACCAAAAACTCCCATTCCTACTGGGAGAGGAGAGAAGCTGTGTAACGCTGGCGGCGCACTATGTTGCAGCTTGCCATGAACAGAGGGACAACCAGTAAGCTAAGAAAAAAATATATATAAACAATGCGAATGTATATTTATACACTCAGGGATATACCTGTTTATACACTGTATGAATAGAACTGCGTTTATGTGCTGAACCATAAATGTATTTTGATGCTTTGGCAACATAAGATGTAACTTATCATGCCAATAAAGCGATTTAAATTGTAAAAAAAATTGTAAATTGTAAAAATTGTGTACTGATATATCAATGAAGCGGATGCAGTGATGGAGTGTGAGTGTACTGATGTATTAATGTAGAGGACGCAGTGATGGAGTGTGAGTGTACTGATATATTAATGAAGCGGATGCAGTGATGGAGTGTGAGTGTACTGATATATTAATGAAGCGGATGCAGCGATGGAGTGTGAGTGTACTAATATATCAATGAAGAGGATGCAGTGATGGAGTGTGAGTGTACTGATATATCAATGTAGAGGATGCAGTGATGGAGTGTGAGTGTACTGATATATTAATGAAGCGGATGCAGTGATGGAGTGTGAGTGTACTAATATATCAACGAAGAGGATGCAGTGATGGAGTGTGAGTGTACTGATATATCAATGAAGAGGACGCAGTGATGGAGTGTGAGTGTACTGATATATCAATGTGGAGGATGCAGTGATGGAGTGTGAGTGTACTGATATATCAATGAAGAGGATGCAGTGATGGAGTGAGTGTACTGATATATCAATGAAGAGGATACAGTGATGGAGTGTGAGTGTACTGACATCTCAATGAAGAGGATGCAGTGATGGAGTGTGAGTGTACTGATATATCAATGAAGAGGATGCAGTGGTGTAGTGTGAGTGTACTGATATATCAATGAAGAGGATGCAGTGATGTAGTGTGAGTGTACTGACATATCAATGAAGAGGATGCAGTGATGGAGTGTGAGTGTACTGATATATCAATGAAGAGGATGCAGTGATGGAGTGTGAGTGTACTGATATATCAATGAAGCGGATGCAGTGATGGAGTGTGAGTGTACTGATATATCAATGAAGAGGATGCAGTGATGGAGTGTGAGTGTACTAATATATTAATGTAGAGGATGCAGTGATGGAGTGTGAGTGTACTAATATATTAATGTAGAGGATGCAGTGATGGAGTGTGAGTGTACTAATATATTTATGTAGAGGATGCAGTGATGGAGTGTGAGTGTACTGATATATTAATGAAGAGGACGCAGTGATGGAGTGTGAGTGTACTAATATATTAATGTAGAGGATGCAGTGATGGAGTGTGAGTGTGCTGATATATCAATGAAGAGGACGCAGTGATGGAGTGTGAGTGTACTGGTATATTAATGAAGAGGACGCAGTGATGGAGTGTGAGTGTACTAATATATTAATGTAGAGGATGCAGTGACGGAGTGTGAGTGTACTGATATATCAATGAAGAGGAGGCAGTGATGGAGTGTGAGTGTACTGATATATCAATGAAGAGGATACAGTGATGGAGTGTGAGTGTACTGATATATCAATGAAGAGGATGCAGTGATGGAGTGTGAGTGCACTAACATATTAATGTACAGGATGCAGTGATGGAGTGTGAGTGTACTGATATATCTATGAAGAGGACGCAGTGATGGAGTGTGAGTGTACTAATATATTAATGTAGAGGATGCAGTGATGGAGTGTGAGTGTACTGATATATCAATGAAGAGGATGCAGTGGTGGAGTGTGAGTGTACTAATATATTAATATAGAGGATGCAGTGATGGAGTGTGAGTGTACTGATATTTCAATGAAGAGGATGCAGTGATGGAGTGTGAGTGTACTGATATATCAATGAAGAGGACGCAGTGATGGAGTGTGAGTGTACTGATATATCAATGAAGAGGACGCAGTGATGGAGTGTGTGTGTACTGATATATCAATGAAGAGGATGCAGTGATGGAGTGTGAGTGTACTAATCTATTAATGTTGAGGATGCAGTGATGGAGTGTGAGTGTACTGATATATTAATGTAGAGGACGCAGTGATGGAGTGTGAGTGTACTGATATATCAATGAAGAGGATGCAGTGATGGAGTGTGAGTGTACTGATATATCAATGAAGAGGATGCAGTGATGGAGTGTGAGTGTACTGATATATCAATGAAGAGGACGCAGTGATGGAGTGTGAGTGCACTGATATATCAATGAAGAGGACGCAGTGATGGAGTGTGTGTGTTCTGATATATCAATGAAGAGGATGCAGTGATGGAGTGTCAGTGTACTAATATATTAATGTAGAGGATGCAGTGATGGAGTGTGTGTGTATTGATATATCAATGAAGAGGATGCAGTGATGGAGTGTGAGTGTACTGATATATCAATGAAGAGGATGCAGTGATGGATTATGAGTGTACTGATATATCAATGAAGAGGATGCAGTGATGGAGTGTGAGTGTACTGATATATCAATGAAGAGGACGCAGTGATGGAGTGTGAGTGTACTCATATATTAATGTAGAGGATGCAGTGATGGAGTGTGAGTGTACTGATATATCAATGAAGCGGATGCAGTGATGGCGTGTGAGTGTACTGATATATAAATGAAGAGGATGCAGTGATGGAGTGTGAGTGTACTGATATATCAATGAAGAGGATGCAGTGATGGAGTGTGAGTGTACTGATATATCAATGAAGAGGACGAAGTGATGGAGTGTGAGTGTACTAATATATTAATGAAGCGGATGCAGTGATGGAGTGTGAGTGTACTAATATATTAATGTAGAGGATGCAGTGATGGAGTGTGAGTGTACTGATATATCAATGAAGAGGACGCAGTGATGGAGTGTGAGTTTACTGATATATCAATGAAGAGGATGCAGTGATGGAGTTTGAGTGTACTGATATATCAATGAAGAGGACGCAGTAATGGAGTGTGAGTGTACTGAAATATTAATGAAGCGGATGCAGTGATGGAGTGTGAGTGTACTGATATATCAATGAAGAGGATGCAGTGATGGAGTGTGAGTGTATTGATATATCAATGAAGTGGATGCAGTGATGGAGTGTGAGTGTACTGATGTATTAATGTAGAGGACGCAGTGATGGAGTGTGAGTGTACTGATATATTAATGAAGCGGATGCAGTGATGGAGTGTGAGTGTACTAATATATCAATGAAGAGGATGCAGTGATGGAGTGTGAGTGTACTAATATATTAATGTAGAGGATGCAGTGATGGAGTGTGAGTGTACTGATATATCAATGAAGAGGACGCAGTGATGGAGTGTGAGTGTACTGATATATCAATGTAGAGGACGCAGTGATGGAGTGTGAGTGTATTGATATATTAATGTAGAGGACGCAGTGATGGAGTGTGAGTGTACTGATATATCAATGCAGAGGATGCAGTGATGGAGTGTGAGTGTACTGATATATCAATGAAGAGGATGCAGTGATGGAGTGTGAGTGTATTGATATATCAATGAAGCGGATGCAGTGATGGAGTGTGAGTGTACTGATATATCAATGAAGCGGATGCAGTGATGGAGTGTGAGTGTACTGATATATCAATGAAGTGGATGCAGTGATGGAGTGTGAGTGTACTGATGTATTAATGTAGAGGACGCAGTGATGGAGTGTGAGTGTACTGATATATTAATGAAGCGGATGCAGTGATGGAGTGTGAGTGTACTGATATATTAATGAAGCGGATGCAGCGATGGAGTGTGAGTGTACTAATATATCAATGAAGAGGATGCAGTGATGGAGTGTGAGTGTACTGATATATCAATGTAGAGGATGCAGTGATGGAGTGTGAGTGTACTGATATATTAATGAAGCGGATGCAGTGATGGAGTGTGAGTGTACTAATATATCAATGAAGAGGATGCAGTGATGGAGTGTGAGTGTACTGATATATCAATGTGGAGGATGCAGTGATGGAGTGTGAGTGTACTGATATATCAATGAAGAGGATGCAGTGATGGAGTGTGAGTGTACTGACATCTCAATGAAGAGGATGCAGTGATGGAGTGTGAGTGTACTGATATATCAATGAAGAGGATGCAGTGGTGTAGTGTGAGTGTACTGATATATCAATGAAGAGGATGCAGTGATGAAGTGTGAGTGTACTGACATATCAATGAAGAGGATGCAGTGATGGAGTGTGAGTGTACTGATATATCAATGAAGAGGATGCAGTGATGGAGTGTGAGTGTACTGATATATCAATTAAGCGGATGCAGTGATGGAGTGTGAGTGTACTGATATATCAATGAAGAGGATGCAGTGATGGAGTGTGAGTGTACTAATATATTAATGTCGAGGATGCAGTGATGGAGTGTGAGTGTACTAATATATTAATGTAGAGGATGCAGTGATGGAGTGTGAGTGTACCAATATATTAATGTAGAGGATGCAGTGATGGAGTGTGAGTGTACTGATATATTAATGAAGAGGACGCAGTGATGGAGTGTGAGTGTACTAATATATTAATGTAGAGGATGCAGTGATGGAGTGTGAGTGTGCTGATATATCAATGAAGAGGACGCAGTGATGGAGTGTGAGTGTACTGGTATATTAATGAAGAGGACGCAGTGATGGAGTGTGAGTGTACTAATATATTAATGTAGAGGATGCAGTGACGGAGTGTGAGTGTACTGATATATCAATGAAGAGGATGCAGTGATGGAGTGTGAGTGCACTAATATATTAAGGTAGAGGATGCAGTGATGGAGTGTGCGTGTACTGAAATATTAATGAAGCGGATGCAGTGATGGAGTCTGAGTGTAATAATATATTAATGTACAGGATGCAGCGATGGAGTGTGAGTGTACTGATATATCAATGAAGAGGACGCAGTGATGGAGTGTGAGTGTACTAATATATTAATGTAGAGGATGCAGTGATGGAGTGTGAGTGTACTGATATATCAATGAAGAGGATGCAGTGGTGGAGTGTGAGTGTACTAATATATTAATATAGAGGATGCAGTGATGGAGTGTGAGTGTACTGATATATCAATGAAGAGGATGCAGTGATGGAGTGTGAGTGTACTGATATATCAATGAAGAGGACGCAGTGATGGAGTGTGAGTGTACTGATATATCAATGAAGAGGACGCAGTGATGGAGTGTGTGTGTACTGATATATCAATGAAGAGGATGCAGTGATGGAGTGTGAGTGTACTAATATATCAATGAAGAGGATGCAGTGATGGAGTGTGAGTGTACTGATATATCAATGTAGAGGACGCAGTGATGGAGTGTGAGTGCACTGATATATCAATGAAGAGGATGCAGTGATGGAGTGTGAGTGTACTGATATATCAATGAAAAGGATGCAGTGATGGAGTGTGAGTGTACTGATATATCAATGAAGAGGACGCAGTGATGGAGTGTGAGTGCACTGATATATCAATGAAGAGGACGCAGTGATGGAGTGTGTGTGTACTGATATATCAATGAAGAGGATGCAGTGATGGAGTGTGAGTGTACTAATATATTAATGTAGTGGATGCAGTGATGGAGTGTGTGTGTACTGATATATCAATGAAGAGGATGCAGTGATGGAGTGTGAGTGTACTAATATATTAATGTAGAGGATGCAGTGATGGAGTGTGAGTGTACTGATATATCAATGAAGAGGACGCAGTGATGGAGTGTAAGTATACTGATATATTAATGAAGCGGATGCAGTGATGGAGTGTGAGTGTACTAATATATTAATGTAGAGGATGCAGTGATGGAGTGTGAGTTTACTGATATATCAATGAAGAGGACGCAGTGATGGAGTGTGAGTGTACTGATATATCAATGAAGAGGATGCAGTGATGGAGTGTGAGTGTACTGATATATCAATGAAGAGGATACAGAGATGGAGTGTGAGTGTACTGAAATATTAATGTAGAGGATGCAGTGATGGAGTGTGAGTGTACTAATATATTAATGTAGAGGATGCAGTGATGGAGTGTGAGTGTACTGATATATCAATGAAGAGGACGAAGTGATGGAGTGTGAGCGTACTAATATATTAATGAAGCGGATGCAGTGATGCAGTTTGAGTGTACTAATATATTAATGTAGAGGATGCAGTGATGGAGTGTGAGTGTACTGATATATTAATGTAGAGGATGCAGTGATGGAGTGTGAGTGTACGAATATATTAATGTAGAGGTCGCAGTGATGGAGTGTGAGTGTACTCATATATTAATGTGGAGGATGCAGTGATGGAGTGTGAGTGTACTAATATATTAATGTAGAGGATGCAGTGATGCAGTGTGAGTGCACTGATATATTAATGAAGAGGATGCAGTGATGGAGTGTGAGTGTACTAATATATTAATGTAGAGGATGCAGTGATGGATTGTGAGTGTACTGATATATTAATGTAGAGGAAGCAGTGATGGAGTGTGAGTGTACTGATATATCAATGAAGAGGACGCAGTGATGGAGTGTGAGTGTACTGATATATTAATGAAGCGGATGCAGTGATGGAGTGTGAGTGTACTGATATATCAATGAAGAGGACGCAGTGATGGAGTGTAAGTATACTGATATATTAATGAAGCGGATGCAGTGATGGAGTGTGAGAGTACTGATATATTAATGAGGAGGACGCAGTGATGGAGTATGAGTGTACTGATATATCAATGAAGAGGATGCAGTGATGGAGTGTGAGTGTACTTATATATTAATGAAGAGGACGCAGAGATGGTGTGGAAGTGTACTAATATATTAATGAAGAGGATGCAGTGATGTAGTGTGAATGTACTAATATATTAATGAAGAGGATGCAGTGATGGAGTGTGACTGTACTGATATATTAATTAAGAGGATGCAGTGATGGAGTGTGAGTGTACTAATATATTAATGTAGAGGATGCAGTGATGGAGTGTGAGTGTACTAATATATTAATGTAGAGGATGCAGTGATGGAGTGTGAGTGTACTGATATATTAATGTAGAGGATGCAGTGATGGAGTATGAGTGTACTAATATATTAATGTAGAGGACGCAGTGATGGAGTGTGAGTGTACTAATATAATAATGTAGAGGATGCAGTGATGGAGTGTGATTGTACTAATATATTAATGTAGAGGATGCAGTGATGGAGTGTGAGTGTACTGATATATCAATGAAGAGGATACAGAGATGGAGTGTGAGTGTACTGAAATATTAATGAAGCGGATGCAGTGATGGAGTGTGAGTGTACTGATATATCAATGAAGAGGACGAAGTGATGGAGTGTGAGCGTACTAATATATTAATGAAGCGGTTGCAGTGATGGAGTTTGAGTGTACTGACATATCAATGAAGCGGATGCAGTGATGGAGTGTGAGTGTGCTGATATATCAATGAAGAGGACAAAGTGATGGAGTGTGAGTGTACTAATATATTAATGAAGTGGATGCAGTGATGGAGTGTGAGTGTACTGATATATTAATGTAGAGGATGCAGTGATGGAGTGTGAGTGTACTAATATATTAATGTAGAGGATGCAGTGATGGAGTGTGAGTGTACTAATATATTAATGTAGAGGATGCAGTGATGGAGTGTGAGTGTACTGATATATTAATGTAGAGGATGCAGTGATGGAGTGTGAGTGTACTAATATATTAATGTAGAGGACGCAGTGATGGAGTGTGAGTGTACTAATATAATAATGTAGAGGATGCAGTGATGGAGTGTGAGTGTACTAATATATTAATGTAGAGGATGCAGTGATGGAGTGTGAGTGTACTGATATATCAATGAAGAGGATACAGAGATGGAGTGTGAGTGTACTGAAATATTAATGAAGCGGATGCAGTGATGGAGTGTGAGTGTACTGATATATCAATGAAGAGGACGAAGTGATGGAGTGTGAGCGTACTAATATATTAATGAAGCGGTTGCAGTGATGGTGTTTGAGTGTACTGACATATCAATGAAGCGGATGCAGTGATGGAGTGTGAGTGTGCTGATATATCAATGAAGAGGACAAAGTGATGGAGTGTGAGTGTACTAATATATTAATGAAGTGGATGCAGTGATGGAGTGTGAGTGTACTGATATATCAATGAAGAGGATGCAGTGATGGAGTGTGAGTGTACTGATATATCAATGAAGAGGACGCAGTGATGGAGTGTGAGTGTACTGAAATATTAATGTAGAGGATGCAGTGATGGAGTGTGAGTGTACTGATATATTAATGAAGAGGATGCAGTGATGGAGTGTGAGTGTACTGATATATCAATGAAGAGGATGCAGTGATGGAGTGTGAGTGTACTGATATATCAATGAAGAGGATGCAGTGATGGAGTGTGAGTGTACTGATATATCAATGAAGAGGACGCAGTGATGGAGTGTGAGTGTACTAATATATTAATGAAGAGGATGCAGTGATGGAGTGTGAGTGTACTGATATATTAATGAAGAGGATGCAGTGATGGAGTGTGAGTGTACTAATATATTAATTTAGAGGACGCAGTGATGGAATGTGAGTGTACTGATATATCAATGCAGAGGACGCAGTGATGGAGTGTGAGTGTACTGATATATCAATGAAGCGGATGCAGTGATGGAGTGTGAGTGTACTGATATATCAATGAAGAGGACGCAGTGATGGAGTGTGAGTGTACTGATATATTAATGAAGCGGATGCAGTGATGGAGTGTAAGTGTACTGATATATCAATGAAGAGGACGCAGTGATGGAGTGTGAGTGTACTGATATATTAATGAAGAAGACGCAGTGATGGAGTGTGAGTGTACTGATATATCAATGAAGAGGATGCAGTGATGGAGTGTGAGTGTACTAATATATTAATGAAGAGGACGCAGAGATGGAGTGGGAGTGTACTAATATATTAATGAAGAGGATGCAGTGATGGAGTGTGAATATACTAATATATTAATGAAGAGGATGCAGTGATGGAGTTTGAGTGTACTGATATATTAATGAAGAGGATGCAGTGATGGAGTGTGAGTGTACTAATATATTAATGTAGAGGATGCAGTGATGGAGTGTGAGTGTACTGATATATTAATGTAGAGGATGCAGTGATGGAGTGTGAGTGTACTAATATATTAATGTAGAGGACGCAGTGATGGAGTGTGAGTGTACTAATATATTAATGTAGAGGATGCAGTGATGGAGTGTGAGTGTACTAATATATTAATGTAGAGGATGCAGTGATGGAGTGTGAGTGTACTGATATATTAATGTAGAGGACGCAGTGATGGAGTGTGATGCGCTATCAGTAACTCAAAAGACTGAGATTAAGCGAGTAATTAACAGGCTTTTATTAACAAGAGAATGAAGGTGTGCCTCGAGTGGTCGACCGGTCCAGAATGCAGAGGGACTGTGGAGCAGTCACCTTTATACCTGGACTCGTGGGAGGAGTCAGCCGAGACATGTACAGGCATGTACACAGTGGAATACAAACAGTGGTTTACCACATTCACCCGTTGTTTAAAAATGAGTCCGACGGGGTGAAGTGTATTAAAAGTTAGTGTATTGGAGTCTCTCCGGAGGACTTGTCTGCCGCTGTGATCGACATGGCGACGGCAGGGGTAGTGAATCTTCCGGCGTCGAGTCCCGCTTAAGCTGGGGCACTGCTGTGTAGTCCTCGTAGTTGTCGAGCGGGTCGCAGGGCCCAGGCCCGCCGTCTGCTGGGGCTGGATATCGGGCCGTGGGGGGTGGTGGTAGTGGGTAGTGGGTTACTGCGGACCCCGTGGGTGCGAGGTCTCGTATGGAGACTGTGTCCTCCCGCCCGTCCTGGTACGCAATATAAGCATACTGGTGGTTGGCGTGGAGGAGGTCGACCCTTTCGACCAGGGGGTCCGTTTTATGGGTCCTCACGTGTCTTCTCAGTAGGACCGGCCCTGGGGACGTCAGCCATGGCGGGTAGCGATGTCCCCGATGTGGACTTCCTTGGGAAGACAAACATTTTCTCATGAGGGGTGGCGTTAGTGGCAGTGCAGAGCAGTGACCGAATAGAGTGGAGCGCATCGGGGAGCACATCCTGCCAGCGGGAGTTCGGAAGGCCCCTAGACTTTAAGGCTAGCAGCGCGGCCTTCCAAACTGTCGCATTCTCTCTTTCCACCTGTCCGTTCCCCCGGGGGTTGTAACTGGTGGTCCTGCTTGTGGCAATACCCCTAGCGAGCAGGTACTGACGGAGTTCATCGCTCATAAACGATGAGCCCCGGTCGCAATGGATATAGCTGGGGAAACCGAACAGGGTGAAGAGGTCGTTCAGACATTTAATGACTGTGGCACTGGTCATGTCCGGGCAGGGGATGGCGAACGGGAAACGGGAGTACTCATCAATAATGTTGAGGAAGTACACATTGCGGTCGGAGGAGGGGAGAGGCCCTTTAAAATCAACGCTCAGGCGCTCGAAGGGGCGAGTGGCTTTTATCAGGTGAGCCCTGTCTGGTCTATAAAAGTGCGGTTTGCACTCAGCGCAGACTTGGCAGTTCCTGGTCATGGTCTTGACCTCCTCAATGGAGTAAGGCAGGTTGCGGGCCTTGATGAAGTGGAAGAACCTGGTGACCCCCGGGTGGCAGAGGTCATTGTGGAGGGCCCGCAGTCTATCGATCTGCGCGCTGGCACAGGTGCCACGCGATAGAGCATCCGGGGGTTCATTGAGCTTCCCAGGCCGGTACAAGATCTCGTAATTGTAGGTGGAAAGTTCGATTCTCCACCTCAAGACCTTGTCGTTTTTGATTTTGCCCCTCTGCTTGTTGTTAAACATAAACGCAACTGAACGCTGGTCAGTGAGCAGGGTAAATCGTTTTCCGGCCAGGTAGTGCCTCCAATGACGCACAGCCTCCACAATAGCCTGGGCCTCCTTC
The DNA here is from genome assembly GCF_052327205.1 of Somniosus microcephalus. NCBI lineage: Eukaryota > Metazoa > Chordata > Chondrichthyes > Squaliformes > Somniosidae > Somniosus > Somniosus microcephalus. The sequence goes on along the minus strand of NC_140993.1, from coordinate 66,563,260 downwards.
TCAACAGCGGAGTGTCTGGTCTCCGGGCCCTGGAGGGTTCGTGAAAAGAAGGCCACGGGTCTCCCCGCCTGATTAAGGGTAGCGGCCAGGGCAAAGTCGGACACGTCGCTTTCCACCTGGAAGGGGATGGATTCGTCCACTGTGTGCATGGTGGCTTTGGCAATGTCTTCCTTGATACGGTGGAAGGCTAAGCGGGCCTCTGCCGTCACGGGAAAAGAGGTGGACTTGATCAGCGGACGGGCCTTGTCCGCATAGTAGGGGACCCACTGGGCGTAATAAGAGAAAAACCCTAGGCACCTCTTCAGGGCCTTGAGGCAGTGGGGTAGTGGGAGTTCCATAAGGGGACGCATCCGGTCGGGGTCGGGACCGATGACTCCGTGTTCCACAACACAGCCAAGGATGGCGAGGCGGGTTGTGCGGAATATGCACTTCTCCTTGTTATACGTCAGGTTGAGGAGTTTGGCGGTGCAGAGGAATTTTTCGAGGTTTGCGTCATGGTCCTGCAAGTCATGGCCACAGATGGTCACATTGTCCAGATATGGGAAGGTGGCCTGCAACGCATTTTGATCGACCATCCGGTCCATCTCCCTTTGGAAGACGGAGACCCCATTGGTGATGCCAAAGGGAACCCTAAGGAAGTGATAGAGGCGGCCGTTTGCCTCAAAGGCAGTATACTGGCGGTCCTCAGAGCGGATAGGGAGCTGGTGGTACGCTGATTTCAGGTCAATGGTCGAGAAGACGCAGTACTGCGCGATCTGGTTGACCATATCAGCTATACGGGGGAGTGGGTAAGCGTCCAGCAGGGTGTAGCGATTTATTGTCTGGCTGTAGTCGATGACCAGGCGCTGCTTCTCGCCGGTCTTAACGACCACAACCTGGGCTCGCCAGGGGCTGTTGCTGCCCTCAATAATCCCCTCCTTCAGGAGCCGCTCCACTTCGGTTTTAATGAAAACCCTGTCCCCGGCACTGTATCGCCTGCTCTTTGTGGAGATGGGCTTACAGTCGGGGGTGAGGTTAGCACACAGTAGGGGGGGGGTGACTCTAAGTGTGGAGAGGTTGCACCTGGTGCGCGGCGGGCAATTTGGAAGCTGCTGGCTGCGGACTGTGAGTGGGGGGAGGGGTCCACCGTACGCCATCGTAACACTTTTGGGGTGGCACTGGAAATCTAACCCCAGTAGAACGGCAGCGCAGAGGTGGGGCAGGACCAGAAGTTTAAAATTATCGTACACAGTCCCGTCTACTACGAGTGTCACCACGCAGTAGCCGCCAATGTCCGCCGACTGGGACTCAGAGGCCATAGAAATCCGCTGGTGCGCAGGCAGGACTGGGAGTGAGCAACGCCGCACCGTGTCGGGGTGGATGAAGCTCTCCGTGCTCCCAGAGTCAAAAAGGCAGATTGTTTCGTGACCATTTACCTTAATGTCCATTGTGGACCGGGCCAGCTGGTGCGGTCTCGCTTGGTCCAGCGTAACGGAGGCCATCGTAGGGGTCGGTGTGTCGCTGCAGGTAGCAGATGAGGCAGTGTTGGGGGCCTGCTGCGTCCCGGCTGTCGTCCAAGATGGCGGCATCCATGATCCCCATGTGGCTGGAGGCGTCCAAAATGGCTGCTGTTCCGGTGGTTCACACATGGCTGGGGAGGCCCAAGATGGCGGCCCGCACGGCCCACATGCGGCGCTGCTGGGGTTCGGGGTGGCTTTGGCCCTGCAGACGCTGGTGTAATGTCCTTTCTTCCCGCAGCCCGAGCAGATCGCATTTTTCGCCGGGCAGCGCGCTCTGTGGTGTTTGGTCTGGCCACACAAGTAGCATTTCTGGCCTTGGGGCACTGCTGTCTGGCCTTGGGACACTGCTGCGGTAGTTGGGCCGTTGCTGGGATGTGGCTGGGGTGGCACGGCGCTATGAGGCGGTCCTACCGTGTCCCAGGCTGTCGTTCCCCGCGGCGTCCACGGTGCAGAGGAGTAGGCGTCCATGCCCCGGTAGGCTGCGTCCAATGATAGTGCGAGTTCAGAGGCCTTGTTGAGATCGAGGTCACTCTGCTCCAACAGTCGCTGTCGGGTGTAATTGGACCTGTGGCCCGCTACAAAAGCGTCTCGGATAAGTTCCTCTGTGTACACGGCGGCCTTTACATCCTTACAACCACAGGCCCGGCCAAGCACAGACAGTGCCTGAAGGTATTCCTCGGTCGATTCCCCAGGTTGTTGTTCACGACTCCCCAGGAGGTGCCTATCGTACACCTCGTTCACTGGGCACGTGTACTGGTCCTTGAGGAGCTTGATAGCATCTGCGTACGAGGTCGCGTCCTGGATGACCGAGTACACTCGGTGGTTCACTTTGGAGGTCAGGACATCCAATTTGTCCTCGTCCGATTTGACCGTTTCAGCGGAGGCGATCAGAAATTTTCAAAACACCTAAGCCAGTGAGTAAACTTGGTGGATGAGTCCGCCTCCCGATGATCTAAGTCCAGGCATGCTGGTGTGAGGATCTTCTCCATTATAAAATCTTGTTAATAAAATTGATGCGCTATCAATAACTCAAAAGACTGAGATTAAGCGAGTAATTAACAGGCTTTTATTAACAAGAGAATGAAGGTGTGCCTCGAGTGGTCGACCGGTCCAGAATGCAGAGGGACTGTGGAGCAGTCACCTTTGTACCTGGACTCGTGGTAGGAGTCAGCCGAGACATGTACAGGCATGTACACAGTGGAATACAAACAGTGGTTTACCACAGAGTGTGAGTGTACTGATATATCAATGAAGAGGATGCAGTGATGGAGTGTGAGTGTACTGATATATTAATGAAGCGGATGCAGTGATGGAGTGTGAGTGTACTGATATATTAATGAAGCGGATGCAGTGATGGAGTGTGAGCGTACTAATATATTAATGTGGAGGATGCAGTGATGGAGTGTGAGTGTACTGATATATTAATGAAGAGGATGCAGTGATGGAGTGTGAGTGTACTAATATATTAATGCATAGGATGCAGTGATGGAGTGTGAGTGTACCAATATATTAATGAAGAAGATGCAGTGATGGAGTGTGAGTGTACTAATATATTAATGTAGAGGATGCAGTGATGGAGTGTGAGTGTACTGATATATTAATGAAGCGGATGCAGTGATGGAGTCTGTGTGTATGGATATATCAATGAAGAGGACGCAGTGATGGAGTGTGAGTGTACTGATATATCAATGAAGAGGACGCAGTGATGGAGTGTGAGTGTACTAATATATTAATGTAGAGGATGCAGTGATGGAGTGTGAGTGTACTGATATATCAATGAAGAGGATGCAGTGATGGAGTGTGAGTGTACTAATATATTAATGTAGAGGATGCAGTGATGGAGTGTGAGTGTACTAATATATTAATGTAGAAGATGCAGTGATGGAGTGTGAGTGTACTAATATATTAATGTAGAAGATGCAGTGATGGAGTGTGAGTGTACTGATATATTAATGTAGATGCAGTGATGGAGTGTGAGTGTACTAATATATTAATAAAGAGGATGCAGTGATGGAGTGTGAGTGTACTAATATATTAATGTAGAGGATGCAGTGATGGAGTGTGAGAGTACTGATATATTAATGAAGAGGACGCAGTGATGGAGTGTGAGTGTACTGATATATTAATGAAGTGGATGCAGTGATGGAGTGTGAGTGTACTGATATATTAATGAAGAGGATGCAGTGATGGAGTGTGAGTGTACTAATATATCAATGAAGAGGATGCAGTGATGGAGTGTGAGTGCACTGATATATTAATGAAGTGGATGCAGTGATGGAGTGTGAGTGTACTGATATATTAATGTAGCGGATGCAGTGATGGAGTGTCAGTGCACTGATATATTAATGTAGAGGATGCAGTGATGGCGTGTGAGTGTACTGATATATTAATGTAGAGGATGCAGTGATGGCGTGTGAGTGTACTGATATATTAATGAAGAGGATGCAGTGATGGAGTGTGAGTGTACTGATATATTAATGAAGAGGATGCAGTGATGGAGTGTGAGTGTACTGATATATTAATGTAGAGAATGCAGTGATGGCGTGTGAGTGTACTGATATATTAATGAAGGGGACGCAGTGATGGCGTGTGAGTGTACTGATATATTAATGGAGAGGATGCAGTGATGGAGTGTGAGTGTACTGATATATTAATGAAGAGGACGCAGTGATGGAGTGTGAGTGTACTGATATATTAATGAAGAGGATGCAGTGATGGAGTGTGAGTGTACTAATATATCAATGAAGAGGACGTAGTGATGGAGTGTGAGTGTACTAATATATTAATGAAGAGGACGCAGTGAGGGAGTGTGAGTGTACTGATATATTAATGAAGCGGATGCAGTGATGGAGTGTGAGTGTACTGATATATTAATGAAGCAGATGCAGTGATGGCGTGTGAGTGTACTGACATATTAATGAAGAGGACGCAGTGATGGCGTGTGAGTGTACTGATATATTAATGAAGAGGATGCAGTGATCAAGTGTGAGTGTACTAATATATTAATGTAGAGGATGCAGTGATGGAGTGTGAGTGTACTAATATATTAATGTAGAGGATGCAGTGACGGAGTGTGAGTGCACTAATATATTAATGTAGAAGATGCAGTGATGGAGTGTGAGTGTACTAATATATTAATGTAGAAGATGCAGTGATGGAGTGTGAGTGTACTAATATATTAATGTAGAAGATGCAGTGATGGAGTGTGAGTGTACTGATATATTAATGAAGATGCTGCAGTGATGGAGTGTGAGTGTACTAATATATTAATAAAGAGGATGCAGTGATGGAGTGTGAGTGTACTAATATATTAATGTAAAGGATGCAGTGATGGAGTGTGAGTGTACTGATATATTAATGAAGAGGACGCAGTGATGGAGTGTGAGTGTACTGATATATTAATGAAGAGGATGCAGTGATGGAGTGTGAGTGTACTAATATATCAATGAAGAGGATGCAGTGATGCAGTGTGAGTGCACTGATATATTAATGAAGTGGATGCAGTGATGGAGTGTGAGTGTACTGATATATTAATGAAGAGGATGCAGTGATGGAGTGTGAGTGTACTAATATATCAATTAAGAGGACGTAGTGATGGAGTGTGAGTGTACTAATATATTAATGAAGAGGACGCAGTGAGGGAGTGTGAGTGTACTGATATATTAATGAAGCGGATGCAGTGATGGAGTATGAGTGTACTGATATATTAATGATGCGGATGCAGTGATGGCATGTGAGTGTACTGACATATTAATGAAGAGGACGCAGTGATGGCGTGTCAGTGTACTGATATATTAATGAAGAGGATGCAGTGATGGAGTGTGAGTGTATTAATATATTAATGTAGAGGATGCAGTGATGGAGTGTGAGTGTACTGATATATTAATGTAGAGGATGCAGTGATGGAGTGTGAGTGTACTGATATATTAATGTAGAGGATGCAGTGATGGAGTGTGAGTGTAATGATATATTAATGAAGAGGACGCAGTGATGGAGTGTGAGTGTACTGATATATTAATGTAGAGGATGCAGTGATGGAGTGTGAGTGTACTGATATATTAATGTAGCGGATGCAGTGATGGAGTGTGAGTGTACTGATATATTAATGTAGAGGATGCAGTGATGGAGTGTGAGTGTACTGATATATTAATGTAGAGGATGCAGTGATGGAGTGTGAGTGTACTGATATATTAATGTAGAGGATGCAGTGATGGCGTGTGAGTGTACTGATATATTAATGTAGAGGATGCAGTGACGGCGTGTGAGTGTACTGATATATTAATGAAGAGGATGCAGTGATGGAGTGTGAGTGTACTGATATATTAATGAAGAGGATGCAGTGATGGAGTGTGAGTGTACTAATATATTAATGTAGAGGATGCAGTGATGGAGTGTGAGTGTACTGATATATTAATGTAGAGGATGCAGTGATGGAGTGTGAGTGTACTGATATATTAATGTAGAGGATGCAGTGATGGAGTGTGAGTGTAATGATATATTAATGAAGAGGACGCAGTGATGGAGTGTGAGTGTACTGATATATAAATGTAGAGGATGCAGTGATGGAGTGTGAGTGTACTGATATATTAATGTAGCGGATGCAGTGATGGAGTGTGAGTGTACTGATATATTAATGTAGAGGATGCAGTGATGGAGTGTGAGTGTACTGATATATTAATGTAGAGGATGCAGTGATGGCGTGTGAGTGTACTGATATATTAATGTAGAGGATGCAGTGATGGAGTGTGAGTGTACTGATATATTATTGAAGAGGATGCAGTGATGGAGTGTGAGTGTACTAATATATTAATGTAGAGGATGCAGTGATGGAGTGTGAGTGTACTGATATATTAATGTAGAGGATGCAGTGATGGAGTGTGAGTGTACTGATATATTAATGTAGAGGATGCAGTGATGGAGTGTGAGTGTAATGATATATTAATGAGGAGGACGCAGTGATGGAGTGTGAGTGTACTGATATATTAATGTACAGGATGCAGTGATGGAGTGTGAGTGTACTGATATATTAATGTAGCGGATGCAGTGATGGAGTGTCAGTGTACAGATATATTAATGTAGAGGATGCAGTGATGGAGTGTGAGTGTACTGATATATTAATGAAGAGGACGCAGTGATGGAGTGTGAGTGTACTGATATATTAATGAAGAGGATGCAGTGATGGAGTGTGAGTGTACTAATATATCAATGAAGCGGACGTAGTGATGGAGTGTGAGTGTACGAATATATTAATGAAGAGGACGCAGTGAGGGAGTGTGAGTGTACTGATATATTAATGAAGCGGATGCAGTGATGGAGTGTGAGTGTACTGATATATTAATGAAGCGGATGCAGTGATGGCGTGTGAGTGTACTGAAATATTAATGAAGAGGACGCAGTGATGGCGTGTGAGTGTACTGATATATTAATGAAGAGGATGCAGTGATGGAGTGTGAGTGTACTATTATATTAATGTAGAGGATGCAGTGATGGAGTGTGAGTGTACTGATATATTAATGTAGAGGATGCAGTGATGGAGTGTGAGTGTACTGATATGTCAATGAAGAGGATGCAGTGATGGAGTGTGAGTGGACTGATATATCAATGTAGAGGATGCAGTGATGGAGTGTGAGTGTACTGATATATCAATGTAGAGGATGCAGTGATGGAGTGTGAGTGTACTGATATATCAATGAAGAGGATGCAGTGATGGAGTGTGAGTGTACTGATATATTAATGAAGAGGATGCAGTGATGGAGTGTGAGTGTACTAATATATCAATGAAGAGGATGCACTGATATATTAATGAAGTGGATGCAGTGATGGAGTGTGAGTGTACTGATATATTAATGAAGAGGATGCAGTGATGGAGTGTGAGTGTACTAATATATCAATGAAGAGGACGTAGTGATGGAGTGTGAGTGTACTAATATATTAATGAAGAGGACGCAGTGAGGGAGTGTGAGTGTACTGATATATTAATGAAGCGGATGCAGTGATGGAGTGTGAGTGTACTGATATATTAATGATGCGGATGCAGTGATGGCGTGTGAGTGTACTGACATATTAATGAAGAGGACGCAGTGATGGCGTGTGAGTGTACTGATATATTAATGAAGAGGATGCAGTGATGGAGTGTGAGTGTACTAATATATTAATGTAGAGGATGCAGTGATGGAGTGTGAGTGTACTGATATATTAATGTAGAGGATGCAGTGATGGAGTGTGAGTGTACTGATATATTAATGTAGAGGATGCAGTGATGGAGTGTGAGTGTAATGATATATTAATGAAGAGGACGCAGTGATGGAGTGTGAGTGTACTGATATATTAATGTAGAGGATGCAGTGATGGAGTGTGAGTGTACTGATATATTAATGTAGCGGATGCAGTGATGAAGTGTGAGTGTACTGATATATTAATGTAGAGGATGCAGTGATGGAGTGTGAGTGTACTGATATATTCATGTGGAGGATGCAGTGATGGAGTGTGAGTGTACTGATATATTAATGTAGAGGATGCAGTGATGGCGTGTGAGTGTACTGATATATTAATGTAGAGGATGCAGTGATGGCGTGTGAGTGTACTGATATATTAATGAAGAGGATGCAGTGATGGAGTGTGAGTGTACTGATATATTATTGAAGAGGATGCAGTGATGGAGTGTGAGTGTACTAATATATTAATGTAGAGGATGCAGTGATGGAGTGTGAGTGTACTGATATATTAATGTAGAGGATGCAGTGATGGAGTGTGAGTGTACTGATATATTAATGTAGAGGATGCAGTGATGGCGTGTGAGTGTACTGATATATTAATGAAGAGGACGCAGTGATGGAGTATGAGTGTACTGATATATTAATGAAGAGGATGCAGTGATGGAGTGTGAGTGTACTAATATATCAATGAAGAGGACGTAGTGATGGAGTGTGAGTGTACTAATATATTAATGAAGAGGACGCAGTGAGGGAGTGTGAGTGTACTGATATATTAATGAAGCGGATGCAGTGATGGAGTGTGAGTGTACTGATATATTAATGAAGCGGATGCAGTGATGGCGTGTGAGTGTACTGACATATTAATGAAGAGGGCGCAGTGATGGCGTGTGAGTGTACTGATATATTAATAAAGAGGATGCAGTGATGGAGTGTGAGTGTACTAATATATTAATGTAGAGGATGCAGTGATGGAGTGTGAGTGGACTGATATGTCAATGAAGAGGATGCAGTGATGGAGTGTGAGTGGACTGATATATCAATGTAGAGGATGCAGTGATGGAGTGTGAGTGTACTGATATATCAATGTAGAGGATGCAGTGATGGAGTGTGAGTGTACTGATATATCAATGAAGAGGATGCAGTGAGGGAGTGTGAGTGTACTGATATATTAATGAAGAGGCTGCAGTGATGGAGTGTGAGTGTACTAATATATTAATGAAGAGGATGCAGTGATGGAGTGTGAGTGTACTAATATATTAATGTAGAGGATGCAGTGATGGAGCGTGAGTGTACTGATATATTAATGAAGTGGATGCAGTGATGGAGTGTGAGTGTACTGATATATTAATGAAGAGGATGCAGTGATGGAGTGTGAGTGTACTAATATATCAATGAAGAGGATGCAGTGATGAAGTGTGAGTGTACTAATATATCAATGAAGAGGACGTAGTGATGGAGTGTGAGTGTACTAATATATTAATGAAGAGGACGCAGTGATGGAGTGTGAGTGTACTGATATATTAATGAAGCGGATGCAGTGATGGAGTGTGAGTGTACTGATATATTAATGAAGCGGATGCAGTGATGGCGTGTGAGTGTACTGATATATTAATGAAGAGGACGCAGTGATGGCGTGTGAGTGTACTGATATATTAATGAAGAGGATGCAGTGATGGAGTGTGAGTGTACTAATATATTAATGTAGAGGATGCAGTGATGGAGTGTGAGTGTACTGATATATTAATGTAGAGGATGCAGTGATGGAGTGTGAGTGTACTGATATATTAATATAGAGGATGCAGTGATGGAGTGTGAGTGTAATGATATATTAATGTAGAGGATGCAGTGATGGAGTGTGAGTGTACTGATATATCAATGTAGAGGATGCAGTGATGGAGTGTGAGTGTACTGATATATCAATGAAGAGGATGCAGTGATGGAGTGTGAGTGTACTGATATATTAATGAAGAGGACGCAGTGATGGTGTGTGAGTGTACTGATATATTAATGAAGAGGATGCAGTGATGGAGTGTGAGTGTACTAATATATCAATGAAGAGGACGTAGTGATGGAGTGTGACTGTACTAATATATTAATGAAGAGGACGCAGTGAGGGAGTGTGAGTGTACTGATATATCAATGAAGAGGATGCAGTGATGGAGTGAGTGTACTGATATATTAATGTAGAGGATGCAGTGATGGAGTGTGAGTGTACTGATATATCAATGTAGAGGATGCAGTGATGGAGTGTGAGTGTACTGATATATCAATGAAGAGGATGCAGTGATGGAGTGTGAGTGTACTGATATATTAATGAAGAGGACGCACTGATGGAGTGTGAGTGTACTGATATATTAATGAAGAGGGTGCAGTGATGGAGTGTGAGTGTACTAATATATCAATGAAGAGGACGTAGTGATGGAGTGTGAGTGTACTAATATATTAATGAAGAGGACGCAGTGAGGGAGTGTGAGTGTACTGATATATTAATGAAGCGGATGCAGTGATGGAGTGTGAGTGTACTGATATATTAATGAAGCGGATGCAGTGGTGGCGTGTGAGTGTACTGACATATTAATGAAGAGGACGCAGTGATGGCGTGTGAGTGTACTGATACATTAATGAAGAGGATGCAGTGATGGAGTGTGAGTGTACTATTATATTAATGTAGAGGATGCAGTGATGGAGTGTGAGTGTACTGATATATTAATGTAGAGGATGCAGTGATGGAGTGTGAGTGTACTGATATGTCAATGAAGAGGATGCAGTGATGGAGTGTGAGTGGACTGATATATCAATGTAGAGGATGCAGTGATGGAGTGTGAGTGTACTGATATATCAATGTAGAGGATGCAGTGATGGAGTGTGAGTGTACTGATATGTCAATGAAGAGGATGCAGTGATGGAGTGTGAGTGTACTGATATATTAATGAAGAGGATGCAGTGATGGAGTGTGAGTGTACTAATATATCAATGAAGAGGATGCAGTGATGGAGTGTGAGTGCACTGATATATTAATGAAGTGGATGCAGTGATGGAGTGTGAGTGTACTGATATATTAATGAAGAGGATGCAGTGATGGAGTGTGAGTGTACTAATATATCAATGAAGAGGACGTAGTGATGGAGTGTGAGTGTACTAATATATTAATGAAGAGGACGCAGTGAGGGAGTGTGAGTGTACTGATATATTAATGAATCGGATGCAGTGATGGAGTGTGAGTGTACTGATATATTAATGTCGAGGATGCAGTGATGGAGTGTGAGTGAACTGATATATTAATGTAGAGGATGCAGTGATGGAGTGTGAGTGTAATGATATATTAATGAAGAGGACGCAGTGATGGAGTGTGAGTGTACTGATATATTAATGTAGAGGATGCAGTGATGGAGTGTGAGTGTACTGATATATTAATGTAGCGGATGCAGTGATGAAGTGTGAGTGTACTGATATATTAATGTAGAGGATGCAGTGATGGAGTGTGAGTGTACTGATATATTAATGTAGAGGATGCAGTGATGGAGTGTGAGTGTACTGATATATTATTGAAGAGGATGCAGTGATGGAGTGTGAGTGTACTAATATATTAATGTAGAGGATGCAGTGATGGAGTGTGAGTGTACTGATATATTAATGTAGAGGATGCAGTGATGGAGTGTGAGTGTACTGATATATTAATGTAGAGGATGCAGTGATGGAGTGTGAGTGTAATGATATATTAATGAGGAGGACGCAGTGATGGAGTGTGAGTGTACTGATATATCAATGTAGAGGATGCAGTGATGGAGTGTGAGTGTACTGATATATTAATGTAGCGGATGCAGTGATGGAGTGTCAGTGTACTGATATATTAATGTAGAGGATGCAGTGATGGAGTGTGAGTGTACTGATATATTAATGTAGAGGATGCAGTGATGGAGTGTGAGTGTTCTGATATATTAATGTAGAGGATGCAGTGATGGCGTGTGAGTGTACTGATATATTAATGTAGAGGTTGCAGTGATGGCGTGTGAGTGTACTGATATATTAATGAAGAGGATGCAGTGATGGAGTGTGAGTGTACTGATATATTAATGAAGAGGATGCAGTGATGGAGTGTGAGTGTACTGATATATTAATGTAGAGGATGCAGTGATGGCGTGTGAGTGTACTGATATATTAATGAAGAGGACGCAGTGATGGCGTGTGAGTGTACTGATATATTAATGGAGAGGATGCAGTGATGGAGTGTGAGTATACTGATATATTAATGAAGAGGACGCAGTGATGGAGTATGAGTGTACTGATATATTAATGAAGAGGATGCAGTGATGGAGTGTGAGTGTACTAATATATCAATGAAGAGGACGTAGTGATGGAGTGTGAGTGTACTAATATATTAATGAAGAGGACGCAGTGAGGGAGTGTGAGTGTACTGATATATTAATGAAGCGGATGCAGTGATGGAGTGTGAGTGTACTGATATATTAATGAAGCGGATGCAGTGATGGCGTGTGAGTGTACTGACATATTAATGAAGAGGGCGGAGTTATGGCGTGTGAGTGTACTGATATATTAATGAAGAGGATGCAGTGATGGAGTGTGAGTGTACTGATATATTAATGTAGAGGATGCAGTGATGGAGTGTGAGTGTACTGATATGTCAATGAAGAGGATGCAGTGATGGAGTGTGAGTGTACTGATATATTAATGAAGAGGATGCAGTGATGGAGTGTGAGTGTACTGATATATTAATGTAGAGGATGCAGTGATGGAGTGTGAGTGTACTGATATGTCAATGAAGAGGATGCAGTGATGGCGTGTGAGTGTACTGATATATTAATGAAGAGGATGCAGTGATGGAGTGTCAGTGTACTGATATATTAATGAAGAGGCTGCAGTGATGGAGTGTGAGTGTACTAATATATTAATGAAGAGGATGCAGTGATGGAGTGTGAGTGTACTGATATATTAATGTAGAGGATGCAGTGATGGAGTGTGAGTGTACTGATATGTCAATGAAGAGGATGCAGTGATGGAGTGTGAGTGGACTGATATATCAATGTAGAGGATGCAGTGATGGAGTGTGAGTGTACTGATATATCAATGTAGAGGATGCAGTGATGGAGTGTGAGTGTACTGATATATCAATGAAGAGGATGCAGTGATGGAGTGTGAGTGTACTGATATATTAATGAAGAGGCTGCAGTGATGGAGTGTGAGTGTACTAATATATTAATGAAGAGGATGCAGTGATGGAGTGTGAGTGTACTAATATATTAATGTAGAGGATGCAGTGATGGAGCGTGAGTGTACTGATATATTAATGAAGTGGATGCAGTGATGGAGTGTGAGTGTACTGATATATTAATGAAGAGGATGCAGTGATGGAGTGTGAGTGTACTAATATATCAATGAAGAGGATGCAGTGATGGAGTGTGAATGCACTGATATATTAATGAAGTGGATGCAGTGATGGAGTGTGAGTGTACTGATATATTAATGAAGAGGATGCAGTGATGGAGTGTGAGTGTACTAATATATCAATGAAGAGGACGTAGTGATGGAGTGTGAGTGTACTAATATATTAATGAAGAGGACGCAGTGATGGAGTGTGAGTGTACTGATATATTAATGAAGCGGATGCAGTGATGGAGTGTGAGTGTACTGATATATTAATGAAGCGGATGCAGTGATGGCGTGTGAGTGTACTGATATATTAATGAAGAGGACGCAGTGATGGCGTGTGAGTGTACTGATATATTAATGAAGAGGTTGCAGTGATGGAGTGTGAGTGTACTAATATATTAATGTAGAGGATGCAGTGATGGAGTGTGAGTGTACTGATATATTAATGTAGAAGATGCAGTGATGGAGTGTGAGTGTACTGATATATTAATGTAGAGGATGCAGTGATGGAGTGTGAGTGTAATGATATATTAATGAAGAGGACGCAGTGATGGAGTGTGAGTGTACTGACATATTAATGTAGAGGATGCAGTGATGGAGTGTGAGTGTACTGATATATTAATGTAGCGGATGCAGTGATGGAGTGTGAGTGTACTGATATATTAATGTAGAGGATGCAGTGATGGAGTGTGAGTGTACTGATATATTAATGTAGAGGATGCAGTGATGGAGTGTGAGTGTACTGATATATTAATGTAGAGGATGCAGTGATGGAGTGTGAGTGTACTGATATATTAATGTAGAGGATGCAGTGATGCAGTGTGAGTGTACTGATATATTAATGAAGAGGATGCAGTGATGGAGTGTGAGTGTACTGATATATTAATGAAGAGGATGCAGTGATGGAGTGTGAGTGTACTGATATATTAATGTAGAGGATGCAGTGATGGCGTGTGAGTGTACTGATATATTAATGAAGAGGACGCAGTGATGGCGTGTGAGTGTACTGATATATTAATGAAGAGGATGCAGTGATGGAGTGTGAGTGTACTGATATATTAATGAAGAGGATGCAGTGATGGAGTGTGAGTGTACTAATATTTCAATGAAGAGGACGTAGTGATGGAGTGTGAGTGTACTAATATATTAATGAAGAGGACGCAGTGATGGAGTGTGAGTGTACTGATATATTAATGAAGCGGATGCAGTGATGGAGTGTGAGTGTACTGATATATTAATGAAGCGGATGCAGTGATGGCGTGTGAGTGTACTGATATATTAATGAAGAGGACGCAGTGATGGCGTGTGAGTGTACTGATATATTAATGAAGAGGATGCAGTGATGGAGTGTGAGTGTACTAATATATTAATGTAGAGGATACAGTGATGGAGTGTGAGTGTACTGATATATTAATGTAGAGGATGCAGTGATGGAGTGTGAGTCTACTGATATATTAATGTAGAGGATGCAGTGATGGAGTGTGAGTGTACTGATATATTAATGTAGAGGATGCAGTGATGGAGTGTGAGTGTAATGATATATTAATGAAGAGGACGCAGTGATGGAGTGTGAGTGTACTGACATATTAATGTAGAGGATGCAGTGATGGAGTGTGAGTGTACTGATATATTAATGTAGCGGATGCAGTGATGGAGTGTGAGTGTACTGATATATTAATGTAGAGGATGCAGTGATGGAGTGTGAGTGTTCTGATATATTAATGTAGAGGATGCAGTGATGGAGTGTGAATGTACTGATATATTAATGTAGAGGATGCAGTGATGGAGTGTGAGTGTACTGATATATTAATGTAGAGGATGCAGTGATGCAGTGTGAGTGTACTGATATATTAATGAAGAGCATGCAGTGATGGAGTGTGAGTGTTCTGATATATTAATGAAGAGGATGCAGTGATGGAGTGTGAGTGTACTGATATATTAATGTAGAGGATGCAGTGATGGCGTGTGAGTGTACTGATATATTAATGAAGAGGACGCAGTGATGGCGTGTGAGTGTACTGATATATTAATGAAGAGGATGCAGTGATGGCGTGTGAGTGTACTGATATATTAATGAAGAGGACGCAGTGATGGAGTGTGAGTGTACTGATATGTCAATGAAGAGGATGCAGTGATGGAGTGTGAGTGTACTGATATATCAATGAAGAGGATGCAGTGATGGAATGTGAGTGTACTGATATATCAATGTAGAGGATGCAGTGATGGAATGTGAGTGTACTGATATATCAATGTAGAGGATGCAGTGATGGAGTGTGAGTGTACTGATATATCAATGAAGAGGATGCAGTGATGGAGTGTGAGTGTACTGATATATCAATGTGGAGGATGCAGTGATGGAGTGTGAGTGTACTGATATGTCAATGAAGAGGATGCAGTGATGGAGTGTGAGTGTACTGATATATCAATGAAGAGGATGCAGTGATGGAGTGTGAGTGTACTGATATATCAATGAAGAGGATGCAGTGATGGAGTGTGAGTGTACTGATATATCAATGAAGAGGATGCAGTGATGGAGTGTGAGTGTACTGATATATTAATGTAGAGGATGCAGTGATGGAGTGTGAGTGTACTAATATATTAATGTAGAGGATGCAGTGATGGAGTGTGAGTGTACTAATATATTAATGTAGAGGATGCAGTGATGGAGTGTGAGTGTACTAATACATTAATGTAGAGGATGCAGTGATGGACGTCAAAGGTCCCAGGGCACCATTTTTGAACAGCAAGGAAGTTCTCAGTGTCCTGGCCAATATTTAGCTCTCAATCAACATCACTAAAGCAGATTAACTCGTCATTATCTCAGTGCTGTCGGTGGGCCCTTGCTGTGCGCAAATTGGCTTTGCTGTCTCCTACATTACTACAGTGCCCATACGTCAAAAAATACTTCATTAGCTATGAAGTGCTTTGGGACATTGTGAGGTCATGAAATGCGCTATATAAATGCTCGTTTTTTCTCTCTTAGCTGGGATAGCTTCAGAACCAGGTACCTTCCATTTTGAGAACAGATGGATGCTGATGCAGCCTCTGAGATAGTAGTTTCTTTTGCAAGGATATAGTTAATGTCACACTGAGGCCTCATCAATTATTTCTGTTTTGTGACTTTAGTAGGTTGTCGAAATGGTCAGCCCATCTTTTCAGGATCTGATTTTTGTGTGTAAGAAGGGTAGTTCCATCATTGCTCATAACAGGGTCGGAGCCACTAGATTGTGTGCCATATACTGTCTGAAGCATATTATTTTGTCAACATAAGACTGCAATTCATCTGCCTTTTTGCTCCACCAGGTGTCACACATATTCCTTAGTTCAGTCTGGACTTGTTTCCGAATGTCATCAGCTTGCTTCTTCTTGGTTGATGACTTGTCCTTTCTCCACGATGACAGCTGCTGGTGTTTGTCATCAAGTAACCTTTTTATGTCATCATTATTTTCATCCAAGCCGTCCTGACAGTTTGGCCCAAAGCTGCATTGTGGACTACGTCTCTAATGCAGTTTCAGTCAACTTCAATGTCACCAGAAGCATTACTTACAGTGATCAATTGGTTTTCATTAGCTGTGCAGAGTTGTTGCCATGAGCAAACAGACTTGAGTTTGCACACGTTTAACTTCTTGGGTGCTTTTTTGCCCTGGAGCCTCCGAGTAGGTTTATAGTGAGTGTTGAGTTTTGCGCGAATGAGACGATGGTCAGTCCAATATTCAGCACCTCTCATTGCTTTGGTGATCTCTTCCTGACTAAGATGTTATCATTCAAATGCCAGTGTTTGGAACGAGGTGTGACGGAATAAGCCATATAGCCGATTCAGAAAAATACACTATCTTATGAAAGAGTTCTGGCCTTATTAAAACAGGACAAACTGGGTTTGGAAATTTAGAAACCGAACGATGAACTAGCTGTGAAAGCATTCTGGCTATTGAGATAAGACAGTTGTTGACCCTGAATAAATAACCTTATTGAAACAGAAGGTGCATGGCTCCGACAGCAAATGGGGACAGGATAGGACAGAGTCAACATGGATTTACAAAGGGTAAATCGTGCTTGACTAATCTATTGGAATTTTTTGAGGGAGTAACTGGTAGAATAGATGGGGGAGAGCCAGTAGATGTGGTGTACCTGGACTTCCAAAAGGCCTTCGATAAGGTCCCACATAAAAGATTAGCATGGAAAATTGAGGCTCATGGGATAAAGGGGAAAGTTTTGGCGTGGATAGGGAACTGGCTGTCAGATAGAAAACAGAGAGTTGGAATAAACGGCTCATTTTCTGAATGGCAGGCAGTAACAAGTGGGGTACCACAGGGATCTGTCCTGGGCCCCCAGCTGTTCACAATTTACATTAATGACCTGGATCAGGGAGTCGGATGCAGCATTTCCAAATTTGCAGACGACACTAAACTAGGAGGGGGGGTGGGCTCAGAGGAAGAGACCAGGAAGCTCCAGAGCGATTTGGACAGACTGGGCGATTGGGCGGATAAATGGCAGATGCACTATAATGTGGACAAGTGCGAAGTTATCCACCTTGGGTGCAGGAACGGGAGGGCAAATTATTATTTAAATGGCAATAGATTGGGAGAGGGGGAAGTACAGAGAGACCTGGGTGTTCTTGTACACCAGTCACTGAAGGCGAGCATGCAGGTGCAACAGGCGGTCAAGAAGGCAAACGGTATGCTGGCCTTCATAGCAAAAGGGTTAGAATACAGGAACAGGGATACCTTGCTGCAGCTGTACAGGGCACTGGTGAGACCACACCTCGAGTACTGTGTACAGTTTTGGTCGCCTCATCTGAGGAAGGATGTTCTTGCCATGGAGGGGGTGCAGCGGCGATTCACCAGGCTGATACCAGGAATGGCGGGAATGACCTATGAGGAGAGACTATGTAGTTTAGGGATGTACACACTGGAGTTTAGAAGATTGAGAGGGGACCTCATAGAAGTGTATAAAATTCTGACAGGTCTAGACAGACTGGATGCAGAAGGAATGTTTCCCTTGGCGGGTGAGAACAGAACTAGAGGACATAATTTAAGGATAAGGGCTAAACCATTTAGGACAGAGATGAGGGGGAATTTCTTCACTCAGAGAGTGGTGAACCTGTGGAACTCATTGCCACAGAGGGCAGTGTACGCCAGCTCATTAAATATATTTAAGAGGGAATTAGATATATTTCTACGGGCAAAAGGGGTTAAGGGTTACGGAGAGAAGGCGGGGACGGGATACTGAATTAAAGGATCAGCCATGATCTCATCGAATGGCGGAGCAGGCACGAAGGGCCGAATGGCCTACTCCTGCTCCTATCTTCTATGTATCTATGTATCTATGTATCTATGACAGGCTGACCTTTGGGAACAAAAACAATGGTTCACCCTGGATAAGATGTTTTAATTTAAACTTTGTAAAGATGACATAAAATAAGGAACACCTGCCCTTCACACCATTTTATATGGTCAACCCAGAACACCTGGAGAAAGACAAGATTCTGGAATATTACAAGCTGATGTAGCAGTAAGAATTGCAGAGGTCGGCAGAAAGATGAATAGGGATAATTAACTTGCATCAGCAGAAAACTTTAAAGGAAATACCACTGATACAGGGTATAAATATTGAAGTCTCAAATGGGATATCAGAGTCGCTTTAATCGGGCAAAGCGATTCTCGGCTTCAGAGAATTTCTGTCGTCTCCAACTCTTTATACCTTGGGGATCAAAGGTATTTGATATTGATGGATACCCTGTATAGAAAACTTTAAGAACTGTAATACTGTAGTGAAGTTAAGATTTAAAAGTAAGATTTTCTCTTAAAAAGATCATATTTTTTCTCTTTTTAGAACTGTTAACGTTGCGATTGGCTGATTCACCAACTGTAAATTACATGTCAGTTCTTTAATAAATCTCTATATATTTTTAGAATAGTCTCATGAATAGTCTTCTGTATCAATAACTCACAAACTCGATCTCTGTACACTCTTTGGTGAAGAGTTACAGAATTCTGAAGGAATTCTCCGGATCCTCATAATATTCGGGGCATTACAGTCTAGCTAAACTTATTAAAAGCGCTATCTGGGGGACGTTAACATTCTTGGGTTGTTCCTTTCCTTTAGGGAGAGATAGCCTGGACCTTTAGACCCAGTTAAGCGTCTTTAGGATTCAGTTACCTCAAACTTTAGTTGAAAGTGAACGCCTGAGAAATACACCTGATCCGGGATAGCCCCAAATGGGCTAGGACAAATAAATATCCCTTCTGTGGGTGCATCCAAGATGTCTTGTTCTTATTTGGCAATCATAAGATGATGTTGGTGATAATAGGGTTGTGTTCAACACATTTCCATAGGAGCAGAAGGCTGTTACTGGTGCAATTTCCAATGCCATGTTTGCCAATGATGCCCTGCCAGGTTTGATGGTCTGACCCGACACAAGCGTTGAAGTCGCCCAAGATGATGAGTTTGTCATTCTTAAGTACCTGAGAGATAGTGGTTTAGATCATTATAGAACTTTGATTTTGTTTGAAATGGTCATGTTTGGTGCATAGACGCTGATGATGGTAGCATGGCATTTCCCAGCAAGGGAAATTTTGGTAAAGTTCTCAAGTTTGTCTGCGATACTGAACTTGATAGCAAAACCTCACGACATTACTCTTTGGACCAACCACTCCAGAAGAAGATAAAGTCTGCACCAGTTTCATTATGTTGACAAACATCAGCAAGGCAAGTTTCACTTAGTGCTGCAATGTCTATTTTATATCTGTTCAGTTCTCTGGCAACCAGCGCAGTTCTGCATTCAGGTATAACAGTGAAATTGTTGTCCATGAACATTCCGGGCAGCAAAGCTGAGAGGTTAAGTTTTGCTCTTTGATTTTGGATGTATTCGACTGCAAAAAGGGGTTCCCTGTCAGCCGCAGCATGCTGTCTAGGGAACAGAGAAGTGGGCAATTTTTAGAGTACCTTTTCTAGCCCTTTCCTCATACTATGCACTGAATGAAGCGGCAGCGGAGTTCAGCAGGGGCTGAAGAACGACTCTATGCCCTGAGCCGCCTGTGTGCAGGTCTGTAACTGCAGCTTCCAGTGTGATCTCACCCACTGCATTGCTGCTCACCCATCGCCACAGGGCTTGTGGAAATGAGGTGAATGGCACTTGCAGGTGAGATTGATTTAAGTGCGGAAATTTGCGCAGAGTTTGCCTCGCTCTCTGAATCCAGTGGCAAGACGAGGTTCAGACATTTGAAGATGGGCAGGGTTGCAGGAGATGGCCTGCAGTATCTGACGCACCCATACCAAATACCTGAGCTTTCCACAAAGCCAGAATTACCGCTCCAGGCGGAGCCGCTTGCGCCAGCCCGATATTCAATTTCAGCGCCCCAAACAGAAGCGGGGCGCTGCTCGAGGTGCCCCGCATCCCTCTTGGGGCGCTGCAACTGAATATCGCAGCGCAACGTGCCGCAGCGCCACACGCTGCGGCACGGCGCGCTGCGGTACTGTAGGCCTTCCTCCCCTTCTTAAAGGGGAGGGGCCTGCACCAGCACAATCGGTGATCACGAGTGCCGGCAAAAGAGCCCGGCACCGAGGAGAAGTGCCGGGCGCTTGGGACACAGCCGGCACTGCCCGGGGGGGGGGGGGGTGGCGCAAGGAGGTGCTGGCAGGCGGCCAGCAAAAAAAATGGCCGCCCCGTACCTCCCCTTTAATTAGCGCCACTACCGCCGCAGGTAGGCCCCCCTGAACTGGGCGCAAATTGCGACCGGCGTTACAGCGGGGGGCACGACCAAATATCGCGCTCGGGGAGGTAGCGGGGCGCTGCGCACACTGATGATGTCATCGGTGGCAGTGCAGCGCTACAGGCTAACGCCACCATTAGCGCCACGCTAAATTTCACGGGAGGCGTGGCCAGTGGTGCTAAACCCACTAAGTGCCCTCTTTGGGCGCTAACTGGTGGCACAGCCCACCGAATTTCAAGGCCTTCTTCTCTCTTCTCCTGACTCTTGTTTGTTTATGGTTCCCAGCATGCTCAGCTACTTCCCCAAGTGGCCCATCTTTAGGTATCAAAGTGATTGTCAGGTCATTCAATCATGGTATGCGCAACAGCCAATCCCGTAACTATACTCACCCAATATCATGCACACGTGCACACATACGCATGATATTGGGTGAGTAGAGAAACACACACATATATGCACAGACGCTCACACATGCAAATACACACACACAAACATGCATATATACACACCGATCCGGACACACATACATCCAAACACACACATATAAACACAAACACGCGTGCAATTGCATATACACACACACACACACTTGCTGGCTGAAGTTGTTGGGAACCTGAGCAGGGAGACAGAGGAAAGGGAATCAAGGATAAACGCAAAAGATAGGAAGGAGAAAAACAAAAGTGGCAGTCAGAGAAATCAACGGTTTAAATCAAACGTGGCCACAGTAAATAATAATTCTAATAGGTCTAAGACCGTTAAAAAAACAAGCCTGAAGGCTTTGGCCTAGAAATTCAGTGGGCTTTGCGCCCAGTTACCGCCCAAAGAGGGCTTCTGCGCCAGTCTGCAAACTTCAGGCGAACTTCATTGACGCGCTAATTGCAGCGGTAGCCGTTAGCGCTGCACCGCCACCGATGACGTCATCGGTGTGCGCAGCGCCCCGGTACCGCCCCGACACTGGCCCGACCCCCATCTTCAGTAGCGGCCGCCTCTTCCGTGGCGGCCGCTAATAACATTCGGAGACCGGGTCCGTACAGCAGCTTTAGTGGGGCGCTTTAAGGTGGAGGTGCGGCCGGCCGCTTTTTCGGCGGCCGCCTGCCTGCACCTCCTTCCCCGGCCTCCTCCACCCCACCCCCGGCATTGCCGGCTGGTTTCCGGGAGCCCGGCACTTCTCCGTTGTGCCGGGCTCTTTTGCCAGCACTCGCGATCGGGGCTCCGGCTGCTGCAGGCACCTCCCCCTTAAGAGAGGGAGGAAGGCCTGCAGTACCGCAGCCTGCCGCTCCGCTGCGGATGGCGCTGCGGCCACTAGTGCGCCGATAATCAGTTTCAGCGCCCCAAGCGGGGGCGGCCACACCCTTGAACAGCGGCCGTCCTCGACTTTGGGCGCTGAAACTGAATATCGGCTGGGCGCGAGTGGCTCCGCGCCCAGCGGTAAATTCTGGCCGCCAGCGAGCTGGTGGGGCTATAGCTAATTTCTAGGCCTTTGTGTCTTAATGCGAGGAGCATTTGTAATAAGGTGGATGAATTGGCTGCGCAAATAGAGGTAAACAAATATGATATGGTTTGGATTACGGAAACGTGGCTCAAGGATGGCCAAGGCTGGGAACTCAACATCCAGGGGTATTCGATATTCAGGAAAGATAGGCAAAAAGGAAAGGGAGGTGGGGTAGCATTACTGGTTAAAGAAGGGATTAACACAATTGTAAGGAAGGATATTAGCTCTGATGATGTGGAATCTGTATGGGTAGAATTGAGAAATACTAAGGGGCAGAAAACATTAGTGGGAGTGGTATATAGACCTCCAAACAGTAAGGCAGAGGTTGGGATGGCATTAAAAAGGAAATTAAAGAAGTGTGCAATAAGGGCACAGCAGTCATCAAGGGTGACTTTAATCTACATATAGATTGGGCTAATCAAATTAGTAACAATACTGTGGAGGAGGAATTCCTGGAGGGTTTACGGGATGGTTTCCTGGACCAATATGTCGAGGATCCAACCAGAGATCAGGCCATCTTAGACTGGGTATTATGTAACGAGAAGGGATTAATTAGCAATCTTGTTGTACGAGGCCCCTTGTGTCGGAGCGATCATAATATGATCGAATTCTTCATTAAGATGGAGAATGAAGTAGTTGACTCAGAGACTAGGGTCCTAAATTTAAATAAAGGAAACTACGATGGTCTGAGGAGCGAGTTGGGTAGGATTGATTGGGGAATGTCACTCAAAGGGTTGACGATGGATAGGCAATGGCAAACATTCAAAGACCGAATGGATGAACTACAGAATTTGTTCATCCCTGTTTGGCATAAAAATAAAACAAAAAAGGTGACTCAACCATGGCTAACAAGGGAAATTAGGGATAGCATAAGATCCAAGGAGAGGACATATAAATTGGCCAGAAAAAGCAATAATCCTCAGGATTGGGAGCAGTTTATGATTCAACAAAGGAGGATAAAGGGATTAATTAAGAAGGGGAAAATAGAATATAAGAGTAAGCTTTCAGGGAACATAAAAACTGACTGTAAAAGCTTTTATAGATATGTGAAGAGAAAAAGATTGGTGAAGTCAAGCATAGGTCCCTTGCAGTCAGAATCAGGGGAAT
This sequence comes from Somniosus microcephalus, assembly GCF_052327205.1. Taxonomy (NCBI): domain Eukaryota; kingdom Metazoa; phylum Chordata; class Chondrichthyes; order Squaliformes; family Somniosidae; genus Somniosus; species Somniosus microcephalus. The sequence goes on along the minus strand of NC_140993.1, from coordinate 66,539,847 downwards.
TTATAATGGGGAACAAAGAAATGGCAGACCAACTAAATACATATTTTGGTTCTGTCTTCACAAAGGAGGACACAAATAACCTCCCAGAGATGCCGGGGAACATAGGGTCTGATGAAAGGGTGGAACTGAAAGAAATCAGTATTTGTAGAGAAATGGTGTCAGGAAAATTGATGGGACTGAAGGCCGATAAATCCCCAGGGCCTGATAATCTACATCCTAGGGTACTTAAAGAAGTGGCCCTAGAAATAGCAGATGCATTGCTGGTCATCTTCCAGAACTCGATAGACTCTGGAACAGTACCCATAGATTGGAGGGTAGCTAATGCTACCCCACTATTCAAAAAAGGTGGTAGAGAAAAAGCGGGGAATTATAGACCGGTAAGCCTGACATCAGTAATGGGAACATTATAAAAGATGTAATAGCAGAGCACTTGGAAAGCAGTGACAGGATCAGACGAAGCCAACATGGATTTACAAAAGGTAAATCGTGCTTGACTAATCTACTGGAATTATTTGAGGATGTAACTGGTAAAATAGATAAGGGAGAACCGGTGGATGTGGTGTATTTGGACTTTCAGAAGGCTTTTGATAAGGTCCCGCATAAGAGATTAGCGTGCAAAATTAAGGCACATGGGATTGGGGGCAAGGTATTGACTTGGATAGAGAATTGGTTGGCGGATAAAAAGCAAAGAGTTGGAATAAACGGGTCGTTTTCCGAGTGGCAGGCAGTGACTAGTGGGGTACCGCAAGGATCGGTCCTAGGACCCCAACTGTTCACAATATATATTAATGATCTGGACGAGGGAATTGGATGTAATAGCTCCAAATTTGCAGACAACACAAAGCTGAGTGGGAGGGTATGCTGTGAGGAGGATGTCGTGAAACTCCAGTACGATTTGGACAGGTTGGGTGATTGGGCAGAAACATGGCAAATGCACTATAATGTGGATAAATGTGAGGTTATCCACTTTGGTGGCAAAAACAGGAGGGCAGATTATTATCTGAATGGCAATAGATTGGGAGAAGGGGAAGTGCAAAGAGACCTGGGTGTTCTTGTGCACCAGTCGCTGAAGGTAAGCATGCAGGTGCAGCAGGCGGTTAAGAAGGCAAATGGTATGTTGGCCTTCGTAGCAAGAGGGTTTGAGTACAGGAACAAGGATGTCTTGCTGCAGCTGTACAGGGCCTTGGTGAGACTGCACCTTGAGTATTGTGTGCAGTTTTGGTCACCTTATCTGAGGAAGGACGTTCTTGCCATGGAAGGAGTTCAGCGAAGATTCACCACGCAGATACCTGGGATGGCAGGAATGACATACGAGGAGAGATTGTGTCAATTGGGCTTATACTCACTGGAGTTTAGAAGATTGAGAGGGGATCTCATTGAAACCTATAAAATTCTGTCAGGCCTGGAGAGACTAGAAGGATGTTTCCGATGGCCGGGGAGTCCAGAACCAGGGGTCATAGTCTAAGGATAAGGGGTAAGCCATTTAGGACTGAAATGAGGAGGAATTTCTTCACCCAGAGAGTGGTGAACCTGTGGAATTCTCTGCCACAGAGGGCAGTGGATGCCAGTTCATTAAATATTTTCAAGAAGGAGTTGGATATATTTCTTAAGGCTAAAGGGATCAAGGGATATGGGGAGAAGGCAGGGACAGGGTACTGAATTTGGATGATCAGCCATGATCTCATTGAATGGCGGAGCAGGCTCGAAGGGCCGAATGGCCTACTCCTGCTCCTATCTTCTATGTTTCTATGATTGCAATAGGTGTGGAAACAATGGCTGACTTTTTCCCTCCCTAGCCTAGATATTCTGAGCTGTCCTTTCTGAGATCAGTTGCCTGAGCTCAATCTGGCAGAGCAATCCCAGGACCTTTCTGGTCTACGAGGTTCCGTTCCATGCTTGGTGGCACATTTCCCTCCCAGCACAGTTTATTAACTTAACTTCTTTCCACCGTGCAGCTCTACAACTCAGTAGAGCCAGCTCCCAGTCATGTCATCAGCGGTAACTGGTAAAGGCTTCACAATACCTTCATCTCATTTGAGCTCGTCCTTCCAGAACATCGAGCCTATCATCTTCCCATTACTGCTGGGAGTCGTGACTTCACACACACTTCCTGGAAACTCACTCCAGCCGTTGGTCACTCTCGGTGTAAATAAATATTTCCTGATGTTGGTCAAAATCTTGCCCTTTCACAACCCTAACCCTTTGCCTTCTTGTCCTGCTTCCCTGCTCTATCTGAAAGGACTGTTCAGGGTTCACTTTCTCTATCCAATTAACATATCCTGTGTCTCTATGAGGGACCTTATGAGGCCTCTCTTCAATGTTGAGGATCTCCAACTAGTCCAGTCATTGCTCTTAGCATAACCCCGGGGATGAGCCTCAACAGCAAAGACTGGTATTTAGACAACTGCTTTAACACAGAAAACATCCTAAGTCTCTTCACAAAGGAGGAACGGACCTAGAGCATCGGGACAGTGACTCCAGTGTCAAGAGAGCCTGGATGTTGGTTCAGGACAGGATTAGGTTTGGATGTGATACTCCCATGTTCGAATAGCTTACTGTTTAAGGAAAAAATAACTTGCGCCATTCACGACCTCAGGATGTCCCAAAGTGAAGAAAAGATTGAGGGAGCTGATATGCTGGGAGGAAAGAATTGCATTTATATAGCACCTTTCACAACCTCAGGACATCCCAAAAAGCTTTACATCCGATGAAGTGCTTATTGAAGTATAATCACTGTTAAAATGTAGCACCAATTTGCACACTGCATGGTCCCACAAACAGCAATGTGATAATATCCAGATAATCTGATTTTTAGTGATGCTGGTTGAGGGATAAATATTGGCCATGATACAAGAAGAACTCGTCAGCTCTTCCTTGAATAGTGCCATGAGATATTTTACGTCCACGTGCAATGGTAGACAGGTCCTCAGTTTAATGTCCCATCCAAAAGACAGCACCTTTGACGGTGCAATGCACCCTCAGTACTGCACTGAAATGTCAGCCTAGATTACATCCTCAAGGGTTTGGAGAGGGGCTTGAACCCACAACCTACTGACTCAGAGGTAAGAGTGCTATCAACTGAGCCAAGGCTGTATTTGACGAACGACCACGTGGATGAGGTAGTGGAGAGGCATCTGTGGAATCGTTGCAGACTATGAGTCAGAGTGTTCAGGCAAGCAAGGGACAAAACTCAAAGAAAATAAAGCGAATGTTGGCCTCAGTGTCGGTCCAGAGTATTAGGTCATTTCCACATAACCCAAAGAACAGTTCCATGCAGGGAGGTCGCAGGAGAGCTGACCAAGCTACACCAACCGCCAAGCGAAGCTAAGGAGAGTAAGCCACAGAAATCCCTCTGCAACGCTAATGTCAGCGAGCCAGCGGGAGAAACTGAATCAATGGGCGTTTAGAAGGTCAGGTTATCACCAAGTGGCACGACTGGAATTAGCTGAGATTTTCCAAATTGTTTCTGACAGGAGAGTTTAAAACCTTCCAAAGCTGCTTATTGCGGTGAAATAAATAAATAAATGCATGGTGTCCCCTGGTACAGTAGCTTTGTACCTGGCAGGCGTTTAACCCTGCCTTCCAAGCTTCAGTGTTTAGACAGCACTCAAAAAGCAGCAACATGCACGCAGTTAGAGGTGTCAGCCCTGGCTCCACGCTAGCACTCTGAGTTCTAATTCGTAAAGCTTGTGGGCTCAAGACGCACTCCAGAGACTTGAGCTCACAATCTAGGCTGACACTCCCAGTGCAGCGCTAAGGGAATGCTGCACTGTGGGAGGTGCCGTCTTTCAGATGAGACGTTAAACTGAAGCCCCATCTGCCCTCTCAGGTGGATGTAAAAGATCCCACAGCACTATTCAAAGAAGACCAGGATAGTTCTCCCAGAGCCCTGATCAATATTTATCCCACAACCAACATCATTAAAACTGATTATCTGGTCCTTTATCTCAGTGCTATTTTTTGGGACCTTGCTGTGTGCAAATTGGCCACTGTGTATTCCTACATTACACTTCAAAAGTATTTAATTGGCTGTGAAAGGCACTATGTTAATGCAAGTTCTGTCTTTCACCATCCTGTGTCCTGTCCCCTGTGTTCCTACTCATTGAGGCTGGATATAATAATCACAGTGGATGAAGAAAGTGCATATTGTAAACTGACAATTCTGTGCAAGATTTGTTTCCTTTGGTCAGCTGGGTGTCTGTGTAGAAACACATGGCCATGTTTACAGACCCCAAACCAAATACTGAGATATCTGAACAGGTAATTCCTGTTTGCCCAATATGAAGTGTGCACTCTCCCTGTAGGGACACACCCCACTTACTCAAGCCCAAACAGCTTAGGGCAGCTTAGCAATGGCTATTGCTTAGGGATCCTCGAGTATGTGCAAGACTCTGCTGAAGATTACCCAGTCAAAACCATGCATCCTACTAATGCAGAACGCTGATAACCTCTCTGTTGCTTGTCTAACCAGATTATTGGCTTCTAGGGTTTCCTGGAGTTGAGTAGGAAGAACAGCAGCCCTTTCTTGAGAGGTCTATCCTCCAGATTTCACTAATGAGCCAGGCTAGCTTGTTAACCATCAATTGTGTCCTGGATTGCTGTGGGCCGGCCTGGTTCAGGTATCTGATTGATAATTCTGTCACAAAGGGTGAGTTATTTCCAATCTTCCATCACCAGACATGTTGGGGTAGACTGTGGGATCTAGGATAGGGGCAGCAGAGTTTGGATGAGCTCAGATTTATGGAGGGTGGAAGTTGAGAGGCTGACTAGGAGATCATTGGAATAATCGAGTCTGAAGGTAACAACAGCAGGGATGAAGGTTTCAGCAGCAGATGGACTGAGGCAGCGGTGGAGATGGACGATATTATGGAGGTGGAAGTAGGCAGTTTTAGTGATGTAGAGGATATGGGGTCGGAAGCTCAGCTCAAGGTTAAATAGGACAGTGAGGTTGCAAACAGTCTGGTTGAGCCTTAGACAGTGACCGGGCGGAGGCATGAAATCAGTAGCTAGGAAACAGAGTTTGTGGCGGGAGTCGAAAACAATGGCCTCTATCTTCCCAATGTTTAATTGGAGGAAATTTCTGCGCATCCAGTACTGGATATCAGACAAGCAACCTGACAACACAGAGGTAGTGGAGAGGTTGAGAGAAGTGGACACACATGAGCCACACAGTACCAGATGGCAGTGAATCATTCCCTTTTATCCACTGTGTACTGTACCTGTACAGGAGCTAACACTGAGACATACATGAGCCATACAGTACCAGATGAGAGTGAATCATTCCCTTTTACCTGGTGTGTACTATACATGTACAGGAGGTGACCCTGAGACACAGACAGGAGTGAATTGGCACAATTACACTATATGGGAGGAGTTAATCTAAAAGCTGATAAAGTGTCCCTGAAAAATCATTAAATTGTATGGGGGGAGGGTTAATATGTGTAAAGTCTGTGAGTTGTTTAGTTAATTAATACACAGACTACCAGAGTAACTTAAAACAGGACTTTACTATTCGAAGGTCAGGGCGAATCTGCCAAATAAATCCTGACACAGCACTTATATACCGGTGTGGTCACCGTCGGTATTACAGTATACAGAAGCCAACAAAGTAGTGCCACACCTAAAATAGTTCTCTTAAAGGTGAACGGTTACATACAATGGTTTTCTTAAAGGTAGACGGATACATACACTACAATCCTCCCTTTTTAGCTTACAACACACTTAGTCCCCCATTAAACATAACATATATTCAACTTCATGTAAAACAATTCACAGGTATAATCTATGCGGGAAACAGTTTACAGATTCAGTCTCTGCGGGAACAGTTCACAGATTCAGTCTCTGGTCTTGACTCGGTCCGAACAACATCTCTGTGGTGTAGCCGGTTCACATTGCTAGCGTGACTCATCCAATAGTCTTTCCCTTGACTTAACAGCTTGAACTTCCGTCCTGCTGAACCAGCAGTGCTGACTTTTACAAACAGCTGGACTGCCTTGGTAATTTTTCCTACTTGCCAACTGATTTGGCTCCCTTCGTAGGGCCCACGTACATGATCTGGTAGAAGTGATAATGATTTAGATGGTTATCACCTTCTGCTTCGTCTTTTTCTTTTCTGCTTCTTGGAGACTCTCGGGGCTCCCTTATCAGCTGCCAGCTGTAGCGCCACCATCTCCCTATGTTCCTTAGACTTTAAGTGCTTCATCCTGATTTCTGCACTTTGGGAGTTTTCATCACAAGCTGGGCAGACCAAGTCCTCGTAATATTCCGTGTCACTCAACAGGTCATGGTAATATTCGGTGTCGTCCTGAACTAGTCTAGCGAGAGGGCCTGCTACTTCTTCCTTACCCAACTGGACGTTAGCCGACTGTTGTTCCCTCCCTAGACATCTTTCCTGAAGAGACTTCTTCATGCGTTCATATTCATCCCGCTCTTCCTGGGTTTCCTGCAAATCCTTCACTAATGACCTCATTTGTGATTTCAATACTTCCCCTTCCATCGGGGATTGATTGATCGGGCTATTCAATCCTTCTACTGGAGCAGCTGTTTCAACATTCTGTTGTTCACATAGACGTGATTCAGCGTACTTTTGGCATCCCAGTAAAATCTGTGTTGCAACCTCAGCTATTTCCATAACTTTTGAGAGCTCCGAACTCCTTCCCTTTGAAGATTGAAGCTCGTGTTCAGATTGTTCCCATTGCAGAGTCTTGTCCCTCAGCATATGAAGGAGTTGGCTGACCGTTAACTCTTCCACGGGAACACTGTGGATCAGAGTCTTCTCCATTTCATCCACCTTTTCCTCCAATGCTTTCACCTTCTTTTCCTCTTGTACTTTGGCTTTCAGCGCTCGGAGAAGTTGCACCTTGATGCTCTCTAGCTCATGTTCAGGGGCCATTCTTACAGTCTCTGTGTTTCTTACAGTTTCCTTTTCTTCCACTGAAAGGATTCCCAGTTGAATCTGTTCTTCAAGTTGTTGAACCTCGGTCATTGCCGCCTCATATTTGTCTTGGGTTTCCTTCAATATTTTTATGAGTTCTTGGACATCTTGTCTTTCATGTTCTGCCATGTCTTTCACCTCTAATTTCTCATCTATGGATGGAACTTCTACCGATGAGTCTGTCTTGGCCTTGAGCTCATCAAGAATTTCCTGCAGCCTTTGGACTTCTTGCTCATGTTCAACCTTTAGTTGCTCATATGCTTCTACTGAAACTAGCTTTTCGGAGGTTGCCGAGTTAATCCCCTCCAGGATTGTAGCCTGGGCCTGTTCATACTGTTCCTTCAACTTCTCAAACTCTGCTTGTAAGGAGTCGTAGAGAAGAACGGGAATAAAATCCTGGCTTCCTGAAGATTCCTCTTCATTTGCTCCTTCCTGCAAATATTCTAACTCCTGAACAGCATAAGGGAGATGTGATCGGTAATTGGTCACAATGGCTCTATGGTCGCTCTCTGCTTGAGCTAGCTGCTTCTGTTGTCTTTCCAGATTCTCCCATTCGGTGTCATAGAACTTTTTCATTGTTTTCATCTCTTGTTCGAGACGGTAACTCACTTGTTCTACTTGCTGTCGTAATTTGAAATAAAGTTGAGTCCGAGCTCGGCGTTCGTCAGTCATGGATATGTCCGTAAACTGAACAGACTCAGAATTCTCTGTCAAACTATGTTGTCGTTGTTCGGTGGAGTTCTGTTCTGAAACTTTGTTCTTCTCTGGAGCATAAGCCTTTATGCATGCCTTCGTTCTTCCAACCTTAGTCGGCAAGTCCATTTTAGCCTTGTCTTTCATATTTGGGTTGGTCTTATCGTCATCCGTTTCAGAATCTGAGCTGATTGTCTGCACCGAGTCCTCACTCGTTATGGCTTTTAGATAGTGCCATTCCATGTCTATTTTCTTGATCCACTCCCGTCCCAGAAGTGGTGGTCCTCCCTCAGGTAGTACGTATAAGTTCATTCTTGAGTGTTCTTTACCCCCATCTCTCACCTTGACTCTTATCTTCCCCATGGGGTATACTTTATGCCCCGTGTATGTCTGCAATACGAACTTGGTATCTCTTAAGGGTATATGTGAGAATAGCCGGTGGTAATCCCTTCGATTTATGACTGATAGAGCTGATCCAGTGTCCAACTCCATTTTCACTTGGACTCCAGCTATTTTTAGCATGACCCAGATAGTTTGTAGGTCAGCTTCCTTACTCACATTGTGAATTCTCAGACTGCCCAGCTCCTGGCCGTTTGGGTCTGAGTCCGAATTCTGTTCGTCTGAACTCTTCTCAGCCACCTTGTGTACCTTGTTATACTTTTCCTGTGATGGTTTCCTTTGGTTGTTGGTCTTCTTCCCTGACCGGCATACCTTAGCTATGTGAGCCAGTTTGCCACATTTCCTACATTCCTGGTTCTTAAACCAGCATTGGTTCTGGTCGTGTGTTGTCTTCCCACAACGATAGCATTTTGTTGTACTCGAGGTAATTTGATCCACACTGAGTGCCGTTGCTTTTAGCTGCATTTCCGCAGTTCCCTTCGCTGCGGCTTCATGCGATGCTGCAATAAGGACAGCCCTGTCAAGTGTAAGGTCGTTCTCTTCGAGTAGTCGCTTTTGCGTTCCTTCCTTTGACAACCCGCACACGAACTTGTCTCGCAATGCCTCTGTCAGATTCCCTCCAAACTGGCAGTGTTTCGCTAGTCTACGCAGTTCGACCAAGTATTCTGCGTTGCTTTCGTCTTTCCTTTGCGTTCTCGCATAGAATTTGAATCGTTCCGCCAACATCAACGGTGTGGGGTTCAAGTGATCCTTCAGAACAGTCACAATATCATCGAGAGTCTGATCCGCCGGTTTAGCTGGTGCTAGTAGATGCTTCAAGAGCCCGTATGTCTTCGCGCCCATCGAGTTTAGCAAGGTTATAGCTTTGTCATCTTCTTCTATTTTATTGGCCTCACAATAGATCTCAATGCGTTCCACATACGTGGCCCAGTCTTCTACCTCGGAATTAAAATCGTTGATGTTACCACACTTAGGCATCTTCCTCTCTTCCTGATAACACCACGAATTATTTCTTTAAATTTTCTTTTATTATTTTTTTTTTCCAAGATGGCGGTTCCCGCGAAAATGGCGGTTTCCCGCGTTTATCTTTTCTCCCCGCCCACTTCAATGGCGGTTTCCCGCTTCTGTCTTCTTCCCCGCCTAATGGCAGCTTCCCGCGTTTCTTCCCTAGCTGGAGGGGTACACTTTCCCCACGGGCGACGGCCGCTGGCTTTCAGGTTCACAGCCTGCGCGTCGGCTTCAGTGCTTTCCCTTTTCTCGGCAGGGCAACCGGCGCTGGGTACACCCCGTTGACGGCGAACAGTTTCAGCCGCTGGGCTGGCTCTCGCTCAGTTCCCCTTGCTCGGGCTCTGTCTCTCTCCCGCTCGCTCGGCTCTACCGGCGCTGGGTACACCCCGTTGACGGCGAACAGTTTCAGCCGCTGGACTGGCTCTCGCTCAGTCTCCCTTGGTCGGCTCTGCCTCTCCCGCTCGCTCGGCTCCCAATCGCGCCTCCCAGCCCTCTTGCAGTCCGGTGCTTCCCTCCCCGGCTGCGGCTGAGTTTTTATACCTTCCCGCGCCTACGCTCCCGGTCGCAGCGCTTCGTGGCTTCGGTCGCTACCCGGCCTTTTTCGCCGGTCGCGGTCTAGCTGTCTCACGACGCCGTTGCGTCCCCAGCCTGTCTGTACCGCGGCTTCCTTGCTCCACGCTGCCCCAGTCTCAGCGCCTCTGGGCCCGACTTCTGTCCGGCTCCTTTCCCCCTCGACTGTGGTCGAGTGCACCGCCCTTATCCTCCGGTTATTCTTTTTACTTTTCCCTTACTCACAGTCACCGTGGCCGGCTTGCTTCTCGTGCTGATCGGCTCACTCCTCACCGTGGCAGAAGGGACAGTCAGTGCCTGTTGCTGATGGGAGTCTTTGTCTCTGAATTCTTCCTCCTTTCCAGCTCTGCAGACTCGAGTTTTCTCCCAGCAGAATGACGAGGGCGGTTGCCTCTTCTCGACGCTCGTTAACTGCTTCGGAAGTATTGTTGCCGCAGGGTACGATCGGACTCGTCGCCACTGTAAAGTCTGTGAGTTGTTTAGTTAATTAATACACAGACTACCAGAGTAACTTAAAACAGGACTTTACTATTCGAAGGTCAGGGCGAATCTGCCAAATAAATCCTGACACAGCACTTATATACCGGTGTGGTCACCGTCGGTATTACAGTATACAGAAGCCAACAAAGTAGTGCCACACCTAAAATAGTTCTCTTAAAGGTGAACGGTTACATACAATGGTTTTCTTAAAGGTAGACGGATACATACACTACAATATGTACATGCCACCAGCAATAGAGGAGGTGAGACCTTTCTCGGGATAGAAGGTGACAGCCTGCACTAACCCCGGAAATCTTGCTGTTTGCTGTATCTTACAGTCAGAGGGAAGAGAGAGATTTATAGGAAGACTTGTGCAGAGAGACCACTAGCTCCTCACAAAATGGCTAAATTCTGACCCTTGACCCTTTCCCTCCCTATCAGCTGACTCTCAGCTCCTCAGACACATCTCATCCTTAATTTTGCTGCGAGAGTCGTTAGGTTTTGACTGAAACACTTCCACATTCCTTAAGTATGAGGGAGCAGATAATGGCCCCTTTTCATTTGAAATACAAATCTTTTCTCTATATCCATTAGATGCTCCACACCCCCTCGGTTTAGGAGTTGCTTGGCACTGTACCAGCTACTCATACGCAGAGACTGACCCATTGTTTCCAAGGATGTTCTACATCGACAACTTCTGGTAAAGTTAATACCCCCATTGTTGCTTTCTGAGTCAGCGCAAACCCTTTTTTCTTTTTCCTCTTGGAAGCGTGACCTTCGCCTAAGTTGCCTCAGAGCTGGGTGTTCAGACGTCTGCTCCTTGGTTTTAAATGTCATGGGAATAAGATTAGCACAAATTAGCTTTTTGTAAAGCAAAATATTTTATTGGGTGTCCTTTTTTGGGCTGCCATTAGTTTACTTGCACAAAGAGACTGAATTTGTAACCAATTTCCTTTTAAGCTCCAAACACCCCGTCTGTCCTCTTTGTAGCCTCACGGTGTTGAAATCAGGACTCAATCTCCAACTCAAGCTCTCGCTTGCTGTCATCCGTGGCTCAGTAATAGCACTTTCACCTTCAAGCCCAAATGTTGTAGGTCTCAAGTCCCACTCCAGAGATTTAAGCACAAAATCTAGGCTGACATTTCAGTGCAGTACTGAGGGAGTGATGCACTATCACATCAGATGCTCTCAGGTGGATGTAAAAAATCTCATTGGCACTATTAGAAGAGAAGGGGAATTCTCCCCTGTGTCTTGGTCAATATTTATCTAATGAGAGAGAGGAATTGAATGAAATCAGTATTTCTAGGGAAATGGTGTTAGGGAAATTGGCAGGATTGAAGGCCGATAAATCCCCAGGGCCTGATAATCTACATCCTAGGGTACTTAAGGAAGTGGCCCTAGAAATAGTAGATGCATTGCTGGTCATCTTCCAAAATTCTATAGACTCTGGAACAGTTCCCATGGATTGGAGGACAGCTAATGTAACCCCACTATTTAAAAAAGGTGGTAGAGATAAAATGGGGAATTATAGACCGGTAAGTCTGACATCGGTTGTAGGGAAAATGCTAGAGTCCATTATAAAAGATGTAATAGCAGAGCACTTGGAAAACATTGACGGGATCGGACAAAGTCAACAGGGATTTACAAAAGGTAAATCATGCTTGACTAATCTACTGGAATTTTTTGAGGATGTAACTGGTAGAATAGATAAGGGAGAACCAGTGGATGTGGTGTATTTGGACTTTCAGAAGGCTTTCGACAAGGTCCTGCATAAAAGATTAGTGTGCAAAGTTAAAGCACATGGGATTGGGGGTAAGGTACTGACTTGGATAGAGAACTGGTTGGCAGACAGGAAGCAAAGAGTTGGAATAAACGGGTCTTTTTCCGAGTGGCAGGCAGTGACTAGTGGGGTACCACAGGGATTGGTGCTAGGACCCCAGCTATTCACAATATATATACAGTAAATGATCTAGACGAGGGAACTAGATGTAATATCTCCAAGTTTGTAGATGACACAAAGCTGGGTGGGCGTGTGTGCTGTGAGGAGGATGCAGAGAAACTCCAGTATGATTTGGACAGGTTGGGTGATTGAGCAGATGCATGGCAAATGCAGTATAATATGGATAAATGCGAGGTTATCCACTTCGGTGACAAAAACAGGAAGACAGATTATTATCTGAATGGCAATAGATTGGGAGAAGGGGAAGTGCAACGAGACCTGGGTGTCCTTGTGCACCAGTCGCTGAAGGTAAGCATGCAGGTGCAGCAGGCGGTTAAGAAAGTAAATGGTATGTTGGCCTTCATAGCGAGAGGATTCGAGTACAGGAGGAAGGATGTCTTGCTGCAGTTGTACAGGGCCTTGGTGAGACCATACCTTGTGTATTGTGTGCAGTTTTGGTCACCTTATCTGAGGAAGGATGTTCTTGCCATGGAGGGAGTGCAGCAAAGATTCACCAGACTGATACCTGGGATGGCAGGAATGACATATGAGGACAGATGGGTCGATTAGGATTATATTCGCTAGAGTTTAGAAGAATGAAAGGGGATCTCATTGAAACTTATAAAATTCTAGCAAGACTAGACAGACTAGATGCAGGAAGGATGTTCCCGATATCAGGGGAGTCCAGAACCAGGGGTCACAGTCTAAGGATAAGGGGTAAGCCATTTAGGACTGAGATGAGGAGGAATTTCTTCACCCAGAGAGTGGTGAACCACTGGAATTCTCTACCACACAAGGCAGTTGAAGCCAATTCATTAAATATTTTCAAGAAGGAGTTAGATATATTTCTTAAGGCTAAAGGGATCAAGGGATATGGGGAGAAAGCAGTGACAGCGTACTGAATTTGGACGATCAGCCATGATTTCATTAAATGGCGGAACAGGCTCGAGGGGCCGAATGGCCTACTCCTGCTCCTATCTTCTATGTTTCTATGTTTCTATGTAACCAACAGCACTATAAAACAGATATCTGATCATTATCACATTGCTGTTTGTGGGACCTTGCTGTGCGCAAATTGGCTGTCGTCTTTCCTACATTACAACAGTGACTACACTCCAAAAGTACGTAATCAGCTGTAAAGTGCTTTAAGGTTTCATGAAAGGCCCTATATAAATGAAAGCCCTTTCTTTATGCCCACCAAACCCACTGATGTGAGGTACGTGCCATTTTGAGGTGCGAGGCTCATTAGCCAACTGTCAGAGGTACTCACCCCTGTAATTGGCTGCTCGGCTATTATGGGGGGGGGTGGGAATTGCGGAGGGGCTCCTGCCATTTAAAGGCAGCCTGTACCACTTAAAGGGGAGGTGCTTTTAGGCAATGGTGGATGTCAGAGCTGCTGCGGCAAGCTAAATGTCAGTAGTCCTCCTCTCGGCTCCATATTAAAACCACAGGCTGATGCTGGCCACCGCTTGTCCCCCCTCATTATTGCCTGCAACCCCCACAGACTTACCTGAGGCCCCATTAGGCACGAGCAGTGTGAACTGCATCGGGATCACGGCCCTATTCGGGTGCGATCGAATTTCTAGACCCACTAGTATATTATCGAGATCAAATCGTTGCACTGCTCTAATAATCTTTTAAAAAAGTTTTGGGGAATGCAAAAGTTAATATACTGTGTTTTGTTCGATGAAGTCTTGTGGGTAATGGCAGGTGTATGTTCTATGTAGCGGAACATGTGCACTTTGTATACTTGCTCTTCCCCATTGCTCAATGATTCCATTATGATCTAGGGATATTCCCATGTCAATCCAAAAATGTATTTCTGTTGGCAAAGATATTGGAATTCCTTGGGAAGACAAAGCAGTCCAACGGAACATGGGCAGGATGGGGCAAGGCTGACAGTTGCTTGTTAAAAACTCAATGGATTTTACTGCTTGTACAGTAAGCACCAAACTGCATAAATAGCTCTAGCAAAATCTGTACCTCAGTACTTTTTTCAACATATAAAAAATCTATAGCCCAACCCACCCGATCCTCCACCCGTTTTGCACGCTGCCCAATTTTACTTTCGATTGAAGGAAGAAAGAACGTGCATTTTGATAGCACCTTTCACAACCTCAGAATGTCCCAAAACCAGTGACCTAAGGATGAATTTCCTTTGCATTCCACTACAGGACTCAGAGACACCTGACACCACTTCACTTCTGGAGAATTTGCACACAGCAAGCTCCCACAAACAGCAGTGTGAGAATGACCAGATAACCTGTTTTTTTAATGATGTTGGTTGAGGGATAAATATTGACCAGGACACGGGGGATAACTCCCCTGCTCTTCTTCGAAATAGTGTCATGGGATCTTTTACGTCCACCTGTGAGAGTAGACGGGGCCTCGATTTAACGCCTCATCCGAAAGACGGCTCCTCCAACAGTTCAGCACTGGAGTGTCAGCTTAGATTTTGTGCTCAAGTCTCTGGAGTGGGCCTTGAACCTACAACAGATGTAATTGTCAAATATCTATGTGTTCATTCCATTGGTATGATAATCTCACATTCCCCAACAGCTCTGAAATACTTTGGTCAGTTACTCAGTGCCATCAGATCACTCCTGCTGTAAGAATGTTTTTAAAAAAATTAATTACAGAGAAAATTATGTTATTGATTTATCTTAGAGTTAAAGTACTACCACTGAAACATGGCAATGGAAAGTAGAATCAGGAAGCGCGTTAAGTGGCAGCTGATTGGATCGTGTCCATTTCCCACCAGGCGGGTTAAGTTAAAATTACCCCCATAGTTCAAATGTGCAACGTTTAAGGGTAAATTCCCCAGTCCTGTGTTCCCAGTGAGAGCTGCAGTCACAGGAAGAATAGGTTGGAGAATCATCGCTACGATATTGTAATTCCAACTACAATCGATGAACTAACTCTTTAATTTTCCATGCTGGATGGCTGTGTCAAAACCTTCTTGTATATTGGTATGAAAGATGGCATTTTGAATGCTCCATTACCTCTGTCATCAGGTCCTCCACAATGGTCCTCAGAGGCTCTCTGTGAGTGTGACACTCACACTTGTTTTAGAGAGGACTCCTGAGTCCGCAGGCTCTTGAACCAAGACTGACTTCTGCAGAGCCTCTGAACCGTGGTGCCAGATCACACTTTCATCTCTGATTCCTCTGGTACTTGTAGTGTCCGAGTATAAATAATACACGGACTGCAGGAGAACAATAATAACAGGTATTTACTGAACAGAGGGTACTCTTTTATTTGGACCCAAAAAAAAAAAACCAATTCAACTGTAAATAAACAAAAGTTCAACTAAAGCTTAACAAATCAAATTAAAATTTGGTTTTCTGTGTTGATGATGCACTCCAGTCCCCGCGGCGCCCATCGGTCGCGGAAATACTCAAGCGCACCGGCGGACACCGCGTGCTCCATCTCCAGGGCCACCCGGGCGCGAACATGGCCGCGGAAGAGATGCAGGCAATCCGGCTGGACGACCCCCTCGACCGCCCGCTGCCTGGACCAATTGATGGCTCTTTTAGCCAGGCCCAGGAGCAGGCCCACAAGGAGGTCCTCCAACCTGTCCGCTCCCCTCCGCACCGGGTGACCGTAGATCAAGAGCGTGGGACTGAAGTGCAACCAAAAATCGAGGAGCAGCCCCTTCAAGTAGTGAAAGAGGGGCTGCAACCTCTCACAATCCATATAAACGTGAAACACGGACTCCTCCAGGCCGCAAAAAATGCAGGCGGCCTGGGAGTCCGTGAACCTACTTAAAACCTTATTGCACGGGACCGCTCCGTGCAACACCCTCCAGGCCAAGTCCCCGATGGAACAAGGGAGGACTCCTGCATAGGGAGCCCTCCATTGGGGACCTCTGCTACCGCCGGTCGGCAAAACGCCACGCCAAGGCGTGTCCGGACGGTAGACGAAGATGGCAAAGTGGAGAGTGTGCAGGAGCAGCCCGTACAGGAAACCCCTCCACGCGGAATGAAAAGGCACGGAGGGTATTTCCTCGAGACGGCTCAAGTTGTGAGGCGCCGGTTCCCGAGGGGAGTTTCGGGGCCGGGCGCCGATGAGGAATTCCGTCCGAACGTGGGTAAGCTCGGACGGGATCGCCCCACGTGCTTGAGCCGCCTCGATACACCTAGTGGAGTCGGGGCCCAGTGCCGCTTTTACCAATTCGATGGTTTCGACCGCGAGCCGGACGTTGGCCCAGGACAGGCGCCGCGCCAGCTCCTCCGGCGCCATCCAGCCTGCTCCTCCGCCATCGAGCAGGTCCCCGACTCTGGTCACCTTGCCAGCCACAGCCCTACCCTCCGCCAGCCGCCCGAACCCGTGTTCGTGGAGGTGCGGATTCCTGAGCAGCGGCTCCCGAAGGAGAGCCACCGCTCCTGACGGGGGAGAGCTCCGCCTGGAAGCGACGTAGTTCCAAACCCATAGTAGTTCCTGGTAGAAGACAGGCAGCTCCCGCAGGCCGGCACGCCTGCTGCCCACTTTCGCAAACAGGAGCTGCGTGTCGTAATTGAGGCCATGCAGCTGGCGGAAGAAAAACGTCGCCAGCGCACACCATCTCGGAGGATTCTCGACGTACAGGTATCTCTGCGGCGTCTGAAGACGGAAAGTCGCAGCCTGGGTGCGAAGGCACACCAGCGCCTGACCGCCCTCCCTAAGCGGGAGACACAGAACCGCGGCAGAGACCCAGTGCTTCCTTTTGTCCCAGAAGAAGTCGATGAGCTTCTTCTGAATCTTGGCGACAAACGCAGGGGGAGGGATCAAAGTGACCAACCGGTACCACAACATGGCGGCCACCAGCTGGTTTATGACCAGCGCTCGACCCCTGTAGGACAACACTCGGAGCAGTCCTGTCCAGCGTCATAGGCGAGCGGTGACTTTGGCCTCCGGCTCTTGCCAGTTCGCCGGCCAAGCGTCCTCGGCAGGGCTAAGGTAGACTCCCAAATAGAGGAGGTGCGTGGTGCTCCAGGCGAAAGGCCTGAACTCCTCCGGCAGGGAGTCCACCCGCCACTGACCCACCAGGAGTCCGGAACATTTCTCCCAGTTGATCTTGGCGGAGGATGCGTCCGAGTAAATCTGCTGGCATTCCCGCACCCTCCGCAAGTCAGCGGGATCCGTGACCATGAGGAGCACGTCATCGGCGTAAGCCGAGCGCACCACCTCCACGCCCGGCCCTTGCAGAGCCAGTCCCGTCAACCTCTTCCGCAAGAGGCGCAGGAAAGGCTCCACGCAAATGGCATATAACTGACCGGACATGGGGCATCCCTGACGCACCCCCCTCCCGAAGCGAAGGGGCGCCATCAAGGACCCGTTGGCCGAGAAATTGAGTGGGCTTAGTGCCCATTTTGCGGCGCTAGAGGGCATTGCGCTGGACTTACAGCCGGTTTTGAAATTGACTAGGGCCCAACATCGGCGTTACACCGGTAGCGCTGCGCCGGCACCGATGACGTCATCGGTGTGCGCAGCGTCCCGGTTGCCGTGGTGACGGGCCCCAGCGCCGAAATTCAGTTGCGGCCGCCTCGCCCGTGGCAGCCGCAACTAAGATTCTGGCAACAGAGTCTTGCACGACTTTGCGCCGGTGCATAAAGGTGGAGCGGCGGCCGGCCGCTTTCCCGCCGGCCGCCTGCCCGC
The DNA here is from genome assembly GCF_052327205.1 of Somniosus microcephalus. Lineage (NCBI taxonomy): Eukaryota > Metazoa > Chordata > Chondrichthyes > Squaliformes > Somniosidae > Somniosus > Somniosus microcephalus. The sequence goes on along the minus strand of NC_140993.1, from coordinate 66,522,187 downwards.
ACCTCCCTCCCCGGACTCCCCCACCACCCCCCCGCGGAACAGATGCTTCTCGGCTGCGAGCCTGGCACTTCCCCGAGGTGCCGGGCTCATTTTTGTGGTGATTTAACCGGCCAGCGGGCGGGTGCAGGCAGCTCCTCCTTAACTGAAGGAGGAGGCCTGCACTTCCCGAGCCTGCCGCACCGCATCGGGCGCTGCAGCGCCGGAATAGCGCCGCAATGCGGCGCGTAGCGCCAGTTTTCAGGCGCAAACAGCCTTCAGTAGCGCCGGCAGCCGTTTGGGCGCGGCGCTACTGAATTTTTGGCGCGCACAGCGCGACTTAGCACCGGCGCTAAATTTCCGGCGTTAAACCCCGGCGCAGCGCAAACTCAATTTCTAGGCCGTTAACTTTAATCAGACACTCCGCGGCAGCATACAGAAGTCGGATCCGGGTGACGAAATGCGTCCCGAAACCGAATGCGCGCAGAGTCCCGAAGAGATACTCGTGATCCACCCTGTCGAACGCCTTCTCCTGATCCAGGGAAAGGAAGGCGACCGACAGACCAGCCCTCTGGGAGTGGTGGACCAGGTCCCGGACCAGATGGATGTTATCGTGGATGGTCCGGCCCGGGACCGTGTAGGACTGGTCGGGGTGGATCATGTGGGCCAGCACGGTGCCAAGGCGAGCAGACATGGCCCTGGCAAAGATTTTATAGTCCGTGCTGAGGAGGGAGACCGGGCGCCAGTTCTTAAGGAGGCGGAGATCGCCCTTCTTAGGCAGCAGGACAATGACCGCCCTGCGCCAAGAGAGGGGCATCTCCCCGGTCGCCAAACTTTCCCCCAGGACCCGCGCGTAGTCGCCCCCCAAGATGTCCCAGAACGCCCTGTGGAACTCCACGGTCAGCCCGTCCAGCCCCGGGGACTTTCCCCTGGAGAGCTGGCGGAGGGCGCCGGTCAGCTCCGCCAGACTTAGCGGAGCGTCCAATTTTTCGGCGCCCTCCGGGCCAACCTTCGTCAGGTCCTCCCACAAAACTCTGCACGCATCCTCGCTGGACGGATCCGGAGAGAACAGAGCCCCGTAATAGGCGCGGGTCTCCGCGCTGATTCCCTCCGGATCGGAGACCAGAGATCTGTCGTCGGCCAGCAGCCCCAAGAGCTGCTTACGGACCCCCCGTCTTTTTTCCAGCGAGTAGAAGAAGGGGGAGCCGCGGTCCAGGTCCCGCAGGAGCTGGATCCGCGACCTCACGTACGCGCCTCGGGACCCGACGAGCTGCAGGTCCTTCAGCGCGCCCTTCTTCTCTTCGTACACCTTCCGCAGGGCCGGGTCCTCGACGACCTGACCGAGACGGGACTCCAGGTCGAGCACCTCCTTCTCCAACCGCCCGACCCGGGCCTCCCGCCTCTTGGTCGACCCCTTCGCGTACTCCTGACAGAAGAGACGGATGTGAGCCTTGCCCACATCCCACCATAGCCTCAAGGAGGGGAAGCCCCCCTGCTTCCTTCTCCAGTCGGCCCAGAATCAACGAAATGAATCACGGAACCGTGCGTCCTCCAGCAGCAGGTTGTTAAAATGCCAGTACATGGACCCCCCCCGCGCGTGCAGCGGAGCGAGCTCCGCCCACACCAGGTGGTGGTCCGTGCACGGCACCGGCCGCATGGAAGCTGCCGGAACGCAGGAGACGTACGCCCGGGAAATGTAGAGGCGGTCGATTCTGGACCTTCCTCCCCCAGACCTCACGCTAGTGAAGGCGCTGGAGTCGGGGTGGAGATTTCGCCAGACGTCCACCAAGTCGAAGGACCCAACCAGGTCCCTCAACTTCTCCATCGCCGCCGGGCTTCGCGGGGGACCCGAACGGTCCCTTGCCTCGAGGGTGCAGTTAAAATCCCCCCCGAGGATGACGCACTCGCCCACGTCGATGGAGCCCAAGAGAGCGGACACTTCTTCGAAGAAGCGCACTTGCTGCGCACTGGTCTGAGGGGCGTACACGTTCACTAGATGGAGCGGCACGCCCCCCAGGCGAACAGTGACATGGAGCAAGCGGCCCGGCACATGCTCCTTGACCCCCAAGATCTCCGGCTGAAAATGCGGGGCCAGCAAGATAGCCACCCCGCTGGAATTGTTGGAGAGGTGACTCATGCTGACCCCTCCTTGCCACTCCAGGAGCCACGTGGCTTCGTCTCCCGGAACGGTGTGGGTTTCTTGCAGGAAGCACACCGCATACTTCCCGTCCCGAAGGACCGAGAAGTTATTGAATCTGCGGCGCGCCTCCCTGCTGCCGTTGATGTTGAGGCTGGTTATGGTTATCTTCATGTCAGAAGCATAGTGCAACCTCTACCTACACCTAACGGGGGGAGGAAGCGCAGCCGCTGGTCAGCCGCCACTTCCTCAGCAGCCCAGTGAGAAGCGTTGTGAGCCGACGCAGCTCGAGCGGGTTCACACCCTCGTCCGCGCCCATGATCTTAACGGCGGCGCGGACGGAATCGATGGGCGGCGCCAGCTCCGACCACCTGTCGAGGGCCAGCCGGACCTTATTGCGCTGACCCAGGCACGTGGCCATAAAATCCCGGAGTTCCCTTACGGAAATGAGGGGAGACTCGGCAAGGGGCACGAGGTCATCCATCGCCACGTCGGCGCTGGAGTCCGAATCGTCCTCCGTGCCCATCACCGAGTCCCCATCCTCCTCCAGGGGGTCGTCACCAGCAGCCGACCCGTCCGCCACGCAGTGCGAAGCGAACGACTCGGCCGCGCCAGCCAGCCCCGCCTCAGCCTGGATCCCACCCCCAGGATCGGCGGCAGAGGATTTCTCCCTGGGCTCCTCTAGGGGTGCCGGACCAGAAGACGGCGGCGGTTCAAAGCTCCCCTCCGCCTCAGACGCCGGAACGACCGGAGAAACCGGGGAGAGAACAATTTCCAGCTCCTCCAGTACGTCCGGCACCAGAGACGCAGCCAGGGGGCCATCCTCCTCCCCGCCACCAACCTCCGACCCAGCGGACGGGGGGTTTTGAATTAAAAGCTCTACCAGGACGAGCATCCCCTGGAAGACGTCCGGGTCGCATTGGGCGAGCTCATTATCCTCGAGCTCGCCCGACCCAGCCCCCAGGCTGCCCGACCCGGCGAGGGGTAACGGCACCGATAAAAGGTCAATTTCGATTACTGCCGCGGGTTGTTCCGCAACCCCCTCCACCGGCAGGGTCTCATCCCCATCCCCGGGAGGCACGTGCTGGACAGACACATCTGCCTCAGCCTCCCGAGGGACAGGCGACCCCTGCCGATCGCTGGTGATGACGACAGCGCTGGGGGGGGGGGGCGCTGTACCCGCGGCGGGCGACGACTCCCCCTGCTCGGAGGGACCTTCCTCCTCCCGGTCCTCCTCCTCATCCAGGGGGTCGCGCCTTCTTTTTAGCACGGAGGGAGCGAGGGAGACCTCCATGTCTGCAAAGGCCTCCTCCTCGACTCCCTCTGGCGGAGCAGGTTTGTCGGGTTCCTCGGGCCCGAGTCCGGCCGCAGGTATTGGCATTACCGCTGCGGCGGTTGCGGCCACAGGCTCGGGCACGAGGCCCCTCCCGCTCACATCTGCCCTGATCAACTCCGCGAGGAGCGCGGGTGTAAGGGGCTCAAGGGGCAAGGGCTCACCATCCACGGGGGGACCCGCCCTAAGGTGCTTCTTTTTTCCCCGCGCGTTCCTTCCGGCCGGACACGCTCCCTACCCCCCTCCGGAGGCCTTGGTGGCATCGGCCCCCGACGTCAACCGCGCATCAGACGTACTTGACGCGCGGGCAGATCCGGGGGGAAGGGCGGCGGCGGCGGCGCCAGCCTCGGCCGCACAAGATGATCCAGCGGCCTTGGAGGCAGGGCAGTTCCTCCTGATGTGCCCCACCTCCTTGCAGGCATGGCACCTCACACCGTCCGACGTCCAAAAGGCGCGGTAGGCGGTCCCCTCGTGGAGGACGACGAACGCCCCGTCAGTGTCCTCCTCCCGCGCCAGCTGGATAAACAGCTGGCGCCGGAAGGAGAAGACGTGGCGAAGGCTGGCCTCCCGGAAGCCGAGCGGGATGGGTGTGATCCCCGACCTCACCTCCCCAAGTTGTCACAAATGGGGAAGGAGGAGCTCACCAGGAACATAGGGCGGGACGTTGGAAATAATGATCCTCTGCGTGGTGGCCTCGAGAGGATCCACCGGCAGGAAGGTCCCGCCCACGGTGAGCCCCTTGGCGACAGCCAGGGACACCGCCCGCTCCGACCCCAGGAAGAACACAGCCTTCCCATACATTTTCGAGGCCGCGACGATGGCTGAGGGGCTGACAACCCCAGCCATGGCCTTGACGCAGGCCTCGATGGTCATAGTGGGGTGAGTGTAGCTCTTCACCCCAAGCTTTTTTGTTATTAATCGAAAAGGTGACGGTGCAGCAGGAACAGCGGGAGCAGCTGTGGCTGTGGCTACCACTCTCGCATAGGTCCCGGCTGGCCCCGCCACCGGCGAAGACGCAGTCGCCATTCTGGGGTGCTTTTTTTAAGGGCTAAACTCACCCCAAGTCACAGGCCTGAAGGTGTTAATGGCCTCGGTGTATATATATATTTTTTTGTCCTCTATTGAGCAGAGGGAGCTGATTAAAATGAGGACACACCGCTCTCCTTATTGATTTAAATTGGGAGAGGGGCCCTCTCCCCTCTGCTCAATTGGCAATTAATAAAATAGATGAAACTAAGGTGCCTTAGAAAGACAGGCAGAGAGAGACAAAGAGAGAGAGAGAGGTGGGGGGGTGGGAAGGAGGGAGGCCGCAAAGGGCAGTGTTGCCACTCAGGATGGTGGGTGGGTGTTGGCAGGGTTGCACTCTCCGATGGAAAAAGTCTTTGGTGGTGGTGGTCTTCTGGCAGGGGGAGAAGACGTCTTCACCTGGAAAAGCTGGAGAAGCCCAGGCTCAGTCCTGCAACAGGTCTTAACGATGTAATTAAATTAAATTAAGGACTTCACCTTGGGCAGCTCCAAGCTCTCCCAGGGCAGGCAATAGAAGGGATGCTAATTAGTGGTGTGTGTGGCCTAGCTTTTAACAAGAGCCACACACACACACACTACACCCCTTGATGATCCGGCCTTGCTTCTTCTTTTCTCCCCCCACCTAAAATACAAAGTCTTGGGAGAGTGCCCCAAATAACACCCACCTGTAGATGTTCCGGATGAAGTTTTCTTCCCTCCTTTCAAGCAGTTGGTTTCTCTCCCCTCTCTCCCTCTCCTGAAGTGGAGGCCAATTTGGGGAGGCAGTGATAGAAAAGGCCTCTTCCCTGGTTGATGTTGATGTAGGCCTCCTTTCTCCTTCTCCTCCTCTGTCCTCTCTCTCCAGGCACCTCAGTTGATGTAATGATGGTGGAGTTGGTGGTGGTGGTGGTCCAACGTTCTCCTCCTCTTCCTGGTCAGGGGACCACCACTTTAATCCACTCTCCAAAGTCTGGCTGCTCCCTCTGCTCGTGCTTGCAGCTGCACAGCCAGCAATGCTGTGCAAACTGAACAGAGGGTAACTTAAGACTGAAATACAGAAGCCTGCTATGGCTTTATATACAGGGGTGGTCACTGCCAGTACTGCAGTATAGAATCAGTTCTTCTCTTAAAGGTACATACACAACAATTCCTCCCATTTTAGATAAACAGTACATAACATTCATTTAACAACTAAATAATAACTAATTACAATTACAATTTTCTCGGTACTATATACATCAACTGAAATAATCATTTATAAGTTCAGTCTTTGAGGAGGCTTCCTGATCCTGACTGGATAGCGCCTTTCTCGAGTATCCTGTTCTTGCGGCGGAGTTGATTCTGGTTCATTGTCATTGGTTGGTTCGTCAGCTTCCAATACCACTGCTTCTGAGGTAGACGCAATCTGTACTTCGGGCTGATTACCAGGTTCACCTGCTCGTGGTATGGGTTTGGCTTGTTCCTGTGACTCTAGAATCTGGTCAGCATGGCGTCTCACGATGCTCTCTCCAACGTCCACTGTGTACATTAGTGGTCCCCGCTGTGTGCATAGCGTTCCTGGCTGCCATTTTTCTGTTCGGTAGTCGCGGGCCAAGACTGGTTGCCTTATCTTGAAGCTCCTGGTTGGCTTCTCATTTATGTGCTGGAATTGCTTATCCTCAACATCTCGTCTTATGTTTGGTTTTAGCAAATCCAGGCGACATCTTAGCCTTCGGTTGAAGAACATTATGGCTGGAGCTTGGTTGGTGACTGCATGTGTCGCATTCCGGTAAGCAAACAAGAAATTATCCACCTTGTGTTGTAGTGGTATGTCGTCATTGTTCATTGCCTTTATTGCCTTTTTAAAGGTCTGAACAAACCTCTCAGCCAATCCATTTGTGGCTGGATGATATGGGGCAGATGTGTAATGTTTCACCCCATTATTCCTCAGAAACCTCCGGAAATCCTCAGACACAAACTGTGGCCCATTGTCGGAGCAAATCTGTTCTGGCAAGCCATTCCTGGTGAAGATTGTCCATAGGACTGCAATAGTTTTCTCCGTGGTGGTGGAGGACATTTTGATGACCTCTGGCCATTTCGAATGGGCGTCCACAGCGATTAGGAACATTGAGTCCATAAATGGACCAGCAAAATCAATGTGTACCCATTGCCATGGAGATGAGGGCCACTCCCATGGATGTAGCGGGGCCTGTGGTGGAGCGTTTTGGACCTTCTGGCATCCTGTGCATCTCTTGGTCATATCCTCGATTTCTTTATCGATTCCCGGCCACCACACAAACGCCCTGGCTAGGCTCTTCATTTTTACCCCTCCCAGATGACCTTCATGAAGCTCATTGAGCACTCTATCTCTCAGCTTGGGTGGAATTACCACTCAGGATCCACACATCAAGGTCCCCCGGCACACTGACAGTTGTTCTCTCCTTGGCGAGAATGCTGGCAACAGTGAGTCGCCATGTGCTGGCCATCCTTTCACCGTCAAATCATAGACCCGAGAGAGTGTCGGGTCATTTTGGGTTTCCTTCTCTATACTTGAGTTTGTAACAGGTAGACATTCGACTATGGTCGCATGGAATATCTCAACAGGGTCCACTGCAGGTGCTTCCTCTACCGTAGGCAATGGTAGGCACGACAGCCCATCAGCGTTTCCATGCTGTTTCGTACCCTTGTACTCTATGTCATACTGATGTGCCCCTAGAAAAAGTGACCATCTTTGCAGCCGTTGCGCCGTCATCTCCGGAACGCCCTCCTTTGGGTTAAAAATGGAGACAAGGGGCTGATGATCAGTCAGTAGGGTGAACTTCTGCCCGTGCAGATAGTGATTGAACTTCTTCACCCCCCACACCAAGCTGAGGGCCTCCCTGTCAATCTGGGTGTAGTTACGCTCGGCTGAGGTTAACGAGCGCGACGCAAAGGATATTGGCCTCTCTGAACCGTCAAGGAATTTGTTTGACAGCACCGCTCCGATGCCATAGGGAGACACATCACACGCTAACCGAATCGGTAGTGTTGGATTGTAGTGGGCCAATATTTCTTTTGAAGTGATTAGGCATTTACATTTCTGAAAGGCACGCTTACACTCATCACTCCATTTCCATGTTACTCCAGTTTGCAGTAGGGTGTTCAGTGGGTGCAGAATTGTAGATAAATTCGGCAAGAACTTATGGTAGTAGTTCACCAACCCGAGGAACGACCTCAGTTGCGACACATTTTCCGGTGCTGGAGCCTTGACTACAGCCTCAATCTTGTCCGGCGACTTATGCAACCCTTCCTCATCAATCATGTGGCCACAATACGAGATTTGTCTCCTGAAGAACTCGCATTTGGTGCGGTTGGCTCGTAGCCCATATTCCTGTAATCTCGTGAGCACCTGCTCCAGGTTGGCAAGGTGCTCACTGTCATTTTCGCCCGTAACCAGGATGTCGTCCAAATAACACTGCGTCCCCGGGATCCCTCACAGGACTTGTTCCATCGCCCTCTGCCAAATAGCTGGGGCTGATGCTACCCTGAATACCAGTCGATTGTACTGGTAAAGGCCTTTGTGAGTGTTTATCGTGAGGTATTTCCTAGATGCTTCTTCCACCTCCATTTGTAGATACGCTTGGGCCAGATCAATCTTTGTAAAGCGTTTCCCTCCAGATAGTGAGGTGAAAATATCTTCTATCCGTGGAAATGGATATTGAACTGTGTGCAGGACTGGGTTCACATTTACCTTGAAGTCCCCACAGATGCGAACCTTCTTCAGTTCCCCAGGCGTGCTGCTCAATGATTTCTTCATTACAGGAATGATGGGTGTGGCCCACTCGCTCCAGTGCACCTTGGACAGCACACCCGAACGCTCCAGACTCTCCAGCTCTGCTTCAACGGCTGGGCGGATCGCGTAAGGTACCGGTCTGGCCTTAAAAATGTTTGGGTTTGCCTTATCTTCGATTTTTATCATTGCCGTTACTCCTTTTAGAGTCCCAAGTCCTTGTTGGAACACCTCTTTCGCGTCAGTTAGAATTTTTGACAGTCGTCCAGGTGTGACGTCATCATCCTTTTTATCAGTCACAATTAGCGCCTGAATGGAATGCCAATGCAATTGTATTTTTCGGATCCATTCACGTCCCAATAATGGTGGTCCTCCATCTGGTAGTATATATAGATACAGTTTCTGTGTTTCCTTGCTGTTGTATTCAACTGGCACCCTTATTTTTCCTCTGGGGTAGACTTTTTGCCCCGTGTATGTCTTCAATACAATGGACGTGTCCTTCAAGTGTATGTGTGAGAATAGCCGCTCATAGTCTCATTGATTCATGACAGTTAGGGCTGATCCTGCGTCCAATTCCATCTTTACTGGGGACCCTGCTATCATGAGGGTGACCCAAATGGTTCGGTGATCCTCCTTTGTGATCACATTGTGTAACTTTAGACAACTTAGTCTCCTGCTCCCGGAGTCATTATCACTCTCCTGATCTTCCGAACTACTGTTTGTCAATTTCTTTACTTTCTTGTACTTTTCCTTAGTAGTTCTTGTAGTGTTGGTTTTCTTTCCCGACCTGCAGACTCTTGCTATGTGTCCCATTTTCCCACATTGCCTGCATACTTTGTCCTTAAACCAGCAGTCCTTCTGATCATGGGTTGTTCTGCCGCAGCGATAGCACTTTTCTGCTCCATACGCCATTTCGTTAGCGCTGTATTCTTGTGGTTTCTGTTGTATTTCCGCAGCTCCCCGTGCTGCTGCTTCGTAGGATACTGCCATGCTGAAAGCCTGTTCTAGCGTCAGGTCCTTTTCCGAAAGTAGTCATTTCTGGGTTCCTTCACTCTGGAGCCCGCAGACAAACTTATCCCGTAAGGTGTCTGCCAGTCCTGCTCCGAACTGGCAGTGCTTCGATAACTTGCGTAGTTCCGTAAGATAGTCAGCATTGCTCTCATCTTTGTGCTGGTTTCTTTTATGGAACTTGAATCTTTCTGCTATCAGCAGCGGTGTAGTGTTTAGGTGTTCCTGTAAGATATTAACAATCTCTTCAAAACTTTTCTCCATTGGTTTAGCTGGGGTAATAAATTCCGCAATAGGCCGTACGTTCTCGCGCCCATCAAATTTAATAATACCGACGCCTTCTTTCCATCGACCACCTCATTTGCCTTGCAGTACACTTCAATTCTTTCCACATACGTGGTCCAGTCTTCTACCTCGTTGTCGAAAGCAGTGATACTGCCACTTTTTGGCATCTTGGGTGATTTAAAATTGTGCCTCCCGCGCTTTTTGTTCTTCACCAATGGATTAAAATGGTGCCTCCTGCGCTTTTCCTTCTTCCCCAATGGAATAAAATGGCGCCTCCCGTGCTTTTCCTTCTTCCCCTTGCTGCCACGCTGCTCCTAGCGTTCTGCAGGGTAATGGCGGCGACCCGCGGCTTCGGCGCGTCTCACTTTTCCTTCCCCTTGTTTTATTTTCGCTACGCTGCCCAGTTCTTGAGCACCGACCGCACCCTGTGCGCTCCACCCTCTCTCTCTCTCTTTTCCTCCCGACGACGCTGCACGGCCCCTTTGCAGAGCCGCTCGATCGAGCTCGAGCCTGCCGCAGTCCGGAAGGGTCAGCGCACTACCTGCTACCAGCACGACTTGCTGGAACACCTTGACTGGGGAGCCAAGCCCAGCTCTCCACAGCCTCTCCTGCAACTCTCCGAACTCCGATGGATCCTTGGGTGGTTGCCCGCGGTCGACACCCGTTGTTCTGACTTCGGCCTCCAAGAAGCTTCTTCTCAGGGAAAGATCCCCGTGAGGTAATGCAGTACTGCAGGTGAGTTTGAACCTGTTCGTCGCCAATGTAGTGTCCGAGTATAAATAATACACGGACCGCGGGAGAACAATAATAACAGGCATTTACTGAACAGAGGGTACTCTTTTATTTGGACCCAAAAAAAACCAATTCGACTGTAAATAAACAAAAGTTCAACTAAAGCTTAACAAATCAAATTAAAATTTGGTTATCCGTGTTGATGATGCACTCCAGTCCCCGCGGCGCCCACTGGTCGCGGAAATACTCAAGCGCACCGGCGGACACCGCGTGCTCCATCTCCAGGGCCACCCGGGCGCGAACATGGCCGCGGAAGAGATGCAGGCAATCCGGCTGGACGACACCCTCGACCGCCCGCTGCCTGGACCAATTGATGGCTCTTTTAGCCAGGCCCAGGAGCAGGCCCACAAGGAGGTCCTCCAACCTGTCCGCTCCCCTCCGCACCGGGTGACCGTAGATCAAGAGCGTGGGACTGAAGTGCAACCAAAAATCGAGGAGCAGCCCCTTCAAGTAGTGAAAGAGGGGCTGCAACCTCTCACAATCCATATAAACGTGAAACACGGACTCCTCCAGGCCGCAAAAAATGCAGGCGGCCTGGGAGTCCGTGAACCTACTTAAAACCTTATTGCACGGGACCGCTCCGTGCAACACCCTCCAGGCCAAGTCCCCGATGGAACAAGGGAGGACTCCCGCATAGAGAGCCCTCCATTGGGGACCTCCGCTACCGCCGGTCGGCAAAACGCCACGCCAAGGCGTGTCCGGACGGTAGACGAAGATGGCAAAGTGGAGAGTGTGCAGGAGCAGCCCGTACAGGAAACCCCTCCGCGCGGAATGAAAAGGCACGGAGGGTATTTCCTCGAGACGGCTCAAGTTGTGAGGCGCCGGTTCCCGAGGGGAGTTTCGGGGCCGGGCGCCGATGAGGAATTCCGTCCGAACGGGGGTAAGCTCGGACGGGATCGCCCCACGTGCTTGAGCCGCCTCGATACACCTAGTGGAGTCGGGGCCCAGTGCCGCTTTTACCGATTCGATGGTTTCGACCGCGAGCCGGACGTTGGCCCAGGACAGGCGCCGCGCCAGCTCCTCCGGCGCCATCCAGCCCGCTCCTCCGCCATCGAGCAGGTCCCCGACTCTGGTCACCTTGCCAGCCACAGCCCTACCCTCCGCCAGCCGCCCGAACCCGTGTTCGTGGAGGTGCGGATTCCTGAGCAGCGGCTCCCGAAGGAGAGCCGCCGCTCCTGACGGGGGAGAGCTCCGCCTGGAAGCGACGTAGTTCCAAACCCATAGTAGTTCCTGGTAGAAGACAGGCAGCTCCCGCAGGCCGGCACGCCTGCTGCCCACTTTCGCAAACAGGAGCTGCGTGTCGTAATTGAGGCCATGCAGCTGGCGGAAGAAAAACGTCGCCAGCGCACACCATCTCGGAGGATTCTCGACGTACAGGTATCTCTGCAGCGTCTGAAGACGGAAAGTCGCAGCCTGGGTGCGAAGGCACACCAGCGCCTGACCGCCCTCCCTAAGCGGGAGACACAGAACCGCGGCAGAGACCCAGTGCTTCCTTTTGTCCCAGAAGAAGTCGATGAGCTTCTTCTGAATCTTGGCGACAAACGCAGGGGGAGGGATCAAAGTGACCAACCGGTACCACAACATGGCGGCCACCAGCTGGTTTATGACCAGCGCTCGACCCCTGTAGGACAACACTCGGAGCAGTCCTGTCCAGCGTCCTAGGCGAGCGGTGACTTTGGCCTCCAGCTCTTGCCAGTTCGCCGGCCAAGCGTCCTCGGCAGGGCTAAGGTAGACTCCCAAATAGAGGAGGTGCGTGGTGCTCCAGGCGAAAGGCCTGAACTCCTCCGGCAGGGAGTCCACCCGCCACTGACCCACCAGGAGTCCGGAACATTTCTCCCAGTTGATCTTGGCGGAGGATGCGTCCGAGTAAATCTGCTGGCATTCCCGCATCCTCCGCAAGTCAGCGGGATCCGTGACCGTGAGGAGCACGTCATCGGCGTAAGCCGAGAGGACCACCTCCACGCCCGGCCCTTGCAGAGCCAGTCCCGTCAACCTCTTCCGCAAGAGGCGCAGGAAAGGCTCCACGCAAATGGCATATAACTGGCCGGACATGGGGCATCCCTGACGCACCCCCCTCCCGAAGCGAAGGGGCGCCGTCAAGGACCCGTTAACTTTAATCAGACACTCCGCGGCGGCGTACAGAAGTCGGATCCGGGCGACGAAATGCGTCCCGAACCCGAATGCGCGCAGAGTCCCGAAGAGATACTCGTGATCCACCCTGTCGAACGCCTTCTCCTGATCCAGGGAAAGGAAGGCGACCGACAGACCAGCCCTCTGGGAGTGGTGGACCAGGTCCCGGACCAGATGGATGTTATCGTGGATGGTCCGGCCCGGGACCGTGTAGGACTGGTCGGGGTGGATCATGTGGGCCAGCACGGTGCCAAGGCGAGCAGACATGGCCCTGGCAAAGATTTTATAGTCCGTGCTGAGGAGGGAGACCGGGCGCCAGTTCTTAAGGAGGCGGAGATCGCCCTTCTTAGGCAGCAGGACAATGACCGCCCTGCGCCAAGAGAGGGGCATCTCCCCGGTCGCCAAACTTTCCCCCAGGACCCGCGCGTAGTCGCCCCCCAAGACGTCCCAGAACGCCCTGTGGAACTCCACGGTCAGCCCGTCCAGCCCCGGGGACTTTCCCCTAGAGAGCTGGCGGAGGGCGCCGGTCAGCTCCGCCAGACTTAGCGGAGCGTCCAATTTTTCGGCGCCCTCCGGGCCAACCTTCGGCAGGTCCTCCCACAAAACTCTGCGCGCATCCTCGCTGGACGGATCCGGAGAGAACAGAGCCCCGTAATAGGCGCGGGTCTCCACGCTGATTCCCTCCGGATCCGAGACCAGAGATCCGTCGTCGGCCAGCAGCCCCAAGAGCTGCTTACGGACCCCCCGTCTTTTTTCCAGCGAGTAGAAGAAGGGGGAGCCGCGGTCCAGGTCCCGCAGGAGCTGGATCCGCGACCTCACGTACGCGCCTCGGGACCCGACGAGCTGCAGGTCCTTCAGCGCGCCCTTCTTCTCTTCGTACACCTTCCGCAGGGCCGGGTCCTCGACGACCTGACCGAGACGGGACTCCAGGTCGAGCACCTCCTTCTCCAACCGCCCGACCCGGGCCTCCCGCCTCTTGGTCGACCCCTTCGCGTACTCCTGACAGAAGAGACGGATGTGAGCCTTGCCCACATCCCACCATAGCCTCAAGGAGGGGAAGCCCCCCTGCTTCCTTCTCCAGTCGGCCCAGAATCGACGAAACGAATCCCGGAACCGTGCGTCCTCCAGCAGCAGGTTGTTAAAATGCCAGTACACGGACCCCCCCCGCGCGCGCAGCGGAGCGAGCTCCGCCCACACCAGGTGGTGGTCCGTGCACGGCACCGGCCGCATGGAAGCTGCCGGAACGCAGGAGACGAACGCCCGGGAAATGTAGAGGCGGTCGATTCTGGACCTTCCTCCCCCAGACCTCACACTAGTGAAGGCGCTGGAGTCGGGGTGGAGATTTCGCCAGACGTCCACCAAGTCGAAGGACCCAACCAGGTCCCTCAACTTCTCCATCGCCGCCGGGCTTCGCGGGGGACCCGAACGGTCCCTCGCCTCGAGGGTGCAGTTAAAATCCCCCCCGAGGATGACGCACTCGCCCACGTCGATGGAGCCCAAGAGAGCGGACACTTCTTCGAAGAAGCGCACTTGCTGCGCACTGGTCTGAGGGGCGTACACGTTCACTAGATGGAGCGGCACGCCCCCCAGGCGAACAGTGACATGGAGCAAGCGGCCCGGCACGTGCTCCTTGACCCCCAAGATCTCCGGCTGAAAATGCGGGGCCAGCAAGATAGCCACCCCGCTGGAATTGTTGGAGAGGTGACTCATGCTGACCCCTCCTTGCCACTCCAGGAGCCACGTGGCTTCGTCTCCCGGAACGGTGTGGGTTTCTTGCAGGAAGCACACCGCATACTTCCCGTCCCGAAGGACCGAGAAGTTATTGAATCTGCGGCGCGCCTCCCTGCTGCCGTTGATGTTGAGGCTGGCTATGGTTATCTTCATGTCAGAAGCATAGTGCAACCTCTACCTACACCTAACGGGGCGAGGAAGCGCAGCCGCTGGTCCGCCGCCACTTCCTCAGCAGCCCAGTGAGAAACGTTGTGAGCCGACGCAGCTCGAGCGGGTTCACACCCTCGTCCGCGCCCAAGATCTTAACGGCGGCGCGGACGGAATCGATGAGCAGCGCCAGCTCCGACCACCTGTCGAGGGCCAGCCGGACCTTATTGCGCTGACCCAGGCACGTGGCCATAAAATCCCGGAGTTCCCTTACGGAAATGAGGGGAGACTCGGCAAGGGGCACGAGGTCATCCATCGCCACGTCGGCGCTGGAGTCCGAATCGTCCTCCGTGCCCATCACCGAGTCCCCATCCTCCTCCAGGGGGTCGTCACCAGCGGCCAACCCGTCCGCCGCGCAGTGCGAAGCGAACGACTCGGCCGCGCCAGCCAGCCCCGCCTCCGCCCGGATCCCACCCCCAGGATCGGCGGCAGAGGATTTCTCCCTGGGCTCCTCTAGGGGTGCCGGGCCAGAAGACGGCGGCGGTTCAGAGCTCCCCTCCGCCTCAGACGCCAGAACGACCGGAGAAACCGGGGAGAGAACAATTTCCAGCTCCTCCAGTACGTCCGGCACCAGAGACGCAGCCAGGGGGCCATCCTCCTCCCCGCCACCAACCTCCGACCCAGCGGACGGGGGGTTTTGAATTAAAAGCTCTACCAGGACGAGCATCCCCTGGGAGACGTCCGGGTCGCATTGGGCGAGCTCATTATCCTCGAGCTCGCCCGACCCAACCCCCAGGCTGCCCGACCCGGCGAGGGGTAACGACACCGATAAAAGGTCAACTTCAATTACTGCCGCGGGTTGTTCCGCAACCCCCCCCACGGGCAGGGTCTCATCCCCATCCCCGGGAGGCACGTGCTGGACAGACACATCTGCCTCAGCCTCCCGAGGGACAGGCGACCCCTGCCGATCGCTGGTGATGACGACAGCGCTGGGGGGGCGGGGGGGCGCAGTACCCGCGGCGGGCGACGACTCCCCCTGCTCGGAGGGACCTTCCTCCTCCCGGTCCTCCTCCTCATCCAGGGGGTCGCGCCTTCTTTTTAGCACGGAGGGAGCGAGGGAGACCTCCATGTCTGCAAAGGCCTCCTCCTCGACTCCCTCCGGCGGAGCAGGTTTGTCGGGTTCCTCGGGCCCGAGCCCGGCCGCAGGTATTGGCATTACCGCTGCGGCGGTTGCGGCCACAGGCTCGGGCACGGGGCCCCTCCCGCTCACATCTGCCCTGATCAACTCCGCGAGGAGCGCGGGTGTAAGGGGCTCAAGGGGCAAGGGCTCACCATCCACGGGGGGACCTGCCCTAAGGTGCTTCTTTTTTCCCCGCGCCTTCTTTCCGGCCGGACACGCTCCCTCCCCCCCGCCGGAGGCCTTGGTGGCATCGGCCCCCGACGTCAACCGCGCATCAGACGTACTTGACGCGCGGGCAGATCCGGGGGGAAGGGCGGCGGCGGCGGCGCCAGCCTCGGCCGCACGAGATGATCCGGCGGCCTTGGAGGCAGGGCAGTTCCTCCTGATGTGCCCCACCTCCCTGCAGGCATGGCACCTCACACCGTCCGACGTCCAAAAGGCGCGGTAGGCGGTCCCCTCGTGGAGGACGACGAACGCCCCTTCAGTGTCCTCCTCCCGCGCCAGCTGGATAAACAGCTGGCGCCGGAAGGAGAAGACGTGGCGAAGGCTGGCCTCCCGGAAGCCGAGCGGGATGGGCGTGATCCCCGACCTCACCTCCCCAAGTTGTCGCAAATGGGGAAGGAGGAGCTCACCAGGAACATAGGGCGGGACGTTGGAAATAATGATCCTCTGCGCGGTGGCCTCGAGAGGATCCACCGGCAGGAAGGTCCCGCCCACGGTGAGCCCCTTGGCGACAGCCAGGGACACCGCCCGCTCCGACCCCAGGAAGAACACAGCCTTCCCATACATTTTCGAGGCCGCGACGATGGCTGAGGGGCCGACAACCCCAGCCATGGCCTTGACGCAGGCCTCGATGGTCATAGTGGGGTGAGTGTAGCTCTTCACCCCAAGCTTTTTTGTTATTAATCGAAAAGGTGACGGGGCAGCAGGAACAGCGGGAGCAGCTGTGGCCGTGGCTACCACTCTCGCATAGGTCCCGGCTGGCCCCGCCACCGGCGAAGACGCAGTCGCCATTCTGGGGTGCTTTTTTTAAGGGCTACACTCACCCCAAGTCACAGGCCTGAAGGTGTTAATGGCCTCGGTGTATATATATTTTTTTTGTCCTCTATTGAGCAGAGGGAGCTGATTAAAATGAGGACACACCTCTCTCCTTATTGATTTAAATTGGGAGAGTGGCCTCTCCCCTCTGCTCAATTGGCAATTAATAAAATAGATGAAACTAAGGTGCCTTAGAAAGACAGGCAGAGAGAGACAAAGAGAGAGAGAGAGGTGGGGGGGTGGGAAGGAGGGAGGCCGCAAAGGGCAGTGTTGCCACTCAGGATGGTGGGTGGGTGTAGGCAGGGTTGCACTCTCCGATGGAAAAAGTCTTTGGTGATGGTGGTCTTCTGGCAGGGGGAGAAGACGTCTTCACCTGGAAAAGCTGGAGAAGCCCAGGCTTAGTCCTGCAACAGGTCTTAACGATGTAATTAAATTAAATTAAAGACTTCACCTTGGGCAGCTCCAAGCTCTCCCAGGGCAGGCAATAGAAGGGATGCTAATTAGTGGTGTGTGTGGCCTAGCTTTTAACAAGAGCACACACACACACACACACTACACCCCTTGATGATCCGGCCTTGCTTCTTCTTTTCTCCCCCCACCTAAAATACAAAGTCTTGGGAGAGTGCCCCAAATAACACCCACCTGTAGATGTTCCGGATGAAGTTTTCTTCCCTCCTTTCAAGCAGTTGGTTTCTCTCCCCTCTCTCCCTCTCCTGAAGTGGAGGCCAAATTGGGGAGGCAGTGATAGAAAGGCCTCTCCCCTGGTTGATGTTGATGTAGGCCTCCTTTCTCCTTCTCCTCCTCTGTCCTCTCTCTCCAGGCACCTCAGTTGATGTAATGATGGTGGAGTTGGTGGTGGTGGTCCAACGTTCTCCTCCTCTTCCTGGTCAGGGGACCACCACTTTAATCCACTCTCCAAAGTCTGGCTGCTCCCTCTGCTCGTGCTTGCAGCTGAACAGAGGGTAACTTAAGACTGACGTACAGAAGCCTGCTATGGCTTTATATACAGGGGTGGTCACTGCCAGTACTGCAGTATAGAATCAGTTCTTCTCTTAAAGGTACATACACAACAGTACTGTGTCTCATTCAGTGAGAAACCTTCTTCAGAACTATCCACATCCCTGCCAGTGGCTCTCTCTGGTTTAGTGGCTGAGCGAGAAGGGGTGAATGACCACATGAGAGAGGATGTGGTTGGTAGGGTGGATATGAAAGCCCACTCGACCCTTTCTTCTTCATCTTTTTCAGCAGAACCTTTCTTTTGGTTCTGTAAAAATCATCATGGTTAGATAATTACCATGTACCGTACCTACATTACAATAGTGACTACATTTCAAAAATACTTCATTGGCTGTAAAACGTTTTGTACATCCTGAGGTTGTGAAAGGTGTTATATAAATGCAAGTTCTTTCTTTCTTTATTACAAAAACAAGATACTCCGGATGCTGGAGATCTGCAATAAAAACAGAAAATGCCAGAAATAATCAGCAGGTCAGGCAGCATCTGTGGAAAGAGAAACAGAATTAACGTTTGACGTCGATGACTTTTCATCGACCTGAATCATTAGCTCTGCTTCTCTCTTGTCAGATGCTGCCTGATCTGCTGAATATTTCCAGCATTTTCTGTCTTTCTTTCTTTACCTCAGCTAGGATAGCATCAGAATTAGGTTCCTTCCCATTTGAGAGCAGATGGACTTCTATTGCAGTCTCTGAGATAGGTTCTTTTGCAAGAATATTTGTAAGGTCTTTCTTTACCTCTGTAGCTGTCGATGGTACCCAATCATGTTGCTTTCTCATGTATTTGTGCTCCCAAAACATTAATACAGGCAAGATGCAGGCGGTCCAGTTAAACCTGTAGCTGCCACTGGCTCTTCTACATCTCCAGCCCCAACAGGTTCTGGCCGAATTCCTTCCTAGGATCTCCAGGGACCACTGATTAGGTTGCTCAAGACCTGGTACAACTAGGCAGAGCTACCAACCGGCATTCGGACATAGTGAAGCAGCCTTACTCCAGTTTCAGGCACACGAGCTGCTAGCCCATTTACACACCCGCCTAAATATGATAAGAGGTGGGTCTTGGGCGTCAATGGGGTGGCCAAGGTGCACCCGCACCCCCTCCATTTTATAACTCCAGGGCACAGGTTTTTTGGGTGCTCAAGTCCCCAGTTAGATAGGGAATTAATACAACACAGGTCTCACCACATATTTCCGGCCTTTGAAACTTCCTTTTACCCTTACTCTTTGTCCTTGTCCTTGTGCACCAGTCGCTGAAGGTAAGCATGCAGGCGATGCAGCAGGCGGTTAAGAAGGCAAATGGTATGCTGGCCTTCATAGCGAGAGGATTCAAGTACAGGAGCAAGGATGTGTTGCTGCAGTTGTACAGGGCCTTGGTGAGACCACACCTTGAGTATTGTGTGCAGTTTTGATCACCTTATCTGAGGAAAGATGTTCTTGCCATGGAGAGAGTGCAGCGAAGATTCACCAGACTGATACCTGGGATGGCAGGAATGACGTATGAGGGGAGATTGGGTCGATTAGGCTTATATTCGCTCGAGTTTAGAAGAATAAGAGGGGATCTCATTGAAACTTATAAAATTCTAACAGGACTAGACAGACTAGATGCAGGAAGGATGTTCCCGATGGCGGGGGAGTCCAGAACCAGGGGTCACAGTCTAAGGATAAGGGGTAAGCCATTTAGGGCTGAGATAAGGAGGAATTTCTTCACCCAGAGAGTGGTGAACCTGTGGAATTCTCTACCACACAAGGCAGTTGAGGCTAATTCACTAAATATATTCAAGAAGGAGTTAGATATATTTCTTAAGGCTAAAAGGATCAAGGGATATGGGGAGAAAGCAGGGACAGGGTACTGAATTTGGATGATCATCCATGATCTCATTAAATGGTGGAACAGGCTTGAGGGGCCGAATGGCCTACTCCTGCTCCTATCTTCTATGTTTCTATGTTTCTTTGATTTCCTCCCTCATCTATGTGGCCACATTTCCCCTTAAAACTATGTGCCATGTCTCTTATGTGGTAACTTTATCAACTGCTTTCTAAAAACCCATGTAAACCAGATCCACTGAGTTTCCTTTATTCTCTCTGTTATTTCTTCAAAGAGTTGGTCAAGATATTCACAGTGGCAGAAGGTGGGTAGTGGTGATCCACTACTAGTGGGTACCACTAGTCTATTTCCTTAGAGCAGAGAAGGCTGAGGGGAGACCTGATTGAGCTGTACAAAATTATGAGGGGCATAGATTGGGTAGATAGAAAGGAACTTTTCCCCTTAGTACAGGGGTCAACAATCAGGGGGCATAGTTTCAAGATAAGGGGATTGGAGGAAAAACTTTTTCACCCAGAGGGTGGTTGGAATCTGGAACTCACTGCCTGAAAGGATGGTAGAGGCAGGAACCCTCACAACATTCAAGAAGCATTTAGTGAAATGCCATAGCATACAAGGCTACGGACCAAGTGCTGGAAATGGGATTAGAATAGACAGGGCTTGATGGCCGGCGCGGAAACGATGGGCCGAAAGGCCTCTTTCTGTGCTGTATAACTCTATGACTCTATGGGCTAGATTTTCAGTCGCTTGCGCCAGCAGTTAGCGCCTTAAGAGAAGTGATTTTCGGGCGCTATGCGTGTAGCGCCTGGGCGCAGCGCAGTTTGCGCCCCGCCCCAAATTAAGTTGCCCGTTAGCGCCGGCGCAAAGTTTAGTGCCCGCCCGGATGCGCGCGCAGAAAATGACGTCACATCCTCGTGCAACGCCCTTTGTGCGCCCTGATTCCAAACTTCAGTCGGACCGCCCCATTGTGCGGCTGGCGGCTGGAGCGTTTGGAAAAAGGAACGCAACACAACCAGCGCGGGCCCCGGGGGGCGCAAATTAAAGGGGACGTACTCTCCAGTATAAAGGCCAGCCTTTTTTCAGAAAACACTCTTGTGCAACGCATTTCTGGAGACACAACAAGGAGGATAGCTAACTGGTTTCAAGCAGCAAGAGCCAGGTATTTTTGGACTCAGGCCAGAGCGCTGCAAGTGGCCTTTTGGAAATTAGAGTGTTTGCCAGGATTTGATGGGGGTTGCATGGGGTGCCAACGCGGAGCTGCAGCTCCATGTCTGTAGGGCTCGCAGACGCATTGTGAGAGGGGCAGCCCTGGCTAGAGGCAGAGGGGGCTACAGGCGTCGGCCACGTAGGCCTTACCCAGTCAGGCTATACCGCCAGCAGCGCTCCTACCTAAACATGAGTGCCGCGCGATGTGTTAAAAGGCTCCGATTCCGAAAGGAGGTGATTGCAGAGATCTGCCACCTGCTTCGCCGAGATCTGCGGTCAAAGCTCAGGTGCAGGACGTCTCTGTCGGTGGAAGTGAAGGTGACGGTGGCATTGAACTTCTATGCCACCGGCCCCTTCCAATACGCTGCTGGGGACATAGCAAACATCTCCCAGTACGGCGCACATCGCTGCATCCGTCAGGTGACCGAAGCACTGTTCAGAAGGAGAAGCCAATTCATCTCCTTCCCCATGGCCCTGGAGAGCCAGCATCAGCGCGCATTGGGATTTTCCAGACTCGGGGAATTCCCCTTGGTGCAGGGCGCCATTGACTGTACGCATGTGGCTTTGCGGGCCCCTCTGGAGCATGGCGAGCAGTATCGCAACAGGAAGGGCTACCATTCTCTGAATGTGCAGCTGGTCTGTGACCACAAGCAGCGCATCATGGCAGTCAATGCCAGCTTCCCAGGCAGCAGCCACGATGCCTTTATCCTGCGGCAGAGTACTGTGCATGACATGTTCCAGGCACAGCCTCCCCCAAGAGGATGGCTACTCGGGGACAAAGGCTATCCTTTGTGCACCTGGCTCATGACCCCGCTCCGCGCGCCCAGGACCGCTGCTGAAGAGGCCTACACGAGAGCCATCAAACCACCCGCAACATCATCGAGCTAACTATTGGGGTCCTCAAGCAGCGGTTCCGCTGCCTTGATCACTCCGGAGGAGCTCTCCAGTATTCGCCGGACCGGGTCTCCCAATTTGTGGTGGTTTGCTGCATGCTACACAACCTGGCTATCCGCAGGACTCAAGCACTGCCACCTGACGTTGGACCAGCACCTCAGGAGGAGGAGCAGGAGGAGCATGAGGAGGAGGAGGAGGAGGAGCAGGAGTACGTTCCCAGGAGGGAGCGACCAGGGCCAAGGGCCGCACGACGCCACCTTATTACACGGTACTTCTAAGCCCCCTGTCAGGGAATGGCCAGGGGCCATGAGGGAAGATGAATGCAGCCGCTCCGCAAGCCCTCAGCCGGCGAAGCCAACAAACACTAAGAAGAACAACCATGGAGACTGCATGAATAAAGATAATTTTTTATTACACAAAAATGAAAAGCCCTTCCCACATGAATCCCCAAAAACAATAAACGGGCCCCACAAAAAGCCCAACAAACGACTCACTCCCACAAACTGGGGAGGAGTCACTCCACCTTTCTTCAAACCGGGCCTCAACGTCAGCCTAACGCAAAAAATAAGCCCTCCAACAACACAACCATGGGCAAAATAAAGATGGCCACCGCCATATAAAAGGAAAGCTGCCCACACCCTCTACGTCCCAGAAGCTGCATTGCCCTGCGACAGTTCCTCCAGGCACTCGTCCAGTGAGGAGGTGTCAAGCATTTCCTCCTCTCCTGCGGGACGTGACTGTTCCCCCGAAGGTCCGGCTTGCTCCTCCTCCTCCTCCTGGTCAGAGGTGCTGTCACTGGCAGCTTCAGGGTCCTGGTCGTCACCAGCTGAAAGCAGGAATGCACAAGAGTAGCTTCAGAGTGAGGAGACGGCGTCAGCGAGGGAGTTAGGACTGGTGGCATTCAGCGCATTGGTGGGACAGTGGCAAAGGAGGTAGCTCGGATGGGCCAGTGTGACGCGAGAGGGCCAAAAGGCGAGGTCCTTACCATTGCCGGGCAGTGGAGGGTCGGATACTCCGCACGCTGTGGGGACAATCACACGGGCTCCCATGAGCACACACACGCGCTCCTCCAGCCGAGTGAGCTTCTGCAGCTTGGCGCGGCCACCCCTGGCACGCACCTGGCGATTAAACGCTACTTTAGCCTGTAAGAGAAAGGACGGGCTGTAAGTGCGCAGTGAAACCCTGATGTAGTGTGCACTGCCTCCCATGGTGGAATAGCTTGGACAGAGTGAAGCCCTGATGTAGTGTGCACTGCCTCCCATGGTGGAATAGCGTGGACAGAGTGAAGCCCTGATGTAGTGTGCACTGCCTCCCATGGTGGAATAGCTTGGACAGAGTGAAGCCCTGATGTAGTGTGCACTGCCTCCCATGGTGGAATAGCATGGACAGAGTGAAGCCCTGATGTAGTGTGCACTGCCTCCCATGGTGGAATAGCTTGGACAAAGTGTAGAGTGCCGAATGGCCATGTGATGCTCATGACTGTCCCAATGCTGCTGGCTGAGGGCTGGCCAATAGGACTTTCAGCTCCCTTTGCCCATCATGTCAGGTGTACATGCAAGAATGAGGAGGAGACTGGAAAGGCTACTCACCTTCACAATCCTGGTCAGATCGTTGTATTTTTTACGACATTGTTTGTGGGTCCTGGGGGCATCGCCGGTGAACGTCACCCTCTGGGCGATCTGCTTCCAGGCTTTGGTGTAGTCGTGGTGGGTTGGATTCCTCCCACTCTCTGGGAACAAGATCTTGCGCCTCACCTCCAGAGCTGTGACCATTATGTCCAGATCACCCTCTGAGAAGCGCAGGGCACGCTGACGGGCCTTCTCTGGCGTTGCCATGACTCCCTGGGGCTGAGCAGCAGTGTTGAGGCCTCTTTGCAAGGCTGCAGTGTGCAGGGCGTGGCAGCAGACCAATTCGTCCCTTCCCCCTTTAAGAGCTGGTCGGCGCCACGGGGTCCAAAAATGACCGCACCCGCGCTGCGCCCCGCCTGGGCGCTATCCCTCTGGACCGCCGGCTTAGCGCCTAAAGATAGGAGTGGAACGCCTCTTTTAGCGCTCCACCAATCTCTTAGGGCGAAGCCACTGAATTTCCGGCAACGGGGCGCTACTTTGGGGCGGGCGCTAACTTCGGGCGGGCGCTAAGGTTAGCGCCCCAAAACTGTCTATACTGAAAATCTAGCCCTATGACTCTATGACAAGGATCAGTGCTGGGACCACGGCTGTTTACAATTTACAGTAACGATTTAGACTTAGGAATCAAAAACACAACTTCTAAATTTGCGGATGACACCAAATTGGGGGGGATAGTCAATGCTGAGGAGGACTGCAACAAGTTACAGGAGGACATTAATAAACTTGTAGAATGGGCATATAATTGGCAAATGAAGTTCAACACAGATAAATGTGAGGTTTTACATTTGAGCAGGAAGAATAAGGAGGTCATTTATTACTTGGAGGGTGGGAGTCTAGGTGGGGTAGAGGAACAAAGGGATCTAGGAATATAAATACACAAA
This sequence comes from Somniosus microcephalus, assembly GCF_052327205.1. Lineage (NCBI taxonomy): Eukaryota > Metazoa > Chordata > Chondrichthyes > Squaliformes > Somniosidae > Somniosus > Somniosus microcephalus. The sequence continues at coordinate 66,498,233 of NC_140993.1, read as the reverse complement.
TCATTAAAAGTTGCGACACAGGTTAGCAAGGCCATAAAAAAGCAAACCAAGCACTAGGGTTTATTTCTAGAGGGATAGAATTGAAAAGCAGGGAAGTTATGCTAAACCTGTATCGAACCTTGGTTAGACCACACTTAGAGTACTGCGTACAGTTCTGGTCGCCATATTATAAAAAGGATGTAGAGGCACTGGAGAGGGTGCATAGAAGATTTACAAGGATGATACCAGAAATGCGAGGGTATACATATCAGGAAAGGAAGAATAGGATGGACCTCTTTTCTCTTGAAAAAGGAAGGCTGAGGGGTGACCTAATAGAGGTCTTTAAAATTATGAAGAATTTTGATAAAGTGGATACAGAGAAAATGTTTCCACTTGTGCGGAAGAGCATAACTAGAGGCCATCAATATAAGATAGCCACCAAGAAATCCAGTAGGGAATTCAGAAGAAACTTCTTTACCCAAAGAGTGGTGAGAATGTGGAATTTGCTACCACAGGGAGTGGTTGAAGCGAATAGTATAGATGCATTTAAAGGGAGGCTAGACAAGCATATGGGGGAGAAGAGAATAGAGGGTTATGCTGAGAAATTTAGATGAGGAAAGACAGGAGGTGGCTCAAGTGGAGCATAAACGCTGGCATGGACTGGTTGGGCCGAATGGCCTGACTCTGTGCCGTATATCCTATGTAATTCTATGCAAGCACAACTTCCCTTTTAGAAGTCTGTGCCGACACCCTGATTAACTGCGTGTCTCCAAGTGCTAATAATTTCATCCTGTATTATAGACTCAATATAATTTATACCAGCAGATAGGCTGTTTTCTGGAGTCCTGATCGCGGGACGGAAAGGAGATGGAAGCCCTGAAAGGTCAAGCGGAGAAGAGGCCTCCCTTCAATCTCCTGTAAGATGTGAGGGGTGGATGGAGTTTCCATGAGCCCCAGACCCCAATGGAAAATTACGCTGGGTGCTTTTCTGGGTGAAGGCTCGGCATTTCCAGATTCCACTGTTGGGCCTCTTTCACCCAATTTTACAATCTCTGCCACCCCCCCACCCCCCCGACCCTCCACCCCCCCCACCCCATTACACCTCAGGTGGTCCCAAGGAAATTCGGGGCTGGTTTCTGTACTGATGTCAATCCAGCTTCCTCACACAATCACTCAGTAACTCCACCAGCCAGCATCTTGTGTTACTGACGGTATCTCTACTGCTGTTAATCCAGCTTCCTCACACAATCACTTGGTAACTCCACCAGCCAGCATCTTGTGTTACTGACGGTATCTCTACTGCTGTTAATCCAGATCCCTCACACTGGCTGGTGCATTTAGCAAGTGAGAGCACTGAATAATTCTAAATGCAATAGGGGTAGAGAAATTCCTTTAATCAAATTTCCTTCTAGAAAAGAGAAGTGCTGAGGGGCGCCCTAATAGAGGTCTTTAAAATTATGAAGGGGTTGGATAGGGTAGGCATAGAGAAGATGTTTCCACTTGTGGGGATGTCCAAAACTAGGAGGCATAAGATAGTCACTAATAAATCCAATAAGGAATGAAGGAGAAACTTCTTTACCCAGAGAGTGGTTAGAATGTGAAACATGCTACCACATGGGGTAGTTGAGGCGAATAGCATAGATGCATTTAGATAAGTACATGAGAGAGAAAGAAATAGAAGGATATGCTGACAGGGTTAGATGATGTAAGGAGGGGAAGGAGGCTCATGTGGAGCATAAACATTGACATAGACCAGTTGGGCCGAATGGCCTGTTTCTGTGCTGTAAAGTCTATGCAATTCTATGTAAAAAAAAATGTTTGTGACGTGACTATCAAAAGGCATTATCTTTATATTGTCCTTTAAGTCAAAATGTGTCTTGAAAACACATCAATCTTCTCTCAGAATCAAATGTTTCCTAGCAATAAATCGTTTGTTCCGTCTATTCGGCTCATGACACGTGTGTTTATGGAATATTTTACACACAGTCTTGTTCTCTGTCATTTCCTAAATGACAGGCAGCTGCTCAGTAAATGTTTCTTGGCCCACCCCCCAGATCCAGCAGGTGCCTTGTCAAACCAGAGGAAGACAGCTATGTAATTAAGCACAAATGAAGTGTGGAGGTTCATTTTGAGCTAAAATAGAAACACTGTGGTATTTTCATTTATTTTTCCATGTATTTATGTGAGAATGACCTAGCTTCATGGGAAGAAGTGAAAAGAGTTGTAATAAACATCACACAGCAACCTGCAGGTCTGTTTTTCCCATTCCTCTTGGCACATTTTCTTCAGGAAACAAAATTTCTGATGTATTTGCTTCCCATTGAAGCTCTTAAAGAGAGGGTATGATGATCAGATTCACTTTTAAATTGGGATTGTGATCAACAGGACCCCTTTTAAAGAAGGAATATGACGATTGGAAACCTTTATTAAATAGGGAGTTTTTTTTATTCATTCATGGGATGTGGGCATCGCTGGCAAGGCCAGCATTTATTACCCGTTCCTAATTGCCCTTGAGAAGGTGGTGGTGAGCCGCCTTCTTGAACCGCTGCAGTCCGTGAAGTGAAGGTACTCCCACAGTGCTGTTAGGAAGGGAGTTCCAGGACTTTGACCCAGCGATGATGAAGGATTGGCGATATATTTCCAAGTCAGGATGGTGTGTGACTTGGAGGGAACTTGCAGGTGGTGGTGTTCCCATGCACCTGTTGCCCTTGGCCTTCTAGGTGGAAGAGATCGCGGGTTTGGGAAGTGAAAGGATTCGCAAATTTCATGTCTCCCCCCCAACCCCCCAAAGATTTACTTTTGGTTTATTAAAGAAACCCTGGTTGGACTGAGTTTAAAATCTAGGGCTCAACAAGATGGCTGCGGTAAGCCTCATGGCCAAAGCCTGTAAGTTTCAGTTTGGACTGACAAGCTTGTATTCTGATGACTGTGAGAAGGAACTTTCCAGAAACTTGAATGCAGACAGACCTTCTGCATTTATGCATGAGAAGCAAACCCAGTGGCATTCGGGCCTCTGATTAAAAATCATCAAGGTTGTTTGCACAAACAATCAAGAGCAGGCAAGGCCTATTCAAAATGTAATGGGACAAGCTTAGCTGCACTCAGACTTTCAGTTAGAGAACATCAACACTGTTTACAAACGATCAACGGGGCATTCAGACTGGAATGGCCCCATCACGAAACCAGTTGGACAAAGGGGAACACTGATGAGGCATTTAAAGCCGATTAACCGGCCATCCAGGGCGATGGGCCCAGATCGGTACCTTTTGTCTGAGTTTCAATACGTCCAGATTAGACAAAAGAAATGAGCTGATCTGGCAGGAGATAAGAGCTACCGGGAAGGGTATAACTAGTCCCTCGGGAAGCCATCTCTCGCTCTCTCTCTCCCGCCTCGCCTCCGGTGCCCTGCCGTATCATCAACCCAGTGAGAGGATCGTCGACGAAGAGCCCGTCCAGGGAAGTAGGGTATCCGCAGTTACGTTTGAATTACTGGGGTATCTCTGCTTTGGGGCAGTGAAAACCTAAAACATCGGCAGGCAACAGAGCACGGAGCAGGCGTTTCAACATCCTAGACTGGTGAGCATCAATTTTCTGGCCCATTACAAGACAATCTAGATAGGTGCAAAGGGTGGGAGTTAAGGAGAATTGCTAAAGTGTCATTTTAGTCATTTTCCCTCGATGTTTCCGTTTCTCCTCCCCCGTTAAGTGTAATTGTGTTGCATCCATAGTGATTTTTCTCTGTATTGTAATTGTTTCCTCTATTTTTAATAAGCATTGGTTTTCTTTGCACCGAACCACTGGTCTCGTTTGTCTATATCTCTACTTGTAAATAAGTCCGGTGGTCAGAACCAAAGGGGAAGCGATTCGAACCGCACGGGGCTGGAGCAGCTCAGACACGACTGACTGGCCAGACACAAACCCCAAACCAAAACCCCCTACAGAAGTGTTGTCAAAGAAGCATTGGCGAGTTGCTGCAGTGCATCTTATAGATGGTACACACTGCAGCCACGGTGCACCAGTGGTGGAGAGAGTGAATGTTTAAGGTGGCTGATGGGGTGCCAATCAAGCGAGCTGCTTTGTCCTGGATGGTGTTGAGCTTTTTGAGTGTTGTTGGAGCTGCACTCATCCAGGCACATGGAGAATATTCCATCACATTGCTGACTTCTGCCTTGTAGATAGTGGAAAGACTTTGGGGAGTCAGGAGGTGAGACACTTGCGACAGAATACCCAGCCTCTGACCTGCTCTTCTAGCCATAGTATTTATGTGGCTGGTCCAGTTAAGTTTCTAGTTAATGATGACCCCCAGGATGTTGATGGCGGGGGATTCAGAGATGGTAATCCCGTTGAATGTCAAGGGGAGTTGGCTAGTCTCTCTCTTGTTGGAGATGGTCATTGCCTGGCACTTGTGCAACGTGAAAGTTACTTGTCACTTATCAGCCCAAGCCTGAATGTCGTCCATGCGTGCGGGGATGGACTGTTTCATTATCTGAGGAGTTGTGAATGCAATTGAACATTGTGTTAAATGTTGGTGCCAGAATCAGAATCCTTGTTAAAGAAAGACTCTCACCACCGCGGCCCCCTTTAAAGAAGGTATGTCTCCATCATGATTCCTCTTAAAGGAGTCTTGTTGTTGGAGGCCCTTTTTAAGAGGAAGTTTAAAAATCAGGATTCTTTTAAGGAAGGAATCTCTCCATCAGGATAATTTAAAAAAAAGGGAGTCTCATCTAAAGTCTGCTGCAAAGTGTTATAAGCCTCTTGAGATGGATGTGAGCCTTGTCTCTGGGTCCCCAAGGCCTGGGAAGGACATGGGACAGGCTGACTCTGTCATAGGCACCATGACATCCTATAATTATGAAGGCTTCTGTGGCGACCTAATGGGAGAACAGACCTCAAGGGTATCCGTAAATCACTGAGAGTCAACTCAATATCCTTTAATCCCTCTAAGATGCTGCTCGGTCACTCTGGTCACTCTAGACAGTCCGCCAAGACCAGCAGCAACATTCCCTCTCATTTTTTTTCTCCTGGTGCGGGCCCTTTAAATTTGCTGCGGCTACGCATGCGCTGTATCTCTTCCAGCAGCAGCAGCTGGTGAGCGGCCATTGTGGGACCTTGCAATCGGTGCGCAGCCACGTGGCCGCACACCTTAAGGGTAACATTGACCAGCAGGGCAGTGGACTCCACCGCTATCCCAGCCATCTGCCGCACATCTTAGGCATTAGATTTTTTTTAAATTATTCATTCTTGGGAAATGTGCGTCGCTGGCAATGCTGGCATTTATTGCCCATCCCTAATTGCCCTTGAGAAGGTGGTGGTGGGCCTTCATCTTGAACTGCTGAAGCCCATTTGGTGAAGGTTCTCCCACAATGCTGTTAGATAGAGAATTCCAGGATTTTAACCCAGTGACAATGAAGGAATGGTGATACACGTCCAAGTCGGGATGGTGGATGATTTAGAGGGGAACTATCTGTTAGCTTTTACTTAATGGCAGGTCCCATGAGATCATCAACCGCATGGTCTGTAGCCAGGGGCTGACGTGTCTTACACCTCCGTTCAGCTACATCTGGCTCCACTTTCACATCTGCATCATCTGGTTTCTTTGTGCTCTGTGTCTCACCACATGTCAATCTCTCACCTAGTCTCTCTGTACCCACTTGATTGGGGGGTCTATGGGCCGGGTGAATGATAGAGTGGGTGTGCTGTTGCCAAAGGTAGCGGGGGGTGCGGGGGAGTTGAACTTCATTCTCTTTATCATGATCATCCTTCTCATATGTTTCATGACTTGCTGTCCCTGGAGGAAAAAAATTCAAGGCCTGAGCAGCAAGCTACTTTCTGGGTCTCCGATGAGGAAACTGGCAGCTGGTAGAGAGATTGCAAAATGCATAGAAACACTGTATAAGAAGCAGCTTATTTGCTCATGAGTCCCTTGAAGGCACATTGACTCCCACATCTCCACCTCCGACTACTAAGCCACAATTGAATCCAACGATCGACACTGCTTCCTCTTTATGCTAGGTCAAAGTGCAGATCTGTGCCCATACTCCCCAGTCGCCCCGCTGTTTCCTGGCATCATGTACTGCCTTCTCTTGCAGGAGGAATGCATTGTGTTGATTGCTGCGGTCTCCACATTCTCAATCTGTCAGGATTCATGGAAGAGATGGCAGGGAGCGTAGGTGGGGGTAGAGGGTAGTAAGAGGGCAAGGACCTAGGATGAGTGATTTTTAGGTGCTAACATACACTACAGGGAATGAGGCAGTTGATATGAGTGCTATCAAGTGACATTGCTTCTGGGGCATGGAATAAGAGACCATATAATATCCCAAAGTCCATTAATTGACTATAGTGCCTGGGAAAACCCCATTTGTTTCTCTGCATTTCTGTTAGGTAACCTATTATTCAGCTGACAATGCACATCTTTGCTGGCCTTGTGAGGTCATTAAATTCTTACTACATTTTAAGGCTATGCCCCCTCCTCCCACATGAGACATGCAGCTGCATGTGAAGACTTCTTGCCAGAAACCCCATCAATTGCAATCCTCCTTTCTCTAATTTGTGGCAGCAACACTTCAAAATCATCCTCTGAAAAGTTAGATGCTCCACTTCTTTCTGTGTCTTGCAGCTGCCATTGCATCTGCTCTTGCAAGAGCCTGCTCGCCCCTTTAAATGGATGCAGCTCTTTATATGAGGAAGCTGTGTCCTTGGTCTGCTCCTTTCCTAAATTTTCCACCCCCCACCCCATCTCTGCCTCTCTGTCAGGTTTTTTTTCCCCTTATCCCACCAGCATTATGGAAATTAGTTGACCCTGGGTTTTCTGGCAGGTTCAGCCTTCCAGAATTTTGGTCGGCATAAGCCATTCCCACTGCACTTCTGCCACTGCTTCATGGACGCAAGCATTTTGGGGCTTATAATTCTAGGAGAGGCCTATGTGAAGGCTTGACTGTGAAACATCATGAGAGTGATTTAAAGAGAATCACAGCCTGGCTGTCGGGCAGGAATTGGAATTCGGGTGACAGAAAGCTGCCAGCGGGGACCCATGGGAATACTCCTTGTCTGTCAGGTAAGTCTCGGGAAGGGGAATACAAATGGTGGATGGGGATGGGTGGGCGGGAAGCCCAGAGCAAAGGTTTAATTGTGGAGCTTGAAGGAACACTCCTACTCCTCCTGGAAGCAGCAGTAAATTAATAAAAACATACCTAACTGGTCCTCTTCTGGCCCTGGTTTCGGCTCCCAGCAGGTTTAGCCTGGAGGGGAAGCCACCACTGCTCCCCTGCTCAGGCGCCTGGTTAAAATAGCAGATCAGGCCCTAATTATGTCTTTGGATCCTGATCTGCATATTTCAAAATAGCCTGCTGGTTGTTTTATACTTCTGGCATCAAGCGTAGGTCCCTTGCAGTCAGAATCAGGGGAATTTATAATGGGGAACAAAGAAATGGCAGACCAATTAAATACATATTTTGGTCCTGTCTTCACAAAGGAGGACACAAATAACCTCCCAGAAATGTCGGGGAACATAGGGTCTGATGAAAGGGAGGAACTGAAAGAAATCAGTATTTGTAGGGAAATGGTGTTAGGGAAATTGATGGGATTGAAGGCCGATAAATCCCCAGGGCCTGATAATCTGCATCCTAGGGTACTTAAGCAAGTGGCCCTAGAAAGAGTAGATGCATTGCTGATCATCTTCCAACATTCGATGGAATCTGGCACAGTACCCATGGACTGGAGGGTAGCTAATGTTACCCCACTATTCAAAAAAGGTGGTAGGGAGAAAACCGGGAACTACAGACCGGTAAGCCTGACATCGGTAGTGGGGAAAATGCTAGAGTTCATTATAAAAGATGTAATAGCAGAGCACTTGGAAAACAGTGACAGGATCGGACAAAGTCAACATGGATTCACAAAAGGTAAATCGTGCTTGACTAATCTACTGGAATTATTTGAGGATGTAACTAGTAAAATAGATAAGGGAGAACCAGTGGATGTGGTGTATTTAGACTTTCAGAAGGCTTTCGATAAGGTCCCACATAAGAGATTAGCGTGTAAAGTTAAGGCACATGGGATTGGGGGCAAGGTATTGACTTGGATAGAGAACTGGTTGGCAGATAGAAAGCAAAGAGTTGGAATAAACTGGTCTTTTTCCGAGTGGCAGGCAGTGACTAGTGGGGTATCGCAGGGATCGGTCCTTGGACCCCAGCTATTCACAATATATATTAATGATCTAGACAAGGGAACTAGATGTAATATCTCCAAATTTGCAGACGACACAAAGCTGGGTGGGCTTGTGTGCTGTGAGGAGGATGCCGAGAATCTTCAGAATGATTTGGACAGGTTGGGTGATTGGGCAGAAGCATGGCAGATGCAATATAATGTGGATAAATGTGAGGTTATCCACTTTGGTGTCAAAAACAGGAAGGCAGATTATTATCTGAATGGCAATAGATTGGGAGAAGGGGAAATGCAACGAGACCTGGGTGTCCTTGTGCACTAATCACTGAAGGTAAGCATGCAGGTGCAGCAGGCGGTTAAGAAGGCAAATGGTATTTTGGCCTTCATAGCGAGAGGGTTTGAGTAAAGGAACAAGGATGTCTTGCTGCAGTTGTACAGGGCCTTGGTGAGACCACATCTTGAGTATTGTGTGCAGTTTTGGTCGCCTTATCTGAGGAAGGATATTCTTGCCATGGAAGGAGTTCAGCGAAGATTCACCAGGCTGATACCTGGGCTGGCAGGAATGACGTATGAGGAGAGATTGGGTCGATTGGGCTTGTACTCGCTTAGAGTTTAGAAGAATGAGAGGGGATCTCATTGAAACTTATAAAATTCTGGCAGGACTGGACAGACTAGATGCAGGGAGGATGTTCCCGATGGTTGGGGAATCCAGAACTACGGGTCACAGTCTAAGGATAAGGGGTAGGCCTTTTAGGACAGAAATGAGGAGGAATTTCTTCACCCAGAGAGTGGTGAACCTGTGGAATTCTCTACCACAGAGGGCAGTAGAGGCCAATTCATTAAATATATTCAAGAAGGAGTTGGATATATTTCTTAAGGCTAAAGGGATCAAGGGGTATGGGGAGAAAGCAGGGATCGGGTACTGAACTTGGATGATCAGCTATGATCGCATTGAATGGCGGAGCAGGCTCAAGGGGCTGAATGGCCTACTCCTGCTCCTATCTTCTATGTTTCTATGTTTCTATGCCATGTGATGGGCATGTGCTACACATATTTTTATTATTCATATACATAGATTAATAAGAGCTCTCACTGTCCAGTGATTGAGTGTTGGGTTTTCAATCAGAGGACTCTCATTTAAATCTGGGTGGAGTGAGTCATTACATGGACAGTGAGGGTTTAGTTCCCTCTATCCCCTCTGTGTCTGGCAGCGTGCATGTGAGGTACCGCGGTGAAGTAGTTATGTTACTGGTATTAGTAAACTGGAGGCCTGGACTAATTAATCCAGAAATTGTGATTTTAAATCCCACCATGGCTAGTTTGAAAATTTGAATTCAGTTTTAAAAATTTGCTATCAGTAAAAGTGTCCATGAAGCTGATAGATTGTCATAAAAATCCAACTGGTTCACTGACGTCCTTTAGAGAAGGGAAACCTGCTCTCCTTACCCGGTCTGGCCTATATGTGACTCCAGTCCTACACCAACGTTGTAGACTTAACTGCCTTCTGAAGTTGACCAGCAAGCCTCTCAGTTGTAACAAACTGCTTAAGAAGAAGGCCCACCACTGCCTTCTCAGCACAGCTAGCAATGGGCAGCGAAATCCACATTCTGAGAAAGAATTCTTCAATCTTAATTCAGATGTCTCAAAAAAGTTGTTTTTTATTGATGCTGGAGCTTCATCAAGAATCCTAAGCCTTAATGGGCAGGTCTGCTCCAGTCCTTGATCTTGGCTCCCCTAGATAATATTTTAGACTCACTCCTTCAGAAGTTTTAGAATGGTCCTTATTGGTCACTCAAGTCATTCAATCAAATGCTGTCAAACCTTCATGAACCAGAACTTCACACTTTCCCATCAGATGTTTTATGACGTTCCCAATTGACGTTCCTTCTCAGATCCTCTGGTCTTACGTTCCTCTGAATTTTTAACCGTGCAAAGAAAAGCTACTCATTTACCCAAGATTATTTTATGTTCATTTGTAATGGGATTGCTTCAGTTACTTCATAACATCACTGACCCAACCCTGTGAGATAACTCAAATCGGCTTTGCCACTTTCAATAAATAGTAGAATAGTGCCACCAAGTGGTGGTATGTAAGTCTGATTTCACCCATTCAATGAAGTAAGACTTCTGAAGTCAGAAGGTTGTGGGTTCAAGTCCCACTCCAGGACTTGAGCACATAATCTAGGCTGCCGATAATTTAATTGGAGGTGCCATCTTTAGGATGAGATGTGAAACCAAGGCCCCATCTGTCCTCTCAGGTGGACGTAAAAGATCCCATGGCACTATTTCAAAGAAGATCAGGGGAGCTTTCCCCGATATCCTGGCTAATATTTATTCTGTAACCAACATCACAAAAACAGATTATTTAGCCATTGCTGTTTGTGGGGCCTAGTTGTGCACAAATTGGATGCCACGTTTCCTGCATTACAACAGTGACTACGCTTCAAAAGTATCTTCATTGGCTGTAAAGTACTTTGGGATGTCCTGACGTTGCTAAAGCTGCTATATAAATACAAGTTTTTTCATTTCTTTCTATTGAGGGAGGAATGTTGGTCAAGACACCAGGATAATACCTTGCTCTTCTTTGAATTTGACGGATGATACCTCAGAGAATGCAATACTCCATCAATACTGCGTTGGAGGCTAGATTATGTGTTGATGTTCTGGAGTGAGGCTTGAAGGTATAGCTTTCTAGCCCAGTGGCTAGATTCAACAAAGCTACCATTTGCAGAGTTCCCATTCTTAGACGTGTTGCTATGTGAAGATGACAGGGAAGGAAAAAAAAGTCCCTGCGGGACCTATTTCCAATGTGCTTTTTCATGGCTTGCACCGTTGCAATGAAAATACCAGAGGGCTGGGCGAAGATCACCTAGTCACTCTTTCAGCTCCAAAGAGATGCATGGGCTAGAAGGACCAGTCAGGAAAGAATTAGAGAGAACTATTAGAAGAAATCCTTCTCAGTTATTCTGATTGACTCAGTGTCCTGTCTAGGATATTCCAAAGGCACTGACTGTCCCTGGATACAGTTCTACATTCAATGGCATTACCATCGCCAAATCCCCCACCATCAACATCCTGGGGGCCACCATTGACCAGAAACTCAACAGCCACATAAATACTGTGGTTATTAGAGCAGGTCAGAGACTGGCTATTCTGTGGTGAGTGGCTCACTTCCTGACTCCCCAAAGACTCTCTACCACCTACAAGGTGTTGTGTCGGTACCTTTCTACCTAGACACAATTTAGGACTCAGAACTCAGAGATTCAAACATTAAGTGCTTTATTGGAAGGAAAGGAAGTTCTGGAAAGTTCTGAACAAAGAGAGCTATACTTAACCGAGAGAACACCCAACCATTTATCTCCTGTGACAGCGCCACCACAGGTGGGAGGAGAACACACAATAGAACACACAATACATAACACAAGGCACAAGTCAGGAATGTGATGGAATACTCCCCAGTTGTCTGGATGGGTGCAGCTGCAACTGGATAGTGAACTAAATGTCACTGGATAGTGAATAGGAGTGAAAGTCCTGGCTGAGTTCTTTACCCTCCCTAGCGTTGAAACCAATTTTAACGACTCTACTTACCACCACTGAAACTGATATCAGCTAATGTGGCACAGACAAAGGATTCAGGCAGGGACATTCATAGAATCATAGAGCACAGAATGCCATTTGGCCCATCGTGCCTGTGTCGGCTCTTTGAAATAGCTATCAATTAGTCCCATTCCCCTGCTCTTAAACTATTGCCCTGCAAATTTTTTCTCTCATCCAAGAGACAGTGCCTCTTACGCTCCCTCAGTAATGCAATTTGGAACACTTGGCAAGAGCTGGATCAGTCCTGCTGGTGAATTAATCCATGACTCTGGACAAAAAGTTTCATGATGCAGAAGGCTCTCAGCCGGGCCGAACACCCTTGCGGTCATAAGCATCAGGCCGGTCTTAACGTGTGTGTTCCGAGGCCTTCCTACAGTTTTATGTCTGGCTTTGCTTTTCATTTCAGTGATGTTATACAGATACATGAAAAGGTTCACAGCCCTGTTCTGACAGCCAGAGATATTGGTCTGGCCACCACCGTTTGCTTGGCCAAACGGATCAACTTGTAGAGTGTTGAGTTTTACCAGTTTTTTTTAAATTTTGCACCTCTATTCAGTCAGAGACCCAAGAATTATTTTTTTCTGAGATATGAGGGACACCATTCTACCCATCTAATACATCCTTTCATAGAAAGCTGCAGTCTCCCACCCCATCAAAGCATCAACTGCCCCTTAAATGTTTGCCTCCTACCCAGAGACCATTCGGGTTATTAATCACTCTTAGTCTGAAGTGCCTTCACAACCTCTCCCTTCCCTATCTCTAGCCTTCTCCAGCTCTAAAACTCTCCGAGAACTCTGCATTCCTCCAACTCTAGCCTCTTGTTCATTTGAATATTCCTTCACCCCACCATTGATGGCCACGCCATCAGCCACCTAGGCCCTAAGGTCTAGAATCCCCTCACTAAACCTCTCCATCTCTCTCTCTTTCTTTAAGACGCTCCTTAAAACCTGCCTCTTTGACTAAGCTTTTGGTCACCTATCCTAATGTTGCATTCTTTGGCTTGGTGTCAATTGTGGTCTGATTATGTTTCTGTGAAGCACTGTGGGGTGTTTTACTACGTTAAACGTGCTATATAAATGCAAGTTGTTGTTGTTGTTGTTGTTGAATTGGTTCCTGACATTAGCCCTGAATATTCTTGCCTTTGTTTCCTTGTGTCACTGTCATGATTTAATTTGAAATAATGCTCCTGATTAACCTTTTCTATTCCACTCAGTGGCCCTGATTTTAAAGTGGAGGCAGTTACGGTTCGCACGAGCCCCGAAGTGAGTGGAAAACACAGAGAACTCGGGGACATGAAGGCCCGCTCAAAGCCGACGGGAATGATGTTAAGGCCAGCGGGCGAGTGCGGGAATTGAGGTGGGGGCCGCCCGCTGCTGACAACCTGAGGGAACAGGCCCTGGCATAAGGTAAGTGCTGGGGGCGGGGTAATTGTTTCCAAACATATGCCTGTGTGGGGAGGGTAGGAGAGGACCGGGGCAAGAAAGGCCCGAGGATTTGACACCGGGTGAGCCTCTTCCTGACACAATCGTGCCGTAACTTTTAAATTTAAATGAGGCCCTCACTTGCATGCAGCGAGACCCTCGGCCAACTTCAAAGTCGGTGAAGACTTTTTTCTGCAACTATCTTCAGTCCACAAAACCATGGGCCACCAATGAGGAAATGGAGGTAGCAGAGTGGGGGCATCCCCTTCGCCTCATTAACAATCTTACGCGGGGCCTGTGAAGAGCCAGTTACATCATTTTGGAGCATCCCAGGAAATTCCATGGCAACACTGTTGGAGGGAAGAGGACAATCAAACTCATACTCTACCCGTTCAGTAATATAATTATGCAGTTTGTTTGCTTTGTTGATTCCTGCTCCACAATAACTGAACATATTAAGTGCCAACTTACAAACCACTTTCAACCTCTTCCCTAGCTAGGCCAACACGACTCAATGAGTGTACCCCACTTTGCACTTATTCATCCTCGGTATCTGTACATATTTTGCCTAGATCTTTTTGTACCTTCTTGACTGCTTCATCAAACCTGCTGATTCCCCTTCAGTTTAGTACAATCTGCAAATTTGAGCAACTTGGATTATGTTTCTGATTCCAGGTTATACCTGCAGGTTCCACGGAGCAGAAACCCTGTACCAATCCCTGGGCACTTCCCAGCCCCAGATCACTAACCTAAGAAGTGTCGACTGCTCTTTCTCTCTTTATTCGGTTCCAAGCTTTGCCAAGGATGCCCATTACTTTATGCTTGTGCAACTGCCTTTATCAAAGCTTTTCCAGAAGTTTAGGTGTACTGAATCATTGTGGGCTGCATATGTGAATAAAATGGACCTGCAGAGGGTCACATATGAAGTTTAAATCAATGTTCCCCACTAACTTGAATACAAACAGACCTTGGTGATCTGATTCAATGAGGCAAAAGCCCTTTCGAAGCCTCCAGGCTCACAAAATCCAAACTTCTTTTTTTATTAATCATTCTCAGGATGTGGGCATCGCTGGCAAGGTCAGCATTTATTGCCCATCTCTAGTTGCCCTGAGAAGGTTGTGGGTCTTCTCAAAACTTTGGTAGCAATTTGATATAACTGAGAAGTTTGCTAGGCCACTTCAGAGGCCAGTGAAAAGTCAGCAACATTGCTGTAGAACTTGAGCCATATATAGGCCAGACCAGGTAAGAACAGTAGGGGTTCGATTTTGCCAGGCCCGAGGAGGCGGGTTTGGAGGCATGTGAGATGTTAAAATATCAAAAAATGGCGGGCGGATCCGATCCCACCTCCAGCCTACCTCTGATCAATTTTCCCACAATTGTGGTTTCAGACTCCGTTTCCATCCTGCCTCCAAGAGGCAGGATAGGCCCTTAAGGCCCTTAACAACTAGTTGAGTGCCTCTATAATCCCATTTTGAGAGGCCTTTCTGATTTTAACACATTTCCCCCGTGCTGCACGTCTCCTCCGGAACACGCCAGTTAATCCTGGCGGCCTCACAAGTGGATTGCTTACTAACAGCTGCAGCTCCACCATTAAAAAGGAGTTTTTAGCAATGATCATTTGCAGGTGGCAGAACTTTGTTGTCTCAGGTCTGGGGGGACTTTTAGCGGCCTACTCATTGTTGTGGAAGTTTGGAGTCTGAGACCCATCTCCAATGTGACCTCCTGGGAAATCCCCTCTCCCCACCTTGACTGAGCACTTCCTCAACTGAGGTATATGCCAGAAGAATGGGAACCATTTATTTCCTTTCCTCCTGGACATCAGATTCGGACGAAGACCAGCCGCGGCAGCAGCAGAACCCTGAACAACAGCAGCACCAACAGCAGGAGCAACAACAGGAGCGCCAAGCTGCTGCTCACCCACCTGAAGCTGCACAGGCCAGAAGGCGCCAGCGCATGGAAGCACATTGCCGCAGGAGATACCCACAAAACTGGGTTTACAGACAGAGGATGAGCTATCTCAACATGACTGAGCAGCAGTGCCAAAGGAGGCTCAGACTTTCGCGAGAGGTAGTGGGTGACATCTGCACAATGCTGCAGCAAGACCTGGAGCCCAGAGGAGCAGGTGGACACCCCTTACCAGTGGCGGTCAAAGTCACCACCGCACTCAACTTTTTTGCTTCAGGCTCATTCCAGGGATCGACAGCAGACATCAGCTGCGTCTCCCAGGCGGCCGCACACACTTGCATCACACAGGTAACTGATGCCCTCTTTGCCATCGTGCACAATTACATCAACTTCTCCAAGTATCAAGCAAGTGTAACTGCGCATGCGGTTGGGTTTGCGAATCTGGCAGGCTTTCCAAGGGTGTAGGGCATCGGTGACAGCACACATGTGGCCCTTAAGGCACCCCATCACAATCCAGGTATTTTTGTCAACCACAAGAGCTTCCAGTCCCTCAACATGCAGCTGGTGTGTGACCACAAGAAGGAACTTTTGCAAGTTTGCGCCAAGTACCTTGGCAGTTGCCATGACTCCTTCATCCCATGCCAGTCTAGTGTGCCTCCGCTCTTCAGTCCGTCAGACCAACTTTTTGGATGGCTACTTGGAGACAAGGGCTATTCCCTGAAGACGTGGCTAATGACGCCGTTGAGGAGCCCATCCAACGAAGCTGAGGAGCGCTACAACTCCAGCCACCTTTCCACCAGATCCATAATCGAGCAAACTATCAGCTTGCTGAAGATGCGATTCAGATGCCTTGATAGATCAGGTGGAGCCCTGCAGTACTCAGCAGCCAGGGTCTCCAGAATCATCGTGGTCTGCTGTGTATTTCACAACATGGCACAGCATTATGTCTTGCAGCTGGCTGAGGTACAAGTGGCTGATCGCATAACCTCCTCAGATGAGGAGAAGGAGGAGAGCGACAACAAACAGCTTGCGGAGGCGCATCAACCAGCAGCAGCTGCACATGAGCACATTGCTGCCCAAGATGCAAGAGACACACTCATCTTGGCCAGATTTGCTTAGCCTGCCCAATCAAACACGTTTGCCTCACACCTTCTTACCAGAGCATCGACAATGGACTAGAACCTGCGGATTCCTATCACTCTGACCACCATACCGACAATTGCAAGTTGCCTTAAGCCCTCAATGTGGAAGTCCCATTTGCGAAATGACACAGGCCACAACTTCAACAGTTTGCCATCAAATTTTTATCATCACAATTCACGGATGGCTTTTCAAAAATAAACACAACAGAACATCCAAGTGACTACCCTTGTGACTACTTGTGCTTTATCTTTCTCTTACGCGCCCTCCTCCTGTCCTTGTCCTCTTCCTCTTATTGTGGGCTCTCTTTTCCTGCAATGAGGGACACAAGTGGAGTTTGAGTGAGAATGAAGGAGTGAGTGTAGAGAATCCATAGCATAGATGCTTAGAAGGACACAAGGATGGACTGAGGTGCCAAGACCAAGGGCCCTCCCTGTGTGTAGTAAGTTGTTGTCATAGCATCACAGTGATAGGGAGTGTGAGGGCTGCATAGTCGAATAGTTAAGTGAATGTGAACATACAGAGAGAGGGAATGGGTAAGGGTGCAGGGATGTAAAGGTGAAGTGGGATGTGGAGGAGGAGGTTGACAAAGCAGAGTGATGAGAGGCGACGGGGATCAGATTGAGGGTCATGAGGGTGGAATACTCACTTTTCCTGTGCGGAGAAGGTCATGAAACCTCTTTCTGCAATGCAGCCAGGTTCTGCTGCACATTGAAATCGCATTCGCCTCCTGTGCCACTTGCAGCCACACAGTTTTGGTCTGCTGTGGAGGCTGTTTCCTCCCTGAAGAAGGAAAGAGCACTTCCTTATTTGCTCCTGCTCCCTCTACCAGAACTTGGAGGGAGGCCTCATCGAATCTGGGTGCACGCTTTGGTCTGGTGCTGGGCATAGTTGCAGTAGGAATCCCTCAGAAGTATGATGATAAAGTTGAAAGGCTGAAAAAGAACCAAGGCTGCTTGCAGGCCTTAAATCCAGCTGCATAGATGACATCATCGGAGGTAAGTTTCAGTATCAAAAGACTCATTGGGCCAGGGGTTCCCACACGCTGGAAATCAAGTGCCCAATTAGGGCAAAATCACACTTTTGTCCCGCCTCACATCGGAGGCAGGGTCCTGACACGCCGACCATCTGACACGCCCCCAGCCCGCCCCCAATGACAAAATCCAGCCCACAGTTTCCTTCC
Source organism: Somniosus microcephalus (assembly GCF_052327205.1). Taxonomy (NCBI): domain Eukaryota; kingdom Metazoa; phylum Chordata; class Chondrichthyes; order Squaliformes; family Somniosidae; genus Somniosus; species Somniosus microcephalus. The sequence goes on along the minus strand of NC_140993.1, from coordinate 66,480,848 downwards.
CTAAAGGACATTAGTGAACCAGTTGGGTTTTTACAACACACCAACAGCTTCATGGGCCGCAATTTTTCCTGTCGATGCGGCTTGGGGGCGGGACAGCTGCCTTCCGGGTTCCAGTCCCACCCCCAGTGACATCAGATGCACAGATGCAATTTTGTGTCAATTGGCCTTGTTAAGCCCGTGCTGCGGGCTTGCCAGCCAATTAAGAGGAAGCCGGTGTCAGATGACGTCAGTTAATGACGCGTCATCTGCCGGTTTTCTTAAAGGGGCCACTCACAATTTTTTTGACAGTTGATTTTTCAGTGTTTGACAGCACTGAGGTGCTGCAAACACTGATAATCACTGTACAAAGGTGAGCCCTTGCACCCAGGCTCTTCAGTGACTCCCTCCTTAGGCTAGAACAGATGGCAGCTGCAGGTGAGGTTACAGAAGCGATCTGTCACTGGTGAGAGAAGTTCTCCCAATGAGGTGGGACTACACACAAAATCCAAAGCTTGTCACTTACAGAAAAGTGTAAATGCATTAAAAGTGATTTTCCCAACATTTTCTTACCTCTGAAACTCACCAGTGTACCATTGGATCCTTCACACCACTTATGCAGCTGTCATCAATGCAGAAACATTACAGTACACCCACAGCACGCCACACTTACCTGGCGTGGTGTCCGGACATTGGGAAGTCCGCAGTAGGCCTGTCAAAATTGCAAAAAGCCTCTTAACTGCCTGTTAACAACCAGTTAACAAGCAGTTAGGTGCCTATAATCCTCTCCCCACCGCTAGGTGTCAGGTCCATGTACAAATCGAGGACCCAACACTTGGAAAGATTGTTTGGAGGCGGATTTGACAGCGGGTTTCCGACCCACTGTCAATCTTTGCAATTTTGCCGGATGTCCCGCCTCCAAACCCGTCCCCTGAGCACCTGCAAAATTCTGGCCAGTGTCACTTTTACTGAAATCAGCTTTTTAAACTGAATTCATATTTTCAAACAGCCATGATTGAATTTGAACTCACAGCACCTGGAATTATTAGTCTCGGCCTCTAAAATTACCAGTCCAGTAACATAACCACTACAACACCATACCTCAGATGGGATGGAGGGAACTGAACCCTCACTGTCCGTGTACTGACTCACTCCACCCAGATTTAAATTAGAATCCCCTGATTGAAAACCCAATGCTCAATTACTGGACAGTGGGAGCGCTTATTAATCTATGTATGTGAATAAAAGTTTGTGTAGCACATGTCCAGCACAGGTCAGATGCCACATTTTGGATATCACACTTCAAAAGTGTCAGATGTATAAAAAGAGAGCCTTCTGGCCTCGATTTTAATTCCCCCTGCCTGGTTTCCACCAATTAAAATGGACTGGTGGGAGGTTGGGGGCGGCAGGACTTAACCCTCTCCTTTCTCACCCCGATCAGACTAACTGCAATTTTAAATTGCAGACAGCAAGGACACTCACCCCAAACCGGCGGGGTCCTCTTTAACCATGCAGGTCAGGCTCTGATTATACCATCAGGGCCCGATCTGCCATTTTAACCTGAGGCCTGAGCTGAGGGAGCAATGCTGGTTTCCTCTCCAGGTCAAACCTGTCATGTACAGCCGGTTCTTCTGACCTTGGTAACCTGGCCTCTCGCTGAGTGTATTTGACGGTGAGCCGAGCTAGCACAGCCTACAGTGACACCCAGCTCTGGTAGTTCCCATGCTATGTCTTGCTCACACATCCCTTCACCTTCTCTCTGGTGCCATCCTCTGCCAATCGCCTTGATGTTTACTTAAAAAAGTTATAAAATAACATCCACCCATGCACAAGGAGTAGGAACCCTTGCTAATATTTTTGTGTGAACTACACCGCCCCCTACCCTCCCTCCGACTCTCCATTCCACTGATTCTGGCTTTTTTTGCATCCCTTTCTTCCCTTGACCCCACCAATGGCAGCCAAGTCTTAAGCCAGACCCCAGGCTCTGGAATTCCATCCCAACCCCCTCTTCCTCTCCTCCTTAAAACGCAGCTCTTTGATTAGGTTTTTGGTCAACCCTCCTAGTGCTTCCTTCTTTGAAACAACGTCTGTTCACTTCTAATTACGCCGCTGTGAAATACTTTGGCACATTTTTCGACGTTAAAGCTAAATAAACGCAAGTTGTTGCTGTTGCTCTTGCTGCTGTTGTTGAATGTAGTAACAAGTCCAGGAGAGACTGAAGCCAGTTGCAACAGTGACTACATTTCAAAAATACCTGATTGGCTAAAAAGTGCTTTGGACCGTGAGATCGTGAAAGGCGTTATATAAATGCAAGTCTTGCTTTCTTTACTACCAGTACAGAGCAGGGATTCAAGAGGAATTTTCAGATTCATTCTCAGATCAGGGGATAGAGAGATTACCCATCGTAACAGATCGGGGATGGAGCGGGAGAATTACTCACTGAATCTTAACTGTTACTCTGGCATTTTAACTGTTCCCACCCCCTTCCCTCTGCCTGGTTTGTGCCCCGTAGTCTCCCGATCAGCAGAATCGGGGGAAGTGCGTTTTTTTTTATCTCTTTCAATTTAAGTCGAAGATTTTCTGAAGTGCTTGGTGTTTCTAGAGATGTGTTGGCACAAAACTGCAACTCAGCCGGGTCGAAACTAAAAGCCAAAGATGCAGAGCCTTAGACTCAGAGCTGATAGCAGAGCGTTTAAAGAAGTGCAGAGACTCAGCTCTCAGGGACAAGGCACTGACCGAAAAGCTTCAGCCCGAGGATTAGATAAACACTGGAAGCTTCATATTAAACAGAGCGTTTCTTGATCAAACACGCTGTTACCTCAGCAAAGAGTCACTTTTGATGTTTGTTTAATCGACAATTCAGTGAAATCTTGTATATTTATTTTAAGTGTAATGATTTTTTTTTAAGTTGTGTATATATATTGAGCAACAGTTATCTCATATCCTGCTGAGTGGGCCTAGAGGTCACTTGTTCCAAGTAGAAGGGGGACAAAAAAGAGAATCAAAGAGCTTTGTATGTGAGAACATGCAGGAGCGTGGAATGGGAAAAGGCCATTCTAGACTATTCCATAAGAACATAGGAACAACCCCTCCAGCCTGTACCGCCATTCTATAGATCACGGCTGATCTGTACCTCAACCCCATTTATCCGCCTTTGCTCCATATCCCTTGATACCGTTACCCAACAAAAATCTATCGATCTCATTCTTGAAAACTCCACTTGACCAAGCATCCACAGCCTTTTGGTGGAGAGAGTTCCAGATTTCCTCTACCCTTTGTGTGAAGAAGTGCTTCCTGATGTGTTTGTTCATAACACCGATTCTGTGCAACCCAATGTAAGGTGGATGGTTATGGGTTCAAACCCAAATCCAGGACTACAGCATATGATCTAAGCTGACACTCCAGTGCAGTACTGAGGGAGTTCTGCACTGTCAAAGGATGAGGCGTTCAACTGGGGCTTCATCTCCTGCTCTGGCGGTTCAGGTTGGTGTTCAAGATATGGTACTGTTCAAATAAGAACAGTTTTCCTACTGTTTGGCCAACATTCTCCCCATCATTCATTTTGTTGTTGTTTGTGTAAGATGTTGTTGTGAGGCCTGTGTGCAAGTGGCCACTGTGTTTACCTGCATAACAACCTTCCTTCAAGGTAACTTGTATGTGAAGCACTTTGAGATGTTTCTGAGATGTGAAAAGGTGTAAAAGCAAGTTTTTTTTCACTCTTATCATGGTCTCTTAATTTCTGAAACCCCATATGCCGGGATTTCTGCCATTGTTCATATAAATACTGCTGGTAGTAACTTCCTGGGCAGTAATCTGACGAAAGGGGTTGCTTGCCCACTGTAGAATCCACCTGATGTTCATTGAATGGGATGACATTGAGTGGCCTTTTCTGTTAATTGTATTCAGGTGGTGGGTATTAATTGGAGACTCTCTTGTGCACATATATAAGGGAGTAGGCTAGGGAATAGTTGAATAGTACAGCAACTAATAGCGAATCGTACAGTAGGCACCTCAAAGCACTGGAGAGGTACCACCAACGCTGCCTCCGCAAGACATTGGCAGGATAGGTGCACCAAAGTCAGTGTTGTCGCGCAGGCCAACATCCCCAGCATCGAAGTTTGACCACGCTCGATCAGCTCTGATGGATGGGTCACATTGTCCGCATGCCCGATACGAGACTCCCAAAACAAGCGCACTACTCGGAGCTCCGCCACGGCAAGAGAGCCCTAGGTGGGCAGAGGAAACACTTCAAGGACACCCTCAAAGCCTCCTTGAAAAAGTGCAACATCCCCACTGACATCTGGGAATCCCTGGTCCAAGACAGCACAAAGTGGAGGAGAAGCATCCGGGAAGGTGCAGAACACCTCGAGTCTCTTCGCCAGGAGCAAGTGGAAGCCAAGCGCAAGCAGCGCAAGGAGCGCACGTCAAACCAAGCATCCCACCCACCCGCCCCTTCAATCACCATCTTCCCCACCTGTGACAGAGACTGTAGGTCCCGCATTGGACTCATCAGTCACCTGAGAACTCATTTTTAATGTGGAAGCAAGTCATCCTCGGTTCTGAGGGACTACCTAAGAAGAAGAAGAAGTTGCAAGCTTATCTTGGGGGTGCACAGTATGTAGTGTGTGTCTCTGTAAATAAAGACTAGGATCTAGTCTTCTATCCTTCACTAACTGGCTATCTGACCTTTCATATTTATGACGGGTGAGCAATCTACTTCGCTAGATTACCGCCCAGGAAATGAAGGCAAAAATCTGCCCCCGCGATCTTCAATTACCAACCAAGCACTCCCTCCCCCCGAAACAGCAACAATGATCCACAGAGCTTCATGACAGAACTACCTATTAATTATCAACTGGTTCAACTCCAGTGGAACATAACAGGCTGCGATTTTAGGAAAGGGCGTCAAAAGAAGGCCAGGATTCCCACACACAAACTGATGAGCAAGTCTGGCTTTCTGGGACGGTGGCTTTGCCAAGCCCTACCACTTCCTATTAAACTGAGATTATTATTAGCCACTTACGAAATGTTTCCTGCTGCCATCCAGACAAGGAAAGCACAGGAAAGAATTGTTAAAAGATAACAGGGACATTTTTTTTAAGGCATGTGGGGTCGGCAGACAGACTGTTTCCATGGAGATACTGTACATTCTCCCAAAATGAAAGTTTCCATTTCCTGACATATTTTATTTATTTTCTTAGACACAGTGGAGTGATCCCATCATTTGGAGCTGAACACTTGTAGCAAGTTTCACTGCTACTTGACTTGTTATTTTGAAAAGCAATGTCAAAAACAAATAAGGCAAGTAAAAATTTCACATCTAAAGTAAACCTGCCATTTGTTTTACATTTTAGCACATCTCTCAGAAACAGTCCAAAGCACTACACATACAATGGATTACTTTGAAATGATAAAGTATGTGTCTATACTTAATCCAATAATGAAGAGGCAGCTTGGAAGATTCAACGTAGGTCTTTACTTCATACCAACAGGCGGGAACTGAGGGGAGGTCAGTACCCACAGTACTATTTATACCCCTATGGCCAGGAGTGGTACTACGGTATCACTACGCCCTACAAAGTAGTGCTGCCCTGGCCATAGGTTTAAAGTAACATACCTATTACATACACAACATTCCTCCCCTTTTAATTAAAACGTACCCGTGCAATTAAGTTAATAGCTGCCCCATAACTAGGGCTAATAACATTTGGTAACACAATATACATAACATATTTACATCAAGAGTTGTCTACTTATATATATATAAACAGAAACAGGTTATAGATTCAGTCTCTGAGGAGGCCTCCTATCTCGACTAGGATAACGTCTTTCTCTAGTCGGTCTCGGTGTAGGTGGCGGTACTTCCGTCACCCCTTCATCGCTGGACTCGTCGGTGCCTGATGGCACATCCTGTGCCGTGGAGATCACTGGAGTGCTGAACTCCTCGCAATCCTGAGACCTCTGTAACGACGAGCTGGGCCGTGATTCCGCTGTAACAATGTGCTGAGACGTTTGAGGTAGTGAATCAGTTGGGTTTCTGGACTCCACAAGTTGATCAGCATGTCGTCTGATTATGCCTTCCCCTGTCTCAACTGTGTACATCAAGGGTCCCTGGCGGGCCTTTATCGTACCAGACCGCCACTTTTCATTCCGATAATCACGGGCCAACACTTGCTGCCCCACCTCGAAGCTCCGTGTCTGTCTGTCAGGAACCCTACGAAATACTCGGTTTTCCACATCTCTCTGAATGTTTGGTCTGAGCAATTCAAGGTGAGACCTTAACCTTCTATTAAAGAACATGACGGCGGGGGCCTGGTTGGTCACCGTATGTGCAGCATTACGGTATGCGAATAGGAAGTTGTCCACCTTGTGTTGTAGTGGCAACCTTTCCTCCCCCATCGCCTTGATGGCCTTTTTAAAAGTCTGTACAAAGCGCACTGCCAGCCCATTTGTAGCCGGATGATATGGTGCGGACGTATAATGTCGCACTCCATTCCTTTTTAGGAATGCTTGAAATTCTTCTGCCACAAATTGTGGCCCATTGTCCAAACAGACTTGCTCGGGCACCCCGTTTCGGGCAAAAATGGTCCTTAAGACTGCGACCGTCTTTTCGGCTGTCGTTGATGACATCTTTATGACCTCCGGCCATTTTGAATGGGCGTCCACTACAATAAGGAACATCGCATCCAGGAAGGGGCCAGCGAAGTCCACGTGGATCCTTTGCCACGGCGTTGAGGGCCACTCCCACGGATGTAGCGGGGCTTGTGGTGGTACGTTCTGTACCATCTGGCACCCTTGGCACGCTTTTGCTACTTCCTCAATGTCCCTGTCAATGCCGGGCCACCAGACGTAGGCTCTGGCGAGGCTTTTCATTTTGACACCCCCCAGATGACCTTCGTGTAAGTCCTGCAACACTTTATGTTGTAATTTTTGAGGGACCACCACCCTGGCTCCGCACATCAATGTGCCCCGGCAGACGGAAAACTGGTCCTTCCTTGCCGAAAATGCCGGCAATAATGCGTCACCCTGCGCCGGCCAGCCTTTCACGGTTAACTCGTAAACCCTTGCCAATGTTGGGTCGTTCCGTGTTTCCCGCTCGATACATTGGCTGGTGATGGGTAAGTGTTCCATAACAGCCGTATGATATATTTCCACAGGGTCCTGTACTATCTCTTCGATCTCGGCAGGCAAGGGTAGCCGCGACAGGCAATCCGCATTGCCATGCTGTTTGGTACCCTTATATTCGATAAGGTACTGGTGTGCTCCTAAGAACAGTGACCATCTCTGTAGCCTTTGGGCCGTCATCAGGGGCACCCCTTTTGTTGGATTAAATATCGACACCAACGGTTGATGATCCGTCAGTAGTGTGAAACGTTGCCCATGCAGGTAGTGGTGGAATTTTTTTACACCCCACACCAGACTGAGGGCCTCCCTGTCGATTTGCGCATAGTTTCTTTCGGCTGTAGTTAACGACCTTGAGGCAAATGCTATTGGCCTCTCCGTCCCATTGGGAAATTTGTGTGACAACACTGCCCCTATACCGTACGGGGAGGCGTCACATGCCAACCTCATTGGCATTTTTGGGTCAAAGTGTGCGAGCACTTCCTTTGATGTAATGAGTTGTTTACCCTTTTTAAAAGCAGCCTCACACGCTTCGTCCCAATTCCAGGAGACTCCCTTTTGCAGCAAGGAATTTAGTGGATATAAAATGGACGATAAGTTCGGGAGGAACTTATGGTAATAGTTTATAAGGCCTAAGAATGATCGTAACTGAGATACATTCTCAGGGGGGCGGGGCCTTCACTACTGCCTCGATCTTTTCCGGGGACTTATGCAGGCCTTCCTTATCTATAATGTGACCACAGTATGAGATACATTCCTGGAAAAACTCACATTTCTGCTTGTTCGCCCTGAGTCCGTATTGTTGCAACCGCAGAAGTACTCGCTCCAGGTTAGCGAGGTGGTCGTTATCCATTTGTCCTGTCACCAGGATGTCATCCAGGTAGCACTGCGTTCCTGGAATGCCCTGTAGGACCTGTTCCATGGTCCTCTGCCATATTGCCGGGGCGGACGCCACACCAAATACCAGGCGATTGTACTGGTACAATCCCTTGTGTGTGTTAATCGTTAGGAGCTTTTTCGAGTCCTGTTCCACCTCCATCTGTAAATAAGCTTGACAAAGGTCAATCTTCGTAAAGTGTCTACCCCCAGCTAACGATGCGAATATGTCCTCTATCCGCGGCAGTGGATACTGTACCGTGTGCAGGACTGGGTTAATAGTTATCTTAAAATCCCCGCAAATGCGAACCTTCTTTGGTTCCCCCGGTGTGTTATTTGCAGATTTCTTTATAACTGGGACGATGGGCATGGCCCACTCACTCCACTCAATCTTTGTAAGGACACCTGCACTCTCTAAGGCATCCAGTTCTGCTTCCACAGCTGGCCGAATGGCGTAAGGCACTGGTCTGGCCTTACAAAACTTGGGGTTTGCGTCTTGAGCAATAGTTATTTTTGCTCTAATGTCCATTAAGATCCCCAGCCCTTGTCGGAACACCTGTGGCATTTTTGCCAATATTTTCGACAGCCTGCTTGTAATGGTTGTATCATCCTTGGTGGTCTCTACTTTTAACTCGTGTATCGACTTCCAGTCGAAATGGATTTTTCTTATCCATTCCCTACCCAAAAGTGGTGGTCCACCGTTTGGTAGAACGTATAAATAAAGTCCTGGCACTTTTCTGCCGTTGTATTTAACTGTTACTTGCATTTTTCCCTTCGGGTAAACTTTTTGTCCCGTATATGTTTTTAATTTAATTTCCGTATCCTTTAAGGGAATGCGTTTGAACAGCCTGTTATAATCTTGTTCATTAATTACTGATAGGGCTGAACCCGTGTCCAGCTCCATATTAACTTCGACGCCTGCTACCTTCATTTTAACCCACATTGTGCTGTGGTCCTCCGTTTTGTCTACACCATATAACTTGAGACATCCCAGACCTTTAGGCTCTGCTTTTGTGCCTTCCTGTGACTCGTCTGAGCTACTGTCAGACATCTTATGTATTTTTGTCCTTGCCTTGGTACTGCTCGGACTGCCCCCACTATTGGGTTTCGTACCCGACCGACAAACTTTCGCTATATGCCCCTTTTTCCCACACTGCCGGCATATTTTATCACGAAACCAACAATTACTTTGGTCGTGGGTGGTTTTGCCACAACGGTAGCATTTACCTTTGTGAAATGTCACTTCATGGGTGTCATAGCAGGTTGTGTTTTGTCGCATTTGAGCAGCACCCTGTGCTGCTGCTTCATGGACCGATGCTATTTCAATCGCCTGATCTAGGCTGAGCTGTTTCTTGGCTAGCAACCGTTTTCGTGTACTCTCATTTAACATGCCACAGACAAATCTGTCTCTGATCGCGTCTGCCAAAAAGGCTCCAAACTGGCAATGTTTGGACAACCTTCTGAGCTCAGCCAAATAGGCTGCCTGCGACTCATCATTCCTTTGGTCGCGTCTGTAGAAGCGGTACCTTTCCGTTATAAATGGTGGCTTAGGGTTTAAATGTTCCCTTAACGTATCAACAATTTGGGCATACGTTTTGTCTGCTGGCTTTTCTGGAGTAAGAAGATTCCTCAGCAGGCCGTATGTTTTTGCCCCCATAAAATTTAATAAGGTTGCTGCCTTTTCGTCATCTTTCACCTTGTGTACTATGCAATAAAGTTCATGCCTTTCGACATAGGCATCCCACTCTTCTGTGTCCTCAACAAATTCTGACAACCAGCCTTCTTTAGACATTTTAAACTGCTGAAGAGCTTTTCCCGCCTTTCTCCACTAGATGGCGTTTTTGTTTTATTTTTATTTTAAACTGCTGAAGAGAAAAAAAAACTTTTCCCCTTTGTCCACTAGATGGCGTTTTTCCCGCCTTTTCTCCTGCTGCTGCTAACGACCTCTCTCCAGCTTCGTTATTTTTGGCCCTTGCAGCTCCCGTTATTGCCACCGCCGCTATTAACAAAGACCTTCCCCTCTCGTGGCTTGCTAGTCCTCGTGGCTCCGTTTGTTCCCCAGATCGCCTGCCCGTTCTGGCCCTTGCAGCTCCCGTTCCCCGGGAAGGATTTCAGTTTACCTGGCCCTGGGTGGACTTTTGCCCTGTGGCTGGAGCGCCCGTTCAGCCTCTTCTCTCAGCTGCTGCAGCCTCCGCTGGAAACCTCTCTCTCTTGCTCCGTTGCTGCCGCTCCTCCCGAACCCGGAGTGCTGGGCGGCCTCCTTCGGTCGACGCTGGACTCTGCAAGCTGGCTGGTAAGAAGCCTCTCTCCTTCTCTCTCCGTACTGCTGCCGTTCCTTTGTTGCACTGTGTACTGGTGAGTTCGAACCTTACTCGTCGCCAGTATAAGGTATGTGTCTATACTTAATCCAATAATGAAGAGACAGCTTGGAAGATTCAACGTAGGTCTTTACTTCATACCAACAGGCGGGAACTGAGGGGAGATCAGTACCCACAGTACTATTTATACCCCTATGGCCAGGAGTGGTACTACGGTATCACTATGCCCTACAAAGTAGTGCTGCCCTGGCCATAGGTTTAAAGTAACATACCTATTACATACACAACAGAAATGGGCACAGTACTATGGTAGTTATGTAACTGAACTAGTAATCCAGAGGCCTGGACTGGAGAACGCGGCAGTTTGAGAATTTGAATTTAGTTTTCAAGAATGTCAAGGCCTTGAAGAGGATGCAGAAGAGATTTAACAGAATAATGCCAGGGATGAAAGAATTCAGTTATGTGGAGAGACCGGAGAAACTGAGATTGTTCTCTTTAAAGCAGAAAAGCTGAAGGGGAGATTTAATAGAGGTGTTCAAAATTAAGAGAGGTTTTGATGGAGTAAATAAGGAGAAACTGTTTCCACTGGCAGGAGAGCCGGTAACCAGAGGACACAGATTTAAAATAATTGGTAAAAGAAACAGAGGGGAGATGAGGAGAAATGTTCCTATGCAGGGGTTGTTAGGATCTGGAATGCACTGCCCGAAAGGGTGGTGGAAGCAGATGCAATAATAACTTTCAAAAGGGAATTGGATATATAATGGAAAAGGAAACATTTTGAAAGGGAAAGAGTAGGGGAATGATACTAATTGGATCGCTCTTTCAAAGTGCTGGCACAACCACGATAGGTCAACTTATTTCCATATTAATTCATAACTCCTCCTACAGCTTTGACCTTGTGCAGAGTGGGGAGGGGACTGGAAAGTCATGCTTTAGATGAAATTTAAAGGTAAGTGGTTGCATAGGGAGGCATAAGATTCTTAAAAGTCATCGAAAAAACTGCAAAGGCATTTTATCCCACTGAAAGGGGAAAAGGAGAAGAAGGGTCATGAAAACAATAAAGTAAAAGGAACACAATGAGGAGGCACAAAACACAGGCCGGAATTTTCCTGTTGCCGTGTGTGTGGGTTTGGAGGCGGGTCGGCTGTAAAAATTGTGAAAATAGGCAGCGCGTCGAGAACCCGCCGCCATCCCGCCTCCTCACAACTTTAACTCAGGCGCGTTTGCCAGCACGCCACGGACCCGATCGGGAGAGGTAGCCGACCTAATTAAACTCATTAAATGCTTGTTATGAGACTCTTACCGAGGTTTTTAACGGCAGCTTCTGAATTTAATGGCATGAGCACTGGACGAACGCAGCTCGGGAACCTCGTCTGTGAAGGGGAGGCAGAAGCTCAGGGGCCATTGTGTGAGGGCATTAATTGACAGCTGGGAATACCAGAGAAATACACACACCTTACACCTTATTAACTGCCTAAGGGAAAGGCTGTTGCTGACTCCATTTAGTGCACAGATTTAGGTTTCTGGAGTTTGCAGGTCATTTCTGCAACCTCGGAAGCCACTCTCACCACATTGCTAGTCACTATCACAACATTGAGGGATCGGCCCTCTGATCGCCACTTGACCTGCCATCTATGACATCAGCATGGGTGCCACTTATACTGTCTCACCTTGGTCCTCAGAATCGGACCACGATGAGCCCCACCACCAACACCAACAACAGCAGCAAGCACAACAGCAGCCTTCTCCTCAACAACCTGATGCTCCACAGGAGAGAGTGGGGCACCACAGGGCTGCAGCACGCTGGAGGCGACACCCCCAACACAGGGTATACAGACAGAGGAGAAGCTTCCTCAACATGACTGAGCAGCAGTGCTTCAGGAGGCTCAGGTTAATGTGCCAGGTTGTCGCAGACATTTGTAGCTTGCTGGAACAAGACCTGCTGCCCAGAGGTCCTGGTGGATACTCCTTACCAGTGGCTGGCAAAGTCACCACTGCCCTCAACTTCTTCGCCTCAGGCTTCTTCCAAGGATCTGCACCAGACATTTGCAGGATCTTGCAGTCAGCTGCCCACAGATACATCACCAAGGTAACTGATGCTATGTTTTACAAGTCAGCCAATTATATCAACTTTGCCACTGATGAAGCCAGTGTTACTGAGCGGGCGCGCAGCTTTGCAGCTCTGGCTGGCTTCCCACAGGTGCAGGGCGTCATCGACAGCACACATGTGGCCACGAAGGCACCCCATCATCACCCAGGAGTGTTTGTCAACTGCAAAGGCTTCCACTCCCTCATAAAAAGATGATTATGCATGTGTGCGCCAGATTCCCTGTCAGCTGTCATGACTCTTTCGTGCTGCGCCAGTCCACCCTCCCTCAACTCCACACCTCCAAACAGACTTACCGGCTGGCTGCTTGGAGACAAGGGCTATCCACCGAAGACATGGCTCATGACACCCCTGAGGAGGCCAAGTACTGAGGCCGAGGAGCATTCTAATGAGAGCCACGTCTCCAACAGATGTGTCATAGAACAAGCAACTGGCATGCTGAAGATGTGCTTCAGATGCCTTAACAGATCTGGAGGAGCCCTTCAGTATGCACTGGAGCCAGGGTCTCCAGAATCATCGTCGTCTGCTGCGCGCTGCACAACATAGCGCAGCAGCGAGGATTGGAGCTGTAGGAGGAGCATGATGCACAGCACACAGCCCCTTCAGAGGAGGAGGAGGAGAAGGACGAGCAGTGGAAGATGAGGAGGAGGAGGAGGATGAAGCTGAGATGCAGACGCCAGCAGCAGCGGCGCACATTGCTGCCTGGGAGGCCCGGGAGAGCTGCATGATGGCCAGATTTACTTAACTTGCTCCAATGCAGCCACATGCTCTACTAAGATCCCCCCGCAACAACACCACAAAACATCCCTACAATTACCAAGCCATTGCTCTCATCCAACTGCCCAATGCTTGAGGTTAAATAATGTGTCACCATTCACTCCAAGTGACAAAGCCACTTCCAAGATTTGAGGCAAAAATGGACAAGACGCGAAAGTGGTGAAAAGAAAATCATTTCTGTGTGTAATTATAACAACTGAAACTGAGCACCAACATTTTTTGATACAACCACGTGCTTACCCTTGTGCATCTACTTTTGTGTCATTTTTCGTTTGTGAGTGCTTCTACGAGGTACAACCCCTGTGGCTTCAGCAGAGGTAGTTGCAGGCTGCTCACTTCCCGGCTGCAACTGCGTAGACACTTTTGACAGACATCCTCTTGGTTTTGAAGCCTGTGATGGCCCCGCCAAAGTCTGCTCCTTTAGTGGAGCTATCACAGTCTCCAAAACCCAGATCCAAGGAAGCATCTGGGGCTCTGACTGAGGGGGAGGCAACGGAGGAGAAGTGGGAGCGCTTTGAGAGGAGCCCCCACTTCCATGACCCCTCTCACCTTCATCCCTCTCATGAGCCACCTACACTTCCCTGCTAGCAAGGAGCTGGCGAGCACCTTGCTGCACAATAGTGGGGCGATGAAGGCCCAAGTCAATGTTTACATCCTTCCTTGAGAGGAGGTCTATGAGCGCCTGCCATCTGTTGTCCATAGCTAGCATATGTTCATGTGAGTGGCACATTTGTTGCTCCATGAAGGTGGCCATCCTTTCCATGGAACAGCACATCGTCGCCATCGCCTGCGACATGGTTGTGCTCATGTTGGAGATGGACATCGCGGCTGCAAAAGATGCCAATTGTTGCTGCCCCTCCAAGATTACCCTCTTTCTCGATGGCCCCCAAGGCTCAGCGTCTGCATGCAGCTCAGCAGAGCTTGGAGTATCCTGCACCCTCTGGCGAGGAGTCTCCACTGCTGTCCCTGTTGTAGGGGGATGGGGCTCTGCTCTGCCCAATTGCAGGGGTCTTTAGTGCCTGTTGATGTATTGGGCCTCAGTCTCCTATATACCCTTGCAGCTTATGTTAGCCTGCAGGTCGGGTGTCACTAAACACCCTCTAAGGAGATAGAGAACAACAGCTTATAGAGGAGGACTAAAATACGGTGGCGACCCGCACAGTTTATACCTAATCTGTGGGGTACTCCTGAGCCCAAGTGCTCCTGGAATCTTCTCTCTTTTCCCTAGTCTGCTGTTCCCTTGTTTGGCGGATTCGAAGCACCCTAATGCCCCTATCTGGTTCTAACTCCAGAATTTGGGTGGAGAACGATGCACTTTAAATAGACACTCGGAGACATGTAGTCCTTGGAAAAAAAAACAGGTGACAACCAATTTTATTTGCCAAGGTAAGTTCTACCACAAACGTAATAAACACACACACACATTTATAACTATAAATAAAATATGAGAGAGAACGGACACAACGAGAATGTTTACACAGTTTTATCTTTACCAAGTCCAATCCCACCAACCCACTTTCCTACCTAAACTAGAATGACAGTTGCAGGCCCTTGGATTATACTCACAGCCTCCTCCCTTGACAGATGGAATTTTGAGCGTGGTTGTTGGGTTGTTGTTGTTGCTGTCGTCGTCGGAATTCGACCTGTGCCTTGGGGTTCGCCGTACCCCGAACCTCGGAGAGGACCTTGCTGCGTCTGGTCGGGTTTTCTTGAAGTTTGGTTTTGTTGATTGCGCTTTCGGTCAGTTGTCGTTGGTTGGTTTGTGCTTGATGGAAAAGGTTCCCGAAATGATTGGAGTGAAAGCCGTCTTCCACAGCCACTTCGGTCGTTGGTGTCTTCTTGTCGAGGTCCCCGGAACGGGAGTTGGTATATGGTACGGCTACTTGCGGCAATGCTGCGCCGTCTGGTAGTGGAGTAAACCTTCAGTATACCGATTGAACTTGGGGCCTGATGGTGGATCTTCTCCTCAGCGCGGTTGGAGTTCTTTAGATGTTAGTTCGCCCCAGCTCGTCCCTCCTGGGCTCGTCTTTTCCCTCAGCATCTCAACTCGCTCTCCTATTCGTTCTTCTGGTAATAGTTCTCTCTCAGCGTTGGTCCTTCTTGTGTTCCATATTTATACAGGTAGGTGTGAGGACAGGGGTATTGTTTTGAGTGCACATCGGCTCCTCCAAGTCTGCTGCCCCATTGTGTCAGTCCTGGGACTTGATTAGTTTGGGCCACCTCTTAACTGTAGTGATCCCAAGACTATTGTCCCTAGCCCGAGTTGATTAAGGTGATGATGGCTTGTATTCATAGCCCGATTAGGGGTGAGTCACATATTCAAACCCGGACCGGGTGGTCCCCATTGGCCGGGGGTTTCCTCGCTTCAGGTCTGACTCGGTCCCCTGATTGGCCTTTGAGAATGCACTCTGCTTCGATTGGCCGACATCTATGGCTCGCCTCTGAGCCACAGTCCCCTGTATTCAGATGTCCCAGGCATATCCCAGCCTGCTTGTCGGGACCTCTGCCTTGGCTGAAAATGTTGGTTTTAAACTGTATAGGGCAATCCAATTTTTGGTAAAACGTGGTAGTGGATTTTCGAACCCTACACTGTCAACACCATCTGCTCTTGCTCCCTTGTGAATTGTGAGTCACCAAGTGATAACTCTACTCTATGGCGCAAAGGACACACTGAGGTGTGTGTATCTGCGCTGGTGGTGGGTGCTCTTGGGTCTGCTGACGCTGCATCCTCAGAGGCTGGAGGTTCCTCTGAGGAATCATCTTCCTCCTCCAGCTGGACAGTGGTGAGTGGGGGGGGGGGAGGGAGGGGGCAGTTGATGTACCTATGGAAGAGTAAAGAGATGTATTCGAAGTGTTAGAATAAGAATGGGTAACATTGCCATTATGCACATGATGACATTTCATTGGCTGCTGACATCAGTCACCATATGGGTGACTGCTATATGCCACATGGCTTTATGAGATGTGATTCTGTCACCAGGTTGTTGGGATGTGTCGCTCTTTCCATCTCCCACCGCCAGCATCTCTCGAACTTCCAAAATTTCCAGAGCCTCCTCCTCTGCTGCTATGAGATGTGTAATTACTGGAGGGCCACCTCCGATTCTCTGTCTCTCCCTGTTTTTGTGGGCTCTCTTCTCCTGCATGGAAGGAAAGAAGAGAAGTTTGAGTGAGAGTGATGGAATGAGTGTAAGGAATGGATGGGTTACATCTGTGGCTATGAGGGAGTGGGGTGCCAATGCCAAATGACCTCCTTCTGTGGTTTTACTTGCTATGATTGCATTCGGATGTGGGTGAGTGTGAGGGGTGGTTAGTCAGATGGGGATGTGAGTATGTACATAGAGAGAGAGGGATGGGTGGATGTGCAAGATATGTTGGTGTGAGGAATGATGTGTAGGAGTAGGCTTGGGAAGGCAGTGTGATGGGGATGTGTTGACAGGCACTTTAGGATGAGGATGAGTGTGGCATTCCACACACCTTTCCTGACCTCATGAGATCATTGAAGCACTTCCTGCACTGTATCCAGGCCCTCCTGACCACATCCCTGCTGCTGACCTCCTCAACAATATCCAGCCAGGCTCTCTTAGTTGCTTGTGGAGGTCTTCTTTGCCTGTCATCAAGGAAGAGGATCTCCCTGTGTGTTCTGATAGCCTCCACAAGAGTATGCAAGGAAGAATCAGAGAACCTTTGGCTATCCATGTTTCAAAAGTTTTAACTCTCCTGTGGCCTTTCTTTCACACCTTCCACTCTCCTTTGGAAACCTTTAAGTGAGTTCAGTGAAAGGCTGCTTTAAAAATGGGCACTGGAAATGAGCCATCGATGACATCATTTAACAGGGCCGGGAAACGCGCATGACTCTTTCAATTGGGGCCATTAGGTGAAAGTTGCTCTGAGCAGCTCGTTGCTCAGAACATCGCATTTTGGACCTGCTACACTGCCCGCACGCATCAAATCCAATGCAAAGGTGAAAATTCTGGCCACAGTCTTTGGATGAAGCAGCTCATGAAGTGGGGATAATGCTGCATAAGGTGATTTTGAACACAATGGGGGTACATAGGAATAGGAGTAGGCCATTGAGCCCCTCCAACCTGTTCTGCCATTCAATTAGATCATGGCTGATCTGTATCTCAACTCCATTTATCTGCCTTTGCTCCATGTCCCTTGATACCGTTACCCAACAAAAAATCTATCAATCTCAGTCTTGAAAGCTCCAACTGTCCCACATCCACAGCAGTTTGTGGGCGAAAGATCCAGATTTCCATTTGTGTGAAAAAATGCTTCTTGATTTCACTCCTGAATAGCCTAGCTTTAATTTTAAGATTGTGCCCCTGCCCCTTGTTGTGGATTCCCCCCATCAGAGGAAATAACCTCTCTGTATCTACCCTTTCTAATCCTTAACTTTTTGGGTTGGGTGTTGAACAGACATGATACCTATTAAATCCATGAATCTTAAGGTATGGTGTTCTTCAATAAATAGACGGAGACCGCAGATCAACAATCAACAGGTGTTTACTGGATGAAGGTAGTCTAATAACTAACAGTACAGATGCATGCTCAGGGTTTATATACAGGTGTGGTCACGGCCGGTACTACAGTATACAGGAGCTGTAAAAGTAGTTCTCTCTTAAAGGTACATACACTACAATTCCTCCCCTTTTAGAATAACAGTACCATAACATTCAAATAACAGTTAACACTTTTAACATGCAAAGTAACTGAAATAGTCCATTTATAGATTCAGTCTTTGGGGCGGCTTCCTGATCCTTTCTGGATAGCGCCTTTCCTGAGTGTCTTGTTCTTGGTGTGGAGGCGATTCTGGCCCCCTGTCGCCGGTTAGTTCATCAGTTTCCGGTGCTACTGTTTCTGGGGTAGACGCTACCGGTATGTTGGGTTCATCACCAGGTACGCTAGACATGGGGTTGACTCGTTCCTGTGACGCTAGGATCTGGTCGACATGGCGTCTCACAATGTTCTCCCCGACATCCACTGTGTACATTAGTGGCCCCTGCCGTGTCCACTGCTGGTGCTTCCTCCACAGTAGGCAGTGGCAGGCGTGATAGCCCATCAGCGTTTCCATGCTGTTTCGTGCCCTTATACTCTATTTCATATTGGTTCGCCCCTAGAAAAAGGGGCCATCTTTGTAGCCGTTGCGCAGTCATCACCGGAATGCCCTTCTTTGGATTAAAGATGGAGACAAGTGGTTGGCGGTCAGTCAGCAAGGTGAACTTCTGCCCGTGCAGATAGTGGTTGAACTTTTTTACTCCCCATACTAGGCTGAGGGCCTCCCTGTCAATCTGGGCGTAGTTGCGCTCGGCTGAGGTTAGTGACCGAGACGCAAAGGCTACTGGCCTCTCCAACCCGTCTGGGAATTTGTGCGACAGCACCGCTCCAATACCATAGGGTGATGCATCACACGCCAACCGAATTGGTAGTGCTGGGTTGAAATGGGCCAACACCTCTTTTGATGTGATCAATTCTTTGCACTTCTGGAAAGCTCGTTTACATTCGTCATTCCACTTCCATGGTACCCCCGTCTGCAGTAGGGTGTTCAGTGGGTGTAATACTGTAGACAAATTTGGTAAGAACTTATGGTAGTAGTTCACCAGCCCAAGGAACGACATCAGTTGTGACACATTTTCGTGTGCTGGAGCCTTGACTACTGCCTCAATCTTCTCAGGGGACTTATGTAACCCCTCTTCATCAATAACGTGGCCACAATACGAGATCTGCTTCTGGAAAAACTCGCATTTGTGGCGATTAGCTCGCAGCCCATATTCCTTCAATCTAATGAGCACCTGCTCCAGGTTGGCGAGGTGATCACTGTCATTTTTGCCCGTGACCAGGATGTCGTCCAAATAACGCTGGGTCCCTGGAATCCCTTGCAGGACTTGATCCATTGCCCTTTGCCAAATAGCCGGAGCCGATGCTATCCCGAACACCAGCCGGTTGTATTGCTAGAGACTTTTGTGAGTGTTGATGGTGAGGTATTGTTTCGAGGCTTCTTCTACCTCCATTTGCAGGTACGCCTGGGCCAGATCAATCTGAGTGAAGCGTTTTCCTCCAGATAGCGAGGCGAAAATATCTTCAATCCGCGGAAGCGGATATTGTACCGTGTGAAGGATTGGGTTCACTGTCACCTTAAAGTCCCCACAGATGCGAACCTTCTTTGGTTCCCCAGGCGTATTACTCAACGACCTCTTCATTACAGGAACGATGGGTGTAGCCCACTCGCTCCAGTCCACTTTGGACAGTACTCCTGAACGTTCCAAACCTTCCAGCTCTGCTTCGACGGCTGGGCGGATCGCATAAGGCCTTAAAAAACTTTGGGCTTGCATTTTCCTCTATTTTAATCGTCGCTGTTATGCCTTTTAGTGTTCCGAGTCCCTCCTGGAACACTTCTTGTGCGTCAGTTAGCATTTTTGACAGTCATCCAGGTGTGATGTCGTCATCCTTTTTGGCCTCTACCGTCAGTGCCTGTATGGAATGCCAATCTAATTGTATGTTCCGGATCCATTCTCGTCTTAGTAGTGGTGGTCCTCCATCTGGCATTACATATAGGTCCATTTTTGGTATTTTCTGGCCGTTGTATATCACGTTCACCCTTATTTTTCCTTTGGGGTAGACTTTTTGCCCCGTGTACGTCTTCAAGACAATCTCTGTAGCTTTCAAGGGTATATGTGAGAATAGCCGCTTGTAGTCCCTTCAGTTTATGATTGTTAGGGCTGATCCTGTGTCCAATTCCATTTTCACTTGGACTCCTGCTATCTTGAGCATGACCCAGATAGTCTGGTGATCCTCCATTTTGATTACATTATGTAGTTTCAGACAACCCAGCTCCTTGCTTCCAGAGTCTGTATCACTGTTCTGTTCGTCTGAACTACTCTCCGTTACCTTATGTACCTTTTTGTACTTCTCTTGTGGAGATTTCTTGCTGCTGGTTTTCTTCCCCAACCTGCAGACTCTTGCTATGTGTCCTGCTTTTCCACACTGTCTGCACACTTGGTCCTTGAACCAACAATCCTTCTGGTCGTGTGTTGTTCTGCCACAGCGATAACACTTCCCTGCTCCAAATGACATTTCATTGGTGCCATATTCTTGCGGTCTCCGTTGTATCTCTGCAGCGCCCCGTGCGGCTGCTTCATGTGGCACTGCCATGCTGAAAGCCTCGTCCAGCGTAAGATCCTTTTCTGATAGAAGCCATTTCTGGGTTCCTTCATTTTGAAGCCCACACACAAACTTGTCCCTTAACGTATCTGCTAGTCCCATTCCAAACTGGCAGTGTTTCGATAGCTTGTGCAGTTCCGTTAAATACTCAGCATTACTTTTGTCTTTATGCTGGTTCCTTTTGTGAAAATTAAATCTTTCTGCTATCAGCAGCGGTGTGGGGTTTAAGTGGTCCTGTAGGATTTCCACTATGTTTGTGAAATCCTTATCCACTGGCTTCCCTGGGGTTATTCGGTTTTGCAGTAAGCCATATGTTTTTGCACCCATGGAATTCAACAAAACCAGTGCTTTCCTGGCATCTGGCACTTCATTCGCCTTGCAGTACACCTCAATGCGTTCCACATATGTTGCCCAATCTTCGACTTCATTGTCGAACTGTGTGACACTGCCACTCTTCGGCATCCCTGGGTGTGGTTAGACTGGCTAAAATGGCATCTCCCGCGCTCTCCCTTCTTCTCCGCTGGCTCAAAATGGCGTCTCCCACGCTTCCCTTTCTTCCCGCGCTCGCCCTTCTTCTCCGCTGTGGCTTCAAAAATGGCGTCTCCCGCGCTCTCCCTTCTTCTCCATGGCTCAAATGGCGTCTCCCACGCTTCCTTTCTTCCCCCGCGGACGCTGCTCAGCCCTTGAGCGCTGGCTGCGCTCTGCGCGTTTTCCTGTGCGCCTCTCTCGTTGCCGCCGCTCGGTCCTGAACCCCGGCTGTGCTTTACCCTCTCTCTCTTTTTGTTTTCCGTCGACGCCGCTCGGTCTTCAACCCCCGGCTGTGCCCTGTGCACTTTACCCTCTCTCTTACCCCGTCGACGCCGCTCGGCCTTTTCTGTGCCGTCGGTCGGCTCCAGCCACCGCTGTCCGGGAAGGGTCTGCGCTTTACCTGTTGCCAGCCTGTTGCTGGATCGTCGTGGCTGGAGAACCAAGCCCAGCTCTCAACAGCCTCCCCTGCGATGCTCACTCTCTGCCGGATGACTGGGCGGTTGCTCGTGGTCGACGCCCGTGCTTCTGGCCTCGACAGATGCCTGCTCAGGGCTTATATACAGGTGTGGTCACTGCCGGTACTACAGTATACAGGAGCTGTAAAAGTAGTTCTCTCTTAAAGGTACATACACTACAATACCGGTGATGTGCACCTGCAGGGCCCACCCAGCGCAGCAGCTGAGGACCAAACTGGGAACCATTGCTGCAACTCCCCAATTTCCCGCAGGGGAAAATCCTGCCGGCCGTAGCACAAGGCCAGCCTGTCGGGGTGGGGTGGGGGGATTGGATGCCAGGAGGCTGCAAGAACGGACTAGAAAATATTTGTGTGTTGTACAATAAAAAGGGCGATGTCACAGCAAAAATAAAAGCAAGAAAAAAAAGGTTCATAAATTTTCCAAAAATGCTCCAAACAATCTACAGGCAAGGATCTTTAAATCCACTTCCATCTACAGCTCCTGCTTTTCCTGGCCCCACAAAGATCGTTAAAAAGAATAACCTTTTCAGCGAGGCCTCCAGCAGATCACCTTTAAAGATCCTTTAAGCATCGCCGGTTGGGCCTCTCAAGGCCTGGGGCAATGGGACTGGCATAAGCCATGCATGTTCTGCCTATTTCTCCTTAAAAGTTGTGATTGGGGTCCCACAACAGGTGTAGGGTTCCAATTTGCATAACTAAACAGCCTCTCGCCTGTTTTGGGCAGGTGTGATTGGCACCCATTTGAATGCCTGCCTGACTGTTGTTTCAGGAGGACTCATTAATGAGTGTATAAGGTCCCCACCAGACTTTCAACTGCTGGTCGCCTGTTTTTCAGGCAAGAACCGGGCAGCCAGCAGTTGAAAGTCTTCCCCAACGATCCTGTTTGCCACCCAGGGGGACCCTTCTCACAAGACAGCTGACTTTCACAGCTCTGCTTGATGAAGGCTTGTGGAACCTGCACCCCACAGTCAGGGCCTGCAGATATGACTGATGGTTCTACAATGGGTTTCAATGACCTTCCTGCGTGCCTTCTTTCACTTAGCACAACTGGAAGCATGAACAACTGTGACTGGGCTGCTTTTGAAGAACTGCCCCCCGTCCCATCTTGATTTCCCATTTTCACATTCATGCCATCAGGTCCGCTGTCACAGTCTCTCTTGGAAATCGAACACTCCGTATGTGCTGCTCTTCTGACAGAGTGAGGCATGTGTCTATATATGCGGCTGTGAGGGTCTCAATGGGTGAACATAAAAGTTTCCAGTGCATTCTGACTGGCCTATCAACCCTCCATTGATCCGCCTCTTCCTGCTCCATAACATACCAGTATTATAGGGGGATTCCCATGGGAAACCCGCTGTGTTGTTATTGTTGTTGCAAAATTAAAGGGCGACGTCACAGCAAAAATTAAAGCAAGAAAAAAATGGTTCAGAAATTCCCTGAAAATGCTCCAAATAATCTTCAGTCAAGGTTCTTTAAATCCACTTCCGTCTACAGCTCTGTGCCTAGCAACACACGCCGTTTTAAATGGGTGGGTACATGAACCACCAATATGGGACTGGGAATGTCAGGAAATAGTGGGAACGTCTGATTAATTGCTGTCACCAGGGCTTCATTAACACATAAAAGTTCATAACAACAACTTTTATTTATATAGCGCCTTTAATGTAGTAAAATGTCCTGGTGCTTCACAGGAGCGTAATCAGACAAAAATTGACACCAAGCCAAAGAAGGAAGGAGACATTAGGACAGGTGACTAAAAACCTAGTCAAAAAGGTGGGTTTAAGGAGGTTCTTAAAGTACGAGAGAGATATGAAGAGAAGAAGAGGTTTGGGGTGGGAATTCCAGAGCTCAGGGCCGAGACAGCTGGAGGCATGGCCGCAAACAGTGGAGTGAAGGAAGTGGAGGGATGAACCAGAGGCTAGAGTCAGAGGAACGCGGAGTTGCTGGTGAGTTGTAAGGCTGAAGGAGTTTACAGACTTATGGAGGGCTGAGGCCATGCTCCTCCAAAGTTAAGCTGAGGTCAGTGCGGGTATTAATGGGAGCACGGGAATGCCTGTAGGGGATGTAATGGGACATGTTTCCGAACTAGGCCAAGCCTTTGGGAGGCGGCTGGGCAGATTCCATCATGCACCTCAGTCTGAGTCACTCACCACACTGCATTGCAACTGGTACTTAATCATCTTTTAAAAAAAAGTATATATATTTTCCATCCGGGCTGATTGTAATTCAGAGGAGTGGAGCATATCCAGTTCCTTGAAGGAAGCAGTGATGTTAAGGTCATGAGGGGGTTTCCACCTGTTTGGTTTTGGCTCAAAATCTAGTTTTTTGAGTGGTGTCTGGAAATTTTTAAAATGTAAACTGTACACCAAGCGGTCTAAATTTTTTAAAATAAAAGTCATTCTTCTCCTCAATTGTTTCCGTGTCTGGTGGTGTGGACATATTAATTTTTGAGGTTATTAAGGTTTCAATTAATTTTCATTAGCTGCAAATTTCGGAGCTATGATCTCACCTCTCCCTGTACCTCCCGCCTCCCCCCCCCCCCCCAACCCCCCCCCGCCGCCTCCTGTTCTGCACCTTGGCTGGTTTTAAACTTGCATAAAAGTGCCAGCTCCAGGCTACACTTGTGAGCTATTTTCTCTCATTGCCGTCTGATGCTTTACACACGTCAAGCAAGGAAGGTCTCAAGAATCTAAGCGTGTAATAAGAAGAAGTCATTCGGCACTTGGACCCATTCATTTCCACAGTCTGTACATAACTACCTCATTCATTGACCCTCTCCTCATCCCCCACCTATCATTGATGCGCTGGGAATTTCCTCTGGAGTTCTCTCCACAGAAAATGAGAGGAAAACCCAGATACATCGGATAAATGGGGTTTCTGCCAATCTCCCTCCGAAGTTACAGCAGACGATCAGAAGAATCCAAGAGGAAATTCCCAGCAATGATTTCTAGACTCTTTTCTTCATCCATATGTGAGGCAGCAGATCCTGTAATATATTTATGACCTTCATTCCCCTTTCTTGCCAGTTATTGATCCAGTTCCTTTTTTAACGGTATTAATTTACCCAGTATTAC
Source organism: Somniosus microcephalus (assembly GCF_052327205.1). Taxonomy (NCBI): domain Eukaryota; kingdom Metazoa; phylum Chordata; class Chondrichthyes; order Squaliformes; family Somniosidae; genus Somniosus; species Somniosus microcephalus. The sequence continues at coordinate 66,456,434 of NC_140993.1, read as the reverse complement.
CTTTATCAATTCTGCACGACCATCATCCTTGTGGACAAAGCAGTTTCCTTAGGCGAAATTGAAAGATCCCATGACATAACTAAAAAACAGGGAGTTCTCCCGGTGAAAATTCCTCCCTCAACCAACTTCAACACAAAAAGTAATAGATTAACTAGTCACTCCTCTTACTTGCTGTTTATGAGGTCTTGTTCTGTGCAGATCAAATGATACATTCAGATACACAACAACAGTGACTGCACCTCAAGAGAAAAGTCAATCATTAGATTGGATGGGAAGAACATTGGGATGTCCTGGTGAGATGGTACTAAACAACAGTCAATGGGGGAGAAATTCGGTATCTCCCCGTTTGGGGCGCAATTATCGGCTCGGCGCAAAGTTTAGCACCTGGCGTTAATTAACGCCTCCAACTGCAAACTTGGCTTCTATCGCCCCTGGAGGTGATTGGAGCGCTAAATCAGGCGCTACACACCTCTCTTAAGGTGCTAACGCCGAGGAGCAAGGCGCTACCTCAGAGCGCTGGCGAAGCTCATGCGATGTCAGTCAGCAATGGAACACAGACACACTGGTGCCGGCCAGTTCTTAAAGGGGAGAGTCGATCTTGCTCTCCATCCACACCCTGCTCATTGCAGCCTTGAATCTCGGCCTGGAGAGACCTGTACATCAAATCTGCTGGAAAGAACAATGGAGAGACCCAGGGAAAGAGCTCAGAGTGCAGCCCCCACAGTCTCTTCTAAATCGATGCAAGGAAGATCAAATCAAAATGAACCTGCCAAGTGCTGCTCAGTACCTAAAACTCCTTCACACAACGTTGAATATCTCCAGAAGTCTCTTTCTCTCACTCAGAATGCGTGGTGCAAAAATGTCGGTGACAATAAAAGGCAGTAAGTGGTCACCTTTAAATAGCGCTCCCCCAGTCCCTTCCCGACTGCAAAACGCTCCCCTCAACCTGTCGTTGCTAGCGGCAGGCGGTAAGGCAGGGGACGCCACTCAATATCCGGTCCGGGGCGCTACCAGGGCATTGCACGCTCGACTCACGTCACGATCTGCTTTGCGTCCCATTAGCGCCCTCTTAAGGCGCTAACGGGAGGCATAAGCCAACCAAATATTTCCCCAAATATTGCTTAGGAATGGAACATGCTTTTTGGCCAACCTCCATGGCTTCTTTGAGGAGATTACAACCCAAGTAAAGTATGCTAAACCCTATAATGTGGTATAACTAGACTTCCAAAAGGCATTAAAGTCCCACGTGTAAGACTCAAAGCTGTGGAGATTTAAGGTACAACTGACACTGTCCAAAGAAAAAACCTTGTACTTATTAGAGGAATCGTGTTGGGGTGGGTGAATGTACTGAGTGGGGTGCCCCAGGACTCGGTGCAGGGACTGCTACTGTTTCTAATTGACATCAGTGAGTTGAATTCAGCAACTCAATGCAAGTTGTCCAAATTGATAGACAATACCATGCTAGGAGGGGCAGTGGAATCAGAGGAAGCAGCCCAGAGATTACAGAATGAGTTAGACAAAATATGTAAATGAGCGAACAATGGCAGCTAAATTTTAATGCAGAATATACTGTACATAGGACTCCACGAATGGTGTTGAAATAGCAAAGGATGAAAGAGGCTTAGAAGTCTTAGTAGAATTATATAGAATTACATAGAATTTTACAGCACAGAAACAGTACGTACGGCCCAATGGTTTATACCAGTGATTATGCTCCACACGAGCTTCCTCCTACTCTATTTACTTCACCTCACCCTATCCATATATCCTTCTATTGCTTTCCCCTTCATTTACTTATCTAGCTTCCTCTTAAATGCATCTATTTGCCTCAACCATTTCACGTGGTAGCGAGTTCCACATTCACACCACTCTCTGAGTAAAGAAGTTTCTCCTGAATTCTTTATTGAATTTATTAGTGACGATTTTATATTTAAGGCCTCAATTTTGGACTCCCTCACTAGTAGACTCAGTGCTCAACATGTACAAGTAATGCAGAGCGGCAATGAACAAAGCCAATGCAATGTTCTTGATGTGATGGATTTAGCCAAAACAGTAGAATATAAGGCAGAGGAGTTCACGATCAAACTATATGGTGCTCTGGTCAAACAGCATCTTGAGTACAGCATCCAGTTCTGATCACTGAGAAATAAAGGTGAGAAATAAAGGTAAGAAAGAAAAGAAAAGGAAAAAAAAGAAAAGCAAGAAAGAAAGAAAGAAAGAAAAACTTGCAATTACTGTCTTATCACCTCTCTCAGAAATGTCTCAGTGCTCCACGGACAATGAATTACTTTGAAGTGCAGTGACTGGTGGTTTGTAGGAGAAGGGACAGAGACAGAAACAAGGGCACAACAGTAAAGCTTGCACCCATCGTGTCCTATACAGGAGGGTGAGAATCATTACTGCTCTGTAGACCATGAGCTTGGTGCTGGGTTTGAGGTCCTGGTCTTCAAACACTCTTCCTCAGGCGATCAAAGGCTGCACTGGCACACTGAAGGCGGTGTTGGACTTCGTCATCGACGTCTGCCCTTATTGACAGTAGGCTCCTGAGGTATGGAAAGTGGTCCACGTTGTCCAAGGCCTTGTCATGGATTTTGATAATCGGGGGACAGTACTGTGTGGCGGGGGCAGGTTGGTAGAGGGCATTTGTCTTACGGATGTTTAGAGTAAGGCCCATGCAAATATTGGCCAGGACACTGGGCAGAGCTCCCTGCTTATCTTCGAAATAGTGTCATGTGCCATATGTCTACATGTATACTATCTACAAGATGTATTACAGCAACTTGCCAAGGCTACTTTGCCAGCACGTCCTAAACCCATGACCTCCACCACCTAGAAGGACATGGACAGCAGGTGCATGGAAACACCATCACCGCCAAATCTCCCTCGAAGTCACACACCATCCCAACTTCAACATGTATCGCTGTTCCTTCATTGTCACTGGGTCAAAATCCTGGAACTCCCTACCTAACAGCACTGTGGGAGTACCTTCACCACATGGATTGAAGCGGTTCAAGAGGGAGGCCCACCATTACCTTCTTAATGGCAACTAAGGATGGGCAATACAATATTGGCCTTTCCCATAGCTCGATAAAGAATATTTAAAAAAAAATATATATCTATATATAATGGATAGACTGTTCTCCTTGGGCACTTAATTAATTTACAGCATTGCTGAAGGAAAAGGGTGAGAGATAGCACAGTGTATCATCTCTATATCATACAGAAAGAAGATTCCCAAGCTATGTTTGCGGTAGGCACATTGCTCACTTTGCATATGCACAACCGCTCTTTGGCTTTGACACAGACATGCAGGTCAGCATGCATTTATAGCCTAAGCAGGTCCACATCGCATGGCAGCCGTGGGACAAGGCCGTGCCTGACCCAGGAAAAGGGGCCAGCAGGCGCAAAGTGCTTCGATTTCATCCTTTATTCTTTTATTTTTTCTAGAAGTCTCGAACTTGGCAAGACGGCGCTTTCGTACATTCCACTATTGCTTCCTTCTATCCAAATCCTTTCCTGAAAGACAGGGACACGGAGTCCTTTTGCGTTATGACTGATTTGTAAGACTGAGTTGGGTTGGTTTGCACAGTGCCCCATTTTCCTCCCTCCCCTTCACCCTCCCCTTTCCTTCTGCTGCTTGGCAGCACAATTGGAATTATTCCATTGCAGTCGAATTAATCACTACAGGGTCAATGTGTGGTTTGTGTGGTTGGAGTTCTCAGGTTGCCATAGGTCAATAGAACCAATGTAATGACATGAGTTTTCTAAAACCCCGTGTAGCATGACTAGGTCTCAATTAAAGTTGTTAGGAAATACTCAGATTGCCTTTGAAGAGTCAAGTGTGCAGATTTTTTTTCCAATTGGTTTACAGACAAATTAAAATGATGTATGACAGGACATATATGCAGTTATCATTAAGGGCGTACTCTCAGTCTGGGGCGTTCAAGTGGGTAGCTTGATATGAATCAATACCAGACTAGGGTATTCATGCTGTACTTATCCTTTATTACTTGCCCACATACTTGTTTAAATGAGAATTAAAAGCAGATGACTGACCCTCCTTTTTTTTTGTTTCTCTAACTCTTCCCCAGACTATTGTAGCTAACAGTCTCTCTCACTCTCTCTTTCGCTCTCTCTCTTTGTCTCTCTCTCTCTCTCATTTTCTCTCTCACTCCTTGTTTCTTGCATGTGGTTTAGTCGTTAAACTAGTTTGTAGCAGATAGGTAATGGAGACAAATCTCTGAAATCATTGAAGAGAAAGTTAGATGCTTGATGGGGGAACTGCAAGTTTCTCTGGAAGAATGAACTAGGTGGGCTGCATGTCTTTTCTCATGTGTGCCTTTCTTTGTGATGTGTTAGTGCTGTGCAATTGCATGTGGACCCTGAGGCAGTCAGGAGGCCCGAGCAGATCCATTCCCCCTGCAGCATAGGTCAGTCCAGGCAGGCCAAGCTCTCCACCTAACGAACTCCATGTCTGCACGACTGGTCTGTACAGGCCTTCCCACATCAACGGTGAAATCCGGGATGCCATCAGGGACCCCAAGCGGATCCAGTCCCCAAACCGAACCTTTGCAGGGAGCTGCCGCCCCTGTTTGTCACCTTTATTCTAGCGTCATTTCATTCTCAACTTGGTGGTGTTGAGTTTTAGATTGAGTACAGTTTTCTTAATTTATTTTACTGAAGCTGCATTTTGCTTTATTGGGCAAACCTAGATGAAGGGTTTATAATGGCCCATTTACTGAGTGATATTTCCAATTTAGCGCTGATGTCGGCTTGGCTCAGGTGGTAATACCCTTGGTTCAGAGTCAGAAGGTTGTGAGTCCAAGACCCACTCCAGGATCCAGGACTTAATCTCATTATCTCGACTGACGTTCTAGTGCAGTACTGAGGGCATGCTGCATTGTTTGAGATATTGTCTATCAAATCAGATGTTAAACTGAGACTGCATTTGCCTGTTCAGGTGGATGGTTAAAGACTCTGTAGCATCATGTGAAGAAGAACAGCTTTCCTAGTCAACCTTCCTCCCTTAACCAACACTAATGAAAATAGATTAACTGGGAATTCATAGAATGTTGCAACAACAACTTGAATTTATATAGCGCCTTTACCAGAGTAAAAAGTCCCAAGGTGCTTGACTGGAGTATAATCGGGCAACAATTGACACTGAGCCATAGAAGGAGGTATTAGGATGGGTGACCAAAAGCATGGTCAAAGAGGTGGGGTTTAAGAAGTGTCTTAAAGAAGGAGAGCGAGGTGGAGAGGCTGAGAGGTTTAAGGTGAGAATTCCTGAGCTTAAGGCCTAGACGGCTGAAGGCATGGCCACCAGTGGTGGGGACAAGGACATGGGGGATGCACAAGAAGCTAGAATTGGAGGAATGCAGAGTTCTCAGAGACCATGTGCCTGTGCCTGAGCCAGCTCTCTGTAAGAGCTATCTACTCAGTCTCATTCCACTTCCCTTTCCCCACACCCTTACAATTGTTTTTCATTGTTAAATATTTATTCACTTCCTTTTTGAAACCTATTATGATTCTTCCACCACTGGTACTGATAGGACATTCCATGTTTTAATAATCCTCTGCATACAAGTTTTTCCTAACTTCTCCCTTAGTTTTTTTTGGCGCTCTTAATATCATGCCCTCTAGTTACTGACTCACTGATCAGTAGAAAGAGTGTTTCTCTGTTTACCTCATCAAAACATCTCAGTTTTTCCTGCAGTCTCCAGGATATGCAAATGAATAGTAAGAGGTTGGGTGCCGGTATTGTGCAGATCTACTCTTATTCCCTCACTGTTCGAATGAAAAGAACTGTGGTTTCTCTCATCTCTCCTCATAACTAAAGTCTCTCAACCCTGGTGTTACCTTAGTAAATCTCTTCTGCGCCCTCCCTATTGTTACTAAAGTCAATGGAAAAGAAAATCGAGCAGAATTTAAAATGGGCTGCCAATTGTTCCCAGCCAGTCTTTCTTCACACCCGCTTATCCTTTCTGATCACCTTTTTTGCTTCCCCCTCTGTATGTTTCCTTTCATCTTATTAGCCCTCAAGTATTCTCATGCCTCTTAAATCTCAGTTTAATTTTAATTTCTTTACTCATCAAATTAATTCCAACTTTTGCTGCACCCCCTTTACTTCTTGCAGGAATATTTGTATTCTGTCCTTATCATCTCTTGTTTGAAAGTTTCCTGTCAATTGTCTTGATGCGCTATCAATTACTCATAAAAGACTGAGAGTTAGAAGAGTAACTAAAGGCTTTTATTAACAACAGAATGGAGGTCTGCCTCGCGTGGTCGACCGGTCCAGGATACAAAGGGCTGGGGAGCAGTCACCTTTATACTAGGACCTGTGGGAGGAGTCAGCCGAGGCATGTCCAGGCATGTACACAGTGGAATACAAACAGGACAAACAGGAATACAAACAGTGGTTTACCACATTCACCCCTTGTTTAAAATTGAGTCCGGCGGGGTGAAGTGTATTAAAAGTTAGTGTATTGGAGTCTCTCCGGAGGTCTTGTCTGCCGCTGTGATCGGCGTGGCGACGGCAGGGGTAGTGAAGCTTCCGGCGTCGAGTCCAGCGTAGGCTGTGGCACAGGCGTGTCGTCCTCGTAGATGTCGAGCGGGTCGCGGGGCCCAGGCCTGCCGTCTGCTGGGGCTGGATATCGGATCGTGGGGGGGGGTGGTAGTGGGTAGTGGGTTACTGTGGCCCCCGAGGGTGCAAGGTCTCTTATGGAGACTGTGTCCTCCCGCCCGTCCGGGTATGCGATGTAAGCATACTGGGGGTTGGCGTGGAGGAGGTCGACCCTCTCGACCAGGGGGTCCGTTTTATGGGTCCTCACGTGTCTTCTCAGTAGGACCGGCCCTGGGGACGTCAGCCATGGCGGTAGCGATGTCCCCGATGTGGACTTCCTTGGGAAGACAAACATTTTCTCATGAGGGGTGGCGTTAGTGGCAGTGCAGAGCAGTGACCGAATAGAGTGGAGCGCATCGGGGAGCACATCCTGCCAGCGGGAGGTTGGAAGGCCCCTAGACTTTAAGGCTAGCAGGACGGCCTTCCAAACTGTCGCATTTTCTCTTTCCACCTGTCCATTCCCCCGGGGGTTGTAACTGGTGGTCCTGCTTGTGGCAATACCGCTAGTTAGCAGGTACTGACGGAGTTCGTCGCTCATAAACGATGAGCCCCGGTCGCTATGGATATAGCTGGGGAAGCCGAACAGGGTGAAGAGGTTGTTCAGACATTTAATGACCGTGGCACTGGTCATGTCCGGGCAGGGGAAGGCGAACGGGAAGCGGGAGTACTCATCAATAATATTGAGGAAGTACACATTGCGGTCGGAGGAGGGGAGAGGCCCTTTAAAATCAACGCTCAGTCGCTCGAAGGGGCGAGTGGCTTTTATCAGGTGGGCCCTGTCTGGTCTATAAAAGTGCGGTTTGCACTCAGCGCAGACTTGGCAGTTCCTGGTCATGGTCCTGACCTCCTCAATAGAGTAAGGCAGGTTGCAGGCCTTGATGAGGTGGAAGAACCTGGTGACCCCCGGGTGGCAAAGGTCATTGTGGAGGGCCCGCAGTCTATCGATCTGCGCGCTGGCGCAGGTGCCACGCGATAGCGCATCCGGGGGTTCATTTAGCTTCCCGGGCCGGTACAAGATCTCGTAGTTGTAGGTGGAAAGTTCGATTCTCCACCTCAAGATCTTGTCATTTTTGATTTTGCCCCTCTGCTTGTTGTTAAACATAAAAGCAACTGAACGCTGGTCAGTGAGCAGGGTAAATCGTTTTCCGGCCAGGTAGTGCCTCCAATGACGCACAGCCTCCACAATCGCCTGGGCCTCCTTCTCAACAGCGGAGTGTCTGGTCTCCGGGCCTTGGAGGGTTCGTGAAAGGAAGGCCACGGGTCTCCCCGCCTGGTTGAGGGTAGCGGCCAGGGCAAAGTCGGACGCGTCGCTTTCCACCTGGAAGGGGATGGATTCGTCCACTGCGTGCATGGTGGCTTTGGCAATGTCCTCCTTGATACGGTGGAAGGCTAAGCGGGCCTCTGCCGTCAAGGGAAAAGAGGTGGACTTGATCAGCGGACGGGCCTTGTCCGCATAGTATGGGACCCACTGGGCGTAATAGGAGAAAAACCCTAGGCACCTCTTCAGGGCCTTGAGGCAGTGGGGCAGTGGAAGTTCCATAAGGGGACGCATCCGGTCGGGGTCGGGGCCGATGACTCCGTGTTCCACAACACAGCCAAGGATGGCGAGGCGGTTTGTGCGGAATATGCACTTCTCCTTGTTATATGTCAGGTTTAGGAGTTGGGCGGTGTGGAGGAATTTTTCGAGGTTTGCGTCATGGTCCTGCAAGTCACGGCCGCAGATGGTCACATTGTCCAGATATGGGAAAGTGGCCTGCAACGCATTTTGATCTACCATCCAGTCCATCTCCCTTTGGAAGATGGAGACCCCGTTGGTGACGCCAAAGGGAACCCTAAGGAAGTGATAGAGGCGGCCGTTTGCCTCAAAGGCAGTGTACTGGCGGTCCTCAGGGCGGATGGGGAGCTGGTGGTACGCTGATTTCAGGTCAATGGTCGAGAAGACGCGGTACTGCGCGATCTGGTTGACCATATCAGCTATACGGGGGAGTGGGTAGGCGTCCAGCAGGGTGTAGCGATTTATTGTCTGGCTGTAGTCGATGACCAGGCGCTGCTTCTCGCCGGTCTTAACGACCACAACCTGGGCTCGCCAGGGGCTGGTGCTGCCCTCAATAATCCCTTCTTTCAGGAGCCGCTCCACTTCGGTTTTAATGAAAACCCTGTCCCCGGCACTGTATCGCCTGCTCTTTGTGGCGATGGGCTTACAGTCGGGGGTGAGGTTAGCAAACAGTGGTGGGGGGGTGACTCTGAGTGTGGAGAGGTTGCACCTGGTGCGCGGCGGGCAATTTGGAAGCTGCTGGCTGCGGACTGTGAGTGGGGGTAGGGGTCCACCGTACGCCATCGTAACACTTTTAAGGTGGCACTGAAAATCTAACCCCAGCAGGACGGCAGCGCAGAGGTCAGGCAGGACCAGAAGTTTAAAATGATCGTACACGGTCCCGTCTACTACGAGTGTCACCACGCAGTAGCCGCCGATGTCCGCCGACTGGGACTCGGAGGCCATAGAAATCCGCTGTTGCGCAGGCAGGACTGGGAGAGAGCAACGCCGCACCGTGTCGGGGTGGATGAAGCTCTCCATGCTCCCAGAGTCAAAAAGGCAGATTGTATCGTGACCATTTACCTTAATGTCCATTGTGGAACTGGCCAGTTGGTGCGGTCTCGCTTGGTCCAGTGTAACGGATGCCAGCGTAGGGGTCGGTGTGTCGCTGCGGGTATCAGATGAGGCGGTGTCGGGGGCCTGCTGCGTCCCGGCTGTCGTCCAAGATGGCGGCGTCCATGATCCCCATGTGGCTGGAGGCGTCCAAAATGGCTGCTGTACCGGTGATTCGCACATGGCCGGGGAGGTCCAAGATGGCGGCCCGCATGGCCCACACGCGGCGCTGCTGGGGTTCGGGGTGGCTTTGGCCCTGCAGACGCTAGCGTAGTGTCCCTTCTTCCCGCAGCCCGAGCAGATCGCGTTTTTCGCCGGGCAGCGTGCTCTGGGGTGTTTTGCCTGGCCACAGAAGTAGCATTTCTGGCCTTGGGGGACTGCTGTCTGGCCTTGGGACACTGCTGCGGTAGTTGGGCCATTGTTGGGGTGTGGCTGGGGTGGCACGGCGCTATGAGGCGGTCCTACCGTGTCCCAGGCTGTCATTCCCCGCGGCGTCCACGGTGCAGAGGAGTAGGCATCCATGCCCTGGTAGGCTGCATCCAACGATAGTGCGAGTTCAGAGGCCTTGTTGAGGTCGAGGTTACTCTGCTCCAACAGTCGCTGTCAGGTGTAATTGGATCTGTGGCCCGCTACAAAAGCGTCCTGGATAAGTTCCTCTGTGTACACGGCGGCCTTTACATCCTTACAACCACAGGCCCGGCCAAGCACAGACAGTGCCTGAAGGTATTCCATGGTCGATTCCCCAGGTTGTTGTTTACGACTCCCCAGGAGGTGCCTGGCGTACACTTCGTTCACTGGGCGCGTGTACTGGTCCTTGAGGAGCTTGATAGCATCCGCGTACGAGGTCGCGTCTTGGATGACCGAGTACACTCGGTGGTTCACTTTGGAGGTCAGGACATCCAGTTTGTCCTCGTCCGATTTGATTGCTTCGGAGGCGGTCAGGAATTTTTCGAAACACTTAAGCCAGTGAGTAAACTTGGTGGATGAGTCCGCCTCCCGATGATCTAAGTCCAGGCATGCTGGTGTGAGGATCTTCTCCATTATAAAAATGTTGTTAATAAAATTGATGCGCTATCAATTACTCATAAAAGACTGAGAGTTAGAAGAGTAACTAAAGGCTTTTATTAACAACAGAATGGAGGTCTGCCTCGCGTGGTCGACCGGTCCAGGATACAAAGGGCTGGGGAGCAGTCACCTTTATACTAGGACCTGTGGGAGGAGTCAGCCGAGGCATGTCCAGGCATGTACACAGTGGAATACAAACAGGACAAACAGGAATACAAACAGTGGTTTACCACATGTCTTACCTGCCAATTTAGTTCCTTTTTATCATGTTGAGATTTGCATTTCTTGGGTAAGTATCATTATCTTTGTTCCCTTTTTCATTTTTTATATCAAGCTTGACTGAGTTTGAGGGAATGGTATTGATGTGGTTCTGGTACTGGGCTAGAAATCCAGAGGCTGCGAGGTCATAATCCCATTATTGCAAATGATGGCATTGACTTCAATAAATCTGATCATTTCTGGGTTGGCACCAGATGAAATGACCATGGAAGCTGCTGGATTTTTGCAAGAACCCAACTGGTTGACTAATGTCATGATTCCAAAAGTGACGCTGGCAAGAGGAAGCAGCTGACTGGGTGAGTACGGTCAGGTAAGTAGTTATACTACTCTATAGTTTGACAGTTAAGGTTAATAGTTTATAAAGTTTATAAGGTCTTAATTTTTGTGGTTATAGTTTCTAAGGTCTCTGTTGTGTATCGGGGAGTGCTAGCAACCAAGGGCACTTGAGTATATCATTTAATTTTAGTGTAATTGGTGGTATTAATTTGATTTAAGTTAATTTAAATTAATTGAAGGGTAAGTCATGACAGCACAGCTCGGCCCCGTGGCATGCTCCTCCTGCACTATGTGGGAAATCAGGGACACTTCCTGTGTCCCTGACGACCATGTGTGCGGGAAGTGTATCCAGCTGCAGCTACTGGCAGACCACATTGCGGCGCTGGAGCTGTGAATGGAAACATACTGGCGCATTCGCGATGCTGAGGACGTTGTGGATATCATGTTTAATCAGTTGGTCACACCGCAGGTAAAGGCTGCACAGGCAGGAAGGGAATGGGTGACCGCCAGGCAGAGTAGTAGGCACAGGCAGGTAGTGCAGGGGTCCCCTATGGCCATCCCTCTCAAACAGATATACCGCTTAGGATATTGTTGAGGGAGATGGCTTATTGGGGGAAAGCAGCAGCAGCCAACTTCCTGGCACTGTGGGTGGTTCTGCTGCACAGGACAGGAGGAAAAAGAGCGGGAGAGCTATAGTGATAGGGGAATCTATTGTAAGGGGAAGAGATAGGCATTTCTGCGGCCGCAAACGAGACTCCAGGATGGTATGTTGCCTCCCTGGTGCAAAGATCAAGGATGTCTTGGAGTGGCTACAGAGCATTCTAGAGGGGGAGGGTGAACAGCCAGTTGTCGTGGTGCATATAGGTACCAACTATATAGATAAAAACCGGGGGGAGGTCCTAAAAGCTGAATATAGGGAGTTCGGAGGTAAATTAAAAAATAGGACCTCAAAGGTAGTAATCTCAGGATTGCTACCAGTGCCACATGCTAGTCAGAGTAGAAATAGAAGGATACTTCAGATGAATACGTGGCTAGAGGAATGGTGCAAGGGGGAGGGATTCAAATTCCTTGGACATTGGAACCGGTTCTGGGGAGGTGGGACCAGTACAAACTGGATGGTTTGCACCTGGGCAGGACCGGGACCGATGTCCTAGGGGGAGTGTTTGCTAGTGCTGTTGGGGAGGTTTTAAATTAAAATGGCAGGGGGTTGGGAACCTGTGCAGGAAGACAGAGGAAAGGGAAACAAGGATAGAAGCAAAAGACAGGAAGGAGAAAAGCAAAAGTGGCAGTCAGAGAAATCAAGCATTTAAATCAAATATGGCCACAGTAAATAATAATTCTAAAAGGTATAAGAGTGTTAAAAAAACAAGCCTGAAGGCTTTGTGTCTTAATACGAGAAGCATTCGTAGTAAGGTGGATGAATTAGCTGCGCAAATAGATGTAAACGGATATGATATGATTGGGATTACGGAAAAATGGATCCAGGGTGACCAAGGCTGGAAACTCAACATCCAGGGGTATTCAATATTCAGGAAAGACAGGCAAAAAGGAAAAGGAGGTGGGGTAGCATTGCTGGTTAAAGAGGAGATTAACACAATAGTAAGGAAGGATATTAGCTCTAATGATGTGGAATCTGTATGGGTAGAGCTAAGAAATACCATGGGGCAGAAAACGTTAGTGGGAGTTGTATACATACCCCCAAACAGTAATGCTGAGGTTGGGGATGGCATTAAATGGGAAATTAGAAACACGTGCAATAAGGGCACAGCAGTTATCATGGGTGACTTTAATCTACATATAGATTGGGCTAACCAAATTAGTAACAATACTGTGGAGGAGGAATTCCTGGAGTGGATGGTTTCCTGGACCAATATGTCGAGGAACCAACTAGAGATCAGGCCATCTTAGACTGGGTATTATGTAATGAGAAAGGATTAATTAGCAATCATGTTATGTGAGGCCCCTTTGAATATACCCAATGACTGAGCCGCTACAGCCCTCTGGGGTAGAGAATTCCAAAGATTCACCACTCTCTGCGTGAAGAAATGTCTTCTCCTCTCAGTCCTGAATGGCCTACCCTTTATCTTGAGGCTATGGCCGCTGGTTCTAGACTCCCCAGCTAAGGGAAACATTCTCCCAGCATCCATCCTATCAAGCCCTGTAATAATTTTGTATGCTTCAATGAGATCCCCTCTCATTCTTCTGAATTCAGGAGAATACAGGCATAGTTTACTCAACCTCTTCTCATACGACAGTCCCGCCATCCCAGGAATCAATCTCGTGAACCTTCGTTGCACTCCCTCTATGGCAAGTATATCCTTCCTTAGGTAAGGAGACCAAAATTGTACATAGTACTCCAGGTATGGTCTCACCAAGGCCCTATATAATTGGAGCAAGACTTCTTTACTCCTGTACTCAAATCCTCTTGTAATGAAGGCCAGCATACCATTTGCCTTCCTAATGGCTTGCTGCACCTGCACATTCACTTTCAGTGACTCATGTACAAGAACACCCAGGTCCCTTTGAGCATCTGCATTCCCCAATGTTTCACCATTTAGGAAATACTCTGCCTTTCTGTTTTTTCTACCAAAGTGGATAACTTCACATTTATCCACATTATATTCCATCTGCAATGTTATCGCCCACTCACTGAGCCCATCGAGATCCCCTTGAAGCCTCTTCACATCCTCTTCGCAACTGACACTGCCACCTAGCTTTGTATCATCAGCAAAATTGGAAATGTTACATTTAGTCCCCTCATCCAAATCATTGATATAGATTGTGAATAGCTGGGGCCCAAGCACCGATCCTTGCGGTACCCCACTAGTCACAGCCTGCCATCCTGAAAAAGACTCATTTATCCCTACTCTTTGTTTTCTGTCTGTTAACCAATTCTCAATCCATGCTAGTATATTATCCCCTTGGAGGTATATCGCTGTTCCTTCATCGTCGCTGGATCAAAATCCTGGAACTCCCTCCCTAACAGCACTGTGGGACATAGAAACATAGAACATAGAAAGGGATGTGTGGTGTATGTGCCTTTAAGAGCAATTATGGTGTATGTGCCTTTAAGAGCCCCAGGTGTGCGTAATGCCGGTAATTGCCACTTGGGCTATATAAGCCTGTGTATTGTGTATATCCTTTAGAAACCCCCCCCAGACTTGCTTAGTAAATACCTATGAACCAACTCCTGTCTTCAGTGTCTTTATCTACACACGGACACTACAGTGGCGACGAAGTGGAAACGGACTTACCTGCAATTCGGCAGCACCTCAAGGACATCGATTCCTCCAGCGTCCAGAAGACTCAAGGAAGCAAGAGAAACTGTGGTTTCACCAGCTGGCCAAGCTGGTGACAGGTACTGCGCTAATCCTTCCTGGGCGTCAGGCTGGAGCTCCAGCGGCGGGCTCTACAGCTGAGACAGGCAGCGAAATCGGAGGCAAGCAATAACGGACTGGGAGGGTGCACTCGAGAGACGGCCGGCGCGGCAAGCAGGTCAGCGTTTAGACCTCTGTCGGGAACGAGTCTCCAACAGTGAATAAACGGAAACCACAGTAAAACAGCGTTGTTATCAGTAACAGCGGCGGGAAAGCGCGGGAAGCGCCATATCGTTGCTACAGAGAAAAAAAAAAGCGCGGGAAGCGCCATATCCTTTCTGAAATGCCTAAATCTGGTAATATTGAGGCTTTTGATGGCGAAATAGAAGATTGGACCACATACGTGGAAAGAGTAGAGGTTTATTGCACTGCAAATGGAATAACAGATGAAAAAAAAGCTTCAGTACTTCTGAACTTAATGGGCGCGAAGACATACGGGCTGTTACGAAATTTAATCACTCCAGCCAAACCAAAGGACAAGACTTTTAAATAAATTGTTGATACCCTGCAGGAGCATTTAAACCCAACACCGCTGCTGATAGCGGAATGATTCAAGTTCTTCAAGAGAAATCAACACAAGAATGAAAGTAATGCTGATTACCTAAATGAATTAAGAAAGCTATCAAAGTACTGCCAATTCGGAGCAGGACTATCGGATTATCTTCGAGACAAATTTGTTTGCGGTCTCTTAAGTGAAGGAACACAAAAAAGACTGCTTTCTGAAAAAGATTTAACATTGGACAAAGCTTTCAGTATGGCTGTATCATATGAAGCAGCAGCAAAAGGAGCTGCAGAGATACAACAAATGACACAGGAGTTCGGAAGATGTTATCGCTGCGGCAGATCCACCCATAACCAGAGGGACTGCTGGTTCAAGGGCAAAGCATGCAGGCAATGTGGTAAGATTGGACACATTGCACGGGTATGCAAATCTGGACAAAATAAATCCACGGACAGAAAACAAAAAATCAATAAAGAAAAGTACAGGAAGGTACAAATGATGACGGACAATAGCTCCGAAGACCAGAATAGCGATAGCAACTCCGGAAACAAGAGACTAAGCTGTCTCAAATTACATAATGTACTTGCCAAAGAGGATTACCAAACCATTTGGGTTACCCTCACAATAGCAGGGTCCCCAGTTAAAATGGAGCTCGATACAGGATCAGCTCTAACCGTAATAAATCGACGTGATTACGAGAGGCTATTTTCGCATATACCTCTTAAAGACACATCCATTATCTTAAAAACATATACGGGGCAGAAAGTCTACCCCAAAGGAAAAATAAGGGTGCCTGTGGTATACAACGGCAATGAAATACAAAAGTTGTATTTATACATTCTACAAGATGGTGGTCCACCGTTGTTGGGACGTGAATGGATAAGGAAGATACGTTTAGACTGGCACTCCATTCAGGCACTGACGGTGACCAGTAAGGAAAAAAACAATGATGACATCATACCTGAACGATTAAAAGACATCTTGGCCAACGCCAAAGAAGTGTTTCAAGAGAAACTAGGAACCTTGAAAGGCATCACCGCCTCAATAAAAGTGGAAGATACAGCAATTCCAAAATTTTTTAAGGCAAGACCGGTGCCATACGCAATACGTCCGGCAGTCGAGGCAGAGCTGAAGAATTTGGAAAAGGCAGGCGTATTATCCAAAATAGATTGGAGCGAATGGGCAACACCCATCGTTCCAGTCATGAAAAAAACATTGAAAAATAACTCTGAGGAACAGGAAAAAATTCGCATCTGTGGGGACTTTAAGGTGACTGTAAACCCGGTCCTTCACACGGTACAGTATCCTCTTCCGAGGATAGAAGATATTTTCGCCTCACTATCCGGAGGGAAACGTTTCACAAAAATTGACTTGGCACAGGCATATCTACAGATGGAGGTTGAGGAGACCTCTAAAATGTATCTCACAATAAACACACACAAAGGCCTGTACCAGTACAATCGACTGGTTTTTGGAATAGCATCAGCTCCAGCTATCTGGCAAAGAGCTATGGAGCAAGTCCTGCAAGGGATTCCGGGGACTCAATGCTACCTAGACGACATCCTTATAACAGGAGAAAACGACAACGAGCACCTTGCCAATTTGGAGCAGGTGCTCACTAGGCTGAAAGAACGGGGCCTACGAGCAAATCGCCCCAAGTGCGAATTTTTCCAAAATCAGATATCATATTGTGGCCACATAATTAATAAGGAAGGGTTGCATAAGTCACCTGAAAAAATTGAAGCAGTTATAAAAGCCCCAGCACCTGAAAATGTTTCACAATTAAGGTCATTCCTGGGATTAATAAATTACTATCATAAATTTTTACCGAACTTATCAACTATTCTACACCCTCTTAATGATCTTCTACAGACAGGAGTGATTTGGAAATGGAACGAAGACTGTAAACGTGCCTTCCATAAATGTAAAGACTTAATCACATCCGAGAAAATTTTGGCTCATTACAACCCATCACTACCAATCAGACTGGCGTGCGATGCGTCCCCTTACGGCATAGGAGCGGTATTGTCCCATAGATTCCCTGATGGCTCGGAACGGCCGATAGCTTTTGCGTCACGCTCATTGAACTCAGCTGAGCGTAACTATGCCCAGATAGGCAGGGAAGCACTCAGCCTGGTATGGGGAGTGAAGAAATTCAACCATTACCTACACGGACAAAAATTTACCTTGCTGACTGACCATCAACCCCTCATCTCCATATTCAACCGTAAAAAAGGTGTCCCCATTATGACGGCAAAAAAACTACAGAGGTGGTCCCTTTTTCTAGGGGCACACCAATACAACATTGAATACAAAGGGTCAAAACAGCATGGGAATGCTGACGGTTTATCACGCCTACCGTTGCCAACGATAGAAGAGGCACCTACAGTAGACCCAGTAGAGATATTCCACTCTACCATAGTGGAATGTCTACCGGTGACAAATTCTGCCATTGAAAGGGAGACAAGAAATGACCCTACTCTCTCACGGGTCTACGATTTAACAGTGAAGGGATGGCCAGCACATGGCGAACCACTGTTGCCAGCATTCTCGCAAAGAAGAGAACAGCTGTCAGTGTGCTGAGGAACCTTGATGTGTGGATCCAGAGTGGTGATTCCACCCAAACTCCAGGATAAAGTGCTAAAGGAGCTTCACGAGGGGCATCTGGGTGGAGTGAAAATGAAGAACCTAGCTAGGGCGTTTGTATGGTGGCCAGGTATCGATGGAGACATCGAAGACATGACCAAGAGCTGCCTAGGATGCCAGAAGGTCCAAAATGCTCTGCCACAGGCCCCTCTACATCCATGGGAGTGGCCCTCATCTCCCTGGCAAAGGGTGCACATCGACTTTGCTGGTCCATTTATGGACTCAATGTTCTTAATCGCAGTTGATGTACACTCCAAGTGGCCGGAGGTAATAAAGATGTCCTCCACCACCATGGAAAAAACCATCACAGTATTAAGGACCATATTTGCCAGGAATGGGCTGCCGGAGCAGATATGTTCTGATAATGGACCGCAATTTGTGTCCGAAGAATTCAGAAAGTTCTTAAAGAACAATGGGGTAAAGCACTACACGTCCGCCCCATACCATCCCGCCACCAATGGATTGGCTGAAAGGTTTGTCCAGACCTTCAAGAAGGCCATCAAGGCCATGGGTAATGCAGACATAAAACTTCAGCACAAGGTGGATAACTTCTTATTTGCATATAGGAATGCAACGCATATGGTTACTAACCAAACTCCCGCCATGATGTTCTACAATAGAAACCTAAGATGCCGGCTGGATTTGGTCAAGCCCAACATCCGAAGGGACGTGGAGAACCGGCAGTTTCAGGGCATGAATGAAAGGCCAACTAGGGCCTTCCAGATAGGCCAACCGGTTTTGGCCCGGGACTACCGTACCGAGAAATGGCAGCCTGGAACTATCTGCACACGATTAGGACCACTGATGTATACCGTGGACATCGGAGACAGCATAATAAGGCGCCATGCTGACCAAATCATCAAGTCATCCGAAAAGGGACAACCTACACCACCACTCTATACATCTAACGATGAAGTAGAGATACCCATATCTACCTCCGATCCGGTGATACTGGAGCCCGATGAACCCGATACTGGCCTTCAAGCCGAATCAGCCTTGCCAGAAGAACCTACTACACCACCAGAAACTACTACACCCCCAAGGCGTTATCCGGACCGAGTCAGGAAGCCTCCTGAGAGACTAACTTATAATTAATTAATACAGCAATGTATATTATTTTGCATATAACATGTAATTAATAATTACTTAAAATATGATGTACTAGTTAGCTAGAAGGGGAGGAATTGTGGTGTATGTGCCTTTAAGAGCAATTATGGTGTATGTGCCTTTAAGAGCCCCAGGTGTGCGTAATGCCGGTAATTGCCACTTGGGCTATATAAGCCTGTGTATTGTGTATATCCTTTAGAAACCCCCCCCAGACTTGCTTAGTAAATACCTATGAACCAACTCCTGTCTTCAGTGTCTTTATCTACACACAGACACTACAGGATGAATGGCCTACTCCTGGTACCTTGACCACATGGACTGCAGTGGTTCAAGAAGGTGGCTCACAACCACCTTCTCAAGGGCAACTAGGGATGGGTAATAAATGCTGGCCTTGCCAGCGATGCACAGATCCCATTAACAATTAAAAAAAAAATCCTCAGAGGTTCATAATATTCTGTGTCAGTTGTCGACATCTCAGGCACCAGGCCCTCAGGTGGCCTGTCAAAGAAGTGTTAGAACAGAGCACAGTGACACAGAACAAACTGTAATAAAAGCAAAATGCTGGAAATACTCAGCAGGTTTGGCAGCATCAGTGGAGAGAGAAACAGAGTTAACGTTTCAAGTCGATGAGCTTTCATCAGAACAAATTGAACGTTGTTACAATAAATCACTGGAATACTTGTAAGTATTTCTTTCCATTTGGTTGTCTTGTTGGACAGTGGGAAACAGGTAATGTGCTAATATTGAGGTTCAGGATTTAAAGAAAGAACTTGCATTTATATAGAGCCTTTCATGACATCAGGACATCCCAAAGTGCTTCACAGACAAGTACTTTTCTGAAGTGTAGTCACTGTTGTGATGTAAGGCAGACAATTTGAGCTCAGCTAGCTCCCACAAACAGCAATGAAATAAATGACCAGATCATCTGTTTTAGGTGTTGGTTGAGGGATGTTGGCCAGGACACACGGAGAACTCCCCTGATCTTCTTTGAAACAGAGCCATGGGATCTTTACAGCCATCTGAGAGGGCAGATGGGGCCTCGGTTTAAAGTCTCATCCGAAAAACGGCACCTCCGACAGTGCAGCCCTCCCTCAGCACTGCACTGAAATGTCAGCCTGAATTATGTGCTCAAGTCTCTGGAGGGGGACTTGAACCCACCACTTTCTGACTCAGAGGCGAGATGAGTCACAGCTGACATGGCTGATGAGGATGTGATGGCTTGCAATGAGGAGCAAGGAGTTGACAAAGCATAGTTTGGTGAGAGGAAGGAGATCTTTGATGGGCTGAGACGTACAAAAATATTGCTCTATGCATCTGTGAATGTGTGCTGAATGAGCCTGTCTCTCAGCTGTTGCCACTGCACCTGCTTCCTGTTCTTCATAAAGCAGGTCTACAGCATCAGCAGTACCATCATCAGGCTCACTGGCATCCTTTGGGACATCTACCATCAATCCTATCCTGATTGCAAAATTAGGAAGCATACAACATGCTGTTATAATTAGCAAGGGTGCATACTGCAAGGTATCCTGTACGTCGAGACAGTAGTACCTTCCTTTGAGTATCCCAATGGATTTCCAACTTCTTATCCTTGTCTTCATTGTAGCATCTCTTGGAACACTTGAGGTCCTATGAAGAGGTGTCATAAACCATGGGAGAGGTGGTGTCCTTTTTCACCCAGTTGCCATCCTGGCCCTTAGCCCTGCTGTTGAAATAGAGCTGAGACACTAGACTGACAGAGTATAAAAGCATTATAACAGCTCTCAGCATGTTGTGAATTCATGTGCAGGAAGCTGTACCTGTCATCGTAAATAAGAACATAAGCAATAGGAGCAGGAGTAGGCCATTTGGCCCCTTGAGCCTGTTCCCCCATTCAATAAGATCATGGCTGATCTTCTACCTCAACTCTACTTTCCTGCATTATCCCCATACCCCTTGATTCCCTTAATATCCAAAAATCTATCAATCTCTGTATCGAATATATTCAACGATTGAGCCTCCACAGCCCTCCTGGGTAGAGAATTCCAAAGATTCACCACCCAATGAGTGAAGAAATTTCTCCTCATCTCAGTCCTAAATGGCTGACCTCTTATTCTGAGACTGTGACCCCTGGTTCTAGACTCCCCAGCCAGGGGAAACATCCTCCCTGCACTTACCTTGTCAAGCCCTGTAAGAATCTGTATGTTTCAATGAGATCACCTCTCATTCTTCTAAACTCTAGAGAATATAGGCCTAGTCTACTCAATCTCTCCTCATAGAACAATTCCCCCATCCAGGAACCAGTCTGGTGAACCTTTGTTGCTCTCCCTCTATAGCAAGTATATCCTTCCTTAGGTAAGGAGACCAAAACTGTACACAGTACTCCAGGTGTGGTCTCACCAGGGCCCTATATAATTGCAGTAAGATGTCTTTATTCTTATACTCAAATTCTCTTGTAATAAAGGCCAACATACCATTTGCTTTCTTAATTGCTTGCTGTACCTGCATGTTAACTTTCAGTGATTCGTGCACAAGGACACCCAGGTTCCTCTGAACACCAACATTTCCCAATCTCTCATCATTTAAAAAATATTCTGCTTTTCTATTTTTCCTACCAAAGTGGATAACTTCACATTTCTCCACAATATATTCCATTTGCTATGTTTTTGCCCACTCACTTAGCCTGTCTATATCCCCTTGAAGCCTCTTTGCATCCTCCTCATAACTTATATTCCCACCTAGCTTTATATCATCAGCAAACTTGGATATATTACATTTGGTCCCCTCATCCAAATCATTGATGTAGATTGTGAATAGCTGAGGCCCAAGCACTGATCCTTGCGGTACCCCACTAGTTACAGCCTGCCAACCCGAAAATGACACATTTATTCCTACTCTCTGTTTTCTGTCCGTTAACCAATCCTCAATAACGCTAGTATATTACCCCCAATCCCATGAGCCCTAATTTTGTTTAATAACTTCTTGTGTGGCACCTTATGAAATGCCTTCTGAAAATCCAAATACACCACATCCACTGGTTCCCCCTTATCTATTCTGCTAGTTACAACCTCAAAAAACTCTAACAAATTGGTCAAACATGATTTCCCTTTCATAAATCTGTGTTGACTTTGCCCAATCCAATTATTATTTTCTAAGTGCCCTGTTACCATATCCTTAATAATAGATTCTAGCATTTTTCCTACTGCTAATGTCAGGTTAACTGGTCTATAGTTCCCCATTTTCTCTCTCCCTCCTTTCTTAAACAGTGGGGTTACATTTGCTACCTTCCAATCCGCAGGAACCGTTCTAGAATCAATGGAATTTTAGAAGATGACAACCAATGCATCCATTATCTCTATAGCCACCTCTTTCAAAACCCTAGGATGTAGGCCATCGGGTCCATGGTATTTATCAGCTTTCAGTCCCATTAATTTCTCCAGTACTATTTTTTTACTAATACTAATTTCTTTCATTTCCTCATTCTTGCTAGACCTTTGGTTCTCCACTATTTCCGGGAGGTTTTTGCATCTTCTTCCGTGAAGACAGACACAAAGTACTTGTTTAATTTCTCTGCCATTTCCTTATTCCCCATTATAATTTCTCCTGTCTCATCATGTAAGGGACCCACATTTACTTTCACTAATCTTTTCCTTTTTAAATACCTATAGAAGCTTTTACAGTCTGTTTTTAAGTCTCTCGCTAGTTTACTCTCATATTTTACTTTCTCTTTCTTTATCAATTTCTTGGTCCTCCTTTGATGAATTCTAAAATCTTCCCAATCCTCAGGCTTACTGCTCTTTTTGGCAACAGTATAAGCCTCTTCCTTTGATCTAATACCATCTTTAACTTCTCTTGTTAGCTGCATATTTAGGGAATGGAAGCCACTGAAGTTCATATAATATGGGACTTTACATTTGGGGCAGACAATGCCAGGTGGGTGCATCAGTAGTCCTGACAGCCATGGGAAACCCAACAATTCCGAAAAATTTGATGGCTATCTCAGCCATCTATGTGGGAGCACTGTCAAGAAGGGGTTAAAACAATTTCTTAAGGCTAAAGGGATCAAGGGATATGGGGACAAGGCAGGGACAGGGTACTGAGTTGGGATGATCAGCCATGATCTCATTGAATGGCGGAGCAGGCTCGAGGGGCAGAATGGCCTACTCCTGCTCCTATCTTCTATGTCTCTGTCAAATTGTATAAACTGAGCTACTCTGGAAAAGTGGGCATTGGTGACTTGCATTATAGAGGAGTGCACAGCAAATTGGCTGATCTGATGGAAATTCCCTGTGGGTTGCTGGAATGAGCCTGTGGTATAAAGTTGAAGGGTTGCAGGTACTTTCTGTGCCACAGTTAGAGCTGTCTGTGCTGTGCACCTTAGCTGCAGATCTGGCTATAGCATTGAAAGGTGCTCCTCCAAAGTTTCATGACTGAAGCTCAACCTCCTGAGACAGAGCTCCTGGGCAAGGTCTTAGTAAATGTGCTTGGGTCTATATATCCTGCTGGATGGCTATTGCCGGGATGGTCTTGCTCTCCCCTGGTGCTGCCTGATTAATGTGGCTTCCCTTACAGCCTCCAGCGTCTTCCTCTAGTATGTAGATCGTGTAAAGTGGGATTCACCTTGGAAAACTCATTGTGTAGCCCTCAGATCTTAGGACAATAATTTTATTAATAGAATGTTTTCTAAGGGCAATGCAGAATGTAGGGGAAAAGTATAACAGTGATTTGTGTTTTGCTGTGAGTCCCAAGCCACAGCCAACAGACTCCACAAGCGATCTCAGTGAGCAATGTCCCTTTAACGAAGTATTTCTGCTCTGATGAAGATATCCTGTCAGTGTGCAACTTTTAAACAGTGGTGCAATTCTCAAGGATGGATGGGAAGGTGGAAGTCCCAGAATTTAGGGTGGGAGAGGTGGGGGGGGGGGGGGTGGGAGGCATCATCCTGTCCTAACATCATCGTTTGCATACAGCTGCCAATATGAGGGTGGGCACTTCTTTGTCCCACCCTGAACTTGGACAGAATATCTGCCACAGGAACAGGGCTAGGACAGGGGGAGCCTAAAGAGGGTTTTGGCTTGGTGGGCAAGGGAAAAGGGGCAGAGCAGCAGAGGCAGCTGAATAGGTGGCTTCAATGTTAGTGAGAAAAAAAATCCATGAGCACCTTGCACTAATTTTTGGAGGTGAAGAAGGCAGGGAGAGGCATTTAAAGAAGTGGTTGATAGTGGTGATAGTTCAGGGGTCGAGGGAAAGGGTGCACAGGTTCTCGGATGGGGCACTGGAGATCCTGGTGGAGGAGGTCCAGAGGAGGAGGGATGTCCCATACCCAGAGGTGGGGAAGGACACCACCTCGCCCTCCTGCAGCAGTTGGTGTTGCTTTGCTTGGCCTCATGTCCTCCTTCCATTCTCGTCCAGACCAAGGGGTACCCCTAGTAAGATGCCCATGACCAAGCCCTCCCTTTGTCCTGGTGCCTTCTATAGGGTGTCCAATAAGGTGGAGTAGCACAGCACTTACTCTTTTTAGGTGAAGTCCTCGGAGAATTTCCAGAATAAATGTTACCCGAGTCTTAGTGAAGTCTTGACAAAGTGTCCCAGAAAGTCTCCCAATGTGTTTCAGAGGTCCCCTTCACACCTCCAGCAGCAATGACCATGAAATGGTGAGTATCCTTTTAAGTGGTAAATATACCTTTAAGTAGCGCTTGCAATCAACACCAATGCTGTGATTATTCCCAAGCAGCTGGCCGCTGTTAGGAGAGGGCTTTAGTTGAAGCACTAGCCACCAAAATGCAGTGCAGCCTCTTTAATAACCGTTAGCAGGCACTTTAAGTGACATTCAGCTGTTTAACAAGCCGCTGGGCGGCTGTCCCTAGCGCTGCCTTCAACTCCTTTACCAAGATGGCGGCTTGCACTAAACGCAGGCTAAACCAGCGTTTCAGCTTAAGACCCCATCTTGGCCAGCTCTTTAGCACCTAAAGTATTCAGCAAAAATCAACCCCTTTGTATTTTGGCCTGAAAGATATTATCCATCAGCACAACATTCTGCCACCTGTAAAAGCGATTGGGAGAATAGAATGGGGATAAAGCCCCTCAATCCATTCGACAAAAGGAGGATTGTTAATTCGGTGACCCACTGACCTGTTCATATTGGAGTAGAAGGTGTAGAAGTTTCAGTTCATAATATTCAAGGCCCTGCTTATGGAATTTGCTTTGCTGCTGTTAGCAAAATTAAAGCGTGCTGATTGAGTTAACTGCTCTCATCCTGCTGGAGTGGGCAGCCCTTGAGGAGGTCTTTACAATGAGAGCCTCCCTCTCACCAACTCTGCAGCAGACTTCCTGATTTCTCTCCCTGTCTTTGGACCTGGCATCATTTTGCCTTAAGCTAACATGCGTTTTATTTTTTCTTGCGGGAAGCTCAATACTGTGATGGGATTTGCAAAAAAACTATTAAAAGAGGAAGGAAGTTCCCACACTGAGTCAGTGGGTGATGCATTACCCAGCGCAACACTGAGCCAAAAAGACCAGGAAGGTCCAATGTTTGATTGCTGGTCTGTGCTGAATTAGCTGCTCTCAGTGGGGCCAACAGTGGAGGTGTTACAGTTGGCATCGACGCCCTGGGCTGGAGAAAGGGAAAATAAAATCAGCAAGGTTTCTTGTTCTTGAACTGCATCCAGTGACCTCCTATTTAAAAGTGTGGTTGCGTGCTCCGGTGAGGACAGGGGCGGATTCGTCTGTGTTGCCTCCTGCAGTTGAGTAGTCAGACAACGTTCAGTGCCTCGGCTTACACACGCGAAGAACAGCCACCTGGGCAAGACACCGAGGGGGACTGCTGATGCCCCTGGAACTGTGCCTCAGAATGATTCATTGCCTTCAGGGGGGCAGGGGAGAAAACTGCAAAGGAAATGTGAGAGAAAGACCAATTGTTGGTGAAATGACACCAGCTGGCAACTCCCAGATGTCCCACAGCCCTTAATGCACGCTTCAAGCCTGGATCAGCAAATGATAGATTGTAACTTCCACATAGGCGGGACAGAGTTCCAGGTGATGACACCAGCTGGACATATGCCATCCTTTCAAACTTGAGAATGGTAGAAAGAAGTCCAAAAGTCTTTCTCCACTTTCGTTTAGGCCGGAAGTGAGAAGGGAAACGAGATGATATGGTTGAACAATGGCATCCCATCGCCAGTTGCTTCATGTATTATTTCTGTCAGCTATTTAGGCTTCACTTCATCTCTTTTTCTCCCTCCCTTACCCCTCCCATCTTGCTCCATTCCTCGCATGCTGCCAGGAGGTAAACAAAAAAACGAGAAAAAAAATTGCAGCCTGCAAAACTGGAAAGAGAAAAAAAAGTATTACAAATTCCTCAAGCAGATACCTGGAGGATTGCTGACTCTCTCCTGCTGCATGAATCACTAACCGTTTTGTTGAAAGTAACAGCAATGTGTAGCATGAAGTGTTTTCTGTCCCTCTTTAAGGAATGTGGAACAGTAAATGTTTGATTTTTGTTTTTAATATGCTACACGTACTGGCCTGGCTCTTTTACAATATATATATAGTGTGAGAGAGAAAAACAAAATGACCAGAAGGAGCGGAGAAGAGAAACAAACAGACCCCTCCTAAACTTGACAGTAGTCGAGTCTGAGTGCGAATCCGCCTGACGTGCAATGAAAAGCACATGGGAAGTGCTGGGCTGTTTGGAACCACAGGCTGAAGCATATTGTGCACTTTCCGTGCGAGCCCCTTCCCCTGCAGCCTTCCAAGGCCCCCTTTGTTGACGGGACAGGGTGTTAGAACCCCCCATCGGCCCAGCCTTCAAGACACCGAGAGCTCGCACAGAACTCCGTGTCGATTCACTTACTTGCAGCTGCTTGGAAGCTCTCACCGCCAGCTCCTCCAGTTTTTTTGACACGACACCAAACAAAAAATGACTTAAGCCAATTCAAACTGACATTGGATTACCACCTGCTTGGCCCATACGCTACTTGATTCGCCAGATGTTCCGGCTTGGCAGTAGGCCATGGTAATGCGTCTTGCCTACAATTACATAGCAGGAAGAAAACCCAGAGACTAAGGAACATATGGAACTGGGTGGCACAATATGTTAAATCTTCGTCTTTTCACCTCTCTGCTCAGGGCTTGAATCCAGACCAAACAGTTGAAATGCAGGTCTCTCATTCTCTCTCTCTTTTTCTGACGGCTGTCAAAAAACTTAACTCAAATACTGTAAGCCTGTATAGTCTCATTCCAGGTCCCAAAGGAGATGATTCCACAGCACATGGCTGCCCTAAATCTGACATTATTTGGCTTTAACTCAGCAATATTACTCAGAGAGGTCATAAGGATAGAGAGTGTGGGAATTAGAAATGTCAAACTAGTGCAGCAGGGCAGGTTAGTCTGAGATCGGAGGGGGAGGGAATGGCGGTGGGGGGGAGGGGTGGAGGTGGGTGCAGAGAGACATGTTATCAGGACAGCAGAGATGGAAATTCATGTGGATCCAATAGTTGGGTTGATGTCTACCAGGCAGAAGACTGCTGTGTTTGAGCACTGAAGTTGGAGCTTGTCACTGGAGCATGCTTGTCTGGCTTGGTTGGCTGAAATTCGTCAATTTTCAACAGGGCCACTATTTGGAAGGCTGAACTGAAGTCAGGCATTCCATCCCCTGAGGAGAGGAAAAAGAGGAAGAAGGAGTGGCGAGGAAACTGACATCATCTGTCTAGCCCTGTTTGGATCACAACTCCCACTGCCCAATCATAACGCAGCATCACTGGTAGTCATGGCGCTGACTATCCTAGTCTACTGGCTGGCCAGAAATGTATTGCATGCCCTGTTACCTGTATTTGCTGCTATAATCATTGAAATCATACATTGCTTACATAACATAAGGCTGTCTTTCTCCAGGGTTGACAGAAAGACTTGCATTTATATAGTGCCTTTCATGACCTTAGGACGTCCCAAACCACTTTACAGCTAATGAAGATAGTTTTGAAGCGCAATGTAGGAAACGCCCCAGCCATTTTGAACCCAGCCAGATCCCACAAACAGTAATGAGATAATGACCAGATCATCTGATTCAGTGATGTTGGTTGAGGGATAAATATTGGCCAGGACACTGGGGAGAACTTCCCTGCTCTTCTTCAAAATAGTGCCATGAAATCTTTTATGTCCACCTGAGAGGGCAGACGGGAACTTGGTTTAATGTATTATCTGAAAGACGGCACCTCTGACAGTGCAGCACTCCCACTGTACGAAGTGTTAGCCTAGATTTTGTGCTCAAGTCTCTGGAGTGGGAGCTGAACCCACAACCTTCTGGCTCAGAGGCGAGAGTGCTACCAACTGAGCCACAGTTAATTTGTTTCATATTGAGAGACTAGTTAACGCAGCTTTTTTTCTCTCTCATTGCCTGAAGGATACTGATTTCTGATAGGACATTGGATGCCCTCCCTATCTCATTCAATGGGCTAATCGTCATAAGTTAGCCTCGGCAGTAAGGTCAGGCAATCTATTGAACCCTGAGAGGGGAGTGGGCCTGACGACTAAGTCCGATTCCATGAGCAACACACTGCTCTGGCTGAGATCAGCACAGCCCAGGATACGAGGCCTGGAGCTTCTTAACGTAGCTTCATTTTACATTTACTGTTACAGAACTGTGCCTCCATAGAAGAAGCATGGTGTAATGCAGAGCACAGTCATCATCTGCTTGCTCTTTTAGATTGGGACCAGTGTATGGAACCCAAAGAAGTCAATAAAATAAGAATGTTTTTATTTATACATATGGGTTTGACAGTTGCTATGACATGAACAGTACACCCTGGGTGGTTTGAGTGGCTAATATTGAAATAGTCTCATTCAACTGCCAGCTCCATGTACAATGGACCCTTATTGGGCACTTACTTTGAGAGTGATCCAAATTTCTTACTCTAAACAGTTGATTGCTGTATTTAGGTATTAATATGAAGCGGACATTTTTATAGGTTTTTTTCCAACAGTACTAATTGATCTCCCATAGTATTACTCAATGGTAATTGGCTAAAGAACCAGAGGGAAGATGAGGAGAACTTTTTTTATGAGTTGTTATGATCTGGAATGCACGGCCTGAAAGGACGGTGACAGCAAGTTCAATAGTAACTTTCAAAAGCAAATGGGATATACACATATGAAAAGGAACATTTGCAGGGCTATGGGCAAAGAGCAGGGAGAGTGTAACTAATTGGATAGCTCTATCAAAGAGCCAGCACAGGCACGATTGGCTGAATGGCCTCCTACTGTGCTGTATGGATGATTCTAATGATTTAGAAAGATTGCACTCCTATCTCTTCATTGGAACATGGGAATGGGAAGATGAATAAAGACCATGGTCCATCTAGTTGTCCTTCTACCATCCTGACATGATACAATGATAATGGAGTTGTTGACTAATCATAGCAATCAACCTCTATCAATTAGTTTACAACAGACCCAGACATGAGGCAAGGGAAACCCCAGTGGTGGAGAGCTTTGGGAGCCAAAGCTTCTAAATTCTCCCAAGCTTGCTACACTTACCACATGCCATGTCTCAAATTACTCATATACTGTATCGCAAATGTTATTTGCTGAATAAAATCTATCAAGTTTTGCATTTGAATGGATCAAAACTACATGCTTCCATCATCTCCCTAGGGAGCCTGTTCCATAGATTGACCACTTGGTCACTGAAATAATGTTTCCAAAAGCTAATTTTGAATTTACCCTCCTTCAAGCACAGGCCGTGTCCTCTTGTTCTACTGTTCTGGACATGGTAAAATAGCTCGTCATGATCTGCATTATCTAGTTCCTTAGAATCCTAAAATCCTGCTGCAGGTGAGCATTGCTCAGCACATCATGATATAAAGTTAGGTTTCCCTCTTTGTCCTTTCTTCCTTCTCTCTGAGGGGGGACCCCTCACCTCACTTTAGTGTAGAATTGATGATCAGTGATGAATTTCAACCAACCAAGTAAGGTAAGATTATTCCACTGAAAGGCAACATAACTGCTCAAAAATGGCCGAGTATCAACCACCCAATCTCTTGAGCTATTGATCCACGAGAATTTTCTTTCTTTGATGCCCCTGCCTGCCAACCTGAAAGTGACTCGTTTATTCCTACCCTCTGTTTTTTGTGTTTTAACCAATCCTCTATCCATGCTAATATTTTACTTACCCCCAACTCCATGAGCCCTTATCTTGTGCAACAACCTTTCATGAGCACCTTGTGAAAATCCAAATATACTACATCCACCGGTTCCCCTTTATCTACCCTGCTAGTTATATAGAGTCATAGTCATAGAATCATAACGGCACAGAAGTAGGCCATTCGGCCCATCGAGTCCATGACAGCTCTCTGTAGAGCAATCCAGTCAGTCCCATTCCCCCGCTCTATCCCCATAGCCCTGCAAGTTTATTTCCCTCAAGTGCCTATCCAGTCTCCCCTTGAAAATTTGAGTGTGTCCGCTTCTACCACTCCCGTCAGTAGCGAGTTCCAGGTCCTCACCACTTGCTGCGTAAAAAACCTTTTCCTCACGTCCCCCCTGTATCTCTTGCCCAAAACCTTAAATCTGTCTCCTAGTCCTTGCGCCATCAACTAGTGGAAACAGCCTTTCCCCGTCTAGCCTATCAAAACCCGTCATAATCTTGTACACCTCTATCAAATCACCCCTCAACCTCCTTTGCCCTGATGAAAACAAATCCAGCTTCTCCAACCTGTCCTTGTAGTTAAGACCCCCATCACCGGAACCATTCTGGTAAATCTCCTCTGCATCCTCTCAAGTGCCTTCACATCCTTCCTAAAGTGTGGTGACCGGAAATGGATGCAATACTCCAGTTGTGGCCTAACCAGCGCTTTATAAAGGTTCAGTATAACTTCTCTACTTTTGTACTCAATACCTCTATTTATTAAACCCAAGATCCTATATGCTTTGCTAACCACGCTCTCAATATGTATCACCACCTTCAGGGACCTATGCACATTAACTCCCAGGTCCCTCTGTCCCTGCACACTCTTTAAAACTGTGCCATTAAGTGTATATTGCCTCTCCATGTTCCTTCTGCCAAAATGCATCACCTTACACTTCTCTGTATTAAATTCCATCTGCCACTTGTCTGCCCATTCTACTAGCCTTTCTATGTCCTGTTGCAGTTGATTGATATCATCCTCATTGTTTGCCATACCATCAAGTTTGGTGTTATCAGCAAATTTAGAAATTCTACTCTGTATTCCAATATCCAGGTCATTTATATATATCAAAAAAAGCAGTGGCCCCAGCACTGACTCTTGGGGAACACCACTGTCTACCATCCTCCAGTATGAAAAACAATCATTTTCCCGCTCCCTCCTTTCTTGAGTAACAGGGTTACATTTGCCACCTTCCAATCCACTGGGACTGTTCCAGAATCTAGAGAATTTTGGAAGATCACAACCAATGCATCCACTATCTCTGCAGCCACCTCTTTTAGAACTCTAGGATGTAAGCCATCAGGTCGAGGGGATTTGTTGGCTTTTAGACCCATTAATTTCTCCAGTACTTTTTCCTTACTAATATTAATTACTTTAAGTTCCCCGCTCTCATTAGACCCTTGGTTCCCCACTATTTCTGGTATGTTTTTTGTGTCTTCTACTGTGAAGACAGATACAAAATATTTTTTAACATCTCTGCCATTTCCTTATTCCCTACTATAAATTCTCTTGTCTCAGCCTCTAAGGGACTCATGTTTACTTTCGCTACTCTTACAATCTGTTTTTATATTTCTTGCTAGTTTACTCTGATTCTATTTTCTCCCTCTTTATCAATTTTTTGGTCATCCTTTCCTGGTTTCTAAAACTCTTCTAATCCTCAGGCTTGCTACTCTTCTTGGCAACATTATAAGCCTCTTCTTTTAATCTAATACTATCCTTAACCTCTTTAGTTAACCACGGATGGATCACTTTTCCTGTGGACCTTTCTCAATTAATGTATATTCATTGAGAATTATGAAATATTTCTTTAAATGTTCACCATTGCTTATCTACCATCATACCTTTTAATTTGATTTCCCAATCTACCTTAGACAACTCGCCCCTTGTACCAATGTAATTGGCTTTATTTAAGTTTAATACTCTAGTTTTGTACCTAAATACATCACTCTCAAACTCAGTGTGAAATTCTATCATATTATGATCACTCTTCCCCAGATGATACCTTACTATGAGATTACTAATCAACCCTGGCTCATTACACAAGAAAGGATCTAAAATAGCCTCTTCCCTGGTTGGTTCCACGTGTATTATTCTAGAAAACTGCCTCAAATACATTCCATGAACTCATCCTCCAAACTGCTTTTGCCAATTTGATTTGTCCAGTCTATATGAAGATTAAAGTCCCCAAATTGTAGTTATGAGAAATTAGATTCTTTCTTACTGATCACAGCACACAGGGTGAAACGTGTTTCCTGCCAGGTACTTCTGCAAACTGCATAGAGTATAACGTATGTTGAAGTTATTATTATGTGTCAGCAGCTTGTTCCTGCTGCAGAAAAGGTAGTTTGATTTGCTGATGTTCTGAAGAGTCCAAAGCTCCTCATGTCATTGTGTCCAGCAGTTACCCTGATAGCTAGTCAGATAAGTGTTAGCTCAGGTTGATCAAAGTGGTTTGGAGCAGATGCCATTCCATTCAATTACTAGAAACCTGGGTGTCTGGTCATCAAAGTGTAGTTAGGAGAAATGCAGTTTTTCATGTCCTTTGTTCTGGTCCATCTTCAAAGGAATTGGAGCTATAACTTGGCTGAATTGCAGCCAGTCTGAAGCCAGCAGAGACACAGGGTTAGTCAGAGAATCCCATGGAAACAGAGAGCTATGTAAGAACTAAAGAATCTATGTTTTATGTCGAGGGTTAGTGCTGGAGCTGTGCCTTTCTTGCTTCTGACATTTCGAGATTAGTAATTGTTGTAAAAAACCCAACTGGTTCACTACTGCCCTTTAGAGAAGGAAACCAGCCGTCTTTACCTGGTCAGTCCCACACCAACGTCATTGACTCTTAACTACCCACTGAAGTGATATAGCACGTCACTCAAGTTGTCAGGGCAACTAGGGATGGGCTTGCAAGTGATGCCCACATCCTGAGAATGAATAATTAAAATAAAATAAAAGTTTGTTATTACTGTAAATAAACAGTTTTTTACTGCGTGCCAATCATTTACCTGCTCCTGTGAAGCGCCTTGGGATGTTTTGCTACGTTGAAGGCACTATATAAATACAAGTTACTGTTGTTGTTGTTTATGTTCAATATATTTGTCTAGTGGTTTTCAGCTGAACCATGGTCTGATAGATTTTTTAATAGATTTGTTCTCAGGATGATGGCAACATTGGTAAAGGGGGAATTTATTGTCCTTCCCTAGTTGACCTGAGAAGGTGTTGGTGGTGTGTAGACCTAACCACTTATGTCGACATGTTGGGAACCATCCTAATTTTCTCGACACTCGCGGTTTCTCAATGTAAGTGTGTTTTTTGACTTAAGAGTAGCTGGATCTTATCTCTTCGATTGTCCCTGGATGCAGTAAGTTTCGTCCCGGGGTGCACTTAAAATACAAGGATGTTTCGCCCGCATTATAAATACGGTCCCATCTGTAGTCCCGTGTCACATGTAAGGGTAAGGGCCTGTCGACAGAAATGGTAATTAAATAAAGCCTTTAATACTGTTTCTCGGATTAAAGTGTTCATAGAATCATAGAATTATACAGCACAGAAGTCCATTCAGCCCGTCGTGCCTGTGCCAGCTCTTTGAAAGAGCTATCCAATTTACCACAGGAGATCGGGAGGTCTTCCTCTGGAAATTTCACTGAAAATGCAATGGAAGCCAAATGCAAATGGATCTGGATCGATTTGGAGGTTATCTGATGAAAGGCAAATGCCATTTATTGTAGGCACGTGCAAAGTAATGAGACTGGAGGAGGGAATTACATAGAAATGTATTTGGCTCAACCAATCCATGTCGGCATTTACCCTCTACTTGAGAAAATAGTTCTAATCACATTTACCCACCCTGTTCCCCTATCCCTTCATCCTTTTTACTTCATTAACCTATGCAATCTAACTTTGAATGTTGACACAGTTTTTGCCTCAACCACTAACCCTGGAAGGGAATTCCACAGCCTCAGAACTCTATGGGCAAGATTTTCATTGGGCCGTGGAGGTGGGATTGGAGGCATGTGGGGGGTTAAAATCCCGAAATCGGGGGGCACGACCCCATCCCGCCCCCAAACACCCCCATGCCAGTTTCAAAGGAGGCGGGTACCTGACCCACACTGGGACCCGCCTCCTCGAGGCAGGAAAGGGATTAGTGCCAATTAGCTGTCTGTTAACAGGCAGTTAACAGGCGGTTTTTAGACTAATCTCTATTTTCATTCTTGAAGTGTGGGATTCCCGACAGCTCCAAACCACGCCAAGTTAGCGAGGCGGGCCGTCGGGCTGAAGGGCTTGGAGGGTTCGAGATGTCCGGTATTCAGGTGAGTGATGGGTGTATGAGTGCAGAGGTAAGTGTGTTTGGTGTGTTTAAAGTGTTTAAAGAAGTTTTACTTACCTTTACAGCCTTCCTTCCTTCAGGTCTCGGGAGTCTCTCATCTCCCCGGCACAGAAAGCAGAATGGCCGTGATCTGTCAAAGATTGCAGCATTCAGCTTTCTGTTCTAGAGTGATCTCTAAATCATCCTGAGAGGAAGGAATTAACTTAGAGTACAGATTGTCAGTGTTTGATAGCTTCAAACAGCTGTCAAACGCTGATATTTCATCTGTCAAAAGGTCTTAACAGATGAAATGTCAATCTGTGATGTCACCTGTTGCTGGGTGGCCCTTAATTGGCCTGCTGAGCCCACTGGGCGGCTCAACAAGGTCAATCAAGTCAAAATCGCGTGGGTTGGCTACAACTCGATGGAGGCGGGACTACAACCCCGAAAGTTGTAGTCCCGCCTCCTACCCGCCTCCTCAATGAAAATCCAGCCCTATGTGTAAAGAGGTTTCTCTTGTCATCTCTGTTCTAAATCTTTTACATTTAATCTTGTATCTGTGTCCCCTCCTAGACCTCTTCAACTATGGGAAAGAGTCTGCTTCTATCTACCCTGTCCCATCATTTCATAATTTAAAAAATTTCTATTATTTTGTTCCTTAACCTGAGTTCTTCCAACGAGAAAAACTACAATCTTTCAAGTAATTCTTCATATTTGTATTGACTACAATCGGATGTACTATAAAACGGGAGGACAATCCGATCACGTTAGTTCCCACCAGACAGAGTAGGATAAAATTACCCTCAAACAGTGCAAATATAAACCAAATTGCTCTAGGACACAGGACACATCAAAGGCCCAAGCACTGATCCTTGCGGTACTCCACTAGTTATACCCTGCCATCCCAAAAATGACCCATTTATTCCTACTCTCTGTTTTCTGTCCATTAACCAATCATCAATCCATGCTAATACTGTATATTACCCCTAATCCCATGAGCCATAATTTTGTGTAATAACCTCTTGAGTGGCACCTTATTGAATGCTTTCTGAAAATCTAAATATACTACATCCACTAGTTCGCCCCTATCTACCCTGCTAGTTACAAACTCAAAAAACTCTAACAGATTTGTCAAACATGATTTCCCTTTCATAAATCC
This sequence comes from Somniosus microcephalus, assembly GCF_052327205.1. Classification (NCBI taxonomy): domain Eukaryota; kingdom Metazoa; phylum Chordata; class Chondrichthyes; order Squaliformes; family Somniosidae; genus Somniosus; species Somniosus microcephalus. Next base: position 66,421,298 of record NC_140993.1, on the reverse strand, counting down.
ATGTTGCCTCTGCCGAATCATACTATGATTTTCAAAGTGCCATGTCCCTAATAATAGATTCTAGCATTGTCCCTACTACAGCTGTCAGGCTAACTAGCCTATAGTTCCCTGTTTACTCTCTCTCTCCTTTCACGAACAGCGGGGTTACATTTGGTACCTTCCAATTCGCGGAGACCATTCTAGAATCTAGGTAATGTTGGAAGATCAAAACCAACGCATTCACTGGCCCAGAAATTAGGGTCGGAAACTTGCCGCGGGTGCAAGCCCCCGATGTGCACTTACCTAGCGCGCCGGCCATTGTGCTCTCGGCACGCGTGGAATTCCGTTCTCTTGAGGAGCACTCCTGGGCAGTGTCTGACATCACGCCACCCAGGAGTGCAGCCAGCGCGAAGCGTCCAGCGCGGAGTGTAAGTGAGACACGCCCTGTGAGGTCGCATTAGCATAGGACACGCCCCCAATCTTTCTGACAAGCTCCAAAGCCTTTGGTACATGCAGAAACAGCATGGTAAGTAGGTTCTTTGTATTTTTATGAATCTTTTGGTAACTTTTATAAACTTTTAAATACTTTTACAGGAATTGGAAGAATCTTAAATAGTTTTAAAGAGATTTGAAGCAATTTAAAGAGTTTTAAAAGCCCTGAAAACATTTTTTCATTCATTTTATTTAATTAGCAAAGTGAAATGGCTGGAATGAGCACAATTAACATCATTAAAAGAACTCAGAATTTCACTGACGATGACCTCAGCAATCTCCTCAATGAGGTGGAGGCGAAGCGCCTGCGCATCATTGGGAATGAGCAGTGCGTTGAGTCTGCGGCCGCAGAGGGCATGGGGAAGGGGTTGCTGATGCAGTGGGAGCAGTAAGTGAGGTGGTGGAGAAGCAGGAGCAACTTGTGCTATGTCAGCTAGTGCAGGAGGAGTGTATGGACCCTGCGTTGCTGCACAGTATTTCACCAACTCCTGGCCCCTCTGGCTCTGTGCAAGTCACTGATGACTGTAGCCCCACAGTCAGACACCAGCTTGATACTGCAGCGCAGGTGGGAGGAGCAGAAAGACATTTACTAGAACAGCACTTACAAGCTGAGGTGCAACAGATTGAAGGTTTCAGTCAATTGATGAGTTCTCTTACTGAGAAGGCTGTTGACTCTAGAGCCTCTATTAAGCAGGGAATCGATAATCTTGGCATTACACTTAATCAGATAGCATTGCAGTTGGTGGTGCTTAATGAGAATATCGTTACACTATTTAATTCGCATGAACCACATTCTGCTGCCATTACTTTGACTCCTGCAGGAGTGCCCTTACCTGCTCACAGTGCAGAAACAGTGCGGGCCCAGGAGCCAGCTGTTCCGCCAGTCATGATGCAAGCAAACGTTGCCTTGCAGCAGCAGCAACCCTGTCATGAGGCAATTGCTGAAGGGCAAGAGATGGCACACAGGGGCCTTTCAAGTGGCAGCAGAGGGCTCCAGTCACGGGGCGGGAAAAGGCACAGGAAACGTTAGGGTGTCACCTTTTGCGCAATGCACCTCCTTGGACCCTCAGTCACAGATGTGAGGGGGCAAATCGTTCAATTGTTTCATTTTTCATTTAATTTACATGTTAAATGTTGTCTTTGCTTTTTCATTGAAATGTATATTTGTGACTGAAAGGATATGTAAGCTTTTCATTTAAAAAGTACAGCCTGTAGTCACTTCGAAAAAAAATTCAACTTTTATTTTAGCAAAAGTATTTTTACAACTGCTTGAAAATTAGAAAATAGCTAGTTTCCATCTTGAATGTCTTTATTGCACTAAGAAACCAAAAAAAGTTACTTTAAACTGTTTACAAAGTTTTTTCCAAACTATTTATGTTTGCGAATGTTTGAAAAGTTGAAAATAGGTAGTTAACATCTTCAATGTCTTAATTGCATTAAGAAACCAAAAAAAGTTACTTTAAACTGTTTACAAATTTTTTCCTGAACTATTCATGTTTACAAATGTTTGAAAAGTAGAAAATAGCTAGTTAACATTTAAAAGTTATAAACTATCTACATCAAAACTGAACCTGAAAACTCTTTGATGCTGCAATAAAAATTCACTGTTTCACTTTAAACTGTGTCTGCTCCTTTCTTTGCCTTGCGGGGGGAGGGGTAGGTACAAGGCGACACTACCTCGTGAAAGAGTTGGCTACTAGCAGTTCCCGAGCAGCCTTACTTTCGGCAGCACTTGCCTCCTCCCCATGAGGCCTGGCCACAGGCACATTGGCATCGCATTCATCCTCCATTTCAGCAGGGAGCTCTTCTGCAGTGTTAAGGCTCAGTCCTTCCCGCAGGGCAAAGTTATGCAAATCACAACAGGCCATCACAATCCTTGCCACTTTCTGGTGAGAATACTGCAAGGTCCCCCCTGACCTATCCAGGCACCGGAAGCGTGATTTCAGAACTCCAATTGTCCTCTCCACCACTTGACGTGTGGACACGTGTGCCTGGTTGTATCTTTCCTGAGCCTCATTATTGGTCTTGCGGTAGGGAGTCATCAGCCATGGTCTTAGCAGGTAGCCCTTGTCGCCCAATATCCATGCTGATCCTGGAGGCAATTTGCTGAGGGCATCATATAAGTTAGAGTTATGGAGGACGAAGGAGTCATGATTACGTCCCCGGTGCGCTGCATTCACATTTAGGATCCTGAGGTGCGCATCACATACTATCATTACATTCAATGAATGATACCCCTTCCTTTGATGTATGTCACAGGTGCACCAGTGGTGCCTTCAATGCAATATGGGTTCCATCGACGGCCCAAATCACTTTGGGGGATCCAGCAATGCGATGAAATGCAAGGGCCATCTCCTTTTGATGTCGAGTGGACAAGTCATACTTAATGAACTCTGAAAGCCTACCGAAAATGGCTTCTGTGTCCTGGTGAATGCAGACCCTCGCAGCATTCTTGGAGATGTTGCTTATGTCACCGGTGCCTGCTTGAAATGACCCACTTGCAAAGAAGTTCAATGCTGTGGTTACCTTCATGTTCACTGACAAGGCAGTGCGGGTCTTCGAGCGTGGTTGAAGGTCCTCCTTCAACATGTCACATAGTCGGCCGATTGCCTCTTTACTGAAGCGCAGCCTCCTCACACACAACTCCTCCGACAGCATCTCAAATGATTGCCTCTCCCTGTACACTCTCTGGGGTGGGTAGTAGCTCCTTCTGATCAGGAGACGGTTATGGTTCCTCACTCTTCTATGTTGTTCCCTAGCGTTTCGAATTCTTTGAAGCAAAATCACACAGAGCAGCAGGGCAACATTTCTGGAGGGCATGTTTCTCGCTCACAGGCCTCCTCTTTACACAGACGTCCTTGTAAGGAAAAAATGGAAAGAGTTGTTAAAGTAATTTTAATAAAGTGAGTGGCTCGAAAATCACCTCGGGCTATGGCAGGAAACATGCGTTATCGGCTTGGGAACATGTCATACCCGCCTGATGAATATCACAGCCCGAGATGATTTTCCAACAACTAACATTTTCTGAAAGTCATAATTACATACATACATTCATACACATACTGAAAGGAATATGTACATACATACATACATATACTTAAAGGAATATATACAGACATACATAAATACATACTTACTTAAAAGAATATATGAAATGAAATCTGTTTGTCTTGATCCTGTATTCGTTTTGCACTCATGTATATTACCCTCCCCCACTGTGTATAGTTTCACTTCCTCTTTCCCGACTAACCTGGGAGGTTCCAAGTCTTGGCTCTTGGCTCCACCCCTGACTTCTCTTACATAAAGATCCCAGGATCTGTATGGCTCATTCCTGTGAACCAGTCGGCGTGTTGAGATGTTAGCTCTGATCTTAGTAATTAAAAGCCAGCTTGTTTAAGTCTATAACATCTAGTTTTGTGGTTATTGAAGGCCCATCAATTTTAATCACTAAAGAATACTAGGATGGATCGACTCCTAAAACCAGAGCGTCTGGACTTGGATCCACATTCTGCTGAAGCATCAAATCAATTTGGACACTAGCTCAAATGCTTCGAACTCTTCGCGGGGGCCTCATCCGCTAGCGAGGTAGATAAACTGAGTCTACTGACTACTCGCGTAAGTCATCGGATTTATTCGTTCATCCGGGATGCCACCTCTTACACGGAGGCCATCACTATCCTGAAGGCCCAATACCAGAGGCCGGTAAACGAAGTGTATGCCAGACATCTGCTGGCTACACGCAGGCAGCGACCAGAGGAATCAATGGACGATTTCTTACCGGGCCTAAAGGACCTGGTCCGGGACTGTAACTGCAAGGCCGTGATGGCCAATGCGTACTCTGATGAATTGGTCCGCGATTCCTTCATCACGGGCCTCAAATCGAATTATATCCGGCAGAGACTGCTGGAGAAGGAGGTCCAGGACTTAAAAAAGGCAGTGGCCACTGCGCGATTGCTGGACGTGGCCCAGAAAAACTCTGACTCTTATTCTTCCGGCCATGCGGCCCTCACCGCCTCGTGCGCGCCGAGGGGGCCGCCATCTTGGAATCAGCCATCTTCCCCATCCAGGTCTCAGACCAGCTCTACGCCGCCGGAGTCCCCACACAGAAGTTCACCCAGGAGTCCTACTACAGCGGCAATGTCTCGAGGCCCGAAATGCTACTTCTGCAGCCAGGCCAAGCACCCCAGACAACGATGCCCAGCGAAGGACGCTACATGCTTCAAATGTAAGAAAAAGGGGCATTTTAGCAAAGTCTGCAGGGGGAATCCGATTTCCAACTCCGTCACCGCCTTGTGCGTGCCATGCGGGCCGCCATCTTGGGATCTGCCATCTTTTCCCGACTCAACGGCCGCCCAGGGCCCAACAGTGGCTTCGATCACGGTGGATCAATCCAGGCCACACCCGTTGACAAAATCCATGATGGACATACAGGTAAACGGGAATTTAACGAAATGTTTAATTGACTGTGGGAGTACCGAGAGTTTTATCCACCCTAGCCTGGTACGGTGGCACTCATTAACGGTAACCCCTACACGGAGCAGAATTGCTATGGTTGCTAAGCCCCACACTTCGGACATTTTGGGCTACTGTGTGTTAACACTGACTGTAAAAGGCACGGACTACAAGGATATTAAACTCCTCGTGATGCCAGAACTCTGTGTTAATGTAATCTTGGGCCTGGACTTCCAGTGCCACCACGAAAGTGTCACGCTAGCATATGGCGGGTCCCAGCCGCCACTCACAGTCTGTGGCCTATCAACCTTAAAAATCAGCCCGCCCTCTTTATTCGCTAATCTCGCTCCGAACTGTAGGCCCATAGCGACCAAAAGTAGACGATACAGTCTGGAAGACAGACACTTTATCAAGGCGGAAGTGGACAGACTCCTGCGGGAAGGCATTATTGAATGCAGTACCAGCCCGTGGCGTGCCCAAGTAGTCAGTTAAAAATAGCGAAAAGAAACGGATGGTAATTGACTACAGCCAGACTGTTAATATTTATACCCAGCTGGACGCCTACCCTTTACCCCGCATGTCAGAAATGGTCAACCAGATTGCGCAGTACCGAGTCTTTTCGACTATCGACCTCAAATCCGCGTATCACCAGCTCCCCATTAGAATGGAGGACCGCCCATACACCGCCTTCGAGGCGAATGGGCGCCTCTACCATTTTCTCAGAGTGCCCTTCGGAGTAACAAATGGGGTCTCGGTCTTCCAACGTGAGATGGACCGCATGGTTGACGAGAATAAACTACAAGCTACCTACCCCTATCTGGACAATGTCACTATCTGCGGGCACAACCAGCAAGACCACGATCTAAATCTTGCAAGATTTTTTAAAACTGCCCGAAAGCTGAATCTAACCTACAACGAAGAAATATGTGTCTTCAACACAACCCATCTCTGTATCCTCGGTTGTGTGGTGGAAGATGGGGTAATTGGACCGGACCCTGACCCATTACGCCCCCTAAAGGAGCTGCCCCTGCCACACAATCCCAAAGCTTTAAAAAGGTGCCTGGGATTTTTTTCGTATTATGCCCAATGGGTGCCCAATTACTCTGATAAGGCCCGACCCCTCATTAAATCGACGTCCTTCCCACTATCAGCTGAAGCTCAGGAGGCTTTCACCAGTATTAAACAGGACATTGAAAGGGCTGCAGTGTGTGCAGTGGACGAATGCATTCCCTTTCAAGTCGAAAGCGATGTGTCAGACTTTGCCTTAGCTGCGACCCTCAATCAGGCTGGGAGACCTGTGGCCTTCTTCTCCCGAACCCTTCAGGGACCTGAAATCAGGCAGTCTTCTGTCGAGAAGGAGGCACAGGCTATCGTGGAGGCAGTGCGGCACTGGAGACACTACCTAGCCGGCAAACGTTTCACCCTGCTCACCGACCAGCGGTCGGTGGCTTTCATGTTTAATAACAAACAAAGGGGGAAAATCAAGAATGACAAAATACTCAGGTGGAGGATCGAACTATCCACGTTCGACTATGATATTATGTACAGGCCGGGAGCCCTTAATGAACCCCCAGACGCCCTATCGCGGGGAATGTGTGCCAGCATTCATACGGACAAATTACAGGGTATCCACAACGACCTCTGTCACCCAGGGGTCACCCGACTATACCATTTTATAAAGTCCCGCAATCTGCCCCACTCCATCGAGGAGGTCAGGGCAATGACCAGAGCCTGCCGCATCTGTGCGGAATGCAAGCCTCGTTTCTACAGGCCTGACCGTGCACACCTTATCAAAGCCACACGGCCATTCGAGCGCCTAAGTCTGGACTTCAAGGGACCCCTTCCCTCTGCCGACCGTAACGTATACTTCCTCAATATCATTGATGAATATTCCCGCTTCCCCTTCGCCATTCCCTGCCCAGACATGACCAGTGCCACGGTCATCAAGTGTCTCTGTAATCTATTCTGCATGTTTGGCATGCCGAACTACATACACAGCGATAGGGGGACGTCATTCATGAGTGACGAGCTGCGCCAGTTCTTGCTCTCGAAGGGGATAGCCACTAGCAGAACCACTAGCTACAACCACCGGGGTAATAGGCAAGTGGAAAGGGAGAATGCTGCTGTTTGGAAGGCTGTCACGTTAGCCTTAAAGTGAAAAGGCCTTCCGACCTCCCGCTGGCAGGAAGTCCTCCCAGACGTGCTCCACTCCATAAGGTCTCTGTTATGTACTGCCACTAACGCTACCCCTCACGAAAAGATGTTCGTTTTCCCCCGGAAATCCACCTCGGGCATGTCTCTACCCGCATGGCTGATGTCTCCGGGGACAGTACTATCGCGGAAGCACGTGAGAGGCCATAAAACGGACCCCCTTGTGGAAAAGGTACAGCTCCTCCATGCAAACCCTCAGTATGCCTATATCGAAAACTCTGACGGGCGAGAGGACACTGTTTCCATAAAAGACCTCGCTCCCTCGGGGAGCGGAGAGAACGATGGGAGACTACCCGATGAAGACCCACACTACAAAGAGACAGGACGCCCAGAGGTATCAATACCCAACTTTAACCTGGAGGACACTGCAGATAACCTGGAAGACACTGCGGAGGCCCGGACAGCGGAGGAACCAGAATCCACTCCCCTAGAGGCACCCCAACTGGCTTTGCGCCGATCACTGAGAACTGCAAAACCTTCTGACAAACTCACTTATACCAACTTTTAAGAAACATCACCCCGATGGACTAAATCTATAGAAGGGGTGAATGTAATGAAATCTGTTTGTCTTGATCCTGTATTCGTTTTGCACTCATGTATATTACCCTCCCCCACTGTGTATAGTTTCACTTCCTCTTTCCCGACTAACCTGGGAGGTTCCAGGTCTTGGCTCTTGGCTCCGCCCCTGACTTCTCTCACATAAAGATCCCAGGATCTGTATGACTCATTCCTGTGAACCAGTCGGCGTGTTGAGATGTTAGCTCTGATCTTAGTGATTAAAAGCCAACTTGTTTATGTCTATAACTTCTAGTTTTGTGGTTATTGAAGGCCCATCAATATATATTACTGATGAAATGTTTCTTTCTTAAAAATTTTGTAAATGTTAAATTATTCATTTTTAAACAGTCATTTTCACATTTAATGAGAAAATCTAATTCAATTAAGCCTTGCACACAGCAAGAGTTGCTCCTTGTAAGAGCAATAAAGGCTTAAGAAAATACTTTAAAATAGTGGTTAAATGGCATAATACAGTTAATTTACCTGACCGACTTATTTTATTAAGAAACCCCCTATGTTCTTGCTCCAGTAGTATAGTCCGAGACACTCCCTTCATTCTTGCCACAATGGAACAGTCCCTAAGCCACACATGGGTGCAGCCATTTTACAGTTTAAACTGCACGTGGTTGAAGGAGGCAGAAGCTGTGAGGTTTGGAGCAGTACAGTTTTTGACCGCGTTCGTTTATACGTGTTTGCTTTGTAATTCCGTTTGTTAAGTGTTATAGTAAACAGTTTAAAAGACAAAGCTACGTTTGGGAACGTTTTATTAGTTTCCAAACAGGCAGCCACTGAGCTGTGGGGTTTTTAACAACAAGTAGACGCGTGTCGAAATAAAACGTTCCCAAACGTAGCTTTGTCTTTTAAACTGTTTACTATAACACTTAACAAACGGAATTACAAAGCAAACACGTATAAACAAACACGGTCAAAAACTGTACTGCTCCAAACCTCACAGCTTCTGCCTCCTTCAACCACGTGCAGTTTAAACTGTAAAATGGCTGCACCCATGTGTGGCTTAGGGACTGTTCCATTGTGGCAAGAATGAAGGGGGTGTCTCGGACTATACTACTGGAGCAAGAACATAGGGGGTTTCTTAATACAATAAGTCGGTCAGGTAAATTAACTGTATTATGCCATTTAACCACTATTTTAATGTATTTTCTTAAGCCTTTATGGCTCTTACATTCCGGCCCCTAATTGACTAGGCACATGAAGCATATCAATTACTCAAACATTAAGAGTCATAAACTAATGAGTTCAACATATTTACAATATAAGTGTCCACTTTTTTCGATCGGGAACCTTTCACGCTGCTTCTTGTAGCAGGCAAAGCTTTGTGATCGGTCTTTCCAGGGTACTGGTCTTGGTTTGCAAACAAACGCGACGAATGACGCCTCTGGAGTCTGGCATGGTCTTAATTATTTTTCCCATCAACCAAGAATTTCTAGGGGCTGAATCATCCACAATTAAGACAATGTCTCCGACAATGAAGTTCCTCTTTATTTTGGACCATTTTTGACGCTCCTGTAGCAGAGGTAAGTATTCTCTTGTCCATCTGGTCCAGAAAAGGTCTGACATATACTGAACTTGCCTCCACTTCCGACGGGCATACAGATCTTCCTTTTTGAAGACTCCCGGGGGCATGGCTGGCTGTGTTTTCAACAACAACAGGTGGTTCGGAGTCAGGGCTTCGAGGTCATTGGGATCATCTGATGTCTTAGTTATCGGTCGGTCATTAATGATGGCTTCGACCTCGCACAGAACGGTTTGGAATCCCTCGTTGTCAAGCGCTTGCTGCTTCAGTACAGAACTGAGTAGTTTTCTTACGGTGCGTATCTGTCTTTCCCAGACACCTCCGTGGTGGGATGCAGCCGGAGGATTGAAGATCCACTTAATTCCTGTTTGCATCATGGCTTCCTGTATTTTAAGCTGATTCCAACCTTCAATAGCTTCCCGTAGTTCTCTCTCCGCTCCGACGAAATTAGTGCCATTATCAGAACGCATAATGGACACCTGTCCTCTTCTACAGACAAAGCGCCGCAAGGCGTTAATACAGGAATCAGTGTCAAGCGTGTGTGCCACCTCAATATGAACAGCTCTGATGGTCAAACAAGTGAAAAGCACACCATATCTCTTGACAAGGCTCCGTCCTCGCTTTACCTCGAAAGGCCCGAAATAGTCCACCCCTACGTTTGTAAATGGGGGCTTGTCTGGTAACAAACGGTCTTCAGGCAGGTCTGCCATTTTCTGCTCCCCAGCTCTAGCGTGTAACCGTCTGCAAACAATGCATTCAGAGAGTATTTTTCTTATTACGGAATTAGCTCCTGGAATCCAGTATCTTTGTCTTAGCTTCGCAAGCACGTGATTCCTCCCACTGTGTCCAATACTCTGGTGTATATGCTGAAGAATGAGGGTAGCAACCCGGAGGTCCTTAGAAAGGATAGCAGGATGCTTGGCCTCCTCTGGCATAGCAGATTTGTTTAGTCTCCCTCCCACCCTCAGTACTCCATCTTGCAGTGTAGGGTCCAGCTTGTAGATATGACTACCTTTCTTGATTGGAGTATTTCGCTGTAGAGCTTCGATTTCTTCTGGGTATCTTTGTCTTTGACTGAAGCGAACTATCTCCTTCTCAGCCTTGGCCAAATCCTCCACGGTCAATGAATTCTTGCCCAATGTGGTCTTGTAATGATGCGTATACTGCTGTAGAAGCATTCTCTGCTTATCAGGGTTACTTTCAGACTGACTGATAGTGGCTCGGTACTATTTTCTCTTACCGCTCAGGTGTAGCAGCAACTCTTTCAACCTTAGAAACCATGCAACTGCTTTCCTCAACTGGTGCCATCCTGAGAAATGGTTAACAAGCTTGTTCACTGTGTCAAAGTTCTCTTTCGTATTTATGAGATTTACTGTGACTGATCTCTTGACTTCGACGTCGTCTTCAGCAATCTGACTTGGCATATCTGGTCTTTCTGGCCATGATCTCTCTGTTTCCAGCAGATAACTTGGGCCTTGTATCCAAGTTTCACTCCTCATGAAGTTTTCAGCCTTCAATCCTCGTGAGGCTTGATCTGCTGGGTTTAATGAGATGTTTACGTACCTCCATTGAGATGGTTGTGTAGCTTCTCTAATGGATGAGATTCTGTTTGCTACGAAGGTCTTGAAGCGTATCTTCTCATTCTCTATATACTTCAGCACCGTCGTGCTATCCGTCCAGAAGACAGATTCTTCTAATGGGAGCTGTAACTCTTTCCGCATCACCTGGTCAACTTTAACTGCAACAACCGCTGCCGTCAATTCCAGTCTCGGGATGGTGACCTGCTTCAGCGGAGCCACCCTGGATTTCCCCATGAGGAAGGCACAATGTTTCTGGCCCTGTTGATTTGTCAGCAGGAGGTAAGTAGCCGTGCCATAGCCGTCCTCACTGGCGTCCGAGAAATGATGTAGTTGAGCCGTCTTTGTAACTCCAAAACTCGCGGGCTTGATGCATCTACTGACGTTGAAGCTAGAAAGTTGTTGCAAGTCTGTCAACCATCTGTGCCATCTCTGAGCTTGACCTTCTGGGATATCTTCATCCCATCCTCTCTTGTCTCTACACAGCTCTCGTAGCATCAGCTTCACCGGCAGAATGAGTGGTGCCAGGAATCCAAGAGGGTCGTAGATGGAACTGACCACGGAGAGAATCCCTCGTCTTGTGGATGGTCTTTCGTTCACCATTATCCTGAAGTTGAACGTGTCTGACTCGATGCACCATTGTACACCAAGAGCTCTCTCGATAGGAAGGACATCGTGGCTCAGGTCCAGATCTTTGACTTCAGTGGCTCTTTCCTTTTCTGGGATAGAAGCTAGAACTGCTCTGCTGTTGCTTATCCACTTAGTCAGATGGAATCCTCCATTCGAACACAGAGTTCTAAGGTCTCTTGACAGTGCGATGGCATCGTCTTCTGTTGACACGGACTTCAGACAGTCGTCGACATAAAAGTTTCTGAAGATTGTCTCCACAGCCTCTGATGGTGCTTTGCCTTTGCCATCTTCTGCAGTTTTTCTGAGAGCGTAGCTTGCACAGCTGGGAGATGATGTGGCTCCGAACAAGTGTACAGCCATTCTACATTCCACCATCGCTTGACTAACGTCGCCATCTTGCCACCAAAGGAAGCGCAGAAGATCAGCATCTTCGTCAGGGATTCTAACTTGGTAGAACATTGATTCTATGTCTGCCATCATGGCAACGAGCTCTTGTCTAAACCTAGTCAAGACGCCAATGAGGGTATTAGTAAGATCAGGACCTTGAAGCAGCTGGTCATTCAGTGAAGTTCCTCTGAATGAGGCGGCGCAGTCAAACACTACACGGATCTTTTTCTTCTTTGGGTGATACACCCCGTGATGAGGAATGTACCAGACCCTTCCATCGTCTCTGTTCAACTGTTCCTCGGGCACCTTTACGGCATAGCCTTTCGCTATGATGTTTCTCATGAAGTCTTTGTAGTCTTCGTGAAAGTCGGGGTTCTTGTTCAGCTTTCTCTTTAGACTGATGGCGCGTTGCTCTGCTATGCAGCGATTGTTCGGCATCTTCGCGGTCTGTCTTCTCAGTGGCAAACCAATGTGATAGTGGCCATCAATGAACTGTGTAGACCTTGTCATCAAACCCATGAACTGATGGTCTTCTTGTGACATCTCTGTCTTTTCCTCACAGCTGCGTTCTGAGAAGTCTGCGTTGAACTGCTGTATCAACAGCTCTTCAATGCTTGCGATAGAGATGCGATTAACTGTGACGTTTTGTCGTTCCTCCTTGTTCGACTTGTGGCCATCATCTCTCCTTACCGGTCCATTGACTACCCATCCAAGGTCTGTCCTGACGGCGTAGGGTCCGTCATCCTTGCTGTTTATCACCTGCCATGGCTCCATAGTTTTGTAGGCATTGGTTCCAATTAATAGGCCAATTTCTGCTTCAATGTATGGGAGACGCACCTTTTCTAGGTAAGGCCATCTATCCACATCCTTCTGCAGGGCTAGGTTCCCTATTCTAACGGGAATCTCCCTCTGTGTGAAAACATTAGGCAGGTCTATGAAGTCCTTCTCTTCAAGTCCACACACTTCTAGGTCTGACAGGATATAACTTTGCATTGACTTCTCATGACCCATGGTGCGTAATAGGATTTCTGTTCTTCTGCCTCTAACGTTCAGCTGTCGCATGAGTGATTCTGTGCAGAACGTTGCTGAGCTACCTGGATCCATGAAGGCGTAAGTCTCCACAAGCTTCTCGCTCCTCTTAGACTTGATCTTTACTGGTACGATGGCAAGAATACAGTCACTGTCACCGGCCCCAGTGAGTCCACAAGTCTCTGGTTCTAGCGACACCAGAGCACTTGAGACAACCTTCTCGTCGGTATTGTTTTCTTCACTCTTCTTAGAGACTTATTCTTTTTTATGGATAGGCAGCAGACTGGGATGTTTCCGAGTGCACTCTCTGCATGTTGTTCTTTGCTTACAGTTTCTACTCAGGTGCCCCTGAGAGAGACATCCAAAGCATAGGCCGTTGCACTTCAGGAATTCGATTCTGTCCTTATGTGGCTGTGCTTTGATGTCGCTGCAGAAATCCAATGTATGATTCTTCTGGCAGAATAAGCATGGCTTCTGAAAGGCATTAGCAGACGTCACTGTGCTGCTCTTTTTGGGAGATGAGTTCTGGGGCCTTTCTTCCTCGGCCTGAGTGATGATAGTTGCAAAGCTGCTTCCCCTGGAACCACCTTTCCTGAGAGTCTTTGATTCAACGGGCTTGGCTTTCACTCTTCCATCGGCGGTCGGGCTGACGTCTTGGATGTTTCCAAACAATGGGTCCCTAGCAATTTTAGCCTGTTTGTCTATGAAGTTCACTAAGTCTGCAAACCTGGCTCTACCTTTCCGTCTCTCCATTATCTCAAAGGCTGTTCTTCTCCATTGTTCTCTCATCCTGTAAGGAAGCTTAGAGATGATGATTCTCATAGTCGTAGGATTGTCCATCTCTTCCATGAATTCAACATCCTCCATGGTGTTGCGACATCCTATGAGGAAAAGAACATATGCGTTCAATGCCTCTCCATCCTCCGATCTGATCTGTGGCCACTTGGTAGCCTTTTCGATATATGCAGTGGCTATCTTCAGCTCGTTACCATAGTGCTCCTGCAGCAACTTCCTGGCTTCTATGTATCCCCGGTCCGGTCTCATGTGTTCACAGCTTCTGACCAGGTCTTGTGGCTTACCACTGGTGTACTGTCCCAGGTAGTACAACTTATCACTGCTGCTCTCTGTTTTGGAGTCAATGGCTTGTTCAAAGGATCTGATGAAGGGCTTATACTTGAGTGGGTCGCCTTGGAACACTGGTATGTCTCTTTGAGGGAGTCGAAACAGATTCTGTTGTTTTACAAGCATCTCTGTAATTTCGTTCTGACGTTGCATCACTCGGTATAGGCTTCTCCCTGTGTCTTCAGGCCTCTGGTGGTCATCAGCAGGGTCTAGTCTAGACCGTCTGACGTCTGGGGTAGCATCACGTGCTCCTGTTAGTGGAGAGGCCACTCTTCCATGCTGTAATGCCAGGGGATTGCCTTCGGGCTCTGTTGTAACTCTTGAAGGTGCCCTGGATCCAGCTCTATGTGACGACGTTGACTGGCAGTGGCTCCCGCCGTCCCGTGAGCCTTCATAATCTTCGTACGCACTCCACCTGGCGTCTGAGACCTCGATAGCTGTTTTTATCTCCAGCTGTTCTTTCTTTGCCTGCACCTGGGCCCGTTGGGCCTGCAGTTGGGCCTCTTGGACGTGCAGTTGGGCCTCTTCCCGTTCAAGAGCTTGCTTCTCCGCTAAAGATGCTGCGCGCGCCATCAACGCCGCCCGTTCGGCCTCCGCTCTCATGCATCGCGACGAGCTTGTGGTAGAAGCGACTGACCTGCGTCCAGAAACAGAGCTACCTTCTTTTTGATTTTTGCTCGGTCTGGCGGAAGTCTCTGAAATGCTATCGTCTGGTCCGACTTCATCGTCAACTTTATCTTTCTCTGCTGTATCAGCGTCTTGACGAATCTTTAACATCCACTGTTCCGTGGCCTTGATATAGTCCTTAATGCTGGTTGATTTAAGATCAAACCAGTTGTGCTGATCAGCGTTTCCCTCTTCTTCAGGCAGAAGTGCTAATACATCTTCATTGAGTACATTAAATTCTTCATGCAGCTTGGAGAAATCGGAATACATCATGTCTTCAGCTTTCTTAATATTAGCATTATCTTCCATGAGACGATCGATTATCTTCATTTTTCCAGTTATCTGAGCTAATTTAGCCTTCCTTGCACCTATGCTTCTATGTAACTTCTCTTCCATTGCCTTTGGGGTGAGCTTTATTTCCCTCTTTTGGCCAGCAATCTTTCTGGCTGATGGAAGCTCCTGGCTCCGTAAGGCCTCGGCCATTTTACCCGCAGCTCTTATTTAGCTTCTCAATAGAATGAACAAAGCAAGTAGCAGTCACTGTACCTTCGCTTTCTTATATTGTCGTCTGGCTCTGTGACCATTCGGGTATACGTTCGCCGACGATTCCGTCCCTTCCTTCTTAGGGAGCAAGTTTTTGACTAATGTAGTGGCGCTTCTTAGTTTCCAAACAGGCAGCCACTGAGCTGTGGGGTTTTTAACAACGAGTAGACGCTTGTCAAAATAAAACGTTCCCAAACGTAGCTTTGTCTTTTAAACTGTTTACTATAACACTTAACAAACGGAATTACAAAGCAAACACGTATAAACGAACACGGTCAAAAACTGTACTGCTCCAAACCTCACAGCTTCTGCCTCCTTCAACCACGTGCAGTTTAAACTGTAAAATGGCTGCACCCATGTGTGGCTTAGGGACTGTTCCATTGTGGCAAGAATGAAGGGGGTGTCTCGGACTATACTACTGGAGCAAGAACATAGGGGGTTTCTTAATACAATAAGTCGGTCAGGTAAATTAACTGTATTATGCCATTTAACCACTATTTTAAAGTATTTTCTTAAGCCTTTATGGCTCTTACACTCCTTATACCTACATTACTCAAAACCCGTTTTTAAAAAAAATTTAAAGTTGGAAACTTACCTCAGACTTTCTTAAAATAACTTTGCTCCCTTTCACAACCAAAAATGTGCCGTTCAGAAGCCCCACTGCTGAAGGAGTTCTTCCTCCTGAGCGTTACGGAGCTTCTGGGGGGTTTTACTCCTGCTTTTCAAATGTGTAAATGCTGGGGACTTACCCTTACTGCACCAATTCAGAAAAACGCCGAAGTTCAATGCGCACGCGCTGCCTCATACGTCGCACGCGTTCTACCTCTGAACCCCTGCTTTCAGGGGAACGGAAGTGCCGGTTTGCCGCGCATGCGCTGTGCATGCAGAAAACCGGCACTTCCATCGGGCCCACGCGTGAGTACCCCGTGTGTACTCACCCGTGGAGACCCGAATTTCTGGGCCACTATCTCTGTAGCTACCGCTTTTAAAACCCTAGGATATAGGCTATCAGGTCCAGAGAATTTGTAGGCTTTTAGTCCCATTAATTTCTCCAGTACTATTTCTTTACTAATACTAATGTCTTGAAGTTCCTCATTCTCACTAGACCCTCGGTTCCCCACTATTTAGAATCTTTGGTCACGGTTTTGCTGATCTCGGCAGCTCTGTGGCAGGCTGTCTCCATCCTGGCTTCTGAAATGAATTTCCCTAGATTGGGCTTGTTAATCCCGCCCAGCATGTTTGCCGGCCAATTAGAGGATTTGGGTCTGGTGATGTCATTTGATGATGTGTCATCAGCCGGTTTCCTACCATGCGGTGCCCAGAATTGGACACAATACTCCAGTTGAGGCCGAAAACACTTTCTCAACCTGCCCTGCCACCGTCAACAATTTGTGCACATATACCCCCAGGTCTCTCTGTCCATGCACCCCTTTAGAATTGTACCTTTTAGTTTATATTGCCTCTCCTTGTTCTTCCGAACATAATGGGCTAGATTTTTTCAGTTTGGGTGGGCTGGGGTGTGTCAGGTGGAAATCATGTCAGGACCCCGACTCCTAATTGAAGTGTTGAAAAAGTGGGATTTTCCCCTAATTGGGCAATTGATTTCCTGCGTGTGGGAACACCTGGCCCAATGAGTCTTTTCATACAGAAAGTCGCGTCCAATGACGTCAACAATGCTGCTGGATTTAAGACCTGCAAGAGCCTTGCTTCTTCTGGAGACTGCAAAGGCTCTGCAAATTGTATGAAGGTGTTGATTTCCCGACAATGTCCATGAACAAGCAAAAGTGTGCACCTCAGTTTGATGAGCCCTCCCTCCAAGCTCTGGTGCACGGAGCCAGATGTAGTAAGGAGGTGCTGTTCCCTTCCTCAGGGAGAAAAAAGCCACCCCAGCAGACAAAAGCTGTGGCCCAGGAGGTCAACTCCATTTTGCTGAGCCGCAGAACCTGGGTGCAATGCAGGAAGAGGTTTCATGATCTTCTCCGCACAGGAAAAGTGAGTATGACTTTCCCAACTTTCCCATCACAATCAGTCTGATCCTCATCGCCTCTCCTTACCAGCACTCTGCTTTGCCAACCTCTTCCTCCTCATGCCACTTGGCACTTACATGCCTGCACCCTTACCCATTCCCTCTCTCTCAAAGGTCAAGTTCACTTAACTATTCGACCATGCAGCTCTCACACTCCCTATCACTGTGATGCCATGACAACAAAAACTTTCAACACACAGGGATGGTCCTTTGTATCCTTCTAAGCATCTATGCTATGGATTATCTACACTCACTCCTTCATTCTCACTCAAACTTCACTTGTGTCCCTCATTGCAGGAAAAGAGAGCCCACAATAAGAGGGAAAGAGCCATGACAGGAGGAGGGCCACCCTCAGTAGCCGAGCTCACCACCTGGGAGGAGGCAGCTCTGGAAATCGCTGGGATCGACGAGGATTCCCAAGTGGGGGACGGACAGACGGGCGCATCGCAGCAAGCTGGTGACAGAATAGTTTGGCATCTCTCATTGACATTGCATGAGTCACTGATAATGAATCTAATGCTCTAACAGATTGACTTATGATCATCTGCACTATTCAATGTTCATGTAACCTTGACCTCACATCTCTAACTCTTTCCTTTACTCCCCCACAGGACCATCGAAAGCCCCCGTCCCCACTGTCCAGGAGGAAGAGCCTGAGCTTCCAGACTCCTCAGAGGAAGCTGCAACCTCTGAGGGTGCAGCCTCAGCAGAATTCAGCGCACCCAGCACCAGTGCAGTCACTCACACCTCGGTGGGACCTTCGTGAGATAGAGTGGTGTTGTCACCTGGCGTATCACAGCTCACAACTGAGCATCAGCAGATTGTGGAGACAGGGACAGCAGTGGCGAGTCCTCGTCGGAGGGCGCAGGACTCTGCCAGCTCGGTTCAGCTGCATGTCAACACTATGCCTCCGGGTCCATCCAGAACGAGAGTGGTGCTGGAACTCCAGGAACAGGTGCAGGAGTCTCTGGCAGGTTTTTCTACAGGGTCGCTGCAAGTGTCGAGCGAATGGAGGAGTCCATCGTGAACATGAGCAGAGCCTTTGCGGAGGCATTGGCACATGAATGCATCACCATGGAAAGGATGGCAACCACCGTGGAAAGGATGGCTACAGTAGAGGAAAGGATGGCTACGGCCATGGAGGAGCTAAGTCGCCAGAGTGTAGAAAACATGGTCATTGTTCAGAATAGGCTGGCATCTCTTGAGGAGCGATGGTCAGCTACTAACCTTAGAAACCAGACCTTCATGGAAGTCCTCTGGAGTAGGACTTCCAGTGCAGAAACGGGTCCTCATGGCCCCCCCCCCGAAGTGCAGCAAGGTGCTGTCAAGCCACTTGCTAGCTCTGAAGTGGGGCTGACCCATGAGAGGGATGTTGGTGGCAGACAACAAGGAAGTGGGGGCTCCTCTCCAAGCACTCAAACGACCATGCCACTGCAAAGCCCTTGGTCAGAGCCCCACCAGAGTCCTCACCCAACTGAGATGGGCATCTCATCCCCTGCACAGCCGCAGGAGCAGCAGACTGTTGCCGAGCCCTCACAGCTTCGCAACCCCAGAAGACGGCCACCAAAGGTGTCGAGACAGGAGCAGCAAGAAAGTGAGGAAGGGGTCTCCACATCTGCTGAAGCCACAGGGGAAGCACCACGTAGGGGCACGCTTAAGAGGAAGATAATGCACAAGTAGTCACAAGGGCAGTCACTTGGGTGTTATGTTGTGTTTATTTTTGAAATGCCACCAGTTGCTTGTTGTGGTAAAAAAAATTCTGATGGCAAACTGTTGAAGTTGTGGCCTGTGTCATTTCGCAAATGGGACTTCCACATTGAGGGCGTAGAGTGACTTGCAATTGTCAGTATGGTGGTCAGAGTGATAGGAATCCGCAGGTTCTTGTCCATTGTCGATGCTCTGGTAAGAAGGTGCGAGGCAAAAGTTTTTGATAGTACAGGCTAAGCAAATGTGACCAACATGAGTGTGTCCCTTGCATCCCAGGCAGCAATATGGTTGTGCTCTGGCGACTTCGGCCTGTGTATCTTCAGGTGGGTGACTAGCAGCTTGGCGCTCCTGTTCATGCTCCTGCTGTTGGTGCTGCTATTGCTCATGGTTCTGCTGCTGCTGTGGTTGGTCTGCATCCGAATCTAATGTCCAGGAGGAAAGGAATTAAATGGTCGCCATTCTTCTGGTATATGCCTCAGTTGAGGAAGCGCTTAGTCAAGGTGGGGAGAGGGGTTTCCCAGGAGGTCACACTGGAGATGGGTGTCAGGCTCCAAACTTCCACAACACTGAGTATGCCTACTAAAAGTTCCCCCAGACCTGAAACAACAAAGTTCTGCCACCTGCATATGATCATTGTTGAAAGCTCCTTTGTAATGGTGGAGCTGCAGCTGTTCGTAAGCAAGTCACTTGTGAGGCCGCCAGCATTACCTGGCATGTTCCAGGGGAGGCGTGAGGGATGGGGGGAATAACTAATAATCGGAAAGGCCTCTCAAAATGGATTAAAGCGGCTATTAAGTGGTTGTTAAGGGCCTTAAGGGCCTATCCCGCCTCTTGGAGGCAGGATGGAAAGGGGGTCAGAAAACACGCGTTTGGGAAAATTGCTCGGAGGCGGGATTGGGCCCGCCCGCCATTTTTGGCGATTTTAACAACTCACACGCCTCCAATCCCGCCTCCTCGGGCCTGGCAAAATCAAGCCCAATGTATCTCTTCACACTTTTCTGCGTTAAATTTCATCTGCCATGTGTCCGCCCATTCCACCAGCCTGTCTATGTCCTCTTGAAGTCTATCCCTATTCTCCTCACTGTTCACTATACTTCCAAGTTTTGTGTCATCTGCAAATTTTGAAATTGTGCCCTGTACACCCAAGTCTAAGTCACTAATATATGTCAAGAAAAGCAGTGGTCCTAGTACCTGTTATATCCGTGTATCTTAATGTTGTGACCTTCAATAATCAGACAACAGACTGCAGGGAACGATCAACAGGTGTTTACTGAATGAGGGTTCAAACTGCAACTGACTGTACAGATCACTACTCAGGGTTTATATACAGGTGTGGTCACTGCCGGTACTACAGGATACAGGAGCTGTAAAAAGTAGTTCTCCCCCTTAAAGGTACATACATTACAATTCCTCCCCTTTTAGATTAACAGTACCATAACACTCATTTAACAATTAAATATCAAACTAATTACAATTAACACTTTTAACATGCAACATTAACTGAAAATAGTCTATTTATAAATTCAGTCTTTGGGGAGGCTTCGTGATTCTTTCTGGATAACGCCTTTCCCGAGTGTCTCGCTCTTGGTGCGGAGGCGATTCTAACACCCTGTCGTCAGTTGATTCATCAGCGTCCAATGCTATTGTTTCTGAGGTAGATGCGACCTGTACGTCGGGTTCCTCACCAGGTACATATGGCCGAGACATGGGTTTGACTCGTTCCTGTGACTCTAGGATCTGGTCAGCATGGCGTCTCACAATGTTCTCCCCAACATCCACTGTGTACATTAATGGCCCCTGCCGTGTGCATATCGCTCCTGGTTGCCATTTCTCTGTTCGGTAGTCATGGGCCAAGACTGGTTGCCCTACATTGAAGCTCCTTGTCGGCTTCTCATTGATGTGCTGGAATTGCTTACTCTCAACATCTCTTCGTACATTTGGTCTGAGCAAATCCAGATGAGATCTCAACCTTCGGCTAAAGAACATCATGGCCGGGGCCTGGTTGGTGACTGCACGTGTCGCATTTCTGTAGGCTAACAGGAAATTGTCCACCTTATGCTGCAGTGGAATGTCGTCATCGCACATGGCCTTTACTGCTTTTTTAAAGGTTTGTACGAACCTCTCAGCCAATCCATTTGTGGCTGGATGATACGGGGCGGATGTGTAATGCCTTACCCCATTCCTTTTCATAAATCTTCGAAACACTTCGGACACAAACTGTGGTCCGTTATCAGAGCAAATCTGCTCTGGCAAGCCGTTCCTGGCAAAAATGGTCCATAGGACTGCAATAGTTTTCTCCGTGGTGGTGGAGGACATTTTGATCACCTCAGGCCATTTCGATTGCACATCCACGGCTATTAAAAACATTGAGTCCATGAATGGACCAGCAAAATCAATATGCACCCGTTGCCATGGAGATGAGGGCCACTCCCATGGGTGTAGAGAGGCATGTGGTGGTGCATTTTGGACCTTCTGGCATCCTGAGCAGCACTTTGTCAGGTCCTCGATTTGCTGATCGATCCCCGGCCACCACACATAAGCCCTGGCAAGGCATTTCATTTTCACCCCTCCCAGATGGCCTTCGTGAAGCTCATTGAGCACTCTCTCCCTTAACTTGGGTGGAATTACCATTCGGGATCCACACATCAAGGTCCCCTGGCATACTGACAGCTGTTCTCTTCTGGATGAGAATGCTGGCAACAGTGAGTCGCCATGTGCTGGCCATCCCTTCACCGTCAAATCATATACCCGAGACAGTGTCGGGTCATTTCGGGTCTCCTTCTCTATACCAGCATTAGTTACTGGCAAGCATTCAATTATAGTCGAATGAAATATTTCGACAGGATCCACAGCTGGTGCTTCCTCCGCAGTAGGCAGTGGCAGGCGTGATAGCCCATCAGCGTTTCCATGCTGTTTCCTGCCCTTATACTCGATTTCATATTGGTGCGCCCCTAGAAAAAGGGACCATCTTTGTAGCCGTTGCGCAGTCATCACCGGAACGCCCTTCTTTGGATTAAAGATGGAGACAAGTGGTTGGTGGTCAGTCAGCAAGGTGAACTTCTGCCCGTGCAGATAGTGATTGAACTTTTTCACTCCCCA
Source organism: Somniosus microcephalus (assembly GCF_052327205.1). NCBI lineage: Eukaryota > Metazoa > Chordata > Chondrichthyes > Squaliformes > Somniosidae > Somniosus > Somniosus microcephalus. Next base: position 66,399,286 of record NC_140993.1, on the reverse strand, counting down.
CACTAGGCTGAGGGCCTCCCTGTCAATCTGGGCGTAGTTACGCTCGGCTGAGGTTAGTGACCGAGACGCAAAGGCTACTGGCCTCTCCGAGCTGTCCGGGAATTTGTGCGACAGCACCGCTCCAATGCCATAGGGTGATGCATCACATGCCAACCGAATTGGTAGTGCTGGGTTGAAATGAGCCAACACCTCTTTTGATGTGATCAATGCTTTGCTCTTCTGGAAAGCTCGTTTACATTCGTCACTCCACTTCCATGGTACCCCCGTTTGCAGTAGGGTGTTCAGTGGGTGTAGTACGGTAGACAAATTCGGCAAGAACTTATGGTAGTAGTTTACCAGCCGGAGGAACGACCTCAGTTGTGACACATTTTCCAGTGCTGGAGCCTTGACCACTGCTTCAATCTTTTCAGGGGACTTATGTAACCCCTCTTTATCAATAACGTGGCCACAATACGAGATCTGCTTCTGGAAAAACTCGCATTTGTGGCGATTAGCTTGGAGCCCATATTCCTTCAATCTGGTGAGCACCTGCTCCAGGTTGGCGAGGTGATCACTTTCATTTTCGCCCGTGACCAGGATGTCGTCCAAATAACACTGGGTCCCTGGAATCCGTTGCAGGACTTGTTCCATTGCCCTTTGCCAAATAGCCGGAGCTGATGCTACACCGAACACCAGCCGGTTGTATTGGTAGAGACCTTTATGAGTGTTGATCGTGAGGTACTGTTTCGAGGCTTCTTTTACCTCCATTTGCAGGTACGCCTGGGCCAGAACAATCTTAGTGAATCGTTTCCCTCCAGATAGCGAGGGGAAAATATCTTCAACTCGCGGAAGCAGATTTTGTACAGTGTGAAGGATTGGGTTCACTGTCACCTTAAAGTCCCCACAGATGCGAACCTTCTTTGGTTCCCCAGGTGTATTACTCAACGACCTCTTCATTACAGGAACGATGTGTGTAGCCCACTCGCTCCAGTCCACTTTGGACAGTACTCCTGAATGTTCCAAACCTTCCAGCTCTGCTTCGACGGCTGGGCGGATCGCATAAGGTACCGGTCTGGCCTTAAAAAACTTTGGGCTTGCATTTACCTCTATTTTGATCGTCGCTTTTATGCCTTTTAGTGTTCCGAGTCCCTGCTGGAACACTTCTTGTGCGTCAGTTAGCATTTTTGACAGTCGTCCAGGTGTGACGTTGTCACCCTTTTTGACATCTACAGTCAGTGCTTGTATGGAATGCCAATCTAGCTGTATCTTCCGGATCCATTCATGTCCTAGTTGTGGTGGTCCTCCATCTGGCAATACATATAGGTCCATTTTTGGTGTTTCCTTGCCGTTATATATAACGTTCACCCTTATTTTTCCTTTCGGGTAGACTTTTTGCCCCGTGTACGTCTTCAAGACAATCTTTGTATCTCTCAAGGGTATATGTGAGAATAGCCGCTTGTAGTCCCTTCGGTTTATGACTGTTAGGGCTGATCCTGTGTCCAATTCCATTTTCACTTGGACTCCTGCTTTCTTGAGCGTGACCCAGATAGTTTGGTGATCCTCCGTTTTGATCACATTATGTAGTTTCAGACAACCCAGCTCCTTGCTTCCGGAGTCTGTATCACTCTTCTGTTCGTCTGAACTACTCTCCGTCACCTTATGTACCTTCTTGTACTTCTCCTGTGGAGATTTCTTGCTGCTGGTTTTCTTTCCCGACCTGCAGACTCTTGCTATGTGTCCTACTTTTCCACACTGTCTGCACACTTTGTCCTTGAACCAGCAATCATTATGGTCGTGTGTTGTTCTGCTGCAGCGATAGCACTTCACTGTTCCGTATGACATTTCATTTGTGCCATATTCTTGCGGTCTCCGTTGTATCTCTGCAGCGCCCCGTGCTGCTGCTTCGTGTGATACTGCAATGCTGAAAGCCTTGTCCAGCGTAAGATCCTTTTCTGATAGAAGCCGTTTCTGGGTTCCTTCACTTTGAAGCCCACACACAAACTTGTCCCTTAAAGTATCTGCTAGTCCCGTTCCAAACTGGCAGTGTTTCGATAGCTTGCGCAGTTCCGTTAAATACTCAGCATTACTTTCATCTTTATGCTGGTTCCTTTTGTGAAACTTAAATCTTTCTGCTATCAGCAGCGGTGTGAGGTTTAAGTGGTCCTGTAGGATTGACACTATGTTTTCAAAATCCTTTTCTACTGGCTTCTCTGGGGTTACTAGGTTTCGTAGTAAGCCATACATTTTTGCACCCACTGAATTCAACAATACCAACGCTTTCTTGTCATCTGGCACTTCATTCGCCTTGCAGTATACTTCTATGCATTCGACATATGTCTTCCAATCTTCGACTTCATTGTCGAACGCTGTGATACTGCCACTCTTCAGCATTTTTGGGTGTGGTTAGACTGGCTTAAAATGGCGTCTCCCGCGCTTTCCTTTCTTCCCCGCTGCGACTTAAAATGGCATCTCCCGCGCTGCTGCCAACGCCGCTCTCGGCGGTCCTCGTGGCAAATGGCAACGCCCTGTGGGTTTCATGCGCTGCTCCTGCGCTGCTGCCAATGCCGCTCTCATGGCAATGGCAGCGCCTCGCATTTTCCTGCGCGTCTCTCTCCCCCATTGACGCTGCTCGGCCCTTGAACACTGGCTGCGCTCTGCTCTCTCTCGTCTCTCTCCCCGTTGACGCTGCTCGGTCCTGAACACCGGTTGCGCCCTGTGCGCTCTGCCCTCTCTTTCTCCCCCATCGACGCTGCTCGGCCTTTTTCTGTGCCACTCGGTCGGCTCTAGCCTCCGCTGTCCGGGAAGGGTCTGCGCAGTACCTGTTGCCAGCCCGTTTCACTGGACCACCGTTACTGGAAAGCCAAGCCTGGCTCTCGACAGCCTCCCCTGCAATGCTCAAATCTCCACTGGATGACTGGCCGGTTGCCCGTGGTCGACGCCCGTGCTTCTGGACTCGACCTCCTTCCACTGTTCTCCAGGAGCAAATCCCTGGGAGGTGATGCAGAGTTGCAGGTAGGTTCGAACCTGCGTCGTTGCCAATGTTATATCCATGTATCTTAATGTTGTGTCCTTCAATAATCAGACAACAGACTGCAGGGAACGATCAACAGGTGTTTACTGAATGAGGGTTCAAACTGCAACTGACTGTACAGATCACTACTCAGGGTTTATATACAGGTGTGGTCACTGCCGGTACTACAGGATACAGGAGCTGTAAAAAGTAGTTCTCCCCCTTAAAGGTACATACATTACAGTACCGATCCCTGGGGAACACCACTGTGTACCTTCCTCCAGTCCGACAAACAACCGTTCACCACTACTCTCTGTTTCCTGTCACTTAGCCAATTTCATATCCATGCTGCCACTGTCCCTTTTATTCCATGGGCTTCATAGAAACATAGAAGATAGGAGCAGGAGTAGGCCATTCGGCCCCTCGAGCCTGCTCCGCCATTCGATGAGATCATGGCTGATCATCCAAATTCAGTACCCCGTACCTGCCTTCTCCCCATATCCCTTGATACCTTTAGCTCTAAGAAATATATCTAACTCCTTCCTGAATATATTTGAAGAGTTGGCCTCAACCACCTTCTGTGGTAGAGAATTCCACAGGTTCACCACTCTCTGGGTGAAGAAATTCTTCCTCATCTCTGTCCTTAAAGGCTTACCCCTTATCCTTAGACTATGACCCCTGGTTCTGGACTCTCCGACCATCGGGAACATTCTACCTGCATCTAGTTTGTCCAGACCTGTCAGAATTTTATAAGTTTCGATGAGATCCCCTCTCATTCTTCTCAACTCCAGCGAGTATAAGCCCAATCGACCCAATCTCTCCTCGTACGTCATTCCTGCCATCCCAGGGATCAGCCTTGTGAATCTTCGCTGAACTCCTTCCATGGCAAGAACATCCTTCCTTAGATAAGGCGACCAAAACTGCACACAGTACTCCAGGTGTGGTCTCACCAAGGCCCTGTACAACTGCAGCAGGACATCCTGGCTCCTGTACTCAAACCCTTTTGCTATGAAGGCCAACATACCATTTGCCTTCTTCACTGCCTGCTGCACCTGCATGCTTACCTTCAGTGACTGGTGCACAACGACACCCAGGTCTCGTTGCACTTCCCCTTCTCCCAATCTATTGCTTTTCAGATAATAGTCTGCCTTTCTGTTTTTGACACCAAAGTGGATAACCTCACATTTATCCACGTTATATTGCATCTGCCACGCTTCTGCCCAATCACCCAACCTGTCCAAATCATCCTGGAGTTTCTCGGTATCCTCCTCGCAGCACACATGCCCACCCAGCTTTGTGTCATCTGCAAACTTGGAGATATTACATCTAGTTCCCTTATCTAGATGATTAATGTATATTGTGAATAGCTGGGGTCCAAGGAGCGATCCTTGCGTTACCTCACTAGTCACTGCCTGCCACTCGGAAAAAGACCCGTTAATTCCTACTCTCTGCTTTCTGCCCGCCAACCAGTTCTCTATCCAAGTCAATACCTTGCCCCCAATCCGATGTGCTTTAACTTTACACGCTAATCTCTTATGCGGGACCTTATCGAAAGCCTATTGAAAGTCCAAATACACCACATCTACTGGTTCTCCCTTATCTATTTTCCCAGTTACATCCTCAAAAAATTCCAGTAGATTAGTCAAGCACGATTTACCTTTTGTAAATCCATGTTGACTTTGTCCGATCCTGTCACTGTTTTCCAAGTGCTCAGCTATTACATCCTTTATAATGGACTCTAGCATTTTCCCCACTACCGATGTCAGGCTTACCGGTCTGTAATTCCCCGTTTTCTCTCTACCACCCTTTTTGAATAGTGGGGTAACATTAGCTACCCTCCAATCCATGGGTACTGTTCCAGAGTCTATCGAGTTCTGGAAGATGACCAGCAATGCATCTATTATTTCCAGGGCCACTTCCTTAAGTACCCTAGGATGTAGATTGTCAGGCCCTGGGGATTTATCGGCCTTCAATCCCATCAATTTCCCTAACACCATTTCCCTACAAATACTGATTTCTTTCAGTCCCTCCCTCTCATCAGACCCTATGTTCTCCAACATCTCTGGGAGGTTATTTGTGTCCTCCTTTGTGAAGACAGAACCAAAATATGTATTTAATTGGTCTGCCATTTCTTTGTTCCCCATTATAACTTCCCCTGCTTCTGACTGCAAGGTACCTACACTTGATTTCACTAATCTTTTTCTCTTCACATACCTATAAAAGCTCTTACAGTCAGTTTTTATGTTACCTGCAAGCTTACTTTCATATTCTATTTTCCCCTTCTTAATTAATCCATTTGTCCGCCTTTGTTGAATCTTAAACTGCTCCCAATCCTCAGGGTTACCGCTTTTTCTGGCCAATTTATATGCCCTCTCCTTGGATCTTATGCTATCCCTAATTTCCCTTGTTAGCCACGGTTGAGTCACCCTTTTTGTTTTATTCTTATCCCAAACTGGGATGAACAACTTCTGTAGTTCATCCATGCGGTCTTTGAATGTTTGCCATTGCCTATCCACCGTCAACCCTTTGAGTGACATTCCCCAATCAATCCTACCCAATTCACGCCTCATACCATCGTAGTTTCCTTTATTCAACTTTGCTGGCAAGCCTATTATGTGGCACTTTATCAAATGCCTTTCGGAAGTCCATGTACACCACATCAACTGCACTGCCCTCATCACCCATCTCTGTTACCTCATTCTCCAGTCCTCTGGCACCACCCCCGTATCCAAGGAGGATTGGAAGATTATGGCAGTACCTCCGGAATTACCACCTTTACTTCCCTCAGCATCCTAGGATGCATCCCATTCAGTCCTGGTGACTTACCTACTTTAAGTACAGCCAGCCTTTTTAATACCTCCTCTTTATCAATTTTTATCCCATCCAGTATTTCAACTACTTCCTCTTTCACTATGACTTTGGCAGCATCTTCTTCCTTGGTAAAGACAGATGCAAAGTATTCACTTAATACCTCAGCCATGCCCACTGCCTCCATGTGTAGGTCTCCAGTTTGGTCCCTAATCATCCCCACCCCTCCTCTTACTAACCATTTACTATTTATATGTCTATAGAAGACTTTTGGATTCCCTTTTATGTTAGCTGCCAATCTATTCTCATACTCTCTTTGCCCGTCTTATTTCCTTTTGCACTTCCCCCCTGAACTTTCTATATTCAGCCTGGTACTCACTTATATTCTCAACCTGATATCTGTCATACGCCCCTTTTTTCTGCTTCATCTTACTCTCTATCTCTTTCGTCATCCAGGGAGCTCTGACTTTGGTTGCCCTACCTTTCCCACTTGTGGGGATGTACCCCAACTGTACCCAAACCATCTCCTCTTTAAAGGCAGCCCATTGTTCGATTACAGTTTTGCCTGCCAATCTTTGATTGCAATTTACCTGGGCCAGATCCATTCTCAATCCATTGAAATTGGCATTCCTCCAATTAAGTATTTTTACTCTAGATTGCTCCATGTCCTTTTCCATAGCTAATCGAAACCTTATGATACTGTGATCACTGTTCCCTAAATGTTCCCCTACTGACAGTTGATCCACTTAACCCATCTCAGTCCACAGAACCAGATTCAGCAATGCCTCCTTCCTCGTTGGGCCAGAAACATACTGATCAAGAAAGTTCTCCTGAACACACTTCAGAAATTCTTCCCCCTCTCTGCCCTTTACACTATTACTATCGCAGACTATATTAGGATATTTGAAGTCTCCCATTATCACTACTCTATAGTTCTTGCACCTCTCTGTAATTTCCCTGCAAATTTGCTCCTCTATAACCTTCCCACTAGTTGGCGGCCTATAGAATATATCTAGTAGTGTAATGGCACCTCTATTGTTTCTCAACTCTAACCAAATAGATTCTGTCCTTGACCCCTCCAGGACATCCTCTCTCTCCAGCACTGTAATATTCTCCTTAATCAATACTGCCACCCCACCTCCTTTCTTTCCTTCCCTATCTTTCCTGAACACCCTATATCCAGGAATATTTAGTACCTAATCCTGCCCTTTTTTGAGCCAGGTCTCTGTTATCGCCACAACATCATATTCCCATGTGTCTATTTGCGCCTGCAGCTCACCAACCTTATTTACCACACAGGTAAGTAAATAAAAACTGCAGAGTTTGCAGCATGGGGCCCTTCCCTTTAATTCAGGGAAGAGCCCCTGCAACACGTCAGTGCCACGTGGCCCAATGCGTGGCGCTGCTGAGCTGTGCGCCCTGGGTCACGAACTTCCCCCCTCTTGCACTCCAAGAAGGAAGTGAAGCGCTTGATTTTGCGCTCCATTTCCCCCTTGGAGCAAAAAATAGGAATTTTAGAAAGGCTGGAAGATGTTAGCGCCTGGTGCTAACTTTTCCAGCTTTTCTGATTTAGCACCCCAAACAAGGCTCGAGGGGAATTTCTAGCCCAAAGTATTTGTTTAATTTCTCTGCTATTTCCTTATTCCCCATTATAATTTCTCCTGTCTCAGCCTGTAAGGGACCCACATTTACTTTCACTAATCTTTTCCTTTTTACATACCTATAGAAGCTTTTACAATCTGTTTTTATATCTCTCACTAGTTTACTCTCATATTCTATTTTCCCTTTCTTCATCAATTTCTTGGTCCTCCTTTGCTGAATTCTGAAATCCTTCCAATCCTCAGGCTTACTACTCTTTTTGGCAACATTAGAAGCCTCTTCCTTTGATCTAATACTATCTTTAACTTCTCTTTTTAGCCACGGTTGGACCACTTGTCCTGTGGGGTTTTTGTGCCTTAAGGAATGTATATTTGTTGTAAATTATGTATTACTTCTTTAAATGCTAGCCATTGCTTGTCTACCATCATACCTTTTAATGTAGTTTCCCAATCTACCTTAGCCAACTCACCCCTCATACCTATGTAGTTTGCTTTGTTTAGATTTAAGACCCTAGTTTCGGATTTAACTAAATCACATTCAAACTCAAGATAAAATTCTTTCATATTATGGTCACTCTTCCCTAAAGGCCCCTTTACTATTAGGTTATTAATTAACCCTTTCTCGTTGCACAATACTAGATCTAAAATAACTTGTTCCCGAGTTGGTTCTTCAACATACTGATCTAGAAAACTGTCTTGCATACATTCCATGAATTCGCCCTCCACACTATTACTGCAAATTTGGTTTACCCAGTCTATATGCAGATTAAAGTCCCCCATGATTTACTGTATTACCCTTGTTACATGCGCCTCTAATTTCCTGATTGATACTCTGCCTTACATTACAACTACTGTTTGGGGGCGTATAAATAACTCCCACCAATGTTTTCTGCCCCTTGCTGTTTCTTAGCTCCAACCAAACTGATTCTACTTCTTGATTTTCAGAGCTAAGATCCTTTCTCTCTACTGTCTTTATCCCATCCTTTATTATAAGGGCTACCCCTCCTCCTTTTCCATTTTTCCTCTCTTTTAAACAAGTATCCTGGAATATTTAGTTCCCAACCTTAGCCAAATTGCAACCATGTCTCAATAATGGCTATTAGATCAAACCTATTAATTTCTATCTGCGCTGTTAATTCATCTATTTAGTTGCGAATGCTTCGCGAATTAAGACATAGTGGGGGAGAAATTCAGTATCGCCATGTTTGGGGCATTATCCTCGAGCAGGCGCGAAATTTAGCGCCCGGCGCAAATTATCGCCACCTACTGCTAAATTGACCTGCTTCGCCCCAGGAGGTGCTTGGAGCGCTAAAACAGGCACTGCACGACTGTCTTAAGGCGCTAAGCCGGAGAAGCGAGGCGCTACCACTGAGGGCAGGTGCAGCGCAGGTGCGGCCAGTTAGCGATTGCACGCAGACACGCTGGCGCCGGTCAGCTCTTAAAGGGGAGGTTTGATCTTGGATCGCAGCCACACCCTGCGCATCGGAGCCCTGACTCTCGGCCTGGACAGACCTGCTGCCACATTCTAACGCCTAGGACCATGGAGAGGGCCAGGGAACGAGCGCAGCGGTTCAGTGAGGGGGTCCTGCAGGTTCTGGTTGGCACAGTGGAGTGCAGGCGATCTATCCTGTTTCCGGACAATGGCAGGAGGCCGTTGCCCAATGACTATCGCAAAGCTTGGAGGGAGGTGGCTCACAGAGTGACCTCCAGCAGCATGGTGCCTAGGACCCCTGTGCAATGCAGGAAGAAGTTCAACGACCTCACTCGGGTCGTCAGGGTGAGTACCCTTTTCAGTATCCTCTTCATCCCTGCATGTGCACCTCACTTTATGGCCAAAGGGTCCTGAAAGCCCCAATGCCCAGCCCTCATCCAACACCTATGGGCCTTTCATGAAACTCACATGCACATTCAGCACTTTACACACTGTAAGGGCTATTCGACCATGGGAGGCAGTGCATTCAAGATCAGGGCTTCACACTGTAAGGGCTAATCGACCATGGAAGGCAGTGCAGCCAAGATCAGGGCTTCACATTGTACTCAGAGCCCGTCCTTTCCCTTGCAGGGCAAGCTGGCCCATAACAGGAGGCAGCAGCAACGGACCGGGTGAGGCCAGCCTCACCTTCAAGACCTCAGCGATCTGGAGCAGTGAGTCCAGCGGATTATGGCAGGCCGGATGATTGGCCCCGTCGCCACTGGAGATGCCGACCCCATTCTGGACAGCAATGGTAAGGTCATCACCTTTTTGTCCTCTCTCCTTCCACTTGTGCCTCACACCAGCATCCTTTGCCACTATCGAACCAATACAGTGCATTACAGCACTCATGCCTCCCTCGCTGCCGCCCTGTCCTCACGCTAAAGCAACTCTTGTACCTCCTTGCTTTCAGATGCTGATTCGCCAGGTGAGGAGGCGGGCCCTCAAGGTGCCACTGTGATTCTGAAGGCGAGGAGGAAGAGGAAGCCGGACCATCAGTGCCACCCTCAGCCGAGGCAGCCCATGCCCATAATGGGGACACGTCTTCCCTGGAGGGGAGCAGGGGGGAAGGGTCTGAGGAGGGTGAAGCTCCGGGGCTGGCCAGCAGGCTGCAGCAATGCGGGGGGGGGGTGGTAGAGAAGCTCGGTGGCCTTCTCCCCGGAGGAAGAGTCTGGCCTCCAGTCCTGCTACAGTGTGCGCAGAAGAGGTGCGGCTCCTCGCTGAAATGGGCGCCCAGGTGGAGCAGAGGCACACTGAGCTCATGGCTGCAGTGGCAAGGATGCCCGAATTCATAGAATCACTCTCCGGTCCAGGACTTCAGCGCAGCACTGGCAAGGAGTCTGCAAGACTTCGGTGCAGCACAGGCAAGGAGTCTGCAGGACTTCGGTGCAGCACAGGCAGCACAGGCGGCTTCCACGCAAGTGCTTAGTGGTGCAATGCAGTCAGTGGCTGGTCTGATGCAGACGCAGGTTGAGGCCACACGAGCACTGACTGTTGCCATCCTCACTGGATTGGGCACGAATCGCCGGGGCCCTCGCCGCGCCTCAGCAGGCCAGCAGTCTGTGCTTCAGCAGATTGCTCCGCATGCTGCAGTGTTGCCCCGTGGGAGTGCCAGTGTGTCGTCCAACCAGGGAGTGGCTGTCCTCTGTCAGGATGGCAGCATTCCTGCTGTCAACACTCACTTCTCCACTGCAGCTGCCACCACCTGTAGGACAGACTGCTGCTGCTCATGCAGAGTTGGAGCAGTCAGCAGCCGGGCCCTCCAGGCCCAGAGCTGGTCCAGGCCATACCTCAAGGGCATCTGCCGACTCAGTTTCTGACACTCAGCAGCCTTCCCCCAGCCTTGCTGCAGCCACTGGGGTCCCATTGCGGAGGAGCTGCAGGGTGGGAAGGGGCCAATCTCGCAAGCAAAGCAGATCACCCTCGAAGGGCAAAAAGTAGGAGGTGTGGCAAAATGCTGTTAATTTTTTTAGTGAAGGCCGAGGATCGTGGTCATTTTTTGTTTACTCTTTTGTTCATTGTCTCCAGGTTGTGAGAGCCAGTTGTGTGTCTGACTGCTTTTTTTGGGGTTTCTCTCTATTACTTTGTCATGCGGGAAGGGCACACAGTTTGTTAAATAAAGAAGTGTCTTTATTCAGATTGTGCATGTTTGCTCTTTGAGCTATTTGTTGCCTTGACTGGCTCAGGGGTTGCGGAACGGTTCCATTCATGTTCTTTCAATGGCACAAGCCATTCCCTCAGTGGGGGCCTAGAACCGACTTGCAATAAGCTGCTGACGGATGGCCCTTGCACTTTGTGCCTCCCTCCCGTCTTGGCGCTCCTCCTCCTCCTCCTCTGCTGGTGCTCCAATGTCTGGTGGCAGTGGCTGAGTCCTGAGGATTGCCAGGTTATGCAGCATACAGCACACTACAAAGAAATGGGAGACTTGCTCAGGTGAGTACTGAAGGGCTCCCCCGGAATGGTCCAGACAGCGGAACTGTTGCTTTAGCACGCCGATTGTGTGCTCAATGATGTTCCTGGTCGCTTGATGGCTCTCATTGTATCGTTCTTCAGCAGGGGTGCTGGGCGCACGGAGTGGGGTCATCAGCCAGGTGCACAGAGGATAGCCCTTGTCCCCGAGAAGCCAGCCTCCTGGATGAGCCGGGGCTTCGAAAAGGTCTGTCACAGAAGCCTGGCGCAGGATGAAGGCATCGTGGCTGCTGCCTGGAAAGTGGGCATTGACAGCGAGTATCAGCTGTCTGTGGTCACACACCAACTGGACGTTCAACGAATGGAACCCCTTCCAGTTGCGGTAATCCTCAGCATTCTCTTGCAGCGCCCGCAAAGCCACATGCATGCAGTCAATGGCACCCTGGACCATGGGGAAGCCCACTATTCTTGCAAATCCCATTGCGCGCTCTTGCTGCTTGTCCAGGGTCATGGGGAAGGAAATGTACTGACGTCTCCTTTTAAAGAGGGCATTCGTGACTTGGCGGATGCAGCAATGCACCGCGAACTGGGAGACATTGGCAATGTCCCCAGTAGTGGATTGGAAGGAGCCAGTGGCATAGAAGTTGAGAGCCACTGTCACCTTCACTGCCACCAACAGAGACGTCCTGCTCCTCAGTTGTGGCTGCAGATCTGGCTCAAGCAGGTGGCAGAGCTCAGTGACCACCTCCCTGCTGAATCGTAGCCTCCGAAAACACTGCTCCTCAGACATGTTGAGGTATGAGAACTGTTGGCGGAATACCCTGGGAGGGTAAGGCCTCCTGTGCCGATGCCTGTTGGCCCTCCTCCATCTGGCCATGATTGGCACTCTCTCTCGGCGCCTCTGAGCCATCTCAATGCAATGGAGAAACCCAACGTTTCCACCCATTGCAGCCCCTATAGTATGTGGCCATTCAAGGTTATGCCAGTGAAAAATCAAACCAACTATAAAGTTCTAGGCCGAAGCCAGAAGTACCTCTGCGAGCACTGACTCAATGCAGAAAGCTCTCTCCCTTTGTCTCTCTGCAAATCTCTCTCTCTCTCACAGAAGGAGTGGTCCAAAAATGGCTACCACAGAGAAGCCAGGAAGAGCCCCCTTTAAATAGCGCCCCCCCAGCCCCACAGCGACTGGGAACTGTTCCAGTCAACCAGTCGCTGGGAGCGCCAGGCGGAAAGGACGGGGGCGCCACTGAAGTTCCGGTTCGGGGCACCCCAAGGGCGTTGCACCATGAAATGACGTCAGGATCTGCGCGCGCAGCTGAGCGGGCGTTGCGGTTTTGCGCCACCGCTAAATATCCGCTCAATTTCGCGAGAGGCGCAGGTCTTGTTGCGCCAGGGCGCTAGCCGCCTCGCGCCCACTTATCGCCCTCTTAAGGCGCTAACGGGTGGCGCTAACAACTGAATTTCTCCCCCGGTGCCTTTAGCTTTGACTTATTTCTATTTTTCCCTGATGACACCTTTGTCACTGATGCCTTATTACCTTTGTTATTCTCTCCGTCCCTTCCTGACCCACTCTTCTTAATTTTACCCAAAACTCTACTCTGCTCTAGAGCCTTGACATTTCTCCTGCTGCTTTTAAAATTACTCTTTGCTAAATCCTCCTGACCTCGAGAGTTCTACAAATCAAACCTTTAAGCTGATTGAATAATGAGGAACTTCTGCAACCCCTTCAGACATGGCGCAAGCGGCCTTGAGGCCCAGTGACTACAGATGAGGAGAAGAGATACCCATGATTGAACAATCGTCAAGATTAGGGCGAGGCCATTCCAGGTTGATGTCAGGAAGCACTCCTTCACACAAAGAGTAGTGGAAATCGGGAACTCTCTCCATCGGAATTGGAGGGGGAGTGAGAGACAGAGAGAGAGAGGGAATCGGAGGGGCAGAGAGAGAGACAGAGAGAGAGAGGGAATCGGAGGGGCAGAGAGAGAGACAGAGAGAGAATTGGAGGGGGGAGAGAGAAATATATAGAGAGAATCGAAGGGAGACATAGAGAGATGAGGGGGAATCAGAGGGGGAAAGAGAGATAGAGAGAGAGAGGGAATCGAAGGGGGAGAGAGGGACAGACAGAGACAGAGAGAGAGAGAGAGAGAAATGGCCTGGATGAGGTCATTTATGGGTTGGCAGGCTGTAACTAGTGGGGTACTGCAAGGATCAGTGCTTGAGCCTCAGCTATTCACAATCTACATCAATGATTTGGATGAGGGGACCAAATGTAATATATCCAAGTGGGAATGTAAGTTGTGAGGAGGATGCAAGGTGGATATAGACAGGCTAAGTGAGTGGGTAAAAACATTGCAAATGGAATATAATGTGGAGAAATGTGAAGTTATCCACTTTGGTAGGAAAAACAGAAAAGTAGAGTATTTTTTAAATGGTGAGAGATTGGGAAATGTTGGTGTTCAGAGGGACCTGGGTGTCCTTGTACACGAATCACTGAAAGTTAACATGCAGGTACAGCAAGCAATTAGGAAAGCAAATGGTATGTTGGCCTTCATTACAAGAGGATTGGAGTATAAGAGTAAAGATGTCTTACTGCGATTATATAGGGCCCTGGTGAGACCACACCTGGAGTATTGTGCACAGTTTTGGTCTCCTTACCTAAAGAAGGATATACTTGCCATTGAGGGAGAGCAATGAAGGTTCACCAGACTGATTCCTGGGATGGGGGAATTGTCCTATGAGGACAACTTGAGTAGATAGGCCTATATTCTCTAGAGTTTAGAAGAATGAGAGGTGATCTCATTGAAACATACAAAATTCTTACAGGGCTTGACAGGGTAGATGCAGGGAGGATGTTTCCCCTGGCTGGGGAGTCTAGAACCAGGGGGTCACAGTCTCAGAATAAGGGGTCGGCCATTTAGGACTGAGATGAGGAGAAATTTCTTCACTCAGAGGGTGGTGAATCTTTGGAATTCTCTACCCCAGAGGGCTGTGGAGGCTCAGTCATTGAGTATATTCAAGACAGAGATTGATAGAATTTTGAATATTAAGGGAATCAAGGGATATGGGGATCGGGCAGGAAAGTGGAGTTGAGGTAGAAGATCAGCCATGATCTTATTTAATGGCAGAGCAGGCTCGAGGGGCCAAATGGCCTATTCCTGCTCCTATTTCTTATGTTCTTATGAAAGGAAGCACTTACTACTATTTACTTTGAGTCCTGGTGTTTTCGCTGGTCTCCCACAGGAAGTCAAAAGAGGAGAGGGTAATTATGATATGCTAAAGTTAAGAATCACCCAAGCTATGCGGCAGGGAAAGGGAGATCCTTTCCAGGCTTTGGCGGAAGTAACACAAGGTTGGTGCGAGTTGTCGGCAGTCTTCGCCGATAGATTATGGCCGACTTATAATGCGGAAGAACAATAGATAGCGGAGGGCTGGACGGGTAGCTGCGTTATCACTGGTTGCGCACCCTGATCTCCCACAGCCTGCAGTATTTGCAAGCCGCTCTGGCGGATTTTGACCCAGAGGATAATACCAATACTGAGACCAGCATATTGTGGAAAATGACTCTGTGCTTCGAAGCACAGCAGGTAGATAAAAAGAACACCAGGGTGATAAATAAACCAAAGGGCAAGGTCTGTGAAATGAAGGGTGGATCACCCCGAAGGTGGCAACAAGAGGGGACGGCAATGAAAGGGGGAACCCAGGGGCGAGAGTGCTATAATTGTGGAGGTATAGGATATTTTGCGTGCTCCTGTAGATTCCCAAGAAAGTGGAAGTCAGAGGGCCAAAGACAATGGGAGCTCGACCAAGTGCCACCACCCAAGAGGATGTGACCAAACTATTAACCAAATGTATGAAGGAGTGTCTGAGGGAGTTACGGGATGAGACACCCTAGGGAAAGGTCCACGCGACCCAAAAGGAAGACAGCGTAGAACCCTGAGCATGAAGGGGCCGTGGCCGGCCCGAGTACCTGTGACCACTCAGGTACGACGATTGGGGACGACCGTGTACAGATATCACCATTGAGGGAGAGAGAGGGGACTACCTAGTGCATACTGGAGCATCAAGTACGGTGATCCACTCTCCCTCCCCAATGAGGTCTCCTTGGTCAAGTGGAAATCCTTATGTTCTAGGGGGTTTTATGGGTGATTCAGTGACTGGGGCAGTGTCCAAACCTTTAAGTTTTAAGGTGGGCCCCTCCAAACAATGTGGACTTGTATATTAATGAACTGGGACCAGCCGGGCCTGGGGGTGTTAGGCTCGGATTGGATGCTGGCCCATAATGTTATAGTGGACATGGAGAACGATTGTCTATAGGGAGGAGCAGATGGTAACGAGGGGATAGTTGTGATACCCCCGCTGTAGTGTATGTACCCGTCTACCCTTAAGGAAATTATTGTATGTAACCGTTCACCTTTAAGGGAACTACTTTAAGTGTGGCACTACTTGTTTGGCTTCTGTATACTGTAATACCGACAGTGACCACACCAGTATATAAGTGTTGTGACAGGATAACTGGGGCAGATTCGCCCTGACCTCTGAATAGTAAAGACCTGTTTGTTTGTATTTCTGAAGTCTGTGTATTTATTAACTGCCCAACCCACAGACTTTACAGTGGCGACGAGTCCGATCGTACCCTGCGGCAAGACTACCAAAAGCAACGAAGAGCGTCGAAGGGAGACAACCGCCCTCGTCGTGCTACCAAAAGAAAACATGAGGCTGCAACAACAGAAAGCAGGAAGACTCACAACAAAAGCTGTATCAGCAACAGGCACTGACTACCCTTCTGCCACGGTGCGGAGTGAGCCGACCAGCAAGAAACAAGGCGGCCGAAGAGACTGTGAGTAGGGGAAGGTGTAGAAGTATCCGGAGGATAAGGGCAGAGCACTCGACCTCGGTCGAGGGGGAGCTGTGCCGGCCAAAAGTCGGGTCCAACGGCGTCGGGTGACAGCCGGACCGCGATCGGCGGGAAAAATCCGGGCAGCGACCGCAGCCACGAAGCGCTGAGCCTGCGAGTAGGCGCGGGAAGAGAAACCCAGCCACAGCCGGGGAGGGAAACACCGGTCTGCGAGAGGGCTGGGGAGGCGAACGGGAACCGTGCGGGTGAGAGCCGGGTGCGGAGAGAGAGACTGCGAGGAGCCAATCCAGCGGCTGAGCTGTTCTCCACCAACGGGGTACTCAGAGCCGGCAAAACCGAACGTGCGGGAGTGGGAGAGAGACACAGCCGAAAACGGGGTGAGAGGCTGCGCGAGAGCCAGTCCAGCGGCTGAACTGTCCTCCGTTAACGGGGTGTACCCAGCGCCGGTAGAGCCGTGCGGGCGGGAGGAGAAGACAGAGCCGAGTAGGGGGAGCTGTGCGAGAGCCAGCCCAGCGGCTGAACCTGTCCGCTGCGGGGAAAGCGTACTCCTTCCACCAGGAAGAAAAGCGGGAAACCGCCATTGAAGTGGGCGGGGAGAGAAAGGAAGAGCGGGAAACCGCCAAATTCGCGGGAAAAGCCGCCATCTTAGAAAAAAAAAGAAAAAAAATACATAAGAATTTAAAGAAATATTTGTGTTGTACCCAAAGAAAGGAAGATGCCTAAGCGTGGGGACAGCAATGATTTTAACTCCGAAATAGAAGACTGGCCCACGTACGTGGAACGTATTGAGATACATTGTAAGGCTAACAAAATAGCTAAGGAGGAAAAAGCTGTAACCTTACTTAACATGATGGGTGCGAAAACATTCGGGTTGTTGAAACATCTTCTCTCTCCAGCTAAACCGGCGGATCAGACTTTCGAGGATATAGTAGCAGTGCTGAAGGATCACTTGAACCCCACACCGTTGAAGCTGGCTGAACGATTCAGATTCTATGCGAGAACGCAGAAGAAAGACGAAAGCAACGCGGAATACTTGGTCGAACTGCGGAGGCTAGCGAAACACTGCCAGTTCGGAGGGAATCTGACAGAGGCACTGCGAGACAAGTTCGTATGTGGATTGTCCAAAGAAGGGACGCAAAAGCGACTACTGGAAGAGAACAACCTCACACTTGACAGGGCTGTCCTTATAGCCGCATCATACGAAGCCGCAGCAAAAGGAACGGCGGTAATGCAGCGGAAGGCAGTGGCACTAGGGGTGGACCACATCACCTCGAGGACTACGAAATGCTATCGTTGTGGGAAGACAACACACGACCAGAAGCGTTGCTGGGGTAAAAACCAAGAATGCCGGAAATGTGGCAAGATCGGGCACATAGCTAAAGTGTGCCGGTCAGGAACGACGTACAACAATAACGAGTCCTCACAAAAATGGTACAGAAAGGTACAAGAGGCGACTAGGAAGAGTCTGAAGGAACAGAAGTCGGACTCACACTCCAAACACAAAGGACTGGACAGTCTGAGAATCCACAACGTGAGCAATGAAGCCGACCGACAAACTATTTGGATAATGTTACAGATTGAGAAGGTCCAAGTAAAAATGAAAGTAGACACCAGATCGGCGTTGACTGTCATGAATAAGCATGACTATAAAAAGTTTTTCAAGCATATTCCACTACGGAATACGGATCTAGTGCTGCAGACATACACGGGGCACAAAGTATTCCCCATCGGAAAAATAGAGGTTAAGGTGAGATACCAGGATAAAGTTCACCACCGGTTAGATCTGTATGTGTTGCCTGAGGGAGGTCCACCACTTCTGGGACGAGAGTGGATCCGAAAAATAAAGATGGACTGGCATGCACTAAACACCATGACGGTGGAGTCCGAAAAAGAGGATGTCAAACCTGAACGGTTGTCCAGAATATTAGACGAAGCTAAAGAGGTATTCCAGCAAGGACTGGGAACGCTGCGAGGTATTAAAGCAAAGGTCAAGATTGCAGAACATGCAAGCCCAAAGTTTTTTAAGGCCAGATCGGTACCATACGCAATACGACCAGCAGTAGAGGCAGAACTAGAAGAACTTGAACGATCAGGGGTTCTGTCAAAAGTAGACTGGAGTGAGTGGGCCACGCCCATTGTTCCCGTCATGAAATCCTCACCAAGTAATAAGCCAGGGGGACCGGGGAAGGTCCGTATCTGCGGAGATTTCAAGATCACAGTGAATCCGGTACTTCACACGGTACAATACCCGCTTCCGCGGATTGAAGATATTTTTGCTTCATTGGCTGGAGGGAAGCACTTCACGAAGATAGACTTGGCTCAGGCATATTTACAGATGGAGGTTGAGGAAGAGTCACGCCAATACCTCACCATCAACACTCACAGAGGCTTGTATCGCTATAATAGACTGGTCTTTGGAGTAGCTTCGGCGCCAGCAATTTGGCAGAGGGCCATGGAACAGGTGTTACAAGGAATTCCAAGCACGTAGTGCTACTTAGATGATATTCTAATCACGGGAAAAGATGAGGAAGAACACCTCACGAATTTGAAACTGGTACTCACCAGGTTGAAGGAGTATGGCCTTCGGGTTAATCGCAAGAAGTGTGAGTTCTTCCAAAAACGGATCTCATACTGCGGTCATGTCATTGACCGAGAGGGACTACATAAGTCACCGGAAAAGATAGAAGCGGTCGTGAAGGCCCCCGCTCCAGGAAACGTGTCACAGCTAAGGTCATTCTTGGGGTTGATTAATTATTATCACAAGTTTCTGCCAAATTTATCTACAGTGCTACATCCGCTAAATGAGCTGTTGCGGAAAGAAACACCATGGAGGTGGAGTGAAGAATGCAAAAAGGCTTTTCGCAGGAGCAAGGAGTTGATTACCTCTGAAGAAGTGTTGGCTCATTTCAACCCAGCATTACCCCTTCGGCTAGCTTGTGATGCTTCCCCGTACGGAATTGGGGCAGTACTTTCGCACAGACTACCAAATGGCTCGGAAAGGCCAGTGGCATTCGCGTCCTGATCATTGACACCAGCGGAACGAAATTACGCCCAGATAGATAGGGAGGCCCTCAGTCTTGTGTGGGGCGTGAAGAAATTCAACCATTACCTGCAGTGTAAGAGGTTCACATTGCTGACGGACCACCAGCCGTTGGTGTCCATATTCAACCCAAACAAGGCCGTTTCTACCATGACGGCACAAAGGTTACAAAGATGGTCAGTTTTACTTGGGGCACACCAGTATGATATTGAATACAAACAGTCCAAACAGCATGGAAACGCTGATGGGCTATCACGCTTGCCATTGCCGATGGTAGAAGAAGCGAGGACAGTGGACCCAGTAGAGTTGTTCCACTCATCAATAGTGGAGTGTCTGCCGATAACAAACTCAATGATTGAGAATGAGACAAGGAATGACCCGACTCTTTCACGAGTCTATGATTTAACGGTGGAGGGATGGCCAGCACAGTGCGAACCAACGCTGCAAGCATTCTCACAGAGGAAAGAACAACTGTCAGTGTGTCGAGGAACCCTGATGTGTGGGTCTAGAGTGGTGATTCCACCCAAACTCCAAAAGGAGGTACTCAAGGAGCTGCACGAAGGACACCTGGGTGGCGTAAAGATGAAGAATCTAGCAAGGGCGTTTGTGTGGTGGCCAGGCATCGATGGGGACATAGAGGAGATCACGAAGAATTGCCTAGGATGTCAGAGGGTTCAGAATGCGCCACCACAGGCTCCTCTGCACCCATGGGAGTGGCCCTCATCTCCCTGGCAAAGAGTACACATCGACTTTGCTGGTCCATTTATGGACTCGATGTTCCTAATAGCGGTAGATGCCCACTCCAAGTGGCCAGAAGTAATTAAGATGGCCACCACCACGACGGAAAAAACCATCACGGTGTTAAGGACTATGTTTGCTCGGAATGGCCTGCCAGAACAGATCTGTTCTGACAATGGACCGCAATTTGTATCTGAGGAATTTAAGAAATTCTTAAACAGCAATGGGGTTAAACATTACACGTCAGCCCCATACCATCCCGCCTCCAATGGATTGGCTGAAAGGTTTGTCCAGACCTTCAAGAAGGCCGTAAAGGCCATGAGTAATGAAGACATAAGTTTACAGCATAAGGTGGATAGTTTTTTGTTGGCATACCGAAATGCAACCCATGCGGTCACAAATCAAACTCCCGCGATGATGTTTTGTAATAGATGCCTACGATGTCGGCTGGATTTACTCAAACCAAACGTCAGAAGGGACGTAGAGAACCGGCAATTCCAGGGCATGAACGAAAGGGCCACTAGATCCTTCCAGACCGGTCAACGAGTTTTGGCCCGGGACTATCGTACTGAGAAATGGCAGCCTGGAACGATTGGAAAAAGGCTAGGCCCGTTGATGTACACTGTGGACATTGGAGACAATATAAGGCGCCATATTGACCAGATCATAGGGTCCGCCACAAATGGACCCCCGACTTCACCACCTTACCCGGATAAGGTTGAGACTGAGTTACCCAGAACACCTACGTCCGATCTGGTAGTTCTGGAGTCAGAGGAACCTGACACTGTGCTTCGAGCTGATTCAACTTTACCAGAAACACCTACTAGCCCGCTTGGAATGACGACACCACTGCGGCGTTACCCGGACAGAATCCGGAAACCTCCAGAAAGACTGAATCTATGAACTGTCTTAAATAAATCTGTATATATATATGTGATAATGTATGTCCACTAGGGACTCAGTATGTTGAAAGCTAAAAAGGGAGGATTGTAGTGTATGTACCCGTCTACCCTTAAGGAAATTATTGTATGTAACCGTTCACCTTTAAGGGAACTACTTTAAGTGTGGCACTACTTGTTTGGCTTCTGTATACTGTAATACCGACAGTGACCACACCAGTATATAAGTGTTGTGACAGGATAACTGGGGCAGATTCGCCCTGACCTCTGAATAGTAAAGACCTGTTTGTTTGTATTTCTGAAGTCTGTGTATTTATTAACTGCCCAACCCACAGACTTTACACCCGCGACATGGAGAGGCGTGGGTGGTGATGCCTGCGGGGCCCTATGACCTGGAAACATTGGTGGCCAGGGTACCAGAAAGATACTAGACTCTAGTACAGAATGGGACCTTTGCCACCCACAAACATGACTGTGGACGGGTAGCAGGAATGGAAGTACACATGGCGGGGGAGGGGGGTAACCGATGTCTAGACCACAGAAGCAGTACATGTTCCCCAAGGAAGCAGAAAAAGACCTAGAAAAGGCATTTATATCCTTGGTGGAGCAAGTGATACTGAGACCCCTCGCGACACATGTCAATTCCCCGATTTGGCCGGTCAAGAAACCAGACTTGGCAAATGACTATAGTTTACAGAGTCTTAAATAAAAACATCCCCGCCTGCGCTCCCACGGTGGCAGTCGTAGTTGACTTGATCAGCAATATCCCTAACCCCGCCACCGTGTTCACAGTACTGGACATCTCAAACGGATTTTGCTTGAGGATCAGTATAAGTTTGCGTTCGCCTTCAAGGGCCAACAATACACGTGGACTTGCCTGCCACAATGATTCCACGACAGTTCGTCCATTTTCTACCAGTGCATGGCCAAGTGCCTGACCAAGTTTAGTAAGCAGAGCAACTTATTCAATACGTGGATGATTTATTATTGTTCTCAGAGAATGAGGAGGAGCATGCGGTATTGTTGGAAGAACTGCTGGAATTGCTTAAGGTAGTGGGTTTCAAAGTAAACCACAAAAACGCTCAGATAGGAAAAAAGGAAGTCCAGTTTTTCAGATTAACTATTAGACCAGGGGAGCATGCCATAGATGAGGCGGAACATAGAACTATCCAGGAGTTGCACTGCCCAGGGTCAGTTACTGCCCTGCGGTCATTCTTGGGTCTAACAGGTTACTGCTGAGAATTTATAGAAAATTACGCGGCCACGGTGGCTCCCTTGCTGAGGTTATTAAGAAAAGGAGTAGAATGGGAGTGGGACGACAACTGTGAAGAGGCCTTTGTGCAGCTGAAAAGAGACTTACAGACCCTAGGGGCCGTGGACCCCAGGAAGGACTTTAGCCTGAAGGTGGCAGCAATGGACACCAACCTGAGTGCTGTCCTCGTGCAGGAAACTAATGGGCACTTGAGACCAGTAGTCTATGCCTCCAAGGTACTGTCGGAGGTAGAGAAGGGCTACTCTCCCTGTGAGCGGAACTTGTTCACTATCTTCTGGGTGTTTATAGGAACGCAGCCCATCACCCTCCTCACTCATCATATGCCGACCCGCCTCCTATTGGAAGGCCAAATTAAGGAAGGAACGGTTTCTAACACCCGAATTTCTCGGTGGACACTCCAACTGGAAGGGATGGACCTGAGGGTAAAATGATAAGTGACCCGAAGTTGGTGGCCAACCTTAATTATCAGGGAGAACCCCACACATGCACAGTCGAAGGGGTATGGGGTATGGGAAACGAACGGCGGATTGAAATCCGGCATTCACCCCGAGGGGCGCGATATATATGTGGATGGATCCAGTTTTGTAGAGAAAGGGGAATGCAAAACAGGGTGTGGAATTTATGATCCACAGAAGGGAGTGGAATTGGCAATTTCACTGCCCACCACCCTTAGCGCCCAACAGGCAGAATTAGCAGCCGTAACATATGTGGTAACACACCCTACAGAATATCCCCCGCCCTATACGATCTGCTCAGACTCTATGTTTACATGTAACTCTTGCACGGAGTACCTGGCCTACTGGTCCAGGAGGGGTTTTA
Source organism: Somniosus microcephalus (assembly GCF_052327205.1). NCBI lineage: Eukaryota > Metazoa > Chordata > Chondrichthyes > Squaliformes > Somniosidae > Somniosus > Somniosus microcephalus. Next base: position 66,376,387 of record NC_140993.1, on the reverse strand, counting down.
AGTCAGCAGACGGTAGACCATTAGTAACCGCCCCAATGCTGGCTACCATAATGGAGGCCGTGGAAAGGGTAGGTGAAGTATACTATATCCATAAGTTGAAGGCCCACTCTAAAGTAGAGCCCAGATGGGAAGGAAATAGAAGGACGGACAAACTGGCCAGGGAAGGGGCGGAGAAGGGAGTCCCGTGGGACCTATACCAATCAGGAATGGTGGCAGCAGTCACCCCAGCACCTGTTACCGTTCCCTTCCCCCAGACCTTAAAACATTACAGCTGAAGGATGCAGTGCTGAAGGTGGTCCGTGTGGAAAAGGAAAAAGGCCAACCCATTGAGGGGCCCTATGGGGCCAGAGATGTGAAAGTACGGGAAGACATGTTATTTAAAGTGGATAGGTGGGTTGTGCCTGAAGGATACCTGGAGGAATTCATGCAACTAGCCCACGGGGGCACCGGGGGGGGGGCAGGACACCCCGGACCAGAAATGACCTGGAAACGGGTAGAGGAGGTGGGGTGGTGGCCCCACCTGAGGGAGGACATAGAGAACTTTCATAAAAACTGTCTGATATTTGCAGCCAAAAGTCCCGATCCCAACAAGAAAAAGGTACCCTTAGGGCACACATGTTGGTCTGAGGGACCATGGCAGTGTATCCAAATAGATGTTATTGGGCCCCTGCCCACCACCAAGAGAGGCAACAGGTATTGTCTGGTCCTGGTGGACAACTTTACTAAATGGGTGGAAGCCTTCCCAGGTAAATCGGCCACAGCATTATGGACAGCCAGGACCTTAGTTAGGGAGGTCTTCTCCAGATGGGGGACTTCCTCGGGTGGTGGAGTCGGATCAGGGAAGTCACTTCACGGGTCGAGTGATGCAGGCTACCCTGAAGTTGCTTAGGATTGAGGGAAAATGGCACGTGGCTCATAACCCACAGTCATCAGGAATTGTGGAGAGAATGAACCGTACTCTGAAACTGGTTCTGCATAAAGAATTAAACGATAACCCCGCCAAGTGGGATGAGGTACTCCCCCTGATCCTTATGGGAATACGCAGTAAAGAGTCCAAAGGAACGGGTTACTCCCCACATGAATTGGTAACTGGGAGACCCATGCGAACTCACACCCACCTGTTGGTCCCCACATTGACGGACAGACAGATTGAGGAGGTGACCAGGGATAGGTTCCTAAGCAATCTGTGGGAAACCTTGAAAGAGGTACACCTGTAGTTGTCCATAGTATCGGGAGGGCCCATTAGCGAAATCGACTAAACTTGGCTCCAAACAAACCCCAGGAGTGGGAGATAGGAAGCCAGGTGATAGTGCGCAACTATGCGAGGGTGGGAGTTCTTGAAACTCTCTACAAAGGACCATATAACATCATTGACAAAGCCAGCCCCATGGTATATGCAGTTCAGCTGCCTAAGAAAGTCAAATGGTTCCACATTAACCAAATGAAGCTTTTTCAGCCCACCAGCAGGTCAAGAAGACAGCAGGCAACAATCATGAGCCTGGTGAGACGGACTCGCCCTATTGAATGAGATGAGGCAAAGGAGGCGTCCAATGTAGCGCCTCCCCCGAATAATGGAGCAGGGGCACCTGGTGTGGCGCCTCCACAGGTACCATCTAATTTGAGAACGCGTCCCTGACGTCCTCCAAAACGATACAGGCTATATAGGTCTGAGAGGCCAGTAGGTGGGGTGAAGGGGGGTATATGACCAGAAGTAACACTCCGTTTTTGTTCCCTTCTCCCACAGGCCCGACCAACTCAAAAAGGGAAATGGGGAAACTAATTTGGTTGTTGTGAGGCGTAATACTCGGTGTCAGGATGGCGGCAGTGAGGATAACACATAGAGGGTCCAGAGGTTCAGGATATAAAGCCAGATCACACTTGTCCCAGCAGCTGTGCCCCAAGGCACTGCACAGGAAGCCGCTCTCCGATCCATCTCAGGTACGTGCAAAACAAATTGCTCAGGGCCAGAGCGGGTGACGACATGTGAGGTCTGGGAGGGAAGAGGAATTTGTATAAAGTGTAGAAATGGCACCACCAGCCAACCACGTGTGTGGTTCATCCAAGCGAAAACGGGTGATTAAACCAGTTACCGCCAGATAGGGGACACCCGGGGAAATCTAGGAATCCCAACTCAATCGGAAGACGAGGGAGAAACGATGTTGTGCTGGCCACGGTGGTGGTGAGAACATGAGGGGATATATGGATATGTGAATCCTCGGCCTGGCCCAATGAAGAATTGGGACAGTTTTAGGTCCGAATCATTGACTTGCGGTCTTTCCCCCGCGTTCGCGCATGGCACGAGGAATTACCTCCCCTATCAATGGACGCTGGATGAGAGGGTGGGGGGGCCATGCCACGAAAACTGTGTCACCTACCATGTGTCAGAGTGCGTGAACGGAACCATAGATGCAGTAGAATTGAAAGTTCATCCTAAGCCCCCCCCAAAATGAATTGCAGACTCCCGCGCAGAAGGACACACAGGATACACCACAAGGTTGCCCCAAACATACCCCGGGACCAAAAAACAGGCTAGTGGTAATCCCAACCCAAATGGTGTTGTACCATGACATATACCACGAGGTGATGGTGAATCTGACAGAATCCGGAATACCTAGTTGGTGTAAGCCCGAGACAAAACAGTTGTATGAAATATTGATGTGGGAAATGATAGAGGAATTTTGGGAAAGGACCAGTGAAACATTAGATGAATTGGAAATTGGAACCATTGTACTGCGTTAGCCATGGGGGAAATGGTGAGGGCAATGCTACCCTGAGAAGACGTACTAAAAGATGGCGAAGCTTGGTAAATGATGCGACAACTATTTTTAACACCTCACTCACTAAAAGCCTTGATTTGGCCAGCTTAGACCAGTCCGTAAAGGCGGTCAGAAATCGTTTAAGGAGAATTCTGTATGAAATGAATGATCAAGAACAAGGGGAATTAAGGGAGGGCCAAATTATGACCATACATCTGCAGGATGGGGTCAAATATCTGGAAGCTCACGCTAAAAGGGTAAATCAGATTTTAAAGGATAGGAATGCCTCCAGCGAAGCCGCGTGAAAAGATGCATGTATAATGTACGGATCTCGGTTGGTGGAACAGACCCGGGAAAACCTACGGCGTGTTGCTGAGGGGAAGCTCCCTTCATGGGTGACTGATTGACATTTAATGGCAATGTCCACCTATCAACTTAATATGACTATGTGTCATGACAGGGGGGTGGTACAGGTATACCTGGTGAAACACAAATGTGACTTACAAAGGCAGAGAAACATCACCCTTTTAGGGATTGTGCTGTACTATCTGGTCCTGCCCGAGAAAACGACCCCAAGCCCCTTGTTTTGCGTGGAGAACGTAGAGGTGCGTCGCGGTGGCCATTTGGTCGAGTGTGACGAACCTCTGAAGTATGTGGCCCAGGTGGACAGAACCAAATGGGTGGCCCTAGATCTCACCGGATGTGCTCACATACAAGATACGTCCATCTGTCCTTAGGATGTGGCAGAATACATAGCCCCTGCTTGTGGGTTCACTTGGGATAGGATAGATTGGAATTGTACCATGAAAGTTACTCCCGGGTGGCACTTCCCGGTAAGGTCAGCTTACCGAGGGAAAGGTGAATAGTGTGTCACCACTATGCACCGGGAATACCAGTACAGTGATAACCTGACCTGTCCTATTGCAGCGGGAACATTCTGCTTTATCCCAGTCAGACCTGTTAGGCTTGGGGCACGGGTGCTGTTAAGCATGTATTCGCATGAGCAAGTGAATATTACTGTAGAGGATGAGCTAAAAGAGCAATTGCACCAGTATGTGACTCGGTTCTGCTTTGACATCCCACCACTGCAAGAACACTTGGTAGGATTAATGAGACGTGTCAATCAATCCCAGAAGCATTATTATACCTTGGCTCAGGAGAACCGTGAATTACAAAAAGAAATACCCAAGGTTGGGGATGACTCGTCCTGGTGGGATATCGGTAGGAATATCGAAGTCCACCCATGGATAAGGATCATCTCCCACATCTTGCTCGTTGTTCAGCTGGTGATTGTGGTATACCTGCTGAAAATAACTTGCCACGCCAGCAGATGATGCAAGCAGCAAAGATTGGTCAAGTTGCTACAGAAAACAGGGGTATAAGGAAACAACGAAGAAGAGTAAGTGACTGTGACCCGAAGGTTTGGGCACGCAGCCACTTGAGGGTGGACTCTGTAAGATATAATTCGCTGTTCGTTGTGACTTGGCTGAATTTAAGGTACCAGCAAGCTTCAAGAGTTCTGCAAACAAACCTTTAAACAGATTTAGTTAACTTCTGTAACACTTTTACACATGGTATAAGTGGCCCTTTGTCTACAGATTTAGTTAACCTCTGCAACCTCATCAGACAGGACCTCGAGAGTTCTGCAAAACAAACCTTTAAGCTGATTGAACAATGAGGAACTTCTGCAACCCCTTCAGACATGGCGCAAGCTACCTTGAGGCCCATTGACTACAGATTAGGAGAAGAGATACCCATGATTGAACAATCATCAATGTGGTCTGGGACATGTATGCATTGGGAGGCCTGCCATGTTTTGGTATAAAGGAAACAGTTAGGAAACACTTGGGACTGCTGCAGTGAGTTGGATGACTTAGCCAGTCGCACAGAAAGAAGGGCCTACTAGTCACCACCGAACGGCTCACTCGCTGGTGTTAGTACGTATGTATGCTTATGCTTGCTTGTTGAAGCTGTAAGATTTCGCAATAATTTTGAAATTTCCTACAGTTCCGAAGATTGATTTTTGATTTAAAAAAATACCTGGGTAGAATATACCTTTAAAAATCCAGGGATCAAAATGGCCATCAGACCTCGTGGCAGAAGACAAAAGGACAGTCTCTCTTCAAAACACAGGCTGACAAAGAGGACTGAAAAGGCAGCGTGTGTGTGTCTGTGAAAAAGGATAATGAAAGATGGCTGTCCGACCTCGTGGCAGGAGACACCACACAGACTGTGCATATTAAAAGGGAAAATCAAAGATGGCTGACAAAGGATTTAGAAAAAACCCCAGACTTTGAAGCAATGGAGTAGTTAAACTGTCAATCAAAGGCAGTTCAGGGAGTTTCCCTCCCTGCAGGACAATCGATGTTTGTTTACACTAAACTGCTACAATGTTGAACCACTTGAGACTGCCAATTAATTGCGGTTGGGCGTGACCACAGGACAATCAGTTTGTTTACACTAACCTCCAAGGGCTGTTTACTCAGCCATTAAGGAAATAGACATGGTTTTGCAAACTGGGACAGTTTCATTCAACCCATCACAAGAATGGGGATGCATTCATAAACCCATCACAATGAATGGGTGATTTATCCACAACCCATCACAGTCAATGGGGACAGTTTGGATCCCTTTTGTTTAGCCCAGATGCATCCAGATTTGGGCGGGAAGATTTCGGCCCCAAATGGGGTATAAGATAGCTTCTCAAGAAGCCATCTCGCTCTCTGCAGCCTCGCCTCCGTGCCCTCTACAACTTGGGAGCTCGCCCAAGGGAGTGGAATACCAGCAGTTACTTTTAAACACTGGGGTATCTCTATCTTCAGGGTGGTGAAGAATCTAAGACCGCAAGGGCACGGGGCAGGCGTTCATTGGTGAGTATACATTTTCTGTGAGCATACAAGGCATACAAGGCAAATTAGAATGTATAAGGGTGAGAATTAAGGGGAGTCTTGTTAAACTGTAATTGCAGTCAATTTTCCCTCGTTGTGTCCATTTTCTCATCCCCTATTTAAGTAACAGTGTTGCATTAAGCAGAAAGGTGCTGTAGTGAACACTAAGTAGCTGTATTAAAAGTGCTGTATCTAAGTAACAGTGTTGCACTAAGCAGAAAAGTGCTGTAGTGAACACTAAGTAGCTGTATTAAAAGTGCTGTATCTAAGTAACAGTGTTGTACTAAGAAGTAAAGTGCTGCATTTAAGTAACAGTGTTCTATTAAGCAAACGAGTGCTGTAGTAGACACTAAAGTGTACTGTGAGAAGTAAAGTGCTGTATTTCAGCATGGTGTGCTGTATTGTTTATTTTCAATTCGTTTCTTTTTTTGTTTCAATAAATACTGGTCTGTTTTGCACCCAACGACAAGTCACGTTTTCTGTCTACATCGCTACCGAATAAGTCCGGCGGACAGAACCAGGAATAGGGGCGCGCTTCAAAACCGCACGGGGGTCCCTGGAGCAGCTCAGAGGCTTCTGACTGGCTAGAGACAATAACCCCAACCCCGCTTGCTAATTCCTACAAAGCTTATGTTTGTTTGTAAATTTGACTGATTTTAAGTAAAGAAGTAGTTACTCTGAATTTTGTCTCATTGTCTTCATTCTGGTTCAGGCCCAAACTCTAAGTAACGATCAGACCGGAATATCGTAAAGGGCCTAGTCTTACAGATTTTGGCGCCCGGGCCTTACTCAGGGACAGAGCCCGCAGATTCTGTGATCAAGAATTGAGGAGTTGGTGATCGCTGTGGAGAGATGGGGAGCAGTGCTCTACCCGGCAAGTGGCAGGAGGCCATCGCTGCAAGTCTTCCGCACCATATGGAGGGAGGTAGTGCAGCACGTCTCGGGCAGCACTGCGGTCATGAGTGGAGAGCACAGGCGGGGGACAAGCCGACACCCAACCACTGTCTGAGCTGTAGAATAGAGTGCTGTAGATTATTGGGTGCCAGGTGGTGAATGCCGTGGCCACCAGTGATGTTGACCCCCTTGGGAACAACAACGGTATGTTCATCCCTACTTCTTCTTCTCACATCCCCCTTCCCGCTCACCCCACAAGTGTTTTGCACTTTCCAGCTAATAATGCCATATGCATGCATTTCTCCCTTCTTGCTCCCCTCCCCTCCCCTTAACCAGACCCTTGTGCCTTTATGCTTTCAGATAATGAGCAAGCACCTGAGCAGCCTGTCTCTGAGGGCACCATAGAGAGCGAGGCAGGAGAACAGGAGGAGGAAGAACACATCACATGTCTCACCCGCAGGCATCAGCACAGATACTGGCACTACGCGTTCTTTAGTCATAGAGTCATAGGGTCCCCTCCCCTTAACCCAACCCTTGTGCCTTTATGCTTTCAGATAATGAGCAAGCACCTGAGCAGCCTGTCTCTGAGGGCACCATAGAGAGCGAGGCAGGAGAACAGGAGGAGGAAGAACACATCACATGTCTCACCCGCAGGCATCAGCACAGATACTGGCACTACGCGTTCTTTAGTCATAGAGTCATAGGGTCCCCTCCCCTTAACCCAACCCTTGTGCCTTTATGCTTTCAGATAATGAGCAAGCACCTGAGCAGCCTGTCTCTGAGGGCACCATAGAGAGCGAGGCAGGAGAACAGGAGGAGGAAGAACACATCACATGTCTCACCCGCAGGCATCAGCACAGATACTGGCACTACACGTTCTTTAGTCATAGAGTCATAGGGTCCCCTCCCCTTAACCCAACCCTTGTGCCTTTATGCTTTCAGATAATGAGCAAGCACCTGAGCAGCCTGTCTCTGAGGGCACCATAGAGAGCGAGGCAGGAGAACAGGAGGAGGAAGAACACATCACATGTCTCACCCGCAGGCATCAGCACAGATACTGGCACTACGCGTTCTTTAGTCATAGAATCATACGGCTCGATTTTCCCAGGCTCGAGGAGGCGGGAATTGTAATGTATGTACCTTTAAGGGGGGGAACTACCTTTTACAGCTCATGTATACTGTAGTACCGGCAGTGACCACACCTGTATATAATGTTGAGTAGTAATCTGTACAGATCAGTTGCAGTCTGAGCCATGTTGAGTAAACACACCTATTGTACCGTTCTCCACAGTCTGTGTCTTCTTATACACGGACGTAACATTGGCGACGAGGCAGGTTCGAACCTACCTGCAACTCTGCATCACCTCCCGGGGATTCTTTCCTGGAGATCAGTGGATTGGAGGTCAAGGCCAGAGACTCGGGCGTCGACCACGGGCAACCGCCCAGTCATCCAGCAGAGACTCGAGAATTGCGGGGGAGGCTGTCGAGAGCCAGGCTTGGCTTTCCAGTCGAGGTGGTCCAGCGAAACAGGCTGGCAACAGGTAGTGCGCAGACCCTTCCCAGACAGCGGCGGGCTAGAGCCCGACTGAGCGGCACAGCAAAGGGCCGAGCAGCATCGATGGGGGAGAGAGAGAGAGGGCAGAGCGCACAGGGTGTAGCCGGTGTTCAGGGGCCGAGCAGCGTCGGAGAGAGGGAAAGAGAGAAGCGCGCGAAACCTACAGGGCGCCGCCATTGCCATGAGAACCGCCGGGAGCGGCGTCGGCAGCAGCGGGGGAGGAAGGAAAGCGCTGGAGACGCCATTTTAAGCCATTGGGAGATGCCATTTGAAACCACACCCAAAATGCCGAAGAGTGGCAGTATCACCGCATTTGACAATGAAGTCGAAGATTGGACTACATATGTCGAACGAATAGAGGTGTCCTGCGAGGCAAATGAGGTGTCAGATGACAAGAAAGCGTCGGTATTGTTAAATTTAATGGGTGCAAAGACGTATGGTTTATTACGAAATCTAGTAACCTCAATGAAGCCAATGGAAAAGAGTTTTGAAGACATAGTAATGATACTAAAGTAACATTTAAACCCCACACCGCTGCTGATAGCAGAAAGATTCAAGTTTCACAAACGGAACCAGCATAAGGATGAAAGCAATGCTGATTATTTAACAGAACTGCACAAACTATCGAAACACTGCCAGCTTGGAGCGGGACTGGCAGATACCTTAAGCGACAAGTTTGTGTGTGGGCTTCAAAGTGAAGGAACCCAGAAACGGCTTTTATCTGAAAAGGACCTTACGCTGGAAAAGGCTTTCAGCATTGCGGTATCATATGAAGCAGCAGCACGGGGCGCTGCAGAGATACAACAGAGACCGCAAGAATATGGCACAAACGAAATGTCTTATGGAACAGAGAAGTGCTATCGCTGCGGCAGAACAATACACGACCAGAATGATTGCTGGTTCAAAGACAAAATGTGCAGACAGTGTGGGCAGTGTGGAAAAGTAGGACACATAGCACGAGCCTGCAGGTCAGGAAAGAAAACCAGCAATACGAAACCGACCAAAGGAAAGTACAAGAAGGTACATAAGATAACGGAGAATAGTTCAGACGAACAAAAGAGTGATAACGACTCCGAAAGCAGGGAACTGAGTTGTCTGAAACTACATAATGTGATCACAACGGAGGATCACCGAACCATTTGGGTCACTCTCAAGATAGCAGGAGTCCAGGTAAAGATGGAATTGGACACAGGATCAGTCCTAACAGTCATAAACCGACGGGACTATGAGCGGCTATTCTCACACATACCCTTGAGAGACACAAAAATTATTTTGAAGACGTACACGGGGCAAAAAGTCTACCCCAAAGGAAAAATAAGGGTGACCGTTATATATAACGGTAAGGAAACACCAAAACTAGACCTGTATGTATTGCAAGATGGAGGACCACCATTACTGGGACGTGAATGGATCCGGAAAATACAACTGGATTGGCATTCCATACAGGCACTGACTGTGGCTGACAAAAAGGATGACGACGTCACACCTGGGCGACTGTCAAAGATCCTAACTGACACGAAAGAAGTGTTCCAGCAAGGACTCGGAACACTAAAAGTCATGACAGCGACGATTAAAATTGAAGAAAACGCAAGCCCAAAATATTTTAAGGCCAGGCGTGTACCTTATGCGATCCGCCCAGCCGTCGAAGCAGAGCTGGAGAGTCTGGAACGTTCAGGTGTACTGTCCAAGGTAGACTGGAGCGAGTGGGCTACACCCATCGTCCCTGTGATGAAAAAGTCGTTGAGCAGCACGCCTGGGGAACCAAGGAAGGTTCGCATCTGTGGGGACTTTAAGGTAACAGTGAACCCGATCCTTGACACCGTACAATATCCACTTACGCGGATTGAAGATATTTTCACCTCGCTATCTGGAGGGAAACGCTTCACTAAGATTGTTCTGGCCCAGGTGTATCTGCAAATGGAGGTAGAAGAAGCATCAAAAAAATACCTCACAATCAACACCCATAAAGGTCTCTACCAGTACAACTGGCTGGTATTCGGGGTAGCATCAGCTCCGGCTATTTGGCAGAGGGCAATGGAACAAGTCCTGCAAGGGATCCCAGGGACCCAGTGTTATTTGGGCGACATCCTGGTCACGGGCGAAAATGACAGTGATCACCTTGCCAACCTGGAGCAGGTGCTCACTAGATTGCAGGAATATGGGCTCCGAGCTAACCGCCCCAAATGCGAGTTTTTTAGAAAACAAATCTCGTATTGTGGCCACGTTATCGATAAAGAGTCATAGAGTCATAGAGTTTTACAGCACAGAAAGAGGCCCTTCGGCCCATCGTGTCTGCGCCGCCCATCCATCCCTGTCCAGTCTAATCCCATTTTCCAGCATTTGGTCCATAGCCTTGTATGCAATGGCATTTCAAGTGCTCATCCAAATGCTTCTTGAATGTTGTGAGGGTTCCTGCCTCTACCACCCTTTTAGGCATTGAGTTCCACATTCCAACCACCCTCTGGGTGAAAAAGTTCCTCCTCAAATCCCCTCTAAATCTCCTGCCCCTTACCCTGAATCTATGCCCCCTTGTTATTGACCCCCCTACTAAGGGGAAAAGTTCCTCTTTATCTACCCTATCTATGTCCCTCATCATTTTGTACACCTCAATCAGGTCCCCCCTCAGCCTTCTTTGCTCCAAGGAAAACAACCCCAGCCTGTTTAGTCTTTCTTCATAGCTGAGGCGCTCCATCCTAGGTAACATCCTGGTGAATCTTCTCTGCACCCTCTCCAAAGCAATCACATCCTTCCTATAGTGAGGCGACCAGAACTGCACACAGTACTCCAGCTGTGGCCTCACCAGCGTTTTGTACAGCTCCATCATAACCTCCCTGCTCTTATATTCTATGCCTCGGCTAATGAAGGCAAGTATCCCATATGCCTTTTTAACCACCTTATCTACTTGTTCCGCTGCCTTCAGAGATCTATGTACATGTACACCGAGGTCCCTCTGACCCTCTGTACTTCCTAGGGTCCTACCACTCATTGTGTATTCCCTTGCCTTATTTGTCCGTCCAAAATGCATCACCTCGCACTTTTCAGGGTTAAATTCCATTTGCCACTTTTCCGCCCATCTGACCAACCCGTCTATATCGTCCTGTAGCCTGAGGCTTTCCTCCTTGCAATTTACCACCCCACCAATTTTCGTGTCATCTGCAAACTTACTGATCATCCCTTTTACATTCTCATCCAAATCATTTATGTAGATCACAAACAACAAGGGACCCAGCACCGATCCCTGAGGTACCCCACTGGACACAGGCTTCCAGTCACAAAAGCAACCTTCGACCATCACCCTCTGCCTCCTGCCACTCAGCCAGTTTAGGATCCAACGCGCCAAGGCACCCTGGATCCCATGGGCTCTTACCTTCTTGACCAGTCTCCTATGCGGGACTTTGTCAAAAGCTTTACTGAAGTCCATGTAAACCACATCCACAGCATTTCCCTCATCCACCTCCCTAGTCACCCCCTCGAAAAATTCAATCAGATTTGTCAGACATGATTTACCCTTGACAAAGCCATGCTGACTATCCCCGATTAATCCTTGTCTCTCCAAGTGGAGACTAATTTTGTCCCTCAGAATCTTTTCCAATAATTTCCCTACCACAGATGTTAGGCTCACTGGCCTGTAATTCCCTGGTTTATCCCTGCTACCCTTCTTGTATAATGGTACTACATTAGCTGTTCTCCAGTCCTCTGGTACATCCCCTGTGGCCAGAGAGGTTCTGAAAATTTGTGTCAGAGCCCCTGCAATCTCCTCCTTTGCCTCACACAACAGCCTGGGATACATCTCGTCCGTGCCTGGGGATTTATCCACTTTTTGGCCTGCTAAAACCGCTAGCACCTCCTCCCTCTCGATGCTAATATGTTCAAGTATGTCACAATCCCCTTGCCCGATTTCTATGTCTGCATCGTCTTTCTCCATAGTGAACACAGATGCAAAAAATTCATTTAAAACCCCGCCTACATCATCTGGTTCTACACACAGATTGCCACTTTGGTCCCTAATGGGCCCTACCCTTTCCCTGGTTACCCTCTTGCCCTTAATATACTTATAAAACATCTTAGGATTTTCCTTTATTTTGCTCGCCAGTGTTATTTCATGGCCCCTCCTCGCCCTCCTAATTTCTTTTTTAAGTATGCCCCTGCACTTTTTATACTCCTCCACGGCTTCTTCCGTCTTTAGTCTTTTGTAACTGCCAAAAGCCCCCCTTTTATTTCTAATGCATTTTTGTATCTCCCTTGTCATCCAAGGTTCCCTTTGCTTGTTGGTCCCACCCTTGACCTTTACAGGAACATGTTGGCGCTGTACTCTCTCTATTTCCCTTCTGAAAGTCTCCCACTGTTTTGATGTGGATTTTCCTATAAGTAGCTGCTCCCAGTCCACTTTGGCCAGATCCTGCCTTATCATAAGTCCCCAGGGGTTACATAAGTCCCCAGAGAAGATTGAGGCAGTAGTCAAGGCTCCAGCACCGGAAAATGTGTCACAACTGAGGTCGTTCCTCGGGTTGGTAAACTACTACCATAAGTTCTTGCCAAATTTGTCTACAATATTACACCCACTGAACACCCTACTGCAAACTGGGGTGCCATGGAAGTGGAGTGACGAATGTAGATGAGCTTTCCAGAAGAGCAAAACAGTAATCACATTGAAAGAGGTATTGGCCCATTACAACCCAGCATTACCAATTCGGTTGGCATGTGACGCGGCACCCTACGGCATTGGAGCGGTGCTGTCGCACAAATTCTCGGATGGCTCAGAGAGGCCAATAGCCTCTGCATCACGATCACTAACCTCAGCCGAGCGTAACTACACCCAGATTGACAGGGAGGCCCTCAGCTTAGTGTGGGGAGTGAAAAAGTTCAATCACTGTCTGCACGGGCAAAAATTCACCTTGCTGACTGATCACCAGCCTCTTGTCTCCATTTTTAACCGAAGAAGGGCGTTCCGGTGATGATGTCGAAGTCTCGACTCCCGAGTAAGACTCTTTAAACACAAAGTATCGTTAAAGACAGGCTTTATTTGCTTGCAAGGGAAGGGTTGTGTAGTCAAAGGCTACATCAGACCTCTTCGAAGTAATACAGAATTTGTAACATATTTATACAGTACAGAAACAAAACAGGCTTTCTATGCCACATGACATAGTATTGAATCATACCTGATTACAAAGGCACAGACCTTGCAAATTACTGAAACAACGTATTCCAGACTTCGTTAGAATAACGAACAGAAATACCTTGAGATAAGATGAACTAATCCTTTATTATGGGATCCTTCTGTTCTCCCACTGTACGAACTGAGCCTGTGGGCTGATGGTTACCTTATCCTGTCCTTGGCTATTTGTTTGGTAAACAAGGCTCCTTGTTAAGCTTGTCACAGATAAGGAGTACGTATGTAGCATTCCTAAATTGTCTCATCCCCTTGAAACTGATTAGTGAATCATTCTGTCGGCCATTTGAGTTTTTATTCTATGCCCAGGAAGCCATTTTGTGTCTAAGTGAGAAACTGTACTTCCACAATGACTGCGCAACGACTACAAAGATGGTCACTTTTTCTAGGGGCGCACCACTATGAGATTGAATATAAGGGCACGAAACAGCATGGAAATGCTGATGGGCTATCACGCCTGCCACTGCCTACTGCGGAGGAAGCACCAGCAGTGGATCCTGTCGAAATATTCCATTCGACTATAGTTGAATACCTACGGGTAACTAACGCTTGTATCGAAAAGGAAACCCGAAATGACCCGACACTGTCTCGGGTATATGATTTGACGGTGAAGGGATGGCCAGCACATGGCGACTCACTGTTGCCAGCATTCTCGACAAGGAGAGAACAGCTGTCAGTGTGCCGGGGGACCTTGATGTGTGGATCCCGAGTGGTAATTCCACCCAATTTAAGGGATAGAGTGCTCAATGAGCTTCATGAGGGTCATCTGGGAGGGGTAAAAATGAAAAGCCTAGCCAGGGCTTATGTGTGGTAGCCGGCAATCGATAAACAAATCGAGGACCTGACCAAGAGCTGCTCAGGATGCCAGAAAGTCCAAAATGCACTACCACAGGCCCCTCTACACCCATGGGAGTGGCCCTCATCTCCATGGCAATGGGTGCATATTGATTTTGCTGGTCCATGAATGGACTCAATGTTTTTGATAGCCGTGGATGCGCACTCGAAATGGCCTGAGGTGATCAAAATGTCCTCCACCACCACGGAGAAAACTATTGCAGTCCTACGGACCGTTTTTGCCAGGAATGGCTTGCCAGAACAGATTTGCTCCGACAACGGACCACAGTTTGTGTCCGAAGAGCTCCGGAGGTTCTTGAAAAAGAATGGGGTAAGGCATTACGCATCCGCCCCGTATCATCCAGCCACAAATGGATTGGCTGAGAGATTTGTACAAACCTTTAAGAAGGCAATAAAGGCTATGTACAATGACAACATTCTGCTGCAGCAGAAGGTGGACAATGCAGTCACCAACCAGGCCCCAGCCATGATGTTCTTTAACCGAAGGTTAATATCTCGCCCGGATTTGCTCAGACCAAACGTACGAAGAGATGTTGAGAGTAAGCAATTCCAGGACATCCATGAGAAGCCAACAAGGAGCTTCAATGTAGGGCAACCAGTCTTGGCCCGCGACTACCGAACAGAAAAATGGCAGCCAGGAACGATATGCACACGGCAGGGCCCACTAATGTACACAGTGGGCGTTGGGGAGAGCATCGTGAGACGCCATGCTGACCAGATCCTAGAGTCACAGGAACAAGTCAGCCCCATGCATCGCCCATACGTACCTGGTGATGAACCCGACGTACAGGTAGCAGCTACCCCAGAAACAGTAGCATCGGAAGCTGATGAACTAACCGATGACAGGGGGCCAGAATCGCCTCCGCACCAAGAGCAAGCCACTCGGGAAAGGCACTATCCAGAAAGGATCAGGAAGCCTCCCCAAAGACTGAATTTATAAATAGACTATTTTCAGCTAATGTTGCATGTTAAAAGTGTTAATTGTAATTAGTTTGATATTTAATTGTTAAATGAGTGTTATGGTACTGTTAATCTAAAAGGGGAGGAATTGTAATGTATGTACCTTTAAGGGGGGGAACTACTTTTTACAGCTCATGTATACTGTAGTACCGGCAGTGACCACACCTGTATATAACGTTGAGTAGTAATCTGTACAGATCAGTTGCAGTCTGAGCCACGTTGAGTAAACATCTATTGTACCGTTCTCCGCAGTCTGTGTCTTCTTATACACGGACGTAACAGGTTTGGAGGTGTGCGAGTTGTTAAAATCAGCAAAACTGGCGGGCGGGCCCGTTCCCACCTCCGAGCAATTTTCCCAAGTGCGTGTTTTCTGACCCGCTTTCCATCCCGCCTCCAAGAGGTGGGATAGGCCCTTAAGGCCCTTAACAACTGCTTAATTGCCTCTATAATCGCATTTTGTGAGGCCTTTCCGCTTTTTAACACATTTCCCCCATCCTACATGCCTCCTCTGGAACACGCCACGTAATCCTGGTGGCCTCCCTAATGGATTGCTTACGAACAGCTGCAGCTCCACCATTACAAAGGAGTTTTCACCGATGATCATTTGCAGGTGGCAGAACTTTTTTGTTTCAGGTCTGGGGGAACTTTTAGCAGTGTTGTGGAAGTTTGGAGCCTGACACCCATCTCCACTGTGACCTCCTTGGAAACCCCTCTCCCCACCTTGACTAAATGCTTCCTCAACTGAGGTATATACCAGAAACATGGCGACCATTTAATTCCTTTCCTCCTGGACATCAGGTTTGGATAAGGACCAGCCGCGGCAGCAGCAGAACCATGAGCAACCGCAGCACCAATAGCAGGAACATCAACAGGAGCGCCAAGATGCTAGTCACCCACCTGAAGATACACAGGCCAGAAGGCGCCAGAGCACCACCGTATTGCTGCCCGGGATGCAAGGGACGCACTCTTCCTGGCCAGATTTGCTTAGCCTGCACAATCAAACACTTTAGTATCGCTCCTTCTTACCAGATCATTGACAATGGAGAAGAACCTACGGAATCCTATCACTCTGAACACTATTCTGATAATCGCAAGGCGCCCTAAGCCCTCAATGTGAAAGTCCCATTTGCGAAATGACACATGCCACAACTTCAACAGTTTGCCATCAAAACACTTTATAATACAATCACAATGATGGCTGGTCCAAAAACAAAACAACACAGCACCCAAGTGACTACCCTTGTGACTACTTGTGCTTTATCTTCCTCTTACGCATACTCCTATGTGGTGCTTCCTCTGTGGCTTCAGCAGATGTGGAGGCCCCTTGCTCGCTCTCTTGCTGCTCCTGTCTCGTCGCCTTTGGTGGGCATCCTCTGGGGTGGTGAAATAAAGAATAGATTTGCCTTTCTAATCTAGGCTTTATTAACTTTAAAAAATCCAGTAGCACATCTTTCAATGCCCAGTCTCCAACCATGACTGGAGAGAACTGAATTTAAGATGGCCACCACAAATCACCTGACATGAACTACCAATGAGTTTACAGCATATATCTCAAGGTAGAAACAAACAACCAATTACAATACTTCTTACTAACACAGAACAACCACCACATTCACCAATCACAATGCTTCTTATTAAACATAGGAATAATCACCACATTCACCCCTCCTTTTAAAACATGCTCCAACCTAAATAACCTTTACAATTTATAATTAATTTATTCACAACTAAAATACAAATATAATATTTCAACAATTTTAAAACATTACTATCAATTTAAAAGTCCATTTTCAATCGGTCGACTGGATATCTTGTTCGTGTCGACCTTCTTAACCTTGGTGAAATTCCTTGCCCTCCCACACCCGGAGACACCGAAGTATCTTCTGCAGGAAGGCTATCCATATCCCGATTATCAACGGTTTCCGGATTAGAAATCCCATCAGGAAGTAAACTGGGACGGTCATGAACATCCATCGAAGGCTGACTAATAGAAGTATAATTATCTGCAATAGGATTGGAAATATTCATAGTATCTAAAGCAACATCCACATTATTTGAATCATGACTATTATTAGTATCCTCGGAAGAGGGCTGGCCACCACAAGGAGCCAAGTCTTTAATTGAAACAGTACTTTCTTTCCCATCTTGGAATCGAATATGAGCATATTGGGAATTTGCCTCCAACAGCTCCACCTCCTCCACTAAAGGATCATATTTTGACAATCTAACATGGCGTCGAAGCAGCACAGGCCCCTGCATAGTAAGCCATGAAGGTACCGAATATCCCGTAGTAGATCTCCGCGGGTAATTAAAGAGCCTTTCATGGGGGGTCACATTAGTAGCCGTTGAAAGCAATGATCTAATGGAATGCAGGGCATCAGGCAGTACCATTTCCCACTGTGTATTCTTAAGGTTCCGGGATGTCAAAGCCAACATAACTGCCTTCCAGATCACCCCATTGTATCGTTCACACTGTCCATTACCCTGGGGGTTATACGGGGTAGTTCTACTAGTAGAAATTCCCCGACTCTGAAGGTATTCCTTCAACTGGGAAGACATAAAAGAACTTCCCTGATCCGAATGGATATACGCAGGCATATGACGACAAAGATGACAAAAAGTTGAGTCAGACATTTGATAACTGTAGCAGCTGATACATCTGCGCAAGGAAAAGCAAAAGGAAACCTTGAAAACTCATCCACAACAGTAAATATATATCGATTTTGAGTCGTTGAAGGAAGAGGCCCCTTAAAATCAACGCTCAGACGTTCAAAAGGAGAAGTAGCCTTTATAAGATGAGCTCGTTGAGGCTTAAAGAAATTCGGTTTACACCGAGCACAGATAGAACATGATGAAGTCATCCGCTTGACGTCTTCAACTGAAAAGAGCAAATTCTTACTGCGTACGAAGTGTATCATCCTCGTAACCCCAGGATGACATAAGGCATTGTGAAGATTAATAAGCATATCTCCGTGAATCACAGAACAATAAGCCCTCGACAGTGCATCAGCAGCAACATTATCCTTCCCCGGGCGATAAACTATATCAAAATGGTAACATACCAACTCAATCCTCCACCTCATTATTTTATCATTTTTGATCTTTCCAAAATGTTTAACATCAAACATTAAGGACACAGATTTTTGATCGGTTACCAACGTGAAATGTCGCCCCGATAAATAATGTCTCCATTTACGCAGTGCTTCTACTATTGCATATGCCTCTTTCTCTATTGAAGAATGTCTTTTTCACTATTGTTCAAAGTACGTGAGAAAAAGGCCACAGGTCTTCCATTTTGGTTCAGAGTAGCCCCAATTGCAAAATCAGAAGCATCCGTCTCAATCACAAAGGGAACCTGCTCATCAATAGAATGCACAACTGCTCCTAGGATATCCTTTTTAAAATTATCAAAACATGTCCTGGCCTCCCATGATAGAGGATATGTCGTAACCCGAATAAGGGGCCAGATCTTCTGCAAAAAGTTTGCAATCCAATTAGAATAGTAAGAAAACAGTCCAACAACTCGTTGCAAAGCCTTAGAATTAGTAGGACAAGGTAAATTGATCAATGGTCGCAGACGTTCTGGATCTGGTTTAATCTTATTTCCCGAGATAATATACCCCAGTAGATTTACCTCAGTGGTCGAAAAGATACACTTCTCTTTATTAAAAGTTAAACCAACTTTTTCCGCAGCTTGAAGGAATCTTTCTAAATTAGAATCATGCTCCACCCTTGATTTACCACACACCGTGATATCATCTAAATATGAAAAGGTGTCAGAGAGAGAGTTATCACTTATAAAAGCATCCATTGCCCGTTGAAAACAAGCAACACCATTAGTAACACCAAATGGTATTCGGCAAAACTGATACAGCTTTCCACCAGCCTCAAAGGCTGTATTTGGTTGATCCCTCTTAACAATAGGAATCTGATGATAAGCATTCTTTAAATCAATAGTGCTAAAAAACTTATACTGAGATGCTTTATTGATAAGCTCATCAATCTTAGGCAAAGGGTATGCATCTAATTGAGTATACCTATTAATAGTTTGAGAGTAGTCTATCACCATTTGTTTCTTATGTCTCTCGTTAGTGGTGACAACTACCTGAGCCCGCCAAGGCGAACAACTAGGTTCAATGATTCCTTCCAATAAAAGACGTTGGACTTCAGAATTAATAAATTCTCTATCCTGACTGCTATACCTTCTTGACTTGGTAGCAATTGGCTTACAATCCGGCATCAAATTGGAAAAAAGTGATAATGGAGAAATGGATAAAGAAGTTAATCCACAAATGGATAAGGGTGGCTTAGTCCCTCCAAACGAAAGACTGAGAGACTCGTGTAATTGAAGCACATCATGACCAATCAAAATATCCGCACAAAGATTAGGCAAAACAGATAGGCGTATATCAGTATACGTATTACCTAGAAGAATCAATTTCACAAGGCAACAACCAGCTACTTGTGAAGTAAGGGTCATCTGAGCCATACACACCTGATAAGTAACAGGCAAGATTTTCAAACACTTTTCCTTTGCAAACTGAAGACTTATAAAACTCTCGGTACTGCCCGTATCTATGAGAGCCTTCACTTCTAACCCATTAACTTGGGCCGTAACTATAGCTTTATTTAGGCCATGAGCAAATGCAGCAGAAATTGATGCAATAAACGCCCTCTCTACAGGTTGAATAGTCGCAGAGGAGGAGGTAATTGAACCTAATGATTTACAAACACGTGCATAATGACCTCTCTTGCCGCATTTACTACACACAGCCTCCCGGGCAGGACACTTCAAACGAGGATGCCGGATGTTCCCACAAAAATAACACTTCTGAATCCTAGAGGCAACAGCCGCCGAAGTATAAGCTGTTTCAGAATCTAGTAAACCACTCCCATTAAGTCCACCTAATTCCTTTTCGTCCGGAACTGCCGAAACCACAGTCGCAGGCCGATTAAGAAGAGCATAAGAATCCGAACTTCTCTGAGCCATATCCAATGTAGAAGCTTGCTCAAAAGCACTCGAGATCCAAAGTCTTATTTTCTAACAACCGCTGACGAATTGATCTAGACAGTAGTCCATTAATAAAAGCATCCTGTACCGATTCTTCCTTATATTCTTCAGCCGTCACGGCTTTATAATTACAGTTAGCACTAAGGTGCCGAAGTGCTTGTAAATAAGTATCCAAAGATTCTCCCACCTGCTGCCTACGGGCAGATAGAAGGTAGCGTACAAATACCTCATTCTTTGGTTTAACAAAAATCTTCTCCAATGTAGAAATAGCCAAATCGTAAGTTTTACAGTCCAAAATATACTTATACACATCCGGAGCAATGTAGTTGATCAGCATATTCAGCTTATTCAGAGACTCTTGTTCCAACACACCCAAAAAGTTTGTAAATGTACAATACCAATGTTTCCATTTATCATCCACTCCTGCAGAATTAGGGTCAGCATTGAATCGTTCCGGTTGAAGATATCGCTCTATTCTGATAAAAAGTTAATAAATTGAAATAAAGAATAGATTTGCCTTTCTAATCTAGGCTTTGTTAACTTTAAAAAATCCAGTAGCACATCTTTCAACACCCAGTCTCCAACCATGACTGGAGAGAACTGAATTTAAGATGGCCACCACAAATCACCTGACA
The DNA here is from genome assembly GCF_052327205.1 of Somniosus microcephalus. Lineage (NCBI taxonomy): Eukaryota > Metazoa > Chordata > Chondrichthyes > Squaliformes > Somniosidae > Somniosus > Somniosus microcephalus. The sequence goes on along the minus strand of NC_140993.1, from coordinate 66,355,663 downwards.
TGAACTACCAATGAGTTTACAGCATATATCTCAAGGTAGAAACAAACAACCAATTACAATACTTCTTACTAACACAGAGAACAACCACCACATTCACCAATCACAATACTTCTTATTAAACATAGGAATAATCACCACAGGTGGTGAACCTGCATAGGCTTGCCAACACTCTGCTGCTCCTACAGTTGTGCAGGGGCTGAGACACCCATCTCATTTGGGTGAGGACTCTGGTGGGGCTCTGACCGAGGGCTTTGCTGTGGCATGGTCGTGTGAGCGCTTTGAGAGGAGCCCCCACTTCCTTGTCGTCTGCCACCAACATCCCTCTCATGGGTCAGCCCCACTTCAGAGGTAGCAAGTGGCTTGACAGCACCTTGCTGCACTGCAAGGGGGCCATGAGGACCCATTTCTGCACTGGAAGTCTTACTCCAGAGTACTTGCAAGAAGGTCTGCTTTGTTTGCCCAATAGCTGACCATCGCTCCTCAAGAGATGTCATTCTATTCTGAACAATGACCATGTTTTCAATACCCTTGCGACTAAGCTCCTCCATGGACCATGGAGGGAGTGAGTGTAGTGAATGCATAGCATAGATGCTCAGACGGATACAAAGGACCCTCCCTGTGTGTTGTAATTAGTTATTGTCATGGCATCATGGTGATAGGAAGTGTGAGGGCTGCATGGTCGAATAGTTAAATGAATGTGACCATAGGGAGAGAGGGAATGGGTAAGGGTGCAGGGATGTAAGTGTCAAATGGGATGTGGAGGAAGAGGTTGGCAACGCAGATTGAGGGTGATGGGAAAGTCATACTTTTCCGGTGCGGAGAAGGTTATGAAACCTCTTTCTGCATTGCAGCCAGGTTCTGCAGCTCATTGAAATGGAGTTGACAACCTGGGCCACTTGTAGCCACACAGCTTTAGTCTGCTGGGGTGGCTGTTTTCTCCCTGAGGAAGGGAACAGCACCTCCTTATTACAGCTGGCTCCGTACACCAGAGCTTGCAGGGAGGGCTCATCAAACCAAGGTGCACACTTTTGCTTCATCGTTGACATTTTCCACAATTCAACGCCTTCATATAAATTGCAGAGCCTTTGCAGTCTCCAGAAGAATCAAGGCTGCTTGTAGGCCTTAAATCCAACAGCACTGATGACGTCATCGGAGGCGACTTTCTGTATGAAAAGACTAGTTGGGCCAGTGGTTCCCACATGCAGGAAATCAATTGGCCAATTTGGGGAGAATTGCACTTTTTCAACACTTCACTTAGGAGTCGGGGCCCTGACACGATTTCCACCTGACACGCCTCAGCCCGCCCACACTGACAAAATCCAGCCCATAGAGTCATAACGGCACAGAAAGCGGCCATTCGGCCCATCGAGTCCGTCCCGGCTCTCTCTAGAGCAATCCAGTCAGTCCCATTCCCCTGCTCTATCCCTGTAGCCCTGCAAGTTTATTTCCCTCAAGTGCCTATCCAGTCTCCCCTTGAAACCATTGAGTGTCTCCGCTTCCACCACTTCCGTCGGCAGCGAATTCCAGGTCATCAACACTCGCTGTGTAAAAAAGTTTTTCCTCACGTCCCCCCTGTATCTCTTGCCCAAAACCTTAAATCGGTGTCCCCTAGAACTTGTACCATCAACTAGTGGGAACAGCCTTTCCCCATCTAGCCTATCCAAATCCGTCATAATCTTGTACACCTCTATCAAATCTCCCCGCAACCTTTTTTGCGCTGATGAAAACAAATCCAGCTTCTCCAACCTGTCCTTGTAGCTAAGATCCCCCATCTTCTGAACCATTCTGCTAAATCTCTGCACCCTCTCAAGGGCCTTCAGATCCTTCCTAATGTGTGGTGACCAGAACTGGGCGCAATACTCCAGTTATGACCTAACCAGCGCTTTATAAAGGTTCAGCATAACTTCTCTACTTTTGTACTTAATACCTCTATTTATGAAGCCCAAGATCCCATTTGCTTTGTTAACCACTCTCTCAATATGTCCTGCCACCTTCAGGGACCTATGCACATTAACTCCCAGGTCCCTCTGTCCCTGCACACTCTTTAAAACTATGCCATTAAGTGTATATTGCCTCTCCCTGTTCTTTCTGCCAAAATGCATCACCTCACACTTCTCTGTATTAAATTCCATCTGCCACTTGTCTGCCCATTCTACTAGCCTTTCTATGTCCTGTTGTAGTCGATTGATATCATCATCACTTTTGCCACACCCCCAAGTTTGGTGTTGATGGGCCTTCAATAACCACAAAACTAGAAGTTATAGACTTAAACATGTTGGCTTTTAATCACTAAGATCAGAGCTAACATCTCAACACGCCGACTGGTTCACAGGAATGAGTCATACAGATCCTGGGATCTTTATGTAAGAGAAGTCAGGGGCGGAGCCAAGAGCCAAGACCTGGAACCTCCCAGGTTAGTCGGGAAAGAGGTGGCATAGTGGTTAGCACTGTTGCCTCACAGCGCCAGGGACCCGGGTTCGAATCTGGCCTCGGGTGACTGTCTGTGTGGAGTTTGCACATTCCTCCCCGTGTTTGCGTGGGTTTTCTCCGGGTGCTCCGGTTTCCTCCCACAGTCCAAAGATGTGCGGGTTAGGTTGATTGGCTATGATAAATTGACCCTTAGTGTTAGGGGGATTAAATACGTGGGGTTACGGGGATAGAGTGGGATATGTGTTGGTGTAGCGGTTACGGGGATCGGGTGGGATATGTGTCGGTGCAGGCTCGATGGGCCGAAATGGCCTCTATCTGCACTGTGGGGTTTCTGTGATTCTGTGATTGTGTGTGAAATGAAACTATGCACAGTGGGGGAGGGTAATATACATGAGTGCAAAACGAATACAGGATCAAGACAAACAGATTTCATTACATTCACCCCTTCTATAGATTTAGTCCATCGGGGTGATGTTTCTTAAAAGTTGGTATAAGTGAGTCTGTCAGGAGGTTTTGCAGTTCTCAGTGATTGGCGCAAAGCCGGTTGGGGTGCCTCTAGGGGAGTGGATTCTGGTTCCTCCGCTGTCCGGGCCTCCGCAGTGTCTTCTAGGTTATCTGCAGTGTCCTCCAGGTTAAAGTTGGGTATTGATACCTCTGGGCGTCCTGTCTCTTTGTAGTGTGGGTCTTCATCGGGTAGTCTCCCATCGTTCTCTCCGCTCCCCGAGGGAGCGAGGTCTTTTATGGAAACAGTGTCCTCTCGCCCGTCAGAGTATTCGATATAGGCATACTGAGGGTTTGCATGGAGGAGCTGTACCTTTTCCACAAGGGGGTCCGTTTTATGGCCTCTCACGTGCTTCCGCATTAGTACTGTCCCCGGAGACGTCAGCCACGCGGGTAGAGATATGCCCGAGGTGGATTTCAGGGGGAAAACGAACATCTTTTCGTGAGGGGTAGCGTTAGTGGCAGTGCATAACAGAGACGTTATGGAGTGGAGCACGTCTGGGAGGACTTCCTGCCAGCGGGAGGTCGGAAGGCCTTTTGACTTTAAGGCTAACGTGACAGCCTTCCAAACAGTAGCATTCTACCTTTCCACTTGCCCATTACCCCGGGGGTTGTAGCTAGTGGTTCTGCTAGTGGCTATCCCCTTCGAGAGCAAGAACTGGCGCAACTCGTCACTCATGAATGACGTCCCCCTATCGCTGTGTATGTAGTTTGGCATGCCAAACATGCAGAATAGATTACAGAGACACTTGATGACCGTGGCACTGGTCATGTCTGGGCAGGGAATGGCGAAGGGGAAGCGGGGATATTCATCAATGATATTGAGGAAGTATACGTTACGGTCGGCAGAGGGAAGGGGTCCCTTGAAGTCCAGACTTAGGCGCTCGAATGGCCGTGTGGCTTTGATAAGGTGTGCACGGTCAGGCCTGTAGAAACGAGGCTTGCATTCCGCACAGATGCGGCAGGCTCTGGTCATTGCCCTGACCTCCTCGATGGAGTGGGGCAGATTGCGGGACTTTATAAAATGGTATAGTCGGGTGACACCTGGGTGACAGAGGTCGTTGTGGAGACCCTGTAATTTGTCTGTATGAATGCTGGCACACATTCCCCGCGATAGGGCGTCTGGGGGTTCATTAAGGGCTCCCGGCCTGTACATAATATCATAGTCGAACGTGGATAGTTCGATCCTCCACCTGAGTATTTTGTCATTCTTGATTTTCCCCCTTTGTTTGTTATTAAACATGAAAGCCACCGACCGCTGGTCGGTGAGCAGGGTGAAGGGTTTGCCGGCTAGGTAGTGTCTCCAGTGCCGCAGTGCCTCCACTATAGCCTGTGCCTCCTTCTTGACAGAAGAGTGCCTGATTTCAGGTCCCTGAAGGGTTCGGGAGAAGAAGGCCACAGGTCTCCCAGCCTGATTGAGGGTCGCAGCTAAGGCAAAGTCTGACGCATCGCTTTCGACTTGAAAGGGAATGCATTCGTCCACTGCACACACTGCAGCCCTTTCAATGTCCTGTTTAATACTGGTGAAAGCCTCCCGAGCTTCAGCTGATAGTGGGAAGGACGTCGATTTAATGAGGGGTCGGGCCTTATCAGAGTAATTGGGCACCCATTGGGCATAATACGAAAAAAATCCCAGACACCTTTTTAAAGCTTTGGGATTGTGTGGCAGGGGCAGTTCCTTTAGGGGGCATAATCGGTCAGGGTCCGGTCCAATTACCCCATCTTCCACCACACAGCCGAGGATACAGAGATGGGTTGTGTTGAAGACACATTTGTCTTCGTTGTAGGTTAGATTCAGCTTTAGGGCAGTTTTTAAAAATCTCGCAAGATTTAGATCGTGGTCTTGCTGGTTGTGCCCGCAGATAGTGACATTGTCCAGATAGGGGTAGGTAGCTTGTAGTTTATTCTCGTCAACCATGCGGTCCATCTCACGTTGGAAGACCGAGACCCCATTTGTTACTCCGAAGGGCACTCTGAGAAAATGGTAGAGGCGCCCGTTTGCCTCGAAGGCGGTGTATGGGCGGTCCTCCATTCTAATGGGGAGCTGGTGATACGCAGATTTGAGGTCGATAGTCGAGAAGACTCGGTATTGCGCAATCTGGTTGACCATTTCTGATATGCGGGGTAAAGGATAGGCATCCAGCTGGGTATAAATATTAACAGTCTGGCTGTAGTCAATTACCATCCGTTTCTTTTCGCTATTTTTAACTATGACTACTTGGGCACGCCACGGGCTGGTACTGCATTCAATAATGCCTTCCCGCAGGAGTCTGTCCACTTCCGCCTTGATAAAGTGTCTGTCTTCCCGACTGTACCGTCTACTTTTGGTCACTATGGGCCTACAGTTCGGAGCGAGATTAACGAATAAAGAGGGCTGGCTGATTTTTAAGGTTGATAGGCCACAGACTGTGAGTAGTGGCTGGGACCCGCCATATGCTAGCGTGACACTTTCGTGGTGGCACTGGAAGTCCAGGCCCAAGATTACATTAACACAGAGTTCTGGCATCACGAGGAGTTTAAAATCCTTGTAGTCCGTGCCTTTTACAGTCAGTGTTAACACACAGTAGCCCAAAATGTCCGAAGTGTGGGGCTTAGCAGCCATAGCAATTCTGCTCCGTGTAGGGGTTATCGTTAATGAGTGCCGCCGTACCAGGCTAGGGTGGATAAAACTCTCGGTCAATTAAACATTTCGTTAAATTCCCGTTTACCTGTATGTCCATCATGGATTTTGTCAATGGGTGTGGCCTGGATTGATCCACCGTGATCGAAGCCACTGTTGGGCCCTGGGCGGCCGTTGAGTCGGGAAAAGATGGCAGATCCCAAGATGGCAGCCCGCACGGCACGCACGAGGCGGTGACGGATTTGGAAATCGGATTCCCCCTGCAGACTTTGCTAAAATGCCCCTTTTTCTTACATTTGAAGCATGTAGCGTCCTTCGCTGGGCATCGTTGTCTGGGGTGCTTGGCCTGGCCGCAGAAGTAGCATTTCGGGCCTTGAGACATTGCTGCTGTAGTAGGACTCCTGGGTGAACTTCTGTGTGGGGACTCCGGCGGCGTAGAGCTGGTCTGAGACCTGGATGGGGAAGATGGCTGATTCCAAGATGGCGGCCCCCTCGGCGCGCACGAGGTGGTGAGGGCCGCATGGCCGGAAGAATAAGAGTCAGAGTTTTTCTGGGCCACGTCCAGCGATCGCGCAGTGGCCACTGCCTTTTTTAAGTCCAGGACCTCCTTCTCCAGCAGTCTCTGCCAGATATAATTCGATTTGAGGCCCGTGATGAAGGAATCGCGGACGAATTCGTCAGAGTATGCGTTGGTCGTCACGGCCTTGCAGTTACAGTCCCGGACCAGGTCCTTTAGGCCCTGTAAGAAATCGTCCATTGATTCCTCTGGTCGCTGCCTGCGTGTAGCCAGCAGATGTCTGGCGTACACTTTGTTTACCGGCCTCTGGTATTGGGCCTTCAGGATAGTGATGGCCTCCGTGTAAGAGGTGGCGTCCCGGATGAACGAATAAATCCGATGACTTACGCGAGTAGTCAGTAGACTCAGTTTATCTACCTCGCTAGCGGATGAGGCCCCCGCGAAGAGTTCGAAGCATTTGAGCTAGTGTCCAAATTGATTTGATGCTTCAGCAGAATGTGGATCCAAGTCCAGGTGCTCTGGTTTTAGGAGTCGATCCATAGTATTCTTTAGTGATTAAAATTGATGAGCCTTCAATAACCACAAAACTAGAAGTTATAGACTTAAACAAGTTGGCTTTTAATCACTAAGATCAGAGCTAACATCTCAACACGCTGACTGGTTCACAGGAATGAGCCATACAGATCCTGGGATCTTTATGTAAGAGAAGTCGGGGCGGAGCCAAGAGCCAAGACCTGGAACCTCCCAGGTTAGTCGGGAAAGAGGAAGTGAAACTATACACAGTGGGGGAGGATAATATACATGAGTGCAAAACGAATACAGGATCAAGACAAACAGATTTCATTACAGGTGTCATCAGCAAATTTAGAAATTCTATTTTGTATTCCAATATCCACGTAATTTATATGTATCAAAAAAAGCAGTGGCCCTAGCACTGACCCTTCGGGAACATCACTGTCTCCCATCCTCCAGTCTGAAAAACAGCCATTTACCACAACTCGCTGTTTTCTGTCCTTAAGCCAATTCCTTATCCAAGCTGCCACTAACCCACCTATTCCATGAGCCTCAATTTTGTTAACCAGCCTTCTATGTGGCACTTTGTCAAACGCTTTCCGAAAATGCATGTAGACAACATCCATTGCATTCCCTTCATCAATCCTCTTTGTTACTTTAGTCAAACATGATCTGCCTTTTACAAATCCGTGTTGGCTCTCCTTAATTAGCTTAAAGCTTTCCAACTGCCCTTTAATTTTTTCCTTGATTATTGTTTCTAAAACTTTAGCCACCACTGATATTAAACTGACCAGCCTGTAGTTACTAGGATTGTTCTTACACCCTTTCTTGAACAATGGTGTCACATTTGCCACTTTCCAATCCTCGGCACTGCCCTGCATCTAGGGACGGTTGGAAAATTATGGCAAGCCCTTCCGCTATCTCCTCCCCCAATTACCTTACCAACCTGGGATGCAAGCCATCTGGACCAGGCGACTAGTCCACTCTAAGCATACCCAGCCTTTCTAGTATGATAAGGAGCGTGGAGGAGTCCGCCTCCAATATTGCACAAGGCTCTGCGCACCCCATGGAGCCCATCATTTCCAGTCTGCAAAGGATGGTAGACTCCCAGAGAGACCATGGCGATCCTGACCTGATGCCACGTGTGCTGGGCGATCTGGCAGCTTCCATTGCAGCACAGGCAGAAGTGACGCAACGTCTTAGTGCTGTAATATTGTCTATGCTTGGTGCCATTGATTCTCAGAATGCTCTCATGCAGTCTCAGCTTGATGCCACGCAAGCTCTGACTGCTGCCATTGTGGCTGGGTCTACCACCGTCCACCGGGGCTTTCACAGTGTCGCAGCAGGCCAGCAATCTGTGCTCCAACAGATTTGTAGGGATGCTGAGGTGCTGCCCCGGGGAAGTGGCAGTGGTTCAGTGAAGCAAGAACCTGCTGTCCTCTCTCAGGATGACAGCATTCCTGCTCCCACCACTGCCACTCCGCCATTGCCCTTGTCGCTGCCTGTCATCCAGCCAGCCCAGACTGCTGCCGCCCATGGTGAGGTGCTGCAGTCTGCAGCTGGGCCTTCCAGGCCCAGAGCTGGTCGAGGACATCCTGCAAGGTCATCTGAAGTCTCTCGCATGGACACTCAGCAGCCTTCCACCAGCCCTGCTGCAGCCACTGGGCCAACACTTCGTAGGAGCACTAGAGTAGGCAAAGGCACAGTAAGGAGATGCACTAAGGGATTGCACAAGAGTGAATAGTTAATATTTTTGTTGTAAATATGTGTTCACTGATTATTGATAAATTTATTAATTCAGTTTGGATTCTTTTGTGGTGTGTCTCATTTTAGCTTTGTGCTGTGATATGGCCTGTGACAGGGATGGAATGATGGGGATGTGGTGAGCAACGAGGATCTGGGGTTCAATTTATTGGAACTGCAATCTGATGAGGCGGTCATGGACCACCCTTCTGGAAGGCCGATTGAGTGGCTGCCTCCTCTCTCGCTCCTGTTCCTCGTCCTCCTCAAGCTGGCACAGGATGAAGGCATCGTGGCTGCTGCCAGGATAGCAGGCTTTCACATTGAGGATTTGCTGCCTGTGGTCACATACCAACTGCACATTAAGTGAGTGGTAGCCTTTGCGGTTACGGAAGATGTTGGGATTGTTACGCGCTGCCCTCAAAGTCATGTGGATGCAGTCAATGGCGCCATGCACCATGGGGAATCCCGCTATCCTGGCAAAGCCACATGCACACTCATCCAGCTTCTCTCTGGTGATGGGGAAGGAAATGTAGTCCCTTCTCCTACTGTAGAGAGCCTCTGTGACCTCCTGGACGCTGTGATGGACGGCGAACTGTGAGATGTTAGCTATGTCTTCTGTTACAGACTGGAAGGATCTGCTGGTGAAAAAATTGAGGGCGACGGTGACCTTGACTACCACTGAGAGAGCCGTGGTCGCCCTCATCTGAGGCTCGAGGTCTGGTTGCAGGAGGTGGCAGAGTTCTGTGACCAGCTCCTTGGTGGAGCAGAGCCTTCTAAAACACTGCTCCTCGCTTAATTGGAGGTAGGAGAAGTGCTATCGGAATACCCTCGGTGGGTAAGGCCTCCTGTTGAGAGCCCTGATGGCCCTCCTCCTTCCTCTGGCCACATGCTCCACTCTTTCATGCTACCTCCTCTCCCTGAACCGTAGATCCTGGAGGGCCAGGTCAACTGCCAGTACAGCCCCCATTAATGGAACCAAATGTAGCGGTTTGATTTTTTAAAGAATAATGTAACGACTTTTTAGTTACCACAACACTCCTGATACAAAATAACCTTTAAATAATAGAATTAAACTGTTGCACAATGTCAAACTGACAAGAAAGCATTGAAACTCCACTAACCTGTGGAGAGATTGGATCGATTGGGCTTGCACTCGCTGGAGTTTAGAAGAATGAGAGGGGATCTCATCAAAACTTATAAAATTCTAACAGGACTAGATAGTCTAGATGCTGGAAGGATGTTCCCGATGGTCGGGAAGTCCAGAACCAGGGGTCACAGTCTAAGGATAAGGGGTAGGCCATTTAGGACAGAAATGAGGAGGAATTTCTTCACCCAGAGAGTGGTGAACCTGTGGAATTCTCTACCACAGAAGGCAGTAGAGGCCAATTCATTAAATATATTCAAGAAGGAGTTGGATATATTTCTCAAGGCTAAAGGGATCAAGGGGTATGGGGAGAAAGCAGGGACCGGGTACTGAATTTGGATGATCAGCCATGATCACATTGAATGGCGGAGCAGGCTCGAGGGGCCGAATGGCCTACTCCTGGTCCTATCTTCTATGTTTCTATGTTTCTAACCTGACAGCTGTGACTCATTACTCATGATCCCTTTAAATAACATCCCTGGAGCTGGCTTCCGCCTGCTTCACACCAGCTCTCCCTATCGCTGTTTGGTTGAGGCACTAAGTTGGTGGCGACAATCAATTTCACAGATCGGGCGTCCAGTGAGCATTGCACGCTCACTGATGTCACGATCTGCCTGGCGTTGAAGTTCCCGGTGGTACCTCATCCCAGTGGCGCAACGGAGGGTCCGGTTTTGCCGAGTGTCGCTGTATTCGCCTTGCCATAGCGCTACTGCATCAGTGCCCCTTTAGCGTCAGCTGCTGGTGCTAACGGGAGGCGCTAAGGTACTGAATTTCCCCCCCTTGGATTCTGTGTCTGCACTCCTCCTTTTCAGTTAGATGTCACACCCGCCTTCCTCCTCTCCACTGAATTCCTGCGCTCACCAAATTCTTCCACTCTGCTTGCAATCCCTCCGTTTTCATTCTGCCAGCTCTGTCTCCAAGCTCTGTCTCCAAGCTCTGTGCTCAAGCTCCCTGGAATGTTTTTTGCTTTTTCTTTCGTGAAGACAGATATAAAGTATTTGTTTAATTTCTCTGCCATTTCCTTATTCTCCATCATAATTTCTCCTGTCTCAGCCTGTAAGAGACCCACATTTACTTTTGCTAATCTGTTCCTTTTTACATACCTATAGAAGCTTTTACAATCTGTTTTTATGTCTCTTGCTAGTTTACTCTCATATTCTATTTTCTCTCTCTTTATCAACTTCTTGGTCCTCCTTTGCTGAATTGTAAAATACTCCCAATCCTCAGGTCTACTACTGTTTTTGGCAATATTATAAGCGTCTTCCTTTAACCTAATACAAGCGTTAAATTCTCTTGTTCATAACTCTCAGCAAAGGAAGTAAATGATGGTATCAAATTGAAAACAAAAGCATACAATGCTGCTGTAGGAGTTGCTGGAAATCAACAGACTGCGAGACTTTCGTAGCAGCAAAGAAAAACGCGTGTTAGCTTTATTAACTCTCCGCATGGACTGAGGGACTCGGCCTCATCACAGGGCTATGATGTCATCACACAATCGATGACTCTTAAAGGGACCCTGCCCCGATAACCCGACCAAGTTCCGTACATAGCGTGGAGCGATAACAACATTGGCTATACATAGTGAATTGTGTTACTGTCCCTATGTGGCCTTCGCCACATACGTCCCCCCAGAATTCACTAGAACTGGCAATGTCAGTCGTTGAGGGGCCCGGATCACACAGCCAAAACGGCTCCTTAAGTCCGGGGTGGGGACCGGGGGGGTCGCAGGAGGGTCCCCGGGCGCTCGGTGGTGGACTGAGGGTGCAGAAGCCGGAGGTCGGCCCCGCCGCGGGGGCTGAGCCAACCCAACGGGTCAGTCCAGATCCAGGTGGGCCGGCTTAAGACGGTCCACGGAAATGTAATCCGACTTACTGCCGACATCCACCACGAAGGCTTTGTCCCCGGCTTCCAGGACGCAGAATGGTCCGTCGTAGGGTGGGTGAAACATAGAAACATAGAAGATAGGAGCAGGAGTAGGCTATTCGGCCCCTTGAGCCTGCTCCGCCATTCAATGAGATCATGGCTGATCGTCCAAATTCAGTACCCTGTGTAAAGTCCGCGCCTCAATGATACACGGACTTCGGGAGAACAGTTTAACAGGTACTTTACTGAACAAGAGGCAGCTTGAAACTGAAACTACAGAAGCCTGCTAGGGCCTTTTATACAGGGGTGGTCACTGCCGGTACTGCAGTCTAAGACCAGTTATTCCCTTAAAGGTACATACACAACACCCTGTTCCTGCCTTCTCTCCATATCCCTTTGTAGTGTATGTAACCTGTACCACCTTAAGAGGATACCTTAAGGTGATGGACTACTTTTTGATGGCTCCTGCACATTGTAGTACCGGTGGTGACCACACCGGTATATAAACCCTGTGGAGCAAAGTGTATTCCAGTTCAGCCCTGACCCTCAATTACTAAAGACCTATTTAATTATTTCTGTAGTCTGTGTCCAGTTATTCAGCATAACTACTTTTGGAAACACAGACTCAACAGTGGTGACGAGTCTGATCTTACCTAGCGGCAGTTGCATCAAAGGAAGCTTCGCCTCTGAAACAGGCGTCGATCAAGGACATCCACCCTCAACATCCTGCTGGGCACTGCATAGCACGGGAGGCAATCGGGAACCCGGGTTGGTTTCTGGCCACGAAGTCAAACATCAGTGAACATCCCTTCGACGACAGCGGCGGGTAAGCCCGATCGAGTGGCACGGGGGGGAAGTCGGCCGAGTTGTCAATAAGAGAAGGGGAGGGAAACGACGAAAAGGGCGGAGAACACGACCGCAGCCGGTGTCAGGGGCCGGACTGCAATCGGGGCAGAGACACGCAGCAGCCAGAAAAGCGTTTATGTCCACAAGGACCGCGGGAGCAGCGGGGAACAAGAGCAGCAGCATAGGGGAAAATAAAGGACCGCTGAGAGGCGAGAACGGCAACAGCGCGGTAATCGCCATTTTGAGTCGGCGGGGGAAGAAGACAAGCGTGGGAAAAGCCGCCAAGTGCGGGAAGCCACCATTTTGAAAAAAATAAATAAAATAATAATCATATCCGAAGGAAAGGAAACTCAACAAGGATGCCAAAAACGGGTAACATCACTGCTTTTGATAGCGATGTAGAAGATTGGGCCACTTATGTGGAACGCGTCGAAGTTTACTGTACAACGAATGAGGTACCGGAGGATAAGAAAGCACTAACCCTATTAAACTCGATGGGTGCGAAGACGTACGGGTTGTTAAGGAACCTTGTAACACCAGATAAACCGGTAGGAAAGAGTTTCACGGATATTGTTACTATCCTGCAAGAGCATTTAAACCCCACGCCGCTGCTGATAGCGGAACAATTTAAATTCTACAAAAGAATTCAACTTAAAGAGGAAAGCAACGCTGAATTCTTAATCGAACTGCGCAAGTTATCAAAGTACTGTCAGTTCAGTACAGGACTAGCAGACGCACTGAGAGATAAGTTTGTGTGTGGGCTCCTAAGGGAAGGAACACAGAAGCGACTGCTAGAGGAAAAGGATCTTACGCTGGACAAAGCTTTCAGCATTGCAGCATCGCATGAGGCAGCAGCACGAGGCGCTGCAGAGATACAGCAAAGGCCATTGGAATTCAGCACCAATGAAATGGCATTGGGCGCAGTAAAGTGCTATCGTTGCGGAAGGACAACGCATGACCAGAACCAGTGCTGGTTCAAAGATAAAGAATGCAGGCAATGTGGCAAACTTGGTCACATAGCGAGAGTATGCCGGTCAGGAAAGAAGACCAGCAGCAAAAAGTCGCCGCAGGAGAAGTACAAAAAAGTACACAAGGTGACAGAGAACAGTTCGGATGAACAGAAGATGGATTCAGACTCCAGCAGTAAGGAACTGGGTTGTCTAAAAATACATAATGTGGGTAACACAGCAGACCACCAAACTATCTGGGTCATGCTTCGGATAGCAGGAGTCCAAGTGAAGATGGAATTGGACACTGGATCGGCATTGACGGTCATGAATAAGCAAGATTACAAAAGGTTATTCTCGCACATTCCCCTGAGGGATACGGAGATTGTATTGAAAACATACACGGGGCAAATAGTATACCCCATCGGAAAGATAAAAGTAAATGTGGTCTACAATGGTAAAGAAAGTCAGGAAATGGACTTGTATGTGTTACCTGATGGAAGTCCGCCACGACTGGGACGGGAATGGATCCGGAGAATAAATGTGGACTGGCATTCCATACAAGCACTGACTGTAGATTCCTGTAAAGAGGACGACGTCAAACCTAAACGACTATCCAAAATATTGGACGATGCTAAGGAGGTGTTCCAACAGGGACTGGGAACACTGAAAGGAATTACGGCAAACATCAAGGTTGAAGAACATGCAAACCCAAAATTTTTCAAAGCCAGACCGGTACCTTATGTGATACGACCTGCTGTGGAAGCAGAGCTGGAAGGGCTAGAACGTTCAGGAGTACTGTCAAAGGTGGACTGGAGCGAATGGGCCACACCCATTGTTCCTGTCATGAAGCGTTCGTTGAGCAACAAGCCGGGGGAACCTGGGAAGGTTCGCATCCGTGGCGATTTCAAGATCACTGTTAATCCGGTTCTTCACACGGTGCAATATCCGCTTCTGCGGATTGAAGATATCTTCGCTTCGCTGTCTGGTGGAAAACACTTCACCAAGATAGACCTGGCGCAGGCGTACCTACAGATGGAAGTTGATGAAGCGTCACGCCAGTATCTCACGATCAACACACATAAGGGCTTATATCGGTATAATAGACTGGTTTTTGGAGTGGCATCGGCTCCAGCGATTTGGCAAAGGGCCATGGAGCAGGTATTGCAGGGAATTCCAGGCACACAATGCTACCTGGACGACATTCTGATTACAGGAGATGATGATAAGGATCACCTCGCAAATTTGGAGCAGGTGCTCACCAGATTGAAAGAATATGGGCTCAGAGTTAATCGCCAGAAATGTGAGTTCTTTCAAAAGCGAATCTCGTACTGCGGCCACGTCATTGACCAGGAGGGGCTCCATAAGTCACCTGACAAGATCGAAGCTGTTGTGAAAGCTCCCGCTCCGGAAAATGTATCCCAGTTGAGGTCGTTCCTTGGGTCGGTTAACTATTACCACAAGTTTCTTCCAAATTTATCCACGGTGTTACACCCGCTGAACACTCTTTTGCAAATGGGAATACCATGGAAGTGGAGCGATGATTGTAAGCGGGCTTTTCAAAAAAGCAAGGCTCTGATCACCTCTAAGGAAGTGTTGGCTCACTTTAACCCAACACTGCCTATTCGCTTAGCTTGTGATGCTTCTCCATATGGTATCGGGGCAGTGCTCTCACATAAGTTTCCAAATGGCTTGGAAAGGCCAGTCGCGTTCACATCCAGATCATTGACCTCCGCAGAGCGCAACTATGCTCAGATAGATAGGGAGGCTCTCAGCCTCGTGTGGGGAGTTAAGAAATTTAACCATTACCTGCAAGGCCAAAAGTTTACGCTGCTGACAGATCACCAGCCGTTGGTTTCCATTTTTAACCCTAAGAAGGGTGTTCCGGTTATGACGGCGCAGAGGCTTCAGAGATGGTCCCTTTTCCTAGGGGCACATCAATATGATATCGAATTCAAAGGTACAAAGCAACATGGTAATGCTGATGGGCTGTCGCGCCTGCCACTACCTACAGCGGAAGAGGCACCAGCAGTTGACCCTGTCGAGATATTTCACTCGACCATCATCGAATGCTTACCAGTCACCAATGCGGGTATTGAGAGAGAGACCCGAAACGACCCGACACTGTCTCGGGTCTACGATTTGACAGTGAAGGGATGGCCAGCACATGGCGACCCACTGTTACCAGCATTCTCAGCCAGACAAGAACAGCTGTCCGTCTGTCAAGGAACATTGATGTATGGAACAAGGGTGATTATTCCTCCTAAATTAAGGGAGAGAGTTCTGAAGGAATTGCATGAAGGTCATCTGGGGGGAGTGAAGATGAAAGGCCTTGCTAGGGCTTATGTGTGGTGGCCAGGTATCGACAGACAAATAGAGGATCTGACTAAAAGCTGCTCAGGGTGCCAAAAAGTTCAAAACGCACCTCCAATTGCACCGCTGCATTCGTGGGAATGGCCTTCAACCCCATGGCAACGTGTGCATATCGACTTTGCAGGTCCATTCATGGATTCCATGTTTTTGATAGCAGTAGACGCACATTCTAAATGGCCAGAAGTGATTAAGATGTCGACCACTACCTCTGAAAAGACGATCGCAGTTCTAAGAATCATATTTGCAAGGAATGGGTTGCCGGAACAAATATGTTCAGACAACGGACCACAGTTCGTGTCAGAAGAATTCCAGAAATTCATGAAAAAGAATGGGGTGAAACACTATACATCTGCCCCATATCATCCGGCTACAAATGGGTTGGCCGAGAGATTTGTACAAACGTTCAAAAAGGCGATAAAGGCCATGAGCGAAGACCATATTCCACTACAACACAAGGTGGACAATTTCCTGATGGCATATCAAAACGCCACGCATGCAGTGACAAATCAAAGCCCTGCCATAATGTTCTATAACAGGAGGTTGCGGTCCCGGTTGGATTTGTTAAAACCCAATGTGCATAGGGAAGTCGAAAACAAGCAATTCCAGCACGTAAATAACAAGGCCACTCGAAGTTTCGAAATAGGACAACCAGTGTAGGCCAGGGACTATAGGAATGATAAATGGCAATCCGGAACAATTCGTGCCCGACAAGGACCCTTGATGTACACGGTAGACGTTGGAGAGAACGTAATACGACGTCATGCTGACCAACTTGTGGAATCGAGAACAAGGGTCGACCCCATGTCTACGGCAGAGACACCAGTTGAAGAAGTTATTGAGCCTGTAGCATCTACCTCAGACTCGAACGTACATGATGATGTTCAATCCATAGGAGATCAAATGGATGAGTCACCCCAGCAACGAGAACCAGAGACCCCTGAAAGGCGTTATCCGGCCCGGATCAGGAGGCCTCCTCAGAGACTGAATCTTTGAACAGTTTTGTGTGAAAGTTGTATATATGTTATCCATGTAATGTTTAAATTGGGGTGTACACTGTTAAGCTAAAAGGGGAGGAATTGTAGTGTATGTAACCTGTACCACCTTAAGAGGATACCTTAAGGTGATGGACTACTTTTTGATGGCTCCTGTACATTGTAGTACCGGTGGTGACCACACCGGTATATAAACACTGTGGAGCAAAGTGTATTCCAGTTCAGCCCTGACCCTCAATTACTAAAGACCTGTTTAATTATTTCTGTTGTCTGTGTCCAGTTATTCAGCATAACTACATTTGGAAACACAGACTCAACACCCTTGATCCCCCTAGCCTTAAGAAATATATCCAACTCCTTCTTGAATATATTTAATGAATTGGCCTCTACTGCCTTCTGTGGTAGAGAATTCCACAGGTTCACCACTCTCTGGGTGAAGAAATTCCACCTCATCTCTGTCCTAAATGGCTTACCCCTTATCCTTAGACTGTGACCCCTGGTTCTGGACTCCCCGACCATCGGGAACATCCTTCCAGCATCTAGTCTATCCAGTCCTGTTAGAATTTTATAAGTTTCGATGAGATCCCCTCTCATTCTTCTAAACTCCAGCGAGTAGAAGCCCAATCGACCCAATCTTTCCTCATACGTTATTCCTGCCATCCCAGGTATCAGCCTGGTGAATCTTCGCTGCACTCCCTCCATGGCAAGAACATCCTTCCTCAGATATGGTGACCAAAACTGCACACAATACTCCAGATGTGGTCTCACCAAGGCCCTGTACAACTGCAGCAAGACATCCTTGTTCCTGTACTCAAACTCTCTCGCTACGAAGGCCAACATACGATTTGCCTTCTTAACCGCCTGCTGCACCTGCATGCTTACTTTCAGCGACTGGTGCACAAGGACACCCAGGTCTCATTGCACTTCCCCTTCTCCCAATCTATTGCCATTCAGATAATAATCTGCCTTCCTGTTTTTGACACCAAAGTGGATAACCTCACATTTATCCACGTTATATTGCATCTGCCATGCTTCTGCCCAATCACCCAACCTGTCCAAATCATACTGGAGTTTCTCGGTATCCTCCTCACAGCACACACGCCCACCCAGCTTTGTGTCGTCTGCAAACTTGGAGATATTACATCTAGTTCCCTCATCCAGATCATTAATATATATTGTGAATAGCTGGGGTCCAAGGACCGATCCCTGCAGTACTCCACTAGTCACTGCCTGCCACTCGGAAAAAGAGCCGTTTATTCCAACTCTTTGCTTTCTGTCTGCCAACCAGTTCTCTATCCAAGTCAATACCTTGCCCCCAATCCTATGTGCCTTAATTTTACACGGGACCTTATCGAAAGCCTTTTGAAAATCCAAATACACCACATCCACTGGTTCTCCCTTATCTATTTTACCAGAGGTCCCCGGTGGGCGTCATGGCGGACGAAAACGTACTCCGCCGCACGAAGGTCGGGCGGAACGTGGGACTGAGGGAGACCGTGCTGCGATGTGGGAACTAGTGCGAAAACCTTGGCGTTGTCCAGGAGGGTGGACCGCTGATGGGCTGCGGACCAAGGGTCCGTGGCGTTGGGGACGAAATCCCCGGGAACCCGCAGCGGCTGCCCATAGACGAGCTCGGCGGACGAGGACTGGAGGTCCTCCTTGGGGGTGGTCCTGAGTCCCAGCATGACCCACGGGAATCTGTCGATCCAACTGTCGTCCCAGAGGCTGGCCCGGAGCGCGGCCTTCATGGAGTGATGAAACCGTTCGCACAGCCCGTTAGCCTGAGGGTGATATGCGGTGATGCGGTGGAGTCTCAACCTGAGGCCTTGGGCGACAGCGTTCCAGAGCTCCGACGTGAACTGGGGCCCCCGGTCGGAGGAGACATCAGATGGGGCACCGAACCGGGCGACCCAAGTGTTGATGAACGCCCCAGGCACATCGGCGGACGTTGTTGACGACAGCGGGACGGCTTCCAGCCATCGGGTGGTTCTGTCGACCATCGTGAGGAGGTGGGTGAACCCGCAGGAGGGCGGCAGGTGCCCCACCAGGTCCACGTTAACATGGTTGAACCACCTCTCGGGCACCGCGAAAGGCACCAACGGGGCCTTATTATGGCGATGCACTTTTGAGCGCTGGCATACCATGCAGGTATTGGCCCAGTTGCGAACGTCCTTCTTGAGCCCATGCCAGACGAACTTAGCCGCCACCAGCTTCCGTGACGGCTTCCTGCCCAGGTGGGAAAGGCTATGGACAGCGTCGAAAACCTGCCGTCTCCACCCATCGGGCACGACAGGGCGTGGCTGCCCAGCGGAGACGTCACACAGGAGCGTGGTGCCGGCATCGTCAAACGCGACGTCCGCTAACTGAAGGCCCATGACAGCCGTCCTATAGGCCTGGACGTCTGGGTCAGAGGCCTGGTCGGCCGCCATGCGGGTATAGTTGATGCCGAGGTGTACGGCGCTGGTGACGGCCCAGGAGAGACGGTCGGCGACGGGGTTGTCTTTCCCAGCCACATGCTGGATGTCCATCGTGAACTCGGAGACGAAGGAAAGCTGGCGCTGCTGACGGGCTGACCACGGCTCGGAAACTTTGGCCATGGCGAAGGTCAACGGCTTGTGGTCCACGAATGCCGTGAACGGGCGGGCCTCCAGCAGGAAACGGAAGTGTCGGACGGCGAGGTAGAGGCCGAGAAGCTCGCGATCGAAGGTGCTGTACTTCCGCTCGTTGGGACGGAGCTGCCGGCTGAAGAAGGTGAGCGGCTGCCAGGTGCCGTTGACCCACTGTTCGTGGACGGCGCCGACAGCATAGTCCGAAGCGTCAGTGGTGAGAGCGATCGGCACATCAGGCAACGGATGCGCCAGCATGGTCGCGTTAGCCAGGGCCCTTTTCGTGTCCGTGAAAGAATTGGCCGTCTCCTCGGACCAGTCGACGGCGAGCTTGGTGGGCTTGCCTTTGAGGGCCTCGTAAAGGGGCAGCATAAGCTGGGCTGCCCGGGGAATGAAGTGATGATAAAAGTTCACCATGCCCAAAAACTCATGCAGGGCCTTCACGGTGAGGGGTCGTGGAAAATCCTTCACGGTCTCCACTTTCGACGGCAGTGGCACCGCCCCGTCCTTCGTGATGCGGTGCCCGAGAAAGTCGATCGAGGACAGCCCGAACTGGCACTTGGCCGGATTGACGATCAGGCTGTGCTGGCTGAGGCGTTCGAAGAGAGTCCAGAGGTGGGACACATGCTCCGTCCTGGAGGCACTGGCGATGAGAATGTCATCCAGGTAGATGAACAGGAATGGCAGGTCCCGTAACATGGTGTCCATTAGGTGTTGAAAAGCCTGAGCGGCGTTTTTGAGACCGAATGGCATGCAGAGGAATTCGAACAGCCCGAACGGGGTGATCATCGCGGTTTTCGGGACATCCTGCGGCCGGACGGGGACCTGGTGGTAACCCCGAATGAGATCCACTTTAGAGAAAACAACTTTCCCAGCCAGGCGGGCGGAAAAGTCCTGGATGTGTGGAATCGGGTAGTGGTCGGGGGTCATAGCGTCGTTGAGGCGCCGGTAATCACCGCACGGGCACCAACCGCCGCCTGGTTTCGGTGTGATGTGGAGGGGCGAGGCCCACGGACTGTTCGACCGGCGAATGATGCCGAGGCGCTCCATCGTGTCGAACTCGGCTTTAGCGATGGCGAGTTTCCCCGGGTCGAGGCGCCGAGTGCGGGCGTAGACAGGTGGACCGGTGGTCAGGATATGGTGCTCTACCCCATGCTTGGTGGCGGCAGATGAGAAAGTGGGCTTCGTGAGGTCCGGGAACCCGGCAAGGAGGTGGTAAAACTCGTCGGAGGCCGAGAGTGCGCTGGACAACTTCGTCGTGCGGAACCACTGAGCGAACACAGGAGCGAACTGAAAGTCTCAGCATTGACGAGACGTCGGTTCTTGACGTCCACCAAAAGGCAATTGGCGCAGTGGAAGTCAGCGCCGAGAAGGGGGGTGGACACTTTCACTGTAACAAAGTCCCAAGCGAAACGCTGCCCGCCAAAACACAGCGCCACGCTCCATTTCCCGAAGGTACGGATGGAACTGCCGTTGGCGGCTTCAAGGGCGGGGCAGTGGTTCTCCCCCTGTATGTCTACGGTTGACGTGGGCAGGACGCTCACCTGGGCACCCGTGTCGCAGAGGAAACGACGTCCAGAGTCAGTGTCCGTAATGAATAACAGACTACCTGAACGGCCGACAGCCATGGTAGCTAATGAGTGGGCCTTCACGTTTCCCAACGCGGTAAAGCTGCACGGGGGCTGGCACTTCTTAGCTTTGGGGCCAAACTGCGCGTGGTAGAAGCACATGCTTGGGGGCTGCCGCCGTTGGGCTGTGGCGGTGGGGGCAGGGCCCTGCATGGCCGTGCAGTACTGTTGCCTGGCGGAGAAAAATTTGTCGGCCTCCTTGGCCAGGTCGCGGAAATCAGTAATATGAGAGTTGGCTAAAGCCGACCGTACCTGCCCTGGCAGCTGTTATAGGAACAGTTCTCTGAAGAGGAAGCATGGCTTGTGCTTGCCCAGGAGGGTTAACATGTGGTCCATCAGTTCTGAGGGCTTGGAGTCGCCAAGCCCGGGTAGAGAGAGAAGCTGGCGTGCGCGCTCGGGTTCAGTTAGTCCGAAAGACTCTAGGAGGTGCGTTCTCAGCGTCGCAAATTAGTGGTGCTCCGGGGGGTCCTCGAGCAGGCTCACGACTCTGGCCGCGGTGGAGCTGCCGAGAGCAGAGACGATGTAATAATACTTTGTGTCGTCCACGGTGATGTCCCGGAGTGCAAACTGAGCCTCAGCCTGGGCGAACCAAACGGCAGCCTGTCGTTCCCAAAACTCCGGTAATTTAAGAGAAACGGCGTTCGTCGCCATCTCGGATAAGTCTTTGGAAACGTCCAAAAGAGAAACGGGGTCACCAGTGTAGGAGTCGCTGGAAATCAACAGACTGCGAGACTTTCGTAGCAGCAAAGAAAAACACGTGTTAGCTTTATTAACTCTCCGCATGGACTGAGGGACTCGGCCTCGTCACAGGGCTATGACGTCATCACACAATCGACGACTCTTAAAGGGACCCTGGCCCAATAACCCAACCAAGTTCTGTACATAGCGTGGAGCGATAACAACATTGGCTATACATAGTGAATTGTGTTACTGTCCCTATGTGGTCTTCGCCACACTGCGAAGAATAGTGGAAGGCCAGAGGATTGGTAAATTTTAAAAAATCAGCAAAGGATGACGAAAAAAATAATAGAGAGAAGATAGCTTATGAGAGTAAGCTAACAAGAAATATAAAAACAGACAGTAAGAGCTTCTACAGGTATATAAAAAGGAAGAGAGTAGCTAAAGTAAATGTTGGTCCCTAGAGGAAGAATCTGGGAAATTAATAATGGGAAACAGGAAAATGGCGGAGACTTTGAACAAATATTTTGTATCGGTCTTCACGGTAGAAGACATTAGAAGCATCCCAATAATGGATAATCAAGGGGCAATTGGTGTGGGGGGGGAAACTTAAAACAATCACTATCACTAGAGAGAAAGTACTAGGCAAACTAATGGGATTAAAGGTGGACAAGTCCCCTGGACCCGATGGCCTGCATCCTAGAGTCTTAAAAGAGGTGGCTGCAGAGTTAGTGGATGCATTGGTTGTAATCTACCAAAATTCCCTGGATTCTGGAGAGGTCCCAGTGGACTGCAAAACCGCAAATGTAACGCTCCTATTTAAGAAAGGAAGGAGACAGAAACCAGGCAACTATTGATCAGTTAGCCAAACATCTGCCATTGGGAAAATGCTGGAGTCCACCATTAAGGAGGTGATAGCAGGACATTTAGAAAATCATAATACAGTCAAGCATAGTCAGCATGGTTTTATGAAAGGGAAATCATGTTTGACAAATTTGCTGGCGTTCTTTGAGGATGTAATGAGCAGGGTGGATAAAGGGGAACCAATAGATGTCGTGCATTTGGATTTCCGGAAAGCATTCGATAAGGTGCCACATAAAAGGTTACTACACAAGATAAGAGCTCACGCAGTTAGGGGTAATATATTAGCATGGATAGAGGATTGGCTAACTAACAGAAAACAGAGAGTTGGGTCATTTTCAGGTTGACAAACTGTAACTAGTCGGGTGCCGCAGGGATCAGTGCTGGGGCCTCAACTATTTACAATCTATATTAATGACTTGGATGAAGGGACCGAGTGTAATGTAGCCAAATTTGCTGATGATACAAAGATAGGTGGGAGAGTAAATTGTGTGGAGGATGCAAAGAATCTCCAAAGGGATATAAGTGAGTGGGCAGGAATCTGGCAGATGGAGTATAATGTGGGAAAATGCAAGGTTATCCACTTTGGTAGGAAAAATAAAAAAGCAAATTATTACTTAAATGAGGAGAGATTACAAAATGCTGAGGTACAGAGGGATCTGGGGGTCCTTGTACATGAATCACAAAAAGTTCACATGCAGGTACAGCAAGTAATTAGGAAGGCAAATGGAGTGTTGGCCTTTATTGCAAAGGGAATTATAGTAATCTGGGATGTTATGATTAAGGTTATCCACCAGGTGGTGCTGTAGCCAATGCTGCTGCTAAGGTCAGAGGTTTGCTTCCTGTTAAGGTCAGAGGTTTGCTTCCTGTCAAGGTCAGCAAAGGTGGAATGCCAGGATGCAGGCATTCATTATAAGCATTGTAGATGCTTATAAGGCCATTCCCTGCCCCCACCTTGGGAAGTCTGACCACCTCTCCCTGTTTCTAGCCCCGGCATACAAACCGCTCATCAAAAGAGTGAGAACATCAGTGAGATCAGTGAAAGTATGGCCAGAGGGGGCAGTCTCGGAGCTTCAGGATTGCTTCGAACGCACTGATTGGGGCATGTTTGCCCATAATGACATCGAGGAATACGCATCCACAGTGCTATTCTACATTAACAGTTGCGTCGAGGTCGTCATGACCCATAAAAATACCAGGACATTCCCCAACCAGAAACCCTGGATGAACGGAGAGGTCCGCTCGCTGTTGAAAGCACGCGACGCAGCATTTAAATCTGGCGACGCGGCGGCTTACAGTGCAGCTAGGACCAACCTAAAAAAGGGTATCAGGACTGCCAAAAGGAAACAGACACTGCGGATAGAGGATCATTTCCACAACAACTTGGACCCCCGGCGCATGTGGCAAGGCATCCAGTCCATCACTGACTACAAGAGCAAAAACACCAGCCCCCCGGTTAGCGATGCCTCCCTTCCGGAGGAGCTTAACAACTTCTACGCTCGCTTCGACAGGGACAACAGGGAGCCGGCTACCAAAGCCTTGCCACCCCTGGAAGACCAGGTGCTCACTCTGTCGACCTCCGACGTAAGGGGTGTTCTACGCGGAGTGAACACACGAAAGGCTGCTGGACCGGATAGCATCCCTGGACGGGTACTCAAGGAATGTGCTGATCAGCTGGCTGATGTCTTCACCGCCATCTTCAAACTGTCATTGGCCCAGGCAGTAGTCCCTACATGCTTCAAGACCGCTACCATTATTCCTGTGCCAAAGCAAACGGCTGTGACGTGCCTGAACGACTATCGACCTGTCGCACTCACACCCATCATAATGAAATGTTTCGAGAGACTGGTCCTGGCTCACACCAAAGCCAGTGTTCCCGCCTCTCTTGACCAACACCAGTTTGCCTATCGTGCAAACAGATCAACGGAGGATGCAATCACAACTGCTCTACACTCTGCACTGAATCACTTAGATGGTAAAGAGACCTACATCAGAATGCTGTTCATAGACTACAGCTCAGCATTCAACACTATCGTCCCCAACAAGCTGGCCACCAAACTCCACACTCTTGGCCTGAACACTTCCCTCTGCAACTGGACCCTGGACTTCCTAACAAATAGACCCCAGTCTGTCAAATTAGGTAACCACACCTCCCCCCCCTGACCCTGAACACGGGGGCCCCACAAGGATGTGTGCTGAGCCCCCTCCTCTACTCCCTCTTCACCCACGACTGTGTGGCTGTTCATGGTTCCAACACCATCATCAAGTTTGCGGATGATACCACGGTAGTAGGCCAGATCATCAACAACGATAAGTCAGCCTACAGGGAGGAGGTCCAGCATCTCGTGAAGTGGTGCGCTGATAACAACCTGGCCCTTAACATCAAAAAAACCAAAGAAATCATTGTGGACTTCAGGAAGCCTAAAGGTGGAAGTCACACCCCCATCCACATCCATGGGGCTGTGGTGGAAAGGGTGGACAGCTTTAAGTTCCTCAGAGTCCACATCACGGAAGACCTCTCCTGGTCCCTCAATACCTCCTCTCTGGTGAAGAAGGCCCAGCAGCGCCTATATTTCCTAAGGAGGCTGAAGGGATGTAACCTGTCACCCCTGATCCTCTCTAACTTTTACTGCTGCACAATAGAGAGCATCCTGACGAACTGTATCACAGTATGGTATGGCAGCTGTAGCTACTATGACCGGAAAGCCCTGCAGCGGGTAGTCAAAACTGCCCAACGCATTACCGGCACCCGGCTACCGACCATAGAGCACATATACCAGAAACGCTGTTTACGGAGGTCACGGACCATCATCAAAGACCCTACCCACCCCAGCCACAGTCTGTTCGCCCTCCTGCCATCTGGGAGACGCTACAGATGCATTCGCACCCGAACGACCAGATTTAGGAACAGCTTCTTTCCCAGGGCTGTCATCCTACTGAACTCCACAAATAAACTCTAAAGCCTGCACATCTGCCAATGCACTTTATTATGGTTATGTTTATGTTAATGTATTACAAGCCGAATGAATGTTGAATGTTTAAATGTCTTAATCTAAATGTACACTCTCGGGAGCCGCAAGCCTACATTTCGTTGTACTGCACTTGTGCACTAACAATGACAATAAAGTTGATTATTATTATTATTATGATGTTTGCTACTCTGTTTGTTTAATAAAATACTCGTACTAGTTCCAAGATATCGCCTCTTTGAGTTCTTGTTCCACTACATGGATTTATCACATTTAGCGATGAGGTAAAAAGGACCCTGGATAAAGAAGAGAAGTCTGCCAGGACTTTTAAACAATAAAATCACGAGCTGAAGTTAGCTACCAGTTGGAAGAGAGCATGGCTGCCACGGTAGGAACAGTTTCCACTTTTGATAGTCAAGCATAAACCTGGGAGGAATACTGTGAAGTGTTGGGTTATTTTATCGAAGCAAATGAAATAAATGATGCCGGAAAAAGGAAAGCCATTCTGCTTAGTTCAGTGGGAAGCCAGACCTACAGTTTGATGAGGAATCTGCTCAGTCCTGAAAAGCCTGGAGACAAATCATTTGTTGAATTAGTGGCTTTGCTAAAAGAACATTTCAACCCTAAGCCTAGTGAGATTGTACAGCGGTTCAAGTTTAATTCAAGGAACAGGAAAGAGGAAGAGAGCGTAATGGACTATGAAGCGGTGTTGCGTAAATTAGCACAAGATTGCAATTATGGGAACAACCTGAAGGAAATGCTGCGAGATAGGCTAGTTTGTGGAATTATGGATGACCGAATGCAGCGTAGATTATTATCCGAGACTGGGCTTACTTATGAAAAAGCATTGGAACTTGCTCAAGCCATAGAGACAGCGAACTGAGATGTAAAAGAAATACAGGGTTCAGACAGGGCTAATGCTATGCAAGTTGCAGGTCAGGTTGTTGTGCACAAGTTGAACATGCGTCAGAAACCACAACGTGAGCATGTGAAGGCATGTTATAGATGCAAGGGCGATCACCTGGCGAGTGAATGCCAGTTTCTGGAGGAAAAGTGCTACAAGTGTGGGAAACAAGGACACATAAAATGAGCTTGCAGGGCGAAATCACCTGTGGAGGAATCCAAACCAAAAGGTGGAGGACAGCAAAACCAAGGGAGAGAAGTGAAAAAACATGGAGCACGCCACATCAGTGGGGAAGCTGAGGAAGAAGAGGACATGTTCATAATGTATAGCATGTTAGAGAACATTCCAAAAGTGGCTCCTATCACATTGCAACTGACAGTAAATGACTCTAAGGTGAACGTTGAAGTGGATACAGGGTGCGGCGTGACCATAATGAACAAGGCAGAGTACTCAAAATTGTGGAACCGTGCAAAAGTTCCAGAGTTAAAGCCCTGCTCCCTGCATCTTAAAATATATACAGGTGAACGAGTAGCGACATTAGGTACAGCTAATGTAACTGTGCAACACAGGGACACAGTGGAACAGCTACCTGTAGTTATAGTATCGGGTACTGGACCAAACCTGTTAGGTCGGGGCTGGATAAAAGAACTTAAATTAGACTGGGGAACAGTAAATCAAATAGATGCGGGCAAACAGTTGACTTTGCAAGAAGTGTTGAGTGAACATGAGAATGTGTTCAAGGAGGAACTTGGCACATTTAATGGCCCCCCAGCTAAGATTTATGTAGACAAGGAGGCATCGCCAAGGTTTTTTAAACAACGACCTGTGCCTTATGCCATGAAGCCAAAGGTAGAGGCTGAGCTTGACCGTCTATTGAGAGAGAACATACTGGAGCCAGTGAAATGTTCGGAATGGGCAGCTCCCATAGTACCTGTTTTGAAGCCGAACAATTCGGTAAGACTCTGTGGAGATTATAAATTGACAGTCAATCGGGTGTCCAAACTAGAGCAGTATCCGATTCTCAAAACAAAGGATCTCTTTGCAAACCTGGCTGGAGGAAAGAAATTCACAAAGTTGGATATGAGTCATGCCTCCTTGCAGATTACACTGGATGACGAATAAAAGAAGTATGTCACCATAAATACACACAAGGGCTTGTTTACATATAACTGCTTACCGTTTGGTGTCTCATCTAGTCCAGCTATCTTCCAGAGGACAATCAAAGGTGTACTGCAAGGGATTCCACATGTTTCCATCTATCTGGATGACATTCTGGTGATGGGAAGAACCGACCAGGAGTATCTGAGCACTCAGAGAGGTACTACAGAGATTGGAGAGGGCAGGGTTCTGGCTCAAGAGCAGTAAGTGCACTTTCCTGGGGAATGAGGCAGTGTTCCTGGGACACAGAGTGGACGCCACCGGGCTCCATCCACTCAAGGAGAAGGTACAAGCACTGCAGGACACCCCTGCTCCTACAAATGTGGCTGAGTTAAAAGCTTACCTGGGACTGCTGAACTATTATAACAGGTTTTTACCAAACTTGTCAACTGTGTTAGCACCTCTTCACAAACTACTGCGCAAGGAGACACAGTGGCAGTGGGGAGAGGAGCAGGGGGTTTCATTTGAACAGTCCAAGAAACTGATGCTGTTGTCGGATGTGCTGGTTCACTACAATGCAGAGAAAGACATAATTCTCTCTTGTGACGCTTCACCTTACGGGGTGAGGGCAGTTCTTTCACACTGCATGGAAGATGGAACTGAAAGACCAATAGGGTTTATGTCCCGAACTCTAACACCAGCGGAAAAAATATTCCCAGTTAGACAAAGAGGGGTTATCAGTAATGTTTGGGTTATAGAGGTTCCACAAGTACATATATGGCAGGAAGTTCACCATATGCACCGATCATAGACCTCTTCTCTCTCTTTTCAATGAAATGAAAGCAGTTCCACAGATGGTGTCACCCCGGATCCAGAGGTGGGCAGTGACGTTGAGGGCATATGAGTATGTCATTGTCTACAAGGCGGGCAAGTACCATGGGAACGGAGATGCCTTGAGCTGTCTTCCACTGCCAGGCACACCTATCCGTGCAGCTCCAGAGGACAGAGTTTTGATGTTGGAGGACACTGACATGGCACTTGTGACTGCAGAGCAAGTAAGAACATGGACAGGTAAAGATCCAGTACTGTCTAGAGTTCGAGAATATGTGGTGAGGGGATGGCCACAGCATCCAGAAGGGGCTGACTTCACACCCTACAGTGTCAGGAAAACAGAGCTGAGTGTGCAGGATGGTTGCGTGTTGTGGGGAGCACGAGTGATTATTCCACAGCCAGCACGACAGTCTATCCGAGAGCAACTACATCAGTGTCATCCTGGGGTCTCGCGTATGAAAGCCTTGGCTAGGAGTTACTTGTGGTGGCCAAAGCTAGATGAGGAGATAGAAAATCTAGTCAAGACATGCAGCACTTGTCAGGAACACCGGAAGGCACCAGCAGCAGCTCCTCTCCACCCCTGGGAGTGGCCGGATAAACCATGGAGAAGATTGCACTTAGATTATGCGGGTCCATTCATGGGGAAGATGTTCCTCATAATCATTGATGCACATTCCAAATGGATGGATGTTTATCCTGTAAATTCTGCTTCCGCCACTACTACTATAGGCTGCCTGCATCGGAGCTTCAGTAATCAAGGGCTACCGGAGATCGTGGTGAGTGACAATGCCACTTGTTTTGTGAGTACAGAG
The DNA here is from genome assembly GCF_052327205.1 of Somniosus microcephalus. Taxonomy (NCBI): domain Eukaryota; kingdom Metazoa; phylum Chordata; class Chondrichthyes; order Squaliformes; family Somniosidae; genus Somniosus; species Somniosus microcephalus. The sequence continues at coordinate 66,326,787 of NC_140993.1, read as the reverse complement.
ACAAAAGTGTTCTTGAGAAAAAATGGCATAGTGCAGGTGACCTCAGCTCCATATCATCCGTCCTCGAATGGACTTGCGGAGAGAGCCGTACAAACATTTAAGGAGATGATGAAAAAAAGTGCAGAAGGGAGTTTAGCAGCCAAAGTGTCACGGGTTCTGTTCAGCTACAGAATAACACCTCAATCCACCACAGGACTCTCTCCTGCTGAGATGTTATTAGGTCGTAGACTACGCTCCACTCTTGATCTTGTCCACCCAGACCTAAAAAGGAAAATGGAAAACAGACAAAACAAACAAAAAGAGAACCATGACAAAAGAACAAAGTGCCGAAGTTTTGGAGAAGGAGATGCGATCCTTACCAGGAATTTCAGTTATGGACCAAAGTGGATTCCTGGCTTCATAGACTCAATGACAGGTCCAGTATCATACAAGGTCATGTTGGGAGATGGTAGGGTAGTACGCAGACTTGTAGATCAGATACTTCCCAGACAAGGGGAAATTGAAATGAAGGTTCCAGATGCAATGACTGAAGACAGGGTTGCCCCCAGTTATCCAAGTGCATCTGTGGTGCCACCCCCAGGGACAGAGACAATTCCACAGGAACCTATTCGTCAAGAGGAAACCATCGTTGCAGAGTCAGATACTCTGAGCACTGCTCAGGAGCAGCTGGTGGCTTCACCACAAATAAGCAGGGACTTTACTGTCAGACATTCACAAAGGCCTCGCAAGCCACCAGAGAGATTGATACTGAACTGTTGGATTCGTCAAGTATGGAACATGATGAATGGAGACTCCTTATGTGACCCTCAGGAATGGTTGTCTGTTAAGAAATTCATACTGAAATCTTAAGGGGAGAGGGATATAGTAATCTGGGATGTTACGATTAAGGTTATCCACCAGGTGGTGCTGTAGCCAATGCTGCTGCTAAGGTCAGAGGTTTGCTTCCTGTCAAGGTCAGCAAAGGTGGAATGCCAGGATGCAGGCATGATGTTTGTTACTCTGTTTGTTTAAGAAAATACTCGTACTAGTTCCAAGATATCGCCTCTTCGAGTTCTTGTTCCACTACATGGATTTATCACAGGAATGGAGTATAAAAGTAGGGAAGTCCTGTTACAACTGCACAGGGCATTGGTGAGACACCACCTGGAGTACTGCGTACAGTTTTGGTCTCCTTATTTAAGGAAGGATATACTTGCATTGGAGGCAGTTCAGAGAAGGTTCACGGGGTTGATTCCGGAGATGAAAGGATTGTCTTATGAAGAAAGGTTGAGCAGGTTGGGCCTATACTCATTGGAGTTTGGAAGAATGAGAGGGGATCTTATTGAAACATATAAGATTCTGAAGGGGCTTGACAGGGTAGATGCAGAGAGGATGTTTCCCCTTGTGGGGGAATCTAGAACTAGGGGGCATAATTTCAGAATAAGGGAGCACCCACTTAAAACAGAAATGAGGAGGAATTTCTTCTCTCAGAGGGTTGTGAATCTTTGGAAATCTCTTCCCCAGAGAGCTGTGGAGGCTGGGTTATTTGATATATTTAAGGTGGAGATAGACAGACTTTTGAATGGTAAGGGAGTCAAGGGTTATGGGGAACGGGCAGGGAAGTGGAGTTGAGGCCAAGATCAGATCAGCCATGATCTTATTGAATGGCGGAGCAGGCTCGAAAGGCCAAATGACCTACTCCTGCTCCTACGTCTTATGTTCTTATGTCTTATGTTCTACAGTATGTTGTTAGCCACGGGTGGACCACTTTTCCCATGGGGTTTTTATTCCTTAAGGGAATGTGAATTATGAATTATTTCTTTACATGTTTGTCATTGCTTATCTACCATCATATCCTTTAATCTAGTTTCCCAACCTACCTTAGCCAATTCGCCTCACATACCTACGTAGTTTTCTTTGTTCAGATTTAAGACCCTAGTTTTGAACTTAACTAAATCACTCTCAAACTCAACATAAAATTCTATCATATGATCACTGCTCCCTAGATGGTCCTTTATTACAAGGTTATTAATTAACCCAGTCTCATTGCACAATACTAAATCTAAAATAGCCTGTTCCCTTGTTGGTTCCTCGATATACTGATCTAGAAAACTATCTTGAATGCATTCCATTGACTCGTCCTCTGCACTATTGCTGCAAATTTGGTTGGTCCCGTCTATATGAAAATTAAAGTCCCCCATGATTACTGTATTACCCTTGTTACATGCAACTCAAATTTCCTGATTTATACTGTGCCCGACAATACAACCACTGTTATAAACTACTCACAGTAGTGTTTTCTGCCCCTTGTTGTTTCTTAGCTCCACCCAAAGTGATTCGAGATCTGTTTTTCCAAGCTTTCTTTCTATCTACTGTATTTATCCCATCCTTTATTATCAGAGCTACCCACCCCCTCCTTTTCCATTCTCCCTATCCCTCCTAAAAGTCAAGTACCCTGCATTCTTACACCATGTGCAGCTTGTAAATCAGAAGAGATTGTGGGATAAAGGGGAAGTGGGATGTGACAAGGAGGATAACTTAAGAGGATACCGGCATCTTGTATTCTTTCAGCCCTGCCACTGGCCAAGGGCTCAGCCATGCCCCTGCCAAGAATGCCCAGCACTATCTCCTCCAAGGGGGTGAGGTGAAGCTAGGAATGTGAGGTGTGCCTCGTGTTTGGTAGAGAATGTTGGTAGATGAATGATAGGGTGGGTAGTGCATTGAGCAGTGTGTGAGGCTTCTGGTGCAGTTGGTGGGAGATGGCTTTTGAGGATGCATTCACTGACCTTGATCACTCAACTAAGGCCATGAAACTTCTTTGGGCACTGGAGCCAGGTCCTGGGAGCGACACTGCTGGCAGTGGCCGCCTCAGCGATCTGGTCCCATATCCTTCTTTCTGGAGGGCCTGTTGGCCCCCTGTGGGTAGAGACCTCTCTTCCAGTTCAGCCTTAAGAGCTGAAGTCTGCCTAGTTTGAAATGATTTTTTTTTTTTTTTTCAGCAGGCAGTTGCGCTTTAAGGGCTAGAGACTGCCTATTTTTGAATGATTGTTAATTATTTTTTCAGATGGCAATTCACCTTTAAGGGCTTGAGACTGTTTTCAAAAATGACAGCCTTGCTATAAGAGAATGCAGCCTCGCTCCAGCAACGCTACAGGGACGTGACATTGGGCCTCCTGCTGAGCGCACAGCCTGAAGCTGTGCATTCATCACTGGGCTGTGTGCTAAAATCATTCATACCAGCAGGCAGCACCAAAATAACGTGCTGCCTGCACTTTCTAAACAGGCGCGAGAAAATCTCGCCCCGCGGTGCCAGCGCCCGTTTTTGGGTCTTATTCAATTTCTAGGCCGGTTACTAATAAATCCAATAAGGAAATAAGGAGAAATTTATTTACTCAGAGAATGGTTAGAATGTGGAACTCGCAAGTGATTGAGGCAAGTAGCTTAGATGCTTTCAAAAGGAAACTAGATGAGTACATGAAAGAAAGGGGAATAGAAAGATATGTTGAAAGGCCGAGATGAAGTAGATGGAATGGGAGGAGACTCATGTGGATTATAAACACCAGCACTGACTAGTTGGGCCGAATAGCCTGTTTCTGTGCTGCATATTCTATGTAATTAGCATCATTTTTATGGTGCTTGGAGAATTGGATATTTAAGGGAGTGAGCTATTGAGAGATATTCATTTTTGGGACAAATGGATTGCAGAATCTTTTCCGGTTCTAGGTCTAGTACCCCTGTGGAGTAGTGTGGGCCTGGCCTCGGTGAAACCACCTTTGTTGCATGAATTAGAGCAATTGGGAGAAGTTAGATGAACCGCAATGATCACACACATCTGTACAGTTCAATTCATCAGTGAGAGTTGTTGGTTTCAACTACCAGGTGAATGGGACTTCTGATTTTTAACTAGGCCCAACTCTCCTGTTCATTGCGTGGACTGTTTGCCTCTACATTTGACACATCCCTATGCTTACATCTGAAACTGCATCGTTAAGCACCTCATGAATACTACAATCAGGTCTAAATTATGCCAGAAGTTTCAAGATAATGATCTCGATCTCCAGAGGTTTTGTAATGTTACACAAGCTCTGGGTTTGGCTGCTTGCCAGCTCTGGAATTCATTAAGTTTTGTTTCAGCTTGCTCTGCGGACAGCCTGGCAGCACACCACACCACACCACACTGGTATATTAACACACTGCAATCGGAGAACGTGGGACTCATCATCTCCAGCTCGCTCTGCTCCAAATCTCAACTGGACCACCTGAGAAGTCAATTAGCAGAGGACAGGCCTTACCCTAGAGGAAGGGGTGAACACCAGAGGGCAGACTTTTCTCTTCCTGAGGAAGGCTCAGTTCCCACACACTGTGAAAAGGAAATGGAGGCAGCGACCATTTGTTTCAGGCCTCCCCATCCTCCCCCTCCCTCCACACTGCCCTAAGATTCCAGAGGCTTCCCCAACTCAGCATTACTAGGCCTGTGCCTGCAGCAGGCACGGACCCTGTGTAACGACATGAAAGAGGGAGGAGGGGCGTTCATCCCCACTCCTACCTTATTTTCCTCTGACTTTGCCCATTGGGAACACAAACAAACCTGATAGTGGGACTTCCAACAGGACCCTCCACAAACCAAAGGATCCACAGGGGTCCTAAATTTCACGGATTTAGATGTGGGATTTTCCTCGCTTCATGTCTGGGTCTGTTGTAGACTAATTTATAGGGATTGATTGTTACCATAGAATCGTAGAAACTTACAGCACAGAAGGAGGCCATTCAGCTCGTCGTGTCTGTGCTAGCTCTTTGACTTAGTCCCACATTTTTGTCCGTAACCCTGTAAGTTCCTCCTCTTCCTCAAGTCCCTGTCCAACTCCCTTTTAAAATTATTTATGGAATCAACTTCCACCAACTTTTCAGGTAGGGCGTTCCAGATCCCGACAACTCTCTAGTTCTTTGGCCAATGATTTTGAATCCATGACCTCTAGTTATTCACCTACTTGCCAGGGGGAATAATTTTTCTCTGTCTACTCTATTAAAACCTCTCATCAGCTTGAAAACCTCTATTAGGTAACCTCTTAACCTTCTCTGTTCTAAGGAGAACAGTCCTAACTTTTCCAGCCTCTCCTCATAACTGAAGTCCCTCATCCCTGGTAATATCCTGGTAAACCTCCTCTGTACCCTTTCTAAGTCCTTTACATCTTTCCTGAAATGTGATGCCCAGAATTGTCCGCAATACTCCAGCTGAGGCCTAACCAGTGATTTATAAAGTTCTAGCATGATCTCTTTTTTACATTCTAATCTTATATTTATAAACTCAAGTAACCCATGTGCTTTTTTAACCACCTTGTCAACTTGCCCTGCCTCCTTTAAAAAATTGTGTATACGGACACAGAGGGCTGGATTTTCTCAGCCCCGAGGGGGCAGGAATGGAGGCGGGACTGCTGGTAAAGTAGTAGAAAGTGGATGGCAAACCCACCCCCATCCCGCCTCCATGCCCTTTTGCCAGGGGGCGGGAAGATGTGCTGCTTCGGGTCCCGTCTCCTGGAGGCAGGAAAGGGATTAAATCCTTTTAACTGCCTGTTAACAGGTAGTTAACAGGCAGAAAAAAGGATTAGTGCGATTTTACCCTCTCAGGTGAAGGCTTTCTGACCTCGGAGATCCCCGCCAGGTTGGAGGAGACGTGAAGGAGGTCTGCAGGGGTCAGAGGCACCTGAAAGTAAGATGTAGAGGTGAAGGATGGTTGCAAGTGTGGAATGATAAGTATGGAAGGTGAGTGCTAAGTGTTAAAAAATGTTCACTTACCTTGTTTTCTGCCTACAGCCTTTATCCACCCTGGATCGAGAGACCCAACATCTTCCTTGTCGATTTCACAGACTGGCTGTTGGATCCTCCGACCCAACAGCCATCTGAAATCTACAAAGTTGAAAGGTTTGATGAGTCCTGAACACAAGTACTCATCAAACTACAGAGAATGTCAGTGTTTGACAGCTTCACAGAGCTGTCAAACGCTGACATTTCTTCTTTCAAGAAGTCTTGACAGATAGCACGTCAGACGTTGATGTGCTCTGTCAGTGACTTCCCCCCTAATTGGCCCGCTGAGCCCGCAGGGCGGGCTTAACAAGGTCAATCAGGGGAAAATCACGCTGTTTGACAAGAAGATGATGGAGGCGGGACATTGACCCAACAAGCAGCAGTCCCATCTCCAACTCGTCTCCATTGAGAAAATCCAGCCCAAATTGTGTATATGCTCAACTACACTTTTCAAAATCGTGCCATTTATAGTATACTGTCTTTCCATGTTACTCTTCCCAAATTGCATCACTTCACACTTCTCCACTATGATTAGTCAACAACTTCATTATCATTGTATTATGCGACTATCAGGCTGGTAGACGGTGAACTAGATTTTTTTTTGTCTAGAAAATCCAATGTTCCTATGTAATGGAAGAACTCGCATTTATATAGCACCTGTCGCACTTTACAACATCCCAAAGCATTTCACAGCCAGTGAAGTACTTTTTGAAGTGTAGACACTGTTGTAATATTGGGCACAGTGTGAAGGAATAGCCATGATTCAGAGAAATACACGATACTATGAACAGAATTCTGATATTATTAATAAAAGACATACTGGGTTTAAAAGACACAAGTCTCAGCAGACACAGGCTGTAAACAGAATACAGGCTTCTGAGATAAAGATCAATTGATAACAAAGTTGTAAACAGGCTTTGAAATAGGAAAGGAATATTGACCAAGAAATGAAGACCCTATTGAAAAGCAAAGATTTGCTTCCGAAGAGTCTAGAGTTTGGGTGTAACACAATGGAAGACCCAAGTGAAGTGTTAAGAGCTAACATGTTGGAACAGAAACACAAACATTAAAAGAGGCATGTGCCTTTGAAAACATGACATCAAGTAAAAGAAACATCTGCTAGTTAAATAGTTTTATGTTAAACTTGGAAAACAGAAACCATTGCTGTCATTGTTTTTATGATGGTTTTTGGAACACCTAAAGGTAGAGAAGTAATTATGCATGCAATAGTTGAATTGATAGTAAAATAGAAAGCATTCAAAAAGAGGTATCAATAAAGACAATTAGCTGACATCAGCAGAGAACATCAAAGAAGAAACCACTGCCAAAAGGGTATAAAAATAAGACCTTTTTAACAGAAAGTCAGAACATGCTGAACGGGTAAAGTGTTTCTCAACTTTCCAGAGGCATCTCTGTAAGTCTATAACTATGAGTCTCGGGAAGTCAGATTGATTTTGCTGGATGTTCTGGATTTAGAAATAAGTAAGAAATAAGAAATGTAATGAAGTAAAGATTTGAAAATAAGGATCTCTGAGAAATAAGAAATGTAAGCTAATTGTACTTTGAATTGCTAACGTTGCGACTGATTCAACAGATGTTAACTGATTTTTAGAATTGTCTCAAAGAGTAAATCTGTATAAACTCGCGAACCCACAAATTCTGTACACTCTTTTGGAAGGAGTTGCAGAATTCTGGGGGGTATTCTGGACCCTTATAACATCCAGAAGGTTACAGTCTAGTTCAACTTATTAAAAGTACTATCCGGAGGACGGTAACATCTTTAGGGAGAGATAGCCTGAACCTTTAGACCCATTTAAGCGTCTTATGGAATTCGGCTATCTCTAACTTAAGTTGAAGGTGAATGTCTGGGGAATACGTCTGATCTGGGGTAGCCCAAAAGGGCTAGGACTGTAATTATCACTTCAACAGCATGGTCTCACAAACAGCAATGATCGGAAAATCTGTTTTTTAGTGATGTTTGTTAAGGGACAGATATTGGCCAGGACCACTGGGAAGAACTCTGTTTCGAATAGTGCTATACGATCATTTACGTCCAGATAAACTCTAATACAATAGCAAAATACTGCAGATGCTGGAAATCTGAAATAACAACAGAAAACGCGTTTTCTGTTGTTATTCCAGATAAACTCTGTTGGGAGGCTAAGCCTTTCTTTGAGCATCATCCTTCAATTTCCTCCCCCGTCAGCTGCTAACCTGTTCTTCTGCCCACATCCATAAATCCGCAATCAGAATACATGCCCCAATACTTAAAACATGCACATTTAAAACAGGCAGTCGCTTATACTGGGCAAAAAGAGATAACCAATAACCAGTTGCATTAATGTCAATTTCAAAGTTGTCATTTATAACATCTTATTAAGTGCTCCGTTTATTTCAGGCAGAAACTGCTGTGCTTACTCACTAGTTCGCACCTCATTAAAGTGCACTGAATCCAAGAACAAAAATAAATAAGTAAACAACACCTCATTAATGTTCAATTACCTTTTGTGTACTTAAGCCCTTCTAAGTGGTGTGGAGTTACAGTTTGTACTAAGCACTGACTGCAGTTTAAATAAAGCTGCAGGTCAATGTGGAGCTGGAAACAACTGGGCAAAAGATCTACACGGAAAGACCATTCTTGCTATAAAGTTGACTACGGTAATAGTGCTAATGTACCAAGATACGTTTGTATCCACAATTTGAGATAAATGAAGATTAAGGGGGCTGTGCCAAAAATAAAGCATCTTTAACCAAGATTTCGCTTGGTATGGCTTCCTTTTTAAAATTCTGCCATGGCACATAAGGGATTAAAAACTAGCTTCATTCACAGAAATCAAATACTTGCCTAAATTGCTGCAACAATACTCAGCTTGTCTGAGGATGGATATTCAAGGAAGGCACCAACTGCTCAATTCAAATAGAAACATTCTAGGGGCTATTTTTAACTCATTACCGATCCATTTTCAGGCACAAGTATGTTGTTATCTGGTGGAAAAGTGGTGTATGATTTAGACCCATCCAGTTATCCCTGGGTCCGGACATCATCCTATTTTTGGGAGTTGGGGGCGAACAAAAGGGGAAATTCCTGTCAGTCAAATTTCCCCTCTGAAACAGTTGAGAGCCTCAGGAATATTCCGATGCTCACCTGGCCAGCCTCCCATCCTCCACCCTTCATAGATTTGACCTCACCCAAAACTCTGCCGATGTATCCTATCCCATCTCATATCCTGCCCATTCGCCAGCCTCGTGCCCACTGACTTGCATTGACTCCTGGTCCCCCAGTGCCTCAAATTTAACATTCTTATCTTTGTGTTTAAATCGCTCCGCAGCCTCACCTTTCCCTGTCTCTGTAACCTCCTGCAGCCCTACAACCCCTCTGAACCCTCCAATTTCAGTTTCCTGTGCAAACCCTTCCCTTCATCCCACCATTGGCAGCAGTGCCTTCAGCTGCTATGGAATTCCTTTTTAAGCCCCTCCAACCCTCCACCTCTCTCTGCCATCCTTTAAGATCCATCTATTTAACCAAGCTTCTGGTCACCAGGCCTATTACCTCCTTGTTTGGGTTAGTGTCCTTTTTTGACTATTCCCGTGAAGAAATTTTGCGACATTTTTCTTTGTTAATGGTGTGCAAGATCCTTAAAATGTCAACCCTATCTCCTGGCCTTACCTAGCTCTGTAACCTCTTCCACCCCACAACCCTCTGAGAACTCTGAGATTTCATTGCTGTTGTGGGTCTGCGTTTCTCTAACTCGGCCCTCTTGTGCATCCCCCACTTCTTTTACCCCACCATTGGTGGCCGTTCCTTCAGCCGTCTAGGCCCTAAACATCTGGAATTCCCACCCTAAACCTCTCCGCTTCTCAACCCCTATGTCCACTTTTAAGGCGATCCTTAAAACCTACCACTTTGATCAAGCTTTTGGTCACATGTCCTAATATCTCCATCTTTGGTTTGGTGTCAATTTTTGTGAATTCCAGAGTTTAGTGCCTTGGGATGTTTTACTACGTTAAAGGCACTATATAAATGCAAGTTGTTGTTGCCCCAAATTCAGAGTGTCATTGATGAGCTCCCACCTGCAATGCTGCCACTTTATCAATCCCAAAGATTACCACTCAATAAATGTTCAACTGGTATGTGATGATCATGCCACTCACTATGGCAGCTGCCACAATGCTTTTTTCTTGCATTAGTCAACTACTCTCCCCTATTTAACCCTACCAATCAAGTCAAAGGTTGAGAAAAGAGAAATCCACTGCAGAACCGGCTAATGACACCTCGTAGAAACCTACACTCAGCAGTAGCAGAGCTCCACTATAATCATGGTTCAACCAGAGCTCTTATCAAGCAGATCTATGGAGTTCCTAAGCAATGGTTCAAATGCTTGGACAAGTCTGATGACTACTGAGGCCCCACCTGCCCTCTTAGGCAGACATAAAAGATCCCATGGCACGAGTCGAAGAACAGCAGAGTTCTCCCCAGTGTCCTGGCCAATATTTATCCTCCACCACCATCACTAAAACAAATTATCTGGTCATTATCTCATGGTATTTGTAGGACCGTAGTGTGCACAAATTATCTACCATGTAACATTATAACATTGACTCCACTACAAAAGTAGTTAATTGACTGTAAAGCGCTTTGGGACATCCTGAGGTCATGAAAGGCGCCATATAAATGCAAGTTTTTTCTTCTCCTTCCACATGGGGAAAGGAGCTAGCTGAGCTGTGCTGCCCCCACAGTTCAATAGCCTACCAGCACTCATTGCCTGTACTCACACATAGAGAACAGCCACTTCTTCCGCTGCTGTGCCACAATGGGTGAGGCACCGGAGATTATTTGCTTTGCCGCTCATACAGCTGTGCCCCAGCAGGAGTCACTTCTTTCAAGTGAGGAGCTAGGAGGGAGGAGGGGAGGGGTTGGGAGGTGCAGCGCAAGGGGGTAAGAAGCACATGGAGAAAAGAAAAAGGTGCGAGAAAGGGCACATTTTTGTTGGAGAAATTTAGGTGGATGCCAGCTGGCAAAGCTCAGGTTTCCCACAACCTAACGCAGTGAGGGTTGACTCTAAATCTTGACTAGCACACAATAGTTCCAGGTGACAAGTCACTCCCAGGCTTCATATCACAATGCCATCAATGGAATTCTTCATTCAGCCTCCGCTTGTATTGCTTTGGATGAAAGAGTTAACAACAACTCCAAAACTATCTTTCCTTGGAGTGAATGTTTTTGCCGTGTTTTTTTAACAGTACCTAGTTTCAGTGTGGTGGCTGAAGCCCAACCTAGCAGGATGCTGTAGGCAATGTTCCGTATATAATTACCCGGCAGGGGGGTTGGGCAGCTGTTCAGCTTACGCAGATGTGGAAGAAACACCAGTTGACCACGTTCGTGCAGGACCAAGCTTGGCAGAGCAAGGTCTGTTTGTCCCTTAATAAGGTGTTTCCTACGACTAAGAGAGACTGGGAATTAAATTCCCAGAGAAATCAGGCCAACATTTCAGTATATTTATTAGAGAACAAGATATCAATTGAAACCAGTCTGAAAACAGATTCCTTCCAGTCAATGGCAGCTATCAGAAGCAGATGGGATTTTGATTAATTTCATTTATATCTTTGAGGTGATTTTTTCTATGTTCATTGAAGAGAGAGATCTGAGTCCTGGGGGGATAGAATACTTCACCATTTTTACCTCCTGTTGATGTCAAGGTTTATTTTATCAATGTTGCTGTGATCATGGCTCCTCCTCTCTTGTTCCTCTGTGCTCCAAATAAGTCAACCCCTAGTCTTCCTCCTCCGTGCATCATCATCGTGTTGAAAACCAAGACTCGTCGCAAAAGTCTCCTACTCACTCTCCTTCATGGGACCTCAGAAGTGTAGAAGCCTACTGCCAAATCTTCATCCCTAAAGTTGGCCACCAAGATTTTCCTCTGCTCACCCTGCTTACAATGACAGCTGCCCGCTCACTCCTGGCTGTGCCACGTGTAAATGCTGGTGATGGGTGAGGCTTGGGTATTTGGCAAATTTCCCACTGTACGGGAAAGGGAGAGACAGTAGCGCAACTGGAATGGTGGGAGGCAGATGGAATGGACAATAATGGATCCGCTTTAGATGATCTGCCCCTCCTTCTTCCAACATCCTCCACGTGCTGGTTATGTGTGGCCGGGCTGATTCAGAGTCAATGGAAAATTTGCACCTGGCACATTTTAAGGACCCCTAGTCCCTTTAAAATTGGCTAGACCCATTTCACCGGCTGCCACAACTGACCCACTGCATCACCACAAGAGGTTCTGCCTGCCTCATCAGGTGGATGGTAAAAAGCTCCAATTGGCCTTCTTCGTCCAAACTGGATTCTCATTTTTTTTCCATTGAGGTCAGCCAACATTTTATATATGTGACAGCATTGTAAACACAACTATTACATATTAGCATTACACCAGGCGGCTATGGTGCAACAATAACTTGCATTTGTATAGTACCTTTAACATAGTAAAACATGCCAAGGCACTTCACAAGAGTGTAATCAGACAAAAATGAACACAAAGTCCAAAAGGGAGACATTAGGACAGGTCAAAAGAGATAGGTTTTAAGAAGGGTCTTAAATGAGGAGGAAGGTGAGGAGTCAGAGAGGTTTAGAATGGAAATTCCAGAGCTTAGTGCCTAGATGGCTGTAGACACAGCCACCAATGGTGGGATGAAGGAAGTGAGGGATGCACAAGAGGTCAGAGTTGGAGGAACGCAGAGTTCTCAGAGGGCTGTATGGGTAGAGGAGGTTACAGCGGAGAAGCTCAGATGTTTAACGCCTATTGGATCTGGACCGTAAAGTCTACATTCTTTGTCCCATCACAGGTGCAAGAAGAAACCACTGCCAGCATGACAGAGAGAAAATTAGGCCCACAGTCTTGTACAGAATCCTGTCCTGGTTTTGAGTCATATCACTTTCCCAGATTGTAATGTAATTGTTTTTCTTCCTGTGGCTGGGCTGGGAAAGCCTGGCAAGGATGGGCACAGACAGCATCTAATTATGTTAACTTTATAATCAATGGTCTCCTCTGAAGTCAGTCGGGCCCCGGCTGTGCTGGCTTTGTCATGCCTGGGAAGGGTATGGAGAGGAAATGGGTGGGTTCCCCCCTTGTAAACCACAGGCCCCTAGGAGCAACATCTGAGACCAAAGAGAGAGAGGCTTTTCCTGAAAGACTCTGAGCTCATAGACTGCCTGGCCCTGGCAAGAGTGTTTTATGATGTGTGATAACTAAAGGGGATTGAAAGTCAAAGGGTGGGAAAAAGAAAATCTCAAAAAGAAACATGTTGTATCAGGCTGGGTGACAATACTTTGTAAAAAAGGAAAACTAGCACTAATGCAACACTGCGGTCCCTAAAACAAACTGCTTCCTTTAAAGGGGCAACATCTTCATGAAAAGACGGCGGGCAAATTTTTTTCTATACACTGTGTCATGGCGCAAATCGCTTCATGATGTCGTCATGAGGAAAATGACACATGGCACTTCTCAATCCCAAAACTAAAGCTCCCTCGACTCTGTCATGCCTTGTGCCAGCCCTGGCTCAGTGGTGCCACTCTCACTGAATCAGAGGTTGTGGGTTCGAGCCCCACTTCAGGTTTTGAGCACATAATCAAGACTGGGATTACAGTGCAGTACTGATGGAGTGCTGACTGTTAGCAGTGCCGTCATTTGGATAGGATTTTAAACCGAGGCTGAAGAAGAGCAAGGGAGTTCTCCTAGTGTCTCACCAACTCTTAACCAGCACAGCCAAAAAGAGATTGACTTCTCATTTTCTCATTGCAGTTTGTGGGATCTTGATGTGTGCAACTCTCAAAGTGAGGTAGAATCTGATTTAGCACGAGTCGCGGAAAGGACCCCAGGTTCTCTGAGGCCTCACTGGATATCATGCTGGAAGAGGTCAGAACAAGGGCGGAAGTTTTCTTTCTAGCCAGTGCCAGGAGGATCCCTAAACACCAAGTCAACCAGGCATGGAGAGACACTGCAGAGATGGCCAGCTCAGGAGTATCGCCCCCAGGATCTGGATCCAGTGCAGGAAGGCAGTTCAAGAGTAGCAAGGAAGTCTCCAGCTCTCTCAAGAATACATGGCAACAGACTTGTCATCCCTCCTCCACCACTCTAACTAATTCCCTCCCATCCATCGCATCCTTCACCAACCAGCACAAGGCCATACTAGACCACCTCTCACTCTCATTCCAAACACACACTCACATCTTCCTTGCTCCCTTCACAGCAGCCACTGGCACCATTCTCTTCCAACTTGGTATCTTTGGCAGATTCACCAACTTCTCTCGTGGCTCCTTCCTTTGAACACGTGCTTTCCAATCAATACCTCCTCATCCTGATTGCCTCTTGCTTCTTCTTCCTCTCAGCATCTGCACAGCAGAAGCCCCACACAGATACACTCCCTTTGTAGGAGACACTCACTAATTTTCACCTCTTCTCTCTCTCTGTCGGAAAAGACAGCACACAACACAAGGGAAAGCAGTAAGACCTTATATTCATTCTAGGGATGTGGACGTCGCTGGTAAGGCCACCCTTTTATTGCCCATCCCTAGTTGCCCTTGAGAAGGTGGTAGTGAGCCTTCTTCTTGAACCGCTGCAGCCCATATGGTGAAGATACTCCCACAGTGGGAAGAAGTTCCAGGATTTTGACCCAGCGATACTGAAGGAATGAACAATATATGGTGGGAAGAGTAGAAAATCAGAATATTTTTTAAATGGTGAGAAACTATTAAATGTTGGTGTTCAGAGAGATTTAGGTGTCCTCGTACAGGAAACACAGAGAGTTAGCATGCAGGTACAGCAAGCAATTAGGAAGGCAAATGGCATGTTGGCCTTTATTGCAAGGGGGTTGGAGTACAAGAGTAAGGAAGTCTTACTACAATTGTACAGGGCTTTGGTGAGACCACACCTGGAGTACTGTGCACAGTTTTGGTCTCTTTATCCGAGGAAGGACATACTTGCCTTAGAGGCGGTGCAACGAAGGTTCACTAGATTGATCCCTGGGATGAGAGGGTTGTCCTATGAGGAGAGACTGAGTAGATTGGGCCTATACTCTCTGGAGTTTAGAAGAATGAGAGGTGATCTTATTGAAACATACAAGATTCTGAGGGGGTTTGGCAGGATAGAAGCCGAGAGGTTGTTTCCCCTGGCTGGAGTGTCTAGAACTAGGGGGCATACTCTCAGGATAAGGGGTCGGCCATTTAAGACTGAGATGAGGAGGAATTTCTTCACTCAGAGGGTTGTGAATCTTTGGAATTCTCTACTCAAAAGGGCTGTGGATGCTGAGTCATTGAGTATATTCAAAGCTGAGATTGATAGATTTCTGGGGGGAGAAATTGAGTAGCGCCCCCTTTGGGGCACTAACTTTGCTGGGGCACTACTTTTAGCGGCCGAAATTCATCAGTAGCGCTCCAAGAGGGAAGCAAGGTGCTGCTGGAAGCGCCCCGCCTCCCTCTTGGGGCGCTGCAAGAGAATATCGTGGCGCTATTTTCCACAGCGCCACACGTTGTGGCACATCACGCCACAGTACCACAGACCTTCCTCCCCTTCTTAAAGGGGAGGGGCCTTGTGCAGCGCAACCTGGGGCCCAGCTGGGCCACCAGGGATCGGAGTGCTGGCAAAAGAGCTCGGCACTCAGGAGAAGTGCCGGGCTCACGGAGCGCAGCCGGCACTCCATGGGGGGGCTTCAGAGGAGGCCGATGACGGCAGAGGGGGCAGGTGCTGGCAGGCGGCCAGCGACAAAAATGGCCATCCAGCACCTTCCCTTTAATTAGCGCCACCCTGGCCGCAGGTAGGCCCCCCGACCCCGTTAGGCATAGCGTCCGGCAGTAAGTCAGGAGACACTACTGAAGATCGCAGCCGGAGCGCTGCGCACGGTGATGATGTAATTACCTACAGCGCAGCGCCGCGGAGCGCTAGCGGTTACCGCTGCCGCTAACCTCCCTCTTAGGGCACTAATGGGAGGCGCAAAGCAACCGAATTTTTAGGCCTTGGACTCTAAGGGAATCAAGGGCTATGGGGATTGGGCGGGAAAATGGAGTTGAAGTCGAGGATCAGCCATGATCTTATTGAATGGCGGAGCAGGCTCGAGGGGCCGTATGATCTATAAACTGCTCCTAATTCTTATGTTCTTATAACATATCTCCAAATCAGGTTGGTGTTTGACTTGGAGTGGAACTTGGCAGTGATGGTGTTCCAATGCACCTGCTGCCCTTGTCCTTCGAGGTGGTGGAGGTCACGATTTGGGAGGTGCTGCCGAGGAAGACTTGGCGAGTTACTGCAGTGCATCCTGTAGATAGTACACACTGCAGCCGCAGTGCATGGTGGTGGAGGGAATGAATGTCCATCCTGGTCAGACAAGCCAAACTCATGGTGCTGTTGGAGTTGGAGCAGCAAGCGCTGGAGACCAGTGATCTCTCCAGAGCAGTTGGAATAGGACACTTTAAGGCCAGGGGCTTCTCTGAACAGCGTCTCTGACTCTGACTTCTGCACCGCTCCGTGAACCTCAGAATAATAAACAATCAGGCATCTTGACTACACCGTGCTGCACTGTGATGCTTGCTATCTGCTACTGTCCTGTCTCAGTGTCATCCTAAATCTTGTCCCTTTTCTCATTCTTCTAGATTCTTCTCAGCAGCAGCAGCCCACAGAGGAAGAAGACACCTCAGAGGAGGAGGAGGTACCGTTGGGTGTTGCATCTTTCCCGAGCACCGGCAACCTGGCTGGAAATACAAATGGGGGATAATCTAATCACAAGGAGAAAGTTAATGGGTTGAACAATCTGCAAAATAATCAATAGAAAAGCAGGAACCTGTTGGATGGTGGAAATGATATTTTAGCAGGGAATAAAGAACAAATAAGTAACAAAAAAAATTAAAGTAGGAAAATGGAGAAAAGTATGTGAAAAGCCAAAATTTGATCTAATATTCGTAGTCACTCATGGAACTCTAGTTCCTTTATTCCTTACCAGAAAAATCGTCATTTCATCTCCTGTTTAAATATTTCCAAGTGCTGATCTACAGTTCTATTTGTCAATTTTTTCCTTCCATTTAACCTGAGCAAGGTCCCTTTCCATCTCTTTATAATTAACCTTTATTTCCAGTCAATTGGCCTATCCTCAACTTGTCATTTTCCTTACACTGACCCTAATTATATTCGGGTCATTGTTTCCATAATGTTCCCCGATCTTTAGGCTTCCTACTTACTCTGCTTTATTACCCAGAACCAGGTGAAAATGTGTTTTCTTCTTCATTTGAGCAGAAATATATTGACTGAGAAAATGGACGTGAAAATACTGCAAACAAACTCCTCTTTTTCAGAGAGTCCTAGAATCTTAAAGCACAGAAGGAGGCCATTCAACCCCTCGTGCCTGTGCCGGCTCTTTGAAAGAGCTATCCAATTAGTCCCATTCGCTCCACTCTTTCCCCATAGCCCTGCAAATGTTTCCTTTTCAAGAATATATCCAATTCCTTTTGGAAAGTTACTATTGAATCTGCTTCCACCACTCTTTCAGGCTGTGCATTCCAGATTGTAACAATATTTCTCCTCATCTCCCCCTCTGTTCTTTTGCCAATTATTTTAAATCTGTGTCCTCTGGTTACCAAACCTCCTGCCAGTGGAAACAGTTTTTTAAAATTTATTCTATCAAAACCGTCATAATTTTTTAACACCAATATTAAATCTCCCCTTAACCTTCGCTGCTCTAAGTAGAACAATCCCAGCTTCTCCAGTCTCTCCACATAACTGTGGTCCCTCATCATTCTAGTAAATCTCCTCTGCAGCTTTAAGAATTTCTGTGTTGCAGACCAGGAAGTCACTTTCCAGGTACACCTGTTTGACACGAGTGCTCAGCAATGATAGAGTATTGGTGGAGAGAACAACAGAGAATGCAGGACAGAGAAGCCCCGCCCTCATTAACATATTGTTTTAAAGGGGTAACGAGGCTCATGCTCTCTAGCAGTGCAGACCCCCTGGTCCCCCATAATCCCGGTTCCCGGCACATTTCAATGAGTCAGTGCAATATTTTCTACACTCCCCCCGTACTCAGCACATTTGTTCCGCTAGTACTTGGCGGTGGAAAATCTCCCCTATTGAGCACGTGCACCATGTGCTCACAAACACCACGAGCACACAAACACCACATGATGAGCACACAAACACCACATGATGAGCACACAAACACCACATGATGAGCACACACACACCACATGCACCCAAACACCACGAGCACACACCACATGCACCCAAACACCACGAGCACACACACATGATGTGCACCCAAACACCACGAGTACACACACACACACAAAATGATGTGCACCCAAACACCATGAGCACACACACACCACATGCACCCAAACACCATGAGTACACACACACACACAAAATGATGAGCACCCAAACACCACAAGCACACACACACCACATGCATCCAAACACCACGAGCACACACACATGATGTGCACCCAAACACCACGAGTACTCACACACCACATGCACCCAAACACCATGAGTACACACACACACACAAAATGATGAGCACCCAAACACCACAAGCACACACACACCACATGCACCCAAACACCATGAGTACACACACACCACATGCACCCAAACACCACGAGTACTCACACACCACATGCACCCAAACACCATGAGTACACACACACCACATGCACCCAAACACCATGAGCACACACACACCACATGCACCCAAACACCATGAGTACTCACACACCACATGCACCCAAACACCATGAGTACTCACACACCACATGCACCCAAACACCATGAGTACACACACACCACATGCACCCAAACACCATGAGCACACACACACCACATGCACCCAAACACCACGAGCACACACACACCACATGCACCCAAACACCACGAGCACACACACACCACATGCACCCAAACACCATGAGTACACACACACCACATGCACCCAAACACCACGAGCACACACACATGATGTGCACCCAAACACCACGAGCACACACACACCACATGCACCCAAACACCATGAGTACACACACACCACATGCACCCAAACACCACGAGCACACACACACGCATGATGAGCGTACAATCACCACGAACACACAAACGCCACAAGCACAAAAATACCACATGCACACAATCACCACATGCGCACCAATACCATGAGCACACAAACAGTGTGTCCACATAAAAAGATAGGAAATAGGAGCAGGAGTTGGCCATTTGGCTCCTCGAGCCTACTCCGCCATTCAATAAGATCATGGCTGATCTTCTACTTCATCTCCACTTTCATGTACTATCCCCATATCCCTTGATTCCCTTAATATTCAAAAATTTATCAATCTCTGTCTTGAATATATTCAACGACTGAGCCTTCACAGCCCTCTGGGTTAGAGAATTCCAAATATTCACCACCCGGAGTGAAGAAATTTCTCCTCATCTCAGTCCAAAATGGCCAACCACTTATTCTGAGACTGTGACCCCTGGTTCTAGACTCCCCAGCCAGGGGAAGCATCCTCCCTGTAAGAATGGGTAGCAAAATCGAGACAAACGGCCTAGTTATAAGCTGGCGTTTGTCACATGGACAGTATTAGCCCGGTTGAAGAATAAACTGGCGTTCAAAGCTTGGATAGAGAAATCATTTAGACGGTAAAGACCGCCAACCGACCCCCAACCGCAGCAATACCACCGACGACCGCCCGAGGAAGAAGAAGAAGAAAACCCATTGCAACTCGACGACGACGGTAGCTGAGGAAAAGGAGGGTGCTTCGCACAAACAACTTTCAGTGCCGCGCCCTGTGACCACATGGCGACGGGGTACCCCAAAGGACAGCAAGAACGGACCTCAAAACCCCACCAGTTAAAGCAACAGGTTTTCAGATTGGTGAGCATGAATTCCTGGCCCCTCATAGCTTAAGTTAGTTAGGTATAGGGGGAGGGATATGGATAAGGGGATTTTAATGTAGTTGTTTTCCCTCGATGTGCCATGTGGTCCCCATTCTCATATAAGTGTAATTGTTTATGCCTGTATTCATACTAGTAATTCTCATAAGATTGTGTTTTATTCTGCTTTTAATAACATTTTGGTTTTCTTGCACCAAACCACTTGTCTACTCGATTTTCTGTATCGCCGCCTGTACCTAAGTCCGGTGTCTAGAACCCAGGGGTGTGGGAGCGATTTGAACCGCTCAAAGACAGTCAGAGGCGAAGCTGACTGGGCGCACGCCACCCCCTACAGAAATGGCAACCGCAGCAGGACTCCGGCAACATGGGTGCGATACAGTAGACAATGGTTCAGATGAGCAAACCACGATGGAGGAAAGGATTTCAGATTATGTGTTTAGCAAGGTGAATATCACAAAGAAGTGGATCACCACTCTGTTAAGGGCTGGGCGTCTGGTAGATGCAGCAGCCAAGTGGACAGAAGGGAGGGAGCACAAGAAATCCCTAGAGAAGGCAGTCTGGCCGATGTGTTTCAAAAAGCAGGTCCAGCTTTTGGACAGGCTCGTTGCAGCACAGGCAGCTGAGTTAAAGGAGTCAGCCCTAGAGATCCAGGACAAGGCTTTAGCAGGGGAGAAGTTACTGGTAGCATTGCAGGCCCTGAATCAGGAAAGGGTGCATTTAATGGGAGAACATAAGACCAAGTTGGAATACCTACAGTGCCAAGTCATCGAAGCCAAGGGTAATGAGTTGAGGTTGCGGGAAAAGAACGCCCGCCTAGCAAGGCAAGTAAGAGAACAGGAGGAAAAGGTAAAAGAAGTGAAGGCAGCTTACAAGTTAGCGAGCGAACAGGGGTTTGAGGATGCAGATCATGGCCCCTGCAAGGAACAGATAGAGAATCTGAGCCTGGCCCTGAGGAAGGCAAAAGGCATGGTGTGCCTCATAAGCCCAAAGGCAGGCCAGGCGGATTTTATGGGGAATGAAGGGAGAACGGTTCAAACATCACTGGTAGTGCCCAGGGACGACCCGGTTGAGGAACAGGAGGTCTCACGACCAACACCCGTAGCGCCAGGTTTCAGCGAGGTCTGGCAGCAAGGGGGGGTGGAGTCAGAGGTGGGAGCAGAGGTGGAGCAACCCCCGCCAGAGAGGCCGGAGCCAGGACCGATGTGCCCAGCCCAGCATCGGAGGTTCGGCCCACCCGTCAATAGCAACAATGAGGGACCCCCCAAAACCAGTTCGTATTACCCTATAGCACCCAACAGCTTAGGGCTATGGTGAGCCATATCCCAAAGCTCTCTGAAAAGGGGGATCCCTCGATCTACTTCAGGGAGGTAGAGCAGGCAGCCAGCATCAACCACTGCGATGGCGCTGAGCAGGCCAAAATGCTGCTATTCTCCCTGGAGAGTAGGCTCCTCCAATCCCTCTCTGATGAGTGTAAGAAGGGGCAGTGCGGGTATGAGGAGCTCAGGGATGAAGTTCTGGAGGCCATGGGGATGAATGAGGGAAGTCCTTTCTTCCCGTGTGGAGAAGACGGTGCAGCTCGCAGGGGAAACCCCACAAGCTTTCGCGGACAGGTTATGGCCGGTGTACCAGAGTGCCTGTCCGGGGGCACCTAACCGGGCGTTCCTGAACGGGGATCCACTGGCTCCGTTGCCTGGTGGCAAACAGCTTGCCACAGGTCCGGGCCAAGGCAAAAGCTTGGTTCGACCCCAAGAATCCCCAGATCACCGAACTTACGGTGATCAGACAGTTGACCCTAGCCTATAAGAACGGTAGGGGAACCGATGCACACACACCTAAGGGGAAGGTGCATGAGGTAAAACCCGGACAGGGTAGGAAGGAGTGGCATCAGGAAGGGAATAACCCCCCTAACACAAAGCCGAATTGTTACGGGTGTGGGAAGGATGGTCACTGGCAGAAGGAGTGCAAAAACCCTTGGAAAGACAACAAGGGAAAGAATTCCACAGCCCCAGCCCAAAAGGCGGAGGCAGGAATCCCTCCCGCCGCGGTCGAGTCATTTTTGGACACCATGAGGTCCTTATTGGCTGGGCACGGGAGAGTAGCAGCCGCTACCGGTGCTCTGACCCCATCAGCCCCATCCAACCCACAGCCCTGACTAGAGCCAGTGCAGCCTGTTTACCTGTGTTCCCTTCGGTACAATGAATTCTGGAAAAGACCCCTCATGGAGATGGAGGTAGAAAAGGTGAAGGGGACCTATCTGTAGGACACGGGGGCATCATGCACCATGGTCCATTCAGCTAACCCCACCACTTCACCTCTATCTAACGGGGTCCCATACAGTCTGTCGGGATTCACAGCCAAGGAACAGGCTGGCTCGTTTTCCATCCCGCTCGCCATTCGTTTAGGACCGCTCCGCTCTAAGTGGACCTGTGTCCTGATGAAGTGGGAAGTGGAGGGTGGAAGAGGGGTCCTGGGAGCCGACTTTATTGTAGGCCATGGGATCCTGGTGGATTTAAGAAATCATTGCCTATGGGGGGCTATGGTGTGGAGATGCCGGTGTTGGACTGGGGTGGACAAATGTAAGAAGTCACACAACACCAGGTTATAGTCCAACAGTTTTATTTGAAATCACAAGCTTTCGGAGCGCTGCTCCTTTGTCAGGTGAAGTGGAGAGATGCATAAAGGCACAGCTTATATAGTCAGAGAATAATGCCAGATGATTATAGGTAATCCTTCTAACTGCCATTTATCACACCTCAGCAGAGAGATAATCACAGCAATCAAAGGTGTGAATGGTGTCCAAACAGGTTAGTCAGGAAAACATTACATCAAAGAACAATGAGGTGGGGTCACAAGGGGTCAAATGTTGCAGATGCTGGGGTCTGTATGAAAAACAAAAAACAGACAGAAAAACATTTTTTTTGCTGGAAATCACAGCAGGTCCGGCCGCATCTGTGTAGAGAGAACAAGCCAACGACGACTCGCGTCTGGGTGACCCTACGTCAGGTGGGGTTACATGTAGCGTGACATTAGCCCAAGATCCCGGTTAAGGCCGTCCTCATGAGTGCGGAACTTGGCTATCAGTTTCTGCTCGACGATTTCCAGTCGGGGAACACTTCAGCAGTCAAGGACATTCAGCCTCCGATCTTTGGGTAAGCATTCTCCAAGGCGGCCTTCAAGACACACGACAACGCAAAATCGTCGAGCAGAAACTGATAGCCAGCAGGAGGTGAAATTCCTAGGCCTGACCGTACGCACTGGGGACAGGGCCATAGATAAGGCTAGGAGAGAAGCGGTACTAGAGTTACCAGTCCCCAACACAGTCACGGGTGTGAGGTCATTTCTAGGGCTAACCGGGTACTGCAGGGACTTTATTGAAGACTATGCAGCCACAGCAGCCCCTCTGCTCCGATTCCTACACAAGGGAGTGGAGTCGGCGTGGGATGAGGGTTGCCAGGCAGCATTTGTCAGGCTCAAGAAGGACTTGCAGAACGCACCAGCTCTAGCGGCCATAGATGGGGGGAAAGAGTTTTTCCTGGGGGTAGCAGCCAGCGGGGACAGGCTGAGTGCTGTGTTACTCCAAGAGCGGCATGGCAGGCTGAGGCCGGTGGTCTACTCCTCCACGATACTCACAGATGTGGAGAGGAGCTACTCCAATTGTGAGAGGCACCTTTTGGCCACACATTGGGCTGTGAAAAGATCACTGATCTTCACAGGCACCTCTCCCATCACCCTCCTCACCCATCACACACCCACCCAGATGCTCCTGGATGGGAGGATCAAGGATGGAACGGTGGGCAGGGCACGCATTGCTCGCTGGACCCTGCTCCTCTCATAGATGGACCTCAAGCTCGCAGCCAACCTGGAATATCCTGGAGCAGCCCATAGAAGGGGTTTGGGAAGTGGACATAGGTTTACGGGCCGGGATACACCCCACAGGCCGTGAAATCTATGTGGACGGCTCCAGCACGGTATCTGCTGGCGAGCGTCTCACGGGGTGTGGAGCTTATGACCCAGCGGCAAACATTGCCCTGGCGATTAAGCTCCCCAGCACCATGAGCGCCCAGCAGGCTGAACTGTCCGCGGTGGTTTAGGTCGTTACACACCCCGAAATCTTCCCCACCCCATACACGATTTGCTCGGACAGCATGTTTACGTGCAATTCGTGTACGGAGTACCTGCCATCTGGTCCCACCGCGGATAGACCTCCGCCGATGGGAGACCCCTACAGTGAAACCCCTGCTGGAAAAGATCCTGGCAGCAGTGGGGGGGGGGGGAGGAAGGGGAGGTTTTCATCCATAAGGTGAGAGCCCATTCCTCCACAGAACCCCGTAGTCAAGGCAACCAGCAGGCTGACATGCTCGCTAAGGAGGGTGCCCGCACAGGCACTTTCTGGGACCCATATGGGTCCAGACCCATGGCAGCAGTCAGAGGTAGGGACAGGACCCAAGGGAATGCAGGGGTAGCTTTAGCCCCGGACCTCAAGACAGTCCAAGCCCAAGACCCCATCCTCAAGGCGGTCCTCAGTACAGTGACTCAAGGAAAAAGGGTAGAGGGTCCTTACGGCACAGCTACACTCTCCGTGAAAGAGGGCATGCTGTTCTGGGGGGAACAGTGGGTTGTGCCGCAGCAACACCGGAGGGAATTCCTTCAACTGGCCCATGAGGGTCCAGGAGCAGGGCATCCCGGGCCTGAGACCACCTGGCAACGGGTGGAACAGGCGGGATGGTGGCCAGGACTCAGGGAAGATGTCCGCGAGTTCTGCGCCAGCTGTCTGGTGTGCGCTGCTAACAACCCCGACCCCCACAAAAGGAAGGTACCTATGGGACACATCAGGAGGGTAGAGGGACCATGGCAGTCGATACAGGTCGACTACATTGGGCCCCTGCCCACCGCCCAGGGAGGCTATAAGTATTGCCTAGTCCTGGTGGATGTGTTCACGAAATGGGTAGAGGCCTTCCCCTGCAGAACAGCCACAGCTCTGGGCACTGCCAGGATCCTGGTCCGGGAGGTGTTCTCGCGGTGGGGGCTACCACAGTTTGTGGAGTCCGACCAAGGAAGTCGCTTTACTGGGCAGGTAATGCAGAATACCCTTATGCTGCTAGGCATCGAGGGGAAGTGGCATGTGGCCCACAACCCACAGTCATCATGGATTGTGGAGGGGATGAATAGGACCTTAAAAGAAAGGTTGAGGAAGGAGACGGTGGACTCGCCTTGAAAGTGGGCCGAGGTCCTACCGTTGGTTCTGATGGGGATCCGGGCCAGCCAGTCGAAAAGCACAGGGTACTCCCCGTACGAGCTGATGACTGGCAGGGTTATGCGGACCCCCACCCATGTACTAGCCCCGGTGCTCACAGAAGGTCAGCTCAGGGAGGTAAACCGGGACAGGTTCGCCTGAAACCTCTTCAAGCACCTTAAACAGGTCCACGAGCAGGCGGCTGGGAACATGGGAAAGCAGCATCGGGGTAACCGATTGCTGTTAGAACCCCGAAAACACCACGAGTGGGAGGTAGGAGATCAGGTCATGGTGAGAAATTATGCTTGGGTAGGGAGTCTGGAACCATTATACATGGGGCCCTATGTGGTAAACCACTGTTATCGTTCACAACCGTTCACTATTGTTACACTGTTGTTATCACTGTTTACACTGTTGTTATCACTGCACAAGGTTACCTCTTGCCACGCACGCTGTTATACCTAGGCATACCTCAGCTGACTCCGCCCATGGCTCCGCCTGCTTGCCCAGGTATAAAGGTGACTGATTGGCTAGTATTCTTCCTTGTTGGAACCGATCACCCACAAGGGTGGGCTCTGTTATTTAGCCAATAAAAACCTATAGTTACTATCTTAACTCGTCGCTTTTCATGGAATGAATTGATAGGTATATCAATTTTATTGGCTAAACTTTGAAATGAATGGACTGGAGCAGCCAAACAGCCAGCTACAACAGCCCCAGCAGCCGACTTGGCTGCGAGCCCTCCGACCGCCGTACCTGGATCTAAATCCACAGGCAGCAAATTCAGCCCTCGACTTCGATCACTGGCTGAGCTGCTTTGAATCCTACCTGGTAGCCTCCGGCGTGCCATCGGAAGCCGACAAACTAAGAGTTCTGACCGCCCAGGTGAGCCCTAAAGTATTTGCACTCATCCGGGACCTTGCTACATACGAGGAGGCACTCGACCTGCTAAAAGAGCAGTACTGGAGCCCAGTAAATTCAATGTATGCCAGACATCTCCTAAGATCCCGCTCGCAACAGCCAGGAGAGTCTGTAGATGAATTTTTACGGGCGCTACAAACACTCGGCAGGGACTGTGACTTTAAAGCTGTATCGGCTGCACAACATGCTGAAGGAAATATCCGTGATGCCTTCGTGAAAGGCCTTCGGTCCGACTACTCACGGCAAAGACTGCTCGAATCAAAGGACCTCGGCTTGAAAGCAGCTGCAGCCCTCGCTCGCTCCCTGGAAGTGGCCCATCGGGACCTCGAGGCGTACTCCGGGTACAGTGCTGCGAGACCCTGGGACTCGGGCCCGACTTCGGCCGCAATACCCCTCGCACCGCCGCCCCTGGGACCTACTACGGCATCGGTGTCCCGGAATCGATCGGGACCGCCACCCTCGGGACCTGCTGCGGCAGCGGAGCCCCGCGATCGGGCCGCCAGCTGCTATTTCTGTGGCCAGGCGAGACATCAAAGGGCGCGCTGCCCTGCAAGGAATGCGACCTGCTCCGGATGCAAAAAAAAAGGCCACTTCACAAACGCCTGCAGGGGGAAAGCCACAGACGCCAGCAGTGCCTCATGTGAGTCGTGGGGGCGGCCATCTTTGATCAAGGCCACAGACGTCAGCAGTGCCTCATGTGAGTCGTGGGGGCAGCCATCTTCTCCGCCATTTTGTCCAACTTCGACCTCGAGGGGATCCGCGTCATGGGCGCCGCCATTTTGTTCGCCGCACTCGGCCGCCATTTCGTCTCCAGACCCGACCACCGCCTCACCTGCCGACTACAGCAACTCACTCAGCCATACACTGGCCTCCGTCATGCTTGACCAAGCTCTCCCACATCATCTGTCCAGGTCCATGATGGACATCGAAGTAAACAGCCACGCCACGACCTGCCTGTTCGACAGCGGGAGCACGGAGAGTTTTATTCACCCAGACACGGTGCGCTGCTACTCCCTCACTGTCCGGCCAACGCGCCATCGGATCTCGATGGCATCGAAGCCCCATTCAACAGACGTCAGCGGCTACTGTGTGGTGACCCTGTCGGTTAGGGGCACGGAATATAAAAACTTTAAACTTCTCGTCCTGCCCCAGCTCTGCGCTGCCGTCCTACTAGGGCTGGATTTCCAATGCCACCTTCAAAGTGTCACTTTGGCATACGGTGGATCCCTCCCCCCACTCACAGTCTACAACCAGCAGTTTTTAAACCGCCCACCGCGTACCACCTGCGGCCTCTCCACTCTCAAAGTCCTGCCCCCCTCCTTGTTTGCTAACCTCACCCACGACTGTAAACCCGTCGCTACCAAGAGCAGGCGGTACAGCGCCGGGGACAGAGCTTTTATTAGCTCTGAGGTGCAGCGACTCCTGAAGGAGGGCATCATCGAGGGGAGCACCAGCCCCTGGCGTGCCCAGGTCGTAGTCGTTAAGACCGGCAATAAAAACCACCTGGTCATCGACTACAGCCAAACCATAAACCGGTACCCCCAGCTGGACGCATACCTCCTTCCACGCATATCTGATATGGTCAACCAGATTGCACAGTACCAGGTATTCTCCACCATCAACCTTAAGTCGGCCTATCACCAACTCCCTATCCGCCCTGAGGACCGCCAGTATACCGCCTTCAAGGCGAATGGCCGCCTCTACCACTTCCTTAGGGTTCCCTTCAGCGTCACCAACGGGGTTTCGGTCTTCCAAAGGGAGATGGACTGGATGGTTAACCAGAACGCGCTGCAGGCCACGTTTCCTTATCTAGATAACGTCACCATCTGCGGCCACGACCAGCAGGACCATGATGTTAATCTGGAGAAATTCCTCCGTACGGCCCAACGGCTGAATCTCACTTACAATAAGGAGAAATGTATGTTTAACACCATCCTCGGCTGCGTAGTAGAGAACGGAGTCATCGGCCCCGACCCCGAAAGAATGCGCCCCCTCATGGAGCTTCCCCTTCCCCACTGTCAAAAGGCACTGAAGAGAACCCTGGGGCTCTTCGCTTACTATGCCCAATGGGTGCCCAATTATGCGGACAAAGCCAGACCCCTCATGAAGTCCACCTCCTTCCCCCTGACAGCAGAAGCATGCGCAGCCTTCTCCCTCATAAAAGGAGACATTGCGAAGGCCACAATGCATGCAGTGGATGAGTCCATCCCTTTCCAAGTGGAGAGCGATGCATCCGACTTCGCCCTAGCTGCAACCCTTAACCAGGCGGGGAGACCTGTGGCCTTCTTCTCAAGGACCCTCCACGGCCCTGAGATCCAACACTCTTCTGTCGAGAAGGAGGCCCAGGTGATTGTGGAAGCGGTACGACGCTGGAGGCATTACCTGGCAGGCAAACGATTTACCCTCCTCACCGACCAGCGTTCGGTTGCTTTTATGTTTAATAACAAGCTGAGGGGCAAAATCAAGAACGACAAGATCTTGAGGTGGAGAATTGAGCTCTCCACCTACGATTACGATATCTCGTACCGGCCTGGTAAACTCAACGAGCCCCCAGATGCTCTATCACGAGGTACATGCGCCAACGCGCAAGTTGATAGACTGCGGACCCTCCACAACGACCTCTGCCGCCCCGGGGTCACTAGACTTTACCACTTCATTAAGGCCCGCAACATGCCCTACTCCATCGAGGAGGTCAGGACCATGACCAGGAACTGCCAAGCCTGTGCCGAATGCAAACCGCATTTCTATAGGCCGGACAGAGCAAGCCTGATCAAGGCCACCCGCCCCTTCGAGCGCTTGAACATCGATTTTAAGGGGCCCCTGCCATCCTCTGACCGTAATGTGTACTTCCTTAACATTATTGACGAGTACTCCAGTTTCCCCTTTGCCATCCCCTGCCCAGACATGACCAATACCACGGTCATCAAATGCCTGAACGACCTCTTCGCCTTGTTCGGGTTCCCGAACTATATACATAGCGACCGGGGCTCATCCTTCATGAGCGAGGAACTTCGCCAGTTCCTGCTCGCGAGAGGTATTGCTGCGAGCAGGACTACGAGCTACAACCCCCGGGGGAACAGCCAGGTGGAAAGAGAGAACGCGACAGTTTGGAAGGCCGTCCTCTTAGCCCTAAAGTCTAAGGGCCTCCCAACCTCTCGCTGGCAGGAAGTCCTCCCGGCAGCGCTCCATTCCATCTGGTCACTGCTTTGTACTGCCATTAACGCCACCCCTCATGAGCAAATGTTTATTTTCCCCAGGAAGTCGACTACGGGAACCTCGCTACCAACATGGCTGACTTCTCCGGGGCCCGTGCTGCTGCGGAAGCACGTGAGGACCCATAAAATGGACCCCCTGGTCGAGAGGGTGAACCTCCTGCACGCCAACCCCCAGTATGCCTATGTGGCATACCCAGACGGGCGGGAGGACACAGTCTCCTTGCGAGACCTCGCACCCTCGGGCACCCCTGAGATACCACCGTTATCCCCCACCACTCCCCCAAATCCAGCTCCTGTAGGCGGCATGCCGGAACCCCAGGAGCCTTCATCGACCACGCAGACACCAGCACTAACATCGGATACTGCACCACCGCCGCCGCTGCTGCGCCGATCAGAAAGGCTTACGAGGCCTCCTGATAGACTGACATACACGAACTGGTAGTACACTTCACCCCGCCGGACTCAATTTTAAACAAGGGGTGAATGTGGTAAACCACTGTTATCGTTCACAACCGTTCACTATTGTTACACTGTTGTTATCACTGTTTACACTGTTGTTATCACTACACAAGGTTACCTCTTGCCACGCACGCTGTTATACCTAGGCATACCTCAGCTGACTCCGCCCATGGCTCCGCCTGCTTGCCCAGGTATAAAGGTGACTGATTGGCTAGTATTCTTCCTTGTTGGAACCGATCACCCACGAGGGTGGGCTCTGTTATTTAGCCAATAAAAACCTATAGTTACTATCTTAACTCGTTGCATTTCATGGAATGAATTGATAGGTATATCACCCTACAGCTTTGTAGACAAGGCCAGCCCCATGGTATACGCCGTTAAGATGCCTCGGCACACCAAATGGTTCCATATTAATCAGTGTAAACTGTTTAAACCCGAAAAGAGAAAACAGCCAGTTGGGGTAGGGCCTGAGGATAGAAATCCTCAGCCTGCAATGGGAGCGAGTTCACAGACTGCACAGGCAGGCGATGTGGCTTGCTTAAGGGGAGGGGCCATCCCACCCACCGATTGGGACACTCCCCCACTCTTCTGGGCTCCAGATGAGGAGGGACCTGGGGGGCGAAGACCCCGCCCCTAACCCAGGTTTAGAGGAGGAGGGACCCGAGGTCAAAAACACCGCCCTGGACCCAGATTTGGGACCTGAGGGCGAGGATCCCCAGCCAGCAGCAGTGGTAAGCCCACAAACCGCACCTGAGGGGGCAGCGGTTCAGGTTAGAGGCCCACCAGCCAAGAAAACCCCACCCGCCAAAGTTCTCAGACGGTCCCCACGGACGCCCCAGCCAAGGAAACCATGGTCACCAGCTCCCCATTTTAAAGGGACAGCCTCCCAAGTTAGGGGGGAGTCCAAGGACAGGGGTCCCCAGCCGGCAGCCACAGGCTGCGAGGGACCGACAGTACAGGACAGTGCGGCCACGCTGAAGGGTGCGGTGAGCCGCAGCCCAAACAGGGATTAGCCTGGCCGCCCGGAGACGGGCGGCGGATGTACATAGTCTAGGTAACATAAGTTTATATTGTTAAGTTTGGGTGTTTGAAGGTGGAGGGAGATACACCTGTTTGAGTTTTTTTGTATTCCTGATCAAAGATTGTTGTTTTTTGTGCTTTTATTGTTTTTAATAAAGATTTTCGACGTGTTGTTTTAATAAAGATGTATGTGTACCAAGTGGTGCAGGGGTGTTGGACCCCCTCCATGCTTGGATGTGTGTAAATGACTGTAATTATTCTATGTATGCTTATGTACACTACATTTTTACAGAATGGGAAATGCATGTGTCGTGGGTATCTTAGATAGGTAATTACAGGGAAAGATTGACTATGGAGGGTCGGAAATTTTGCTCACCTTATCAGGGTGATACTTAAAGCGAGTTTAGTATCAACAGGAGGGAGTGTAGGGTTCTCAAAATTCCCGCATTCCCCAAAATTTATGGATCAAGGGACTATGTTTGGACAAGTTATTAAAAACAGGGTATTCAAAATGGCTTCTGTAACTTTGTGACCAAAACCAACAGGATTTTAAAAGCAAGGCCCTGCAGACAGGCAGGCCCGGAGATGAAACTTAAAATGCAGGAATCTGTGAAAAGACTCTGGAGCCAGACAGCCAAGTAAACACAGAATATGCATTCATTCGCCTTGAAACAGATCAAGCTAGAATGGGCCTAAAATCGAGGCCATTAGGTTTGTGCATATTTAATCGGTAACAGCTCATAGTAGCCAACAAGTCAGGATGGGGACAATTAAGTTTCATCCATGACAAACAACCAGGACATCGGGGCCATTAGACCCAGACACTAGCACTCCAGAAGTCATTAAAGTAAATGGCTATAATCATTTTAAATGAGCCCGCCAAAAGTTAGACAAAGTGCATCCAGGAGAGCTTTTTGAGCCAACATGTAGAAAGTCCTACAAGAGAGGGGGTGGTACTGGACCTAATTCTAGGGAATGTAGCCGGGCAGGTGGTGGAAGTGTCTGTAGGAGAGCATTTTGGCGATAGTGACCATAATTCGGTGAGATTTAAGGTGGTCATGGAAAAAGACAAAGACGGCCCGGAAATAAGGGTTCTAAATTGGGGGAAGGCCGATTTTAATAAGATAAGGCAGGATCTGGCCAAAGCGGACTGGGAGCAGCTACTTATAGGAAAATCCACATCAAAACAGTGGGAGGCTTTCAGAAGGGAAATAGAGAGAGTACAACACCAACATGTTCCTGTAAAGGTCAAGGGTGGGACCAACAAGCAAAGGGAACCTTGGATGACAAGGGATATACAAAAATGCATTAGGAAAAAAAGGGGGGCTTTTGGCAGTTACAAAAGACAAAAGACGGAGGAAGCCCTAGAGGAGTATAAAAGGTGCAGGGGCATACTTAAAAAGGAAATTAGGAGGGCGAGGAGGGGCCATGAAATAACACTGGCGAGCAAAATAAAGGAAAATCCTAAGATGTTTTATAAGTATATTAAGGGCAAGAGGATAACCAGGGAAAGGGTAGGGCCCATTAGGGACCAAAGTGGCAAGCTGTGTGTAGAGCCAGATGAAGTAGGTGGGGTTTTAAATGAATTTTTTGCCTCTGTGTTCACTATGGAGAAAGACGATGTAGACATAGAAGTCGGGCAAGGGGGCTGTGACATACTTGAACATATTAGCATCGAGAGGGAGGAGGTACTAGCGGTTTTAGCAGGCCAAAAAGTGGATAAATCCCCAGGCCCGGACGAGATGTATCCCAGGCTGTTGTGTGAGGCAAAGGAGGAGATTGCAGGGGCTCTGACACAAATTTTCAGAACCTCTCTGGCCACAGGGGATGTACCAGAGGACTGGAGAACAGCTAACGTAGTACCATTATTCAAGAAGGGTAGCAGGGATAAACCAGGGAATTACAGGCCAGTGAGCCTAACATCTGTGGTAGGGAAATTATTGGAAAAAATTCTGAGGGACAAAATTAGTCTCCACTTGGAGAGGCAAGGATTAATCGGGGATAGTCAGCATGGCTTTGTCAAGGGTAAATCATGTCTGACCAATCTGATTGAATTTTTCGAGGGGGTGACTAGGTGTGTGGATGAGGGAAATGCTGTGGATGTGGTTTACATGGACTTCAGTAAAGCTTTTGACAAAGTCCCACATAGGAGACTGGTCAAGAAGGTAAGAGCCCATGGGATCCAGGGGGCCTTGGCGCGTTGGATCCTAAACTGGCTGAGTGACAGGAGGCAGAGGGTGATGGTCGAAGGTTGCTTTTGTGACTGGAAGCCTGTGTCCAGTGGGGTACCTCAGGGATCGGTGCTGGGTCCCTTGCTGTTTGTGATCTACATTAATGATTTGGATGAGAATGTAAAGGGTATGATCAGTAAGTTCGCGGATGACACGAAAATTGGTGGGGTGGTAAATTGCGAGGAGGAAAGCCTCAGGCTACAGGACGATATTAACGGGTTGGTCAGATGGGCGGAAAAGTGGCAAATGGAATTTAACCCGGAAAACTGTGAGGTGATGCATTTTGGACGGACAAATAAGGCAAGGGAATACACAATGAGTGGTAGGACCCTAGGAAGTACAGAGGGTCAGAGGGACCTTGGTGTACATGTACATAGATCCCTGAAGGCAGCGGAACAGGTAGATAAGGTGGTTAAAAAGGCATATGGGATACTTGCCTTCATTAGCAGAGGCATAGAATATAAGAGCAGGGAGGTTATGATGGAGCTGTACAAAACGCTGGTGAGGCCACAGCTGGAGTATTGTGTGCAGTTCTGGTCACCTCACTATAGGAAGGATGTGATTGCTTTGGAGAGGGTGCAGAGAAGATTCACCAGGATGTTACCTGGGATGGAGCGCCTCAGCTATGAAGAAAGACTAAACAGGCTGGGGTTGTTTTCCTTGGAGCAAAGGAGGCTGAGGGGGGACCTGATTGAGGTGTACAAAATGATGAGGGGCATAGATAGGGTAGATAAAGAGGAACTTTTCCCCTTAGTAGGGGGGTCAATAACAAGGGGGCATAGATTCAGGGTAAGGGGCAGGAGATTTAGAGGGGATTTGAGGAGGAACTTTTTCACCCAGAGGGTGGTTGGAAGCTGGAACTCACTGCCTGAAAGGGTGGTAGAGGCAGGAACCCTCACAACATTCAAGAAGCATTTGGATGGGCACTTGAAATGCCATTGCATACAAGGCTATGGACCAAATGCTGGAAAATGGGATTAGACTGGACAGGGATTGATGGACGGCGCAGACACGATGGGCCGAAGGGCCTCTTTCTGCGCTGTAAAACTCTATGACTCTATAACAAAGGACTGACCTGATTTGGCGCGCAGATAAGGATTGAAGAACGGGTATAATTGTAGGCCCATCAGTGGCAATCGCTCTCTTGACTCCTGCTCCTGCCCCATCTTTGGCCTTGGCCTGCTGCCTCTCGTTCTCGTGCCCTGGCCTCGTGGCGGGCTCTCTTCGCGCTCCCCGCGCCGCTCAACAACCAAGGACACCCATTACACCGGGGCCAAATGCGGGAGGAGAACGAGACACGAGTTCAAAACCACACAGGACACACAGGCCACAAACAGGCAGACGAGACGAGATGAGACGAAGAATACGGTAAACAGATAAGAGCAGAGAAGGGCAGCGGGAAGACGTGTTGGGGGACAAACGCCCAGTTATAAGCTGGTGTTTGGTGAATAAGTTGGTGTTACATGCACGGACAGTAAAACCCCGTTTTTAAGAATATGCTGGCGTTCAAAGATATGGATAAGGGGATTTTAATGTAGTTGTTTTCCCTCGATGTGCCGTGTGTTCCCCATTCCCATATAAGTGTAATTGTTTATGCCTGTATTCATACCAGTAATTCTCATAAGATTGTGTTTTATTCTGCTTTTAATAAAATTTTGGTTTTCTTGCACCAAACCACTTGTCTACTCGATTTTCTGTATCGCTGTCTGTACCTAAGTACGGTGTCTAGAACCCAGGGGTGTGGGAGCAATTCGAACCGCTCAAAGACAGTCAGAGGCGAAGCTGACTGGGCACACGCCACCCCCTACAGTTCTTAGCTTGTCAATATCCCCTTGAAGCCTCTTTGCATCCTCCTCATAACTTATAATCCCACCCAGCAAACTTGGATATATTACATTTGGTCCCCTCATCCAAATCATTGATATAGATTGTGAATAGCTGAGGCCCAAGCACTGATCCTTGCAGTACCCCACTAGTTACAGCCTGCCAACCTGAAAATGACCCGTTTATTCCTACTCTTTATTTTCTGTCCGTTAACCAAGCCTCAATCCATGCTAGTATATTACCCCACTCCCATGAGCCCTAATTTTGTTTAATAACCTCTTGTGTGGCACCTTATTGAATGCCTTCTGAAAATCCAAATACACCACATCCACTGGTTCCCCCTTATCTATTCTGCTAGTTACAACCTCAAAAAACTCTTAACAGATTTGTCAAACACAATTTCTCTTTCATAAATCCGTGTGGACTCTGCCCAATCCTATTATTATATTCTAAGTGCCCTGTTACCACGTCCTTAAAAATAGATTCTAGCATTTTCCCTACTACTGATGTCAGGCTAACTGGTCTGTAGTTCCCCATTTTCTCTCTCATAGAATCATAGAAAGTTATAGCATGAAAAGAGGCCATTTCGGCCCATTGAGTCCGCGCGTCCAACAAAAAGCTATCCAGCCTAATCCCACTTCCCAGCTTTTGGTCTGTAGCCCTGCAGGTTACAGCATCCCAAGTGCACATCCAAGTACTTTTAAAATGTGGTTCGGGTTTCTGCCTCTACCACCCTTTCAGGCAGTGAGTTCCAGACACCACAACCATCTGGGTGAAGAAATTTCCCCTCAAATCCCCTCTAAATCTTCCACCAATTACTTTAAATCTGTGCCCCCTGGCTTTTGACCCCACTGCTAAGGGAAATAGGTCCTTTCCATCCACTTTATCTATGCCCCTCCTAATTTTATACACCTCAATGAGGTCTCCCCTCAGCCTCCTCTGTTTCAAAGAAAACAAACCCAGCCTATCCAGTCTTTCCTCATAGCTAAGATTCTCTACTCCCAGCAACATCCTTGTAAAACTCCTCTGTACCCTCTCTAGTGCAATCACATCTTTCCTGTAATGTGGTGACCAGAACTGCACGCAGTACTCTAGCTGAGGCCTAACTAGTGTTTTATACAGTTGAAGCATAACCCCCCTGATCTTGTATTCTATGCCAGGGCTAATAAAGGCAAGCATTCCGTATGCCTTCTTAACCACCTTATCTACCTGGCCTGCTACCTTCAGGGATCTGTGGACATGCACTCCAAGGTCCCTTTGTTCCTCTACACTACTCAGTGTCCTACGATTTAATGTATATTCCCTTTCCTTGTTAGCCCTCCTCAAATGCATTACCTCACACTTCTCCGGATTGAATTCCATTTGCCACTGTTCTGCCTACCTGACCAATTTATTGATATCTTCCTGCAGTCTACAGATTCCTTCTTCAGTATCAACCACACAGCCGATTTTCGTACCATCTGCAAACTTCTTAATCATACCCCCTATATTCAAGTCTAGATCATTGATATATACCACAAAAAGCAAGGGACCTAGTACTGAGCCCTGCAGAACCCCACTGGAAACAGCCTTCCAGTCACAAAAACACCCATCAACCATTACCCTCTGCTTCCTGTCTCTCCCTCCTTTCTTAAATAGTGGGGTCACATGTATGGAAATGCTGCCACCATTCATTCACTAAATAAACCAAAGCCATTTGGAATAGATAAAATCATAGGTCCTGAAAATCCACAGCCCTTCCAGCCTATTCCTACCATAACTTCAGGAGTAGCCCAGGGGTTGCTGATGGTTGTCACGGAACCCAGGTCACGGTGACAAAAACTCGGCTGCACTGTTGCCCTCCTGCCAGCGAGGTGGAGAGCCGTTGACACTGCGCCAGACCTTTACGTGACTAACTCACTGGTTTTGATCAGCAAAACTTGTTTTGTTACTCCAAGCTGAGCAGCAGAGTGATTCAATTGAGGCTG
This sequence comes from Somniosus microcephalus, assembly GCF_052327205.1. Lineage (NCBI taxonomy): Eukaryota > Metazoa > Chordata > Chondrichthyes > Squaliformes > Somniosidae > Somniosus > Somniosus microcephalus. The sequence continues at coordinate 66,290,214 of NC_140993.1, read as the reverse complement.
TTCTTTAACAAGGATTTAACAATGCTTAACACGCACAGCTTTTATTGGGCTCATTTCCATCAAGGCAGTTGAGGCTGGCAAGTACAGCTAGGATTTGTTCCAAAGGGAGCGGGGGGGGGAAGAGTTTCCCTGTTTGCCATGTGTATTGAAATCGTAAGCACGTTCCTTTTGGATCTACTTGCAGTGTTGCTCCACACAATGAGTGGAGCTATTAATCACATCCAATCACATCTACGTCTCCAGAGGTAAATGTAGAGTTCAGCAGGCGCAGCAAGGACAGAATGGGAACGGAGTCTCCGCGTCCCACCCACAGCTATGCTATTCTGAGATTTCAGGAGGTTCACCAATTGGGTGTCACTTGGCCTAGTCCTGTGGTAGCATGAGGCCCTCCTATCTCACTTTCCTCTGTGAACGTCCATGAAGCACCTCCCCAAAAAAGAGCTGGTCCCAGGAGCACCCTGAAGATCTATGGATAGTTTGTTTCTCCCCAGCACAATCCTCGGGCCTCAGGCCTCCTCTCAGCCCTTAAATGCACAGAGCACCACAGAAGTCTGATGGATAATGATAATAATTTGCCCTTTGTTGTTGAACATGGCCTTTCATATGTGATATGCAAACGCCCGGGTAGGTGAACTTTTTTTATACAGGATACAAGGTGCTGCCCCCAGAACAACCTCACCCTGAGGCAGAAGTCAGTGTAACCTGGTGTCAAGGAAACAGAGAAGGCCATTCCACTCACTATCCACCATGGCAGAACCATTATCCTGGAAAGCAATACGCCAATTAGCTAACACCCAGGTTCCTACTTACTGCTTGGCGAACAGAGGCATTTGGAGTAAGGAAATTTGCTCACCTGGTAATCACACCCAAGTTCTCTTGCTTGTGAGGCAAGCGCACTATCTACTGTGCTACGGGAGCCCCCAGTTCGATGGATACAGTCACACTAAGGGACTTGCCAGTTCTTCAAGTTTTCAGTCGTGTTTAGGGAAAGAAACCTGCTGTCCTTACCCGCTCTGGCCTATGTGTAACTCCAGTGGCATGCCAATGTGGTTGACCCTTAACTGCTCACTGAAATTGCCTAGCAAGGCATTCAGCTGCCTCAATTCCACTGCAATGGCTCAAGAATGCAGCCTGCCACCACCTTCTCAAGGCAGCAGGCGATGGGTAACAAATGCAAGTCTTGCCAGTGATACCCACAGCCCGAGAATGAATTAAAATAAAAGGTTAGCCCAGTAAATGGATAAATGTACAACTTATAAAAGTATGAAGGGAGAAGTAAGGACCACTTTTTTTTCTCAGGCCTCTCTCTCAGGAGGGAACCCCCGGGCCGTGCAAATTACCCCAGCCAGGAAATGGAGATTCACTGTTCCTTTTCAGGCGCAGGGTACCATGTGCCTGGTGCATAGTGGAGGGGGTGAAAGATATCATTCCTTTGTCACCATCGCACATATTGTTCTTATGTTGAACTCGTTTTAGATTTATTAAAATTCAAAACTGAATGATAAAGAATTTTATTTATTACAGGTTTTAAAACAGCCTTACACAGATGGCCTCAGGCTCTGCTTACAAACATCACCTTGCAGTTGGTATGCGCTCTCAATGTAAACAGTTGCTTAATTTTGACGGGAAGCAGGGGAGCTCACCCCAGTGTCCTGATAAAAAATTTATACCTCAACCAACACCTAAAATAGATGACCTGATCGTTGTTTTCATTGCCCTTCTGTGGGATCTTGCTGTGTGCAAATTGGCTGCTGCGTTTCCTATATTACAACAGTGACTTCACTTCAAAAGTACTCCATTAGCTGTAAAGTGCTTTGGGACGTCCTGCGGTCAGGAAAATTGCTATATAAATGTCAGTTATTTCTTTCACAGCATTGACAGAGTTTGATTATTAAGAGGACATTTCTAAATTACATACTCACACTGAAATGAAGCAATGATGTTAAGTGGTGTAAAGGAACATCTATAAATGTGTATACTATAACATTACATAGTGGCAGTAGTTTCCTCTCCTAGTTTATGATATTACTCAAATACACACCTTCCATCATTGTTTAGCCTGCACAGCACCAAACCAGGCAGTCTGTCAATAATATATAGTGCAAAAAATATTGCTTCAAAATCCCTGGTACTGGAGTGAGCTCAGGCCAGGTGGGATATTAAAAGGTATGGGGAGTGAGCAGGAGAATGGGATTAGGCTAGGTGGGATGTTAAAGGGTATGGGGAGTGAGCAGGAAAGTGGGATTAGACTAGTTGGTATATTAAAAGGCATGTGGAGTGAGTAGGATAGTGGGATTAGTCTAGGTGAGATATTAAAAAGAGTATGGGGAGTGAGCAGAAGAGTGGGACTAGACCAGGTGGGATATTAAAGGGCGTGCAGACTGAGCAGGGGAGTACGATTAGAGTAGGTGGCTCATATGAAGAAAAGTGCCGGTACAGACTTGATGGACCATTGTGGTGCTGTGCTAATCTGTGATTTCTTCCATATGAAATACAATAGAACAGCAAAAATTTACAGTACAGGAAGAGGCTTTTCAGCCCAACATATCTATGCTAGCCCTTTATAGAGTAATCCAAACTAACCCCACTGCTCTGCACTCTCCCCATAGCCCTACATCTTCCTCTGCTTCAATTATTTATCCAATTTTTCTTTAAAATTTCAGCCATTCCTTGTGGTAAAGCATTCCATGCTTGAACAACATTCTCTGTAAAGAATAGCAAAACAGTGCAGATGCTGGAAATCTGAATTAACAACAGAAAATGCTGCAAACACTCAGCAGGCCAGGCAGCATCTCGGGAGAAAGTTCTGACGAAGGGTCACTGATGTTAACTCTGTTTTTCTCTCCACAGATGCTGCCTGGCCTTCTTTGTAAAGACATTTGTACCAACTTGTCTCCTTATCCCTTTTCAAGTGATGACCCCCTTTGACTGAATCTCCTTTTTCACCCTATTAAATCCTTAATAATCTTGAAAACCTCCAGTAAATCTCCTCAGTCATCCCTACTCCAGCTCTTTTCTCCAGAACTAGGAGTAGTTGAGGCGAATAGCATAGATGTATTTAAGGGTAAGCTAGATAAACACATGAGGGAGAAAGGCATAGAGGGTTATGCTGATAGGATTAGATTAAGAGGGCTGGGAGGAGGCTCGTGTGAAGCATAAACACCAACATGGACCAGTTGGGCTGAATGGCCTGTTTCTGTGATGGACATTATACATCATTCTATGTAAATAATCCCAGTATCTCAAGTCTCTTCTCATAACTGTAGTTTCAGATCTCTATTCCAGTTAAAGGTAAATTGGGGGAGAAATTGGTACGCTTTAGAAACATAGAAGATAGGAGCAGGAGTAGGCCATTCGGCCCCTCGAGCCTGCTCCGCCATTCAATGAGATCATGGCTGATCATCCAATTTCAGTACCCTGTCCCTGCCTTCTCCCCATATCCCTTGATCCCTTTAGCCTTAAGAAATATATCCAACTCCTTCTTGAATATATTTAATGAATTGGCCTCCACTGCCTTCTGTGGTAGAGAATTCCACAGGTTCACCACTCTCTCGGTGAAGAAATTCCTCCTCATCTCTGTCCTAAATGGCTTACCCATTATTGCTCAAGATAAAAAATCACGGGATTGGGGGTAATATTCTGGCGTGGGTGGAGGATTGGCTCTCCAACAGAAAGCAGAGAGTTGGGATAAATGGTTCGTTCTCAGATTGGCAACCAGTAACTAGTGGTGTTCCGCAGGGGTCAGTGCTGGGTCCCCAACTCTTTACAATCTATATTAACGATTTGGAGGAGGGGACCGAGTGTAACATATCAAAGTTTGCAGATGATACAAAGATGGGACGGAAAGTAGTGAGTGAGGAGGACATAAAAAACCTGCAAAGGGACATAGACAGGCTAAGTAAGTGGGCAGAGATTTGGCAGATGGAATACAATACTGGAAAGTGTGAGGTTATGCACTTTGTCAGGAAAAATCATAGAGCAAGTTATTATCTTAATGGCAAGAAACTGGAAAGTACTGTAGTACAAAGGGATCTGGGGGTCCTGGTGCACGAAACTCAAAAAGTTAGTATGCAGGTGCAGCAAGTGATTAAGAAGGCCAATGGAATGTTGGCTTTTATTGCTAGGGGGTTGGAATATAAAAACAGGGAGGTATTGCTGCAGTTGTACAAGGTATTGGTGAGGCCGCACCTGGAATACTGCATACAGTTTTGGTGTCCATACTTAAGAAAAGACATACTTGCTCTCGAGTCAGTACAAAGAAGGTTCACTCGGTTAATCCCGGGGATGAGGGGGTGGTCATATGAGGAGAGGTTGAGTAGATTGGGACTCTACTCATTGGAGTTCAGAAGAATGAGAGGCGATCTTATTGAAACATATAAGATTGTGAAGGGGCTTGATCGGGTGGATGCGGTGAGGATGTTCCCAATGATGGGTGAAACTAGAACTAGGGGGCATAATCTTAAAATAAGGGGCTGCTCATTCAAAACTGAGATGAGGAGAAACTTCTTCGCTCAGAGGGTGGTAGGTTTGTGGAATTTGCTGCCCCAGAAAGCTGTGGAAGCTACATCATTAAATAAATTTAAAACAGAAATAGATAGTTTCCTAGAAGTAAAGGGAATTAAGGGTTACGGGGAGCGGGCAGGAAATTGGACATGAGTCTAGGTTCGGAATGGTCATGGCCCTGTGGGTAGTGGAGTGGGCCCAGGGGCCGTGTAGCCTTGTTCTGCTCCTACTGTGTTCTAATTCTGTTAGATTTCAGGAGATGGTTTTATTCCTGTTCCTGGCTGGGGTGGAGATCGCCTTTACAGAAGGTAAGTACTGTAGAAAATATAGGGACAGAGTGATCTCCTGGAAGAATTTCGATCGCCTAGATGGGTCGGAGAGGAATTTCCCAGATTTTTTTCTCCCAAATTGGCCATTGGGTCTTTATCTGGTTTTTCGCCTCTCCCGGGAGATCACATGGGTTCGGGTGGATGCAGAGTGATAGAAGATTTGAGGTTAGGATCAGATCAGCCATGATCTTATTGAATGGTGGAGCAGGCTCGAGGGGCCGATTGGCCTACTCCTGCTCCTATTTCTTATGTTCTTATGTTCTTATGTACCCCTTATCCTTAGACTGTGACCCCTGGTTCTGGACTCCCCGGCCATCGGGAACATCCTTCCTGCATCCAGTCTGTCCAGTCCTGTTAGAATTTTATAAGTTTCAATCAGATCCCCTCTCATTCTTCTAAACTCCAGCGAGTATAAGCCCAATTGACGCAATTACTCCTCATACGTCACTCCTGCCATCCCAGGTATCAGTCTGGTGAATCTTCGCTGCACTCCCTCCATGGCAAGAACATCCTTCCTCAGATAAGGCGACCAAAACTGCACACAATACTCAAGGTGTGGTCTCACCAAGGCCCTGTACAACTGCAGCAAGACATCCTTGTTCTTGTACTCGAACCCTCTCGCTATGAAGTCCAACATACCATTTGCCTTCTTAACCGCCTGCTGCACCTGCATGCTTACCTTCAACGACTGGTGCACAAGGACACCCAGGTCTCGTTGCACTTCCCCTTCTCCCAATCTATTGCCGTTCAGATAATAATCTGCCTTCCTGTTTTTGACACCAAAGTGGACAACCTCGCATTTATCCACATTATACTGCATCTGCCATGCTTCTGCCCAATCACCCAACCTGTCCAAATCATACTGGAGTTTCTCGGCATCTTCCTCACAGCACACATGCCCACCCAGCTTTGTGTTGTCTGCAAACTTGGAGATATTACATCTAGTTCCCTCGTCTAGATCATTTATATATATTGTGAATAGCTGGGGTCCTAGGACTGATCCCTGCGGTACCCCACTAGTCACTGCCTGCCACTCGGAAAAAGAGCCATTTATTCCAACTCCTTGCTTCCTGTCTGCCAACCAGTTCCTTATCCAAGTCAGTACCTTGCCCCCAATCCCATGTGTCTTAACTTTACACGCTAATCTCTTATGCGGGACCTTATTGAAAGCCTTCTGAAAGTCCAAATACACCACATCCACTGGTTCTCCCTTATCTATTCTACCAGTTACATCCTCAAAAAATTCCAGTAGATTAGTCAAGCACGATTTAAATCCATGTTGACTTTGTCTGATCCTGTCACTGTTTTCCAAGTGCTCTGCTATTACATCTTTTATAATGAACTCTAGCATTTTCCCCACTACCGATGTCAGGCTTACCGGTCTATAATTCCCCATTTTCTCTCTACCACCTTTGTACCCATTCTTTGGGCATAAAATGAGCAGAACCTACACCATATTCTGTAACAAATTTTCTGTTTCCCTTCTTTTTTCTGAGTTCAGAACCATAGTCCCTGGTTACAGTTTGAGATTCCGCCAGACAGTTTGCTAGAGTTCAGTTTAGCTGCGCCCCTTAGAATCTTGGAAAGTGCACTGATTTTATTTGCTGATGTGTTAAAAACAAGGCAAAGAAAATAAAATTGTGCAAGACTGCAGTTAAGCGCAAGAGGCAGTAGCACATATATAAGCGATTCTGCCTTCAGGAGAGACACGGTGATTAAAGAAGAAGGAGGAAGCAGGTGTTTATGTCAGGAAGACGGTTGGCTTTGTGCTGGGACACTGCAGTGGGTGGGTTAGGGGAAGGGGCTCTGGAGGAAGGACACACGAGGTGTTACTGCTCTGGAGGTCTCCAGAACAAAAGAGAGAGAAAACAATGGGATTTGTTGAATTTACTTTTTGTTCTCATGAAGCTGAGGGACTAGGAAAAAGAATATTTCAGGCTGTCATTGTACAGTCTCACTAGGCATGTGTTTAGAATTCTCTCTGAGGCTAATCTGTGAACTGATGCCCTCAATCTATCCCTTATTAAAAACTATTCACCCATCACCCCTCTCCTCGCCGAGCTCTACTGGCTACCCGTCTCGCAACACACTGATTTCAAGCTCCTGGTGCTCATCTATAAATCTCCCCGTGGTTTTGCTGTACTCTCCCTACCTTCTATCCCAGCAAATACCCTGAGTTCTGCTGAGTGGGGACTATCTTACCTCCACACCATCATTGCTCACGGAGCCTTCACCCGTCACGTGCCCTGCACTCTGGAATTCTCTTTCTAAATCCTTCTGCCTTCTCTGTGCACCTTCACAAGCCTCCATCCCTTTGAACATACATTCAATCACCTCCCCAACTCATCTCCTAATACTTGCTCAGCCACCGATTTTATTCCTCTCTTGCGAAGCACCTTGGAATGTTTTGGTACATTGAAGGTGTGATATAAGTGTGAGTTGTTGTTGACCGGAAGCCGGGGAAGGGGGCATTGAAGGCTGATGCTATTCAGCTCTCTCCCATCTTGAATTTAAATGCTGCGCTGCTTGTTCCCTATGGTGAAGGGTTCAAATCCCAGGGACACAAGTTAAAAATGAGGAAGTTAGGAGGAGGAAGACTGGCAGAACAGAGAAGGCCATGTACATGCTGAGGCATCAGGAGAGCATTGTATTAATTGTTCTCAGGGAGTAATACTGGGAAGGCTGCATTTATTTCCCAACCCCAGTTACCCTGAGAAGGCAGTGGTGGTCCCTCTCCTTGAACCACTGTGGTCCTTGGGCTGATGGTGCTCCCACTACGGTATTAGGTATGGAATTCTGGGATTTTGACTCAGCCATGACGAAGCTACAGCGATATATGTCCAAGTCCAGATGGTATGTGACTTAGAAGGGATCTTGGAGATGATGGTGTTCTCAAGGCATATAGTGTATGTTAACAACATAAGGGGGACAAGCTAGTCCCTGGGAGCAGTGCAGAGGAGAGCAATGTGGCTAATCCCCAGTGTTCAAAAATGAGCCATGAAAAAGGAATTGATATAAAGAGATGTCTCAGTGACTTTATAGAAATATATATAAGACACTAAATGGGACAGAGAAGGTAAATGTGGAGAATTATATTCAGATGTGCCAATACAGAATGACAAGAGGGGACAGATAAAGGACAGACACCAGGAAGTATTCCTCTATGCAGAGGGGGATCAACAGCCTGAAGTGCTTACCCGAAAGGGTGGTTGCAACCAATGCATTGGACTGATTTTAGAAACAGTGAGCTGCTGTAATGTAAGGTGGTAGGGTTGGCATTCTAGAAGGAAGAGATCAAATGAGCCATTGGGTCTTGTTGGTCTGAAACAATATTGCGATTTTGTGATCATTGAATCAGACAATGTAAATGGACTGGAGATAAATAGATGCAAAAGCAAAATAATGCGGATGTGGAAATCTGAAATAAAAACATAAAATACTGAAAACACTCAGCAGATCAGGCAGCATCTGTGGAGAGAGGAACAGCATTAGCGTTACAACCCTCTGAGAATTCTGCGTTCCTCTGTTTCTGGCCTCTTGTACAACCCCCAACCTTGCTCCCCCCACCATTAGCGGCCGTGCCTTCAGCCATTTAGGCCCTAAGCTCTGGAATTCCCTCCCTAAACCTCTACGTCTCGCCACCTCTCTCTCCTCCTTTAAGATGCTCCTTAAAACCTACCTCTTTGACCAAGCTTTTGGTGAACTGTCCTAATGTCTCCTTCGACTCGGTGTCAATTTTTCTCTGATTACACTCCTGTGAAGTACCTTGGGGCGTTTTCCTATGTTAAAGGAGCTATATAAATGCAAGTTGTTGAATTGATAATGTCAGTGTGCAATGCAATACTGAGTCACATGGACCAAGAAGGTCCCAGTGCCCTTGAGCGAGGGAGGAAAATAATCTGCCAAGCCTCATGCCTCTGATTTCTAGCCAGTGACCCTTGCTGGTCGGTGCATGCTTGGGTCGAATAGATGGTCAGTTCGCCTGTCAACATTCACTGTCGATCCTCACATACGAAGGATGACCTCTCAGCAAGGTTCTGTGGGAGTTGGGGGGCGGGGTGTGACTGATGCCTGTGGGTCACCGCGCTCAGGTGAGGAGAGCAGAAAGAAGAGGTTGTAAAAAAAAAAGCATCTGACGTACCTCCGTGCTGGGGGTGACATCTTACTGAGTCTAATCTCTCTTAATTTGAACTAAACCAAGAAAATAAGAAAGTCTGTTCCTCAGACACATAATTATAGTCAGGCACAAAAGATTAGGTATCGGACTTTCTAAATTGGAAATTGTCTTTTACTTACTGGAAAATAATTAGATCCTATAATGACTGGCCTCACAAAAACCCAGAACAATCTCATGTTTTGTTTAAATCCCCGCATCTGGTTTAATGAAAGGCAAAGGTTGTGGGAAATCTGGATTCTAATATTTTGCTTTGAAACAAGAAGCAAGTTGAGAGACTCAAAACACAATATCTGGCTTCAGTGTGTTGTGTGGAACGGAGAGCCCCACCCTTAATTAGTGCTGTGGACAGTCTAAGAGGTCACTGACAGACTGTACTACAGCGATGATAGTGCAGAGCTGCAAAAACAAGACCCGAATGTGCCGGGAATGCCTGACGCTGCACTCCATGCCGCCAGGATGCAGGGCGCTGTCACTGCAATTAAAACTTACGAGGCGGTGGGGGGAAGGGGGGCGCTAGTGACATCTTGTGGCTGTTGATTGGGATTGCACGAGTTTCAAGCACTTTGTCACCTCAGAAGATGGTGGGTTCCAATCCCATTCCCGGACTCCAGCACATGAGCCAGGTTGACACTGAAGAACAGGACTGAGACAGTGGGGGGTCTAGTCCTTTGGATTGAGGTGTTAAACCGAAGGCCTGTACCAGTTGTTCTGTAGACGTTAAAGATCAGGTGGCACTTTTCAGAAGACAAGCAGAGAATTCTCCCGGTATCCTAGACTAGACAGCCACTAACGCTAGAGGTGAATGTCATGCTGGCGGAATCTTCCCTCAACCAACATCATCAAAAAAATGATAATTAACTGGCCATTCCTCTTATTGCTGTTTTGGGGATCTTGCTGTGCACGTCGCCTACATATTGTATTCTGAGAGGTGATCAGGAACTATATAAATTGCAAGTCCTTCTTTCTAATTTTCATTTATTTTCTCCTTGATTTTCTCCCTTCCTCACCCTAAGAGTGAAAATAAATAATGACTCAGGAGTGATTCAGATTCCTTGTTTAACCATATTGTACCAACAGTGGATACAACACAGGGGAGGTCACCATCTCCCACTGCTCCTGTCCTTTTCCCTCTTGGAGGGTTTGGGATTCCGCCAGTGCCAGCTGAGCCGCCCCACGGTACATATTGGGCCGGAGTTTCCGATCGGAGGCTTCCTGCGTGCGGATGCCTCCGATCTGGAAAAAAATCTGCAAATTTACCTGCTGGACTGTAGGTTCCGATACTTCCGCTCCTGGTGCGCGCGCGCAGAAGCCCAGGTATCCCAGGGGCGCAGAGCAGTTCGCAAGCGTCCCTGGGATCACGTGGGCCATGGGGAACCAATCAAAGACGGGAATCCCCCTTCACACTTTTGACAGGTCTCAGCGTAGACCCGTCAAAAGTATGAATGGGGATCAGTCAAAAAATACACTAAAGCATTAAATACATTTTTTAAAATTCATCACGTATTTAAAATGAGTTACGATTACATTAAACAAAAATGTAATTTTTTGAAAAAAATAATTAAAGTTTTTTACGGGGCTAAAAATAGACACCTTTTTTTAATGTCTTTTTAAATTATAAATGAGTGAAAAAAAAATATTTTTTTACTTTTTTAAACTCTATGCTTTTACCAGGCGTAAGATTTTTAAGGGTTTTCATGCCTGAAACCGGCACTTGCGAGGCCCCTACGGGTGTGTACACAGCTTGTACACACCCATGGGGGGGATTATTCTCCCAGGTGTAAACTGTTCATGAGCTTCTTGCGTTAGCTTGGCTCAATCAGTTAGCACCTTTTGTCTCTGGGCCAGTGGGTTGTGGGTTCAAGCCCCACATCAAACTTTAAATGCATTATCTAGGATAGCACTCCAGTGCAGCCAAGAGGTAATGATGAGCCTATCTAAAACCTTCATAACACCTCAGTTAGATTATTGTGTGCAGTACTGGGTTCCACACTATAGGAAGGATATTGAGAATCTGGAGAGGTTACAGTGCAGTTTCACTAGGATGCTGCCTGGTATGACAAAATACAAGGTGAAGAAAGAAATCAGGACTATTTCCGTTAGATCCACGCAGATTATAGGGCTATATCATAGAATTGTTTAAAATTATGTGAGGAGGGCACAGGTTATATAGAAGCAGATTGTTTCCAGTAGTTGAGGGGGTCTAGGAGGTGCCACAGGTACAAGATTAAATGTAAGAGATTTAGAAGAGTGCAGGAGCAACTTCTTCACGGCCTCCTCCTCCAAATCATTGACATAGATTGTGAATAGCTGGGGCCCAAGCACCAATCCTTGCGGTACCCCACTAGTCACAGCCTGCCATCCTGAAAAAGACCCATTTATCCCTACTCTTTGTTTTCTGTCTGTTAACCAGTTCTCAATCCATGCTAGTATATTACCCCCAATTCCATGTGCCCTAATTTTGTTCACCAACCTCTTGTGTGGGACCTTATCGAAGGCCTTCTGAAAATCCAGATACACCACATCTACTGGTTCCCCTTTGTCTACTCCACTAGTTACATCCTCAAAGAACTCCAATAGGTTTGTTAAACAGGATTTCCCTTTCATAAATCCATGTTGACTCTGCCCAATCTTACTATTAGTTTCTAAGTGCCCAGTTATTGCATCCTTTATAGTAGATTCCAGCATTTTCCCAACTACTGATGTGAGGCTAACAGGTCTGTAGTTCCCCGTTTTCTCTCTCCCTCCTTTCTTAAATAGTGGGGTTACATTTGCTATCTTCCAATCTGCAGGAACCATTCCAGAATCTATAGAATTTTGGAAGATGACAACCAATGCGTCCACTATCCCAATGGCCACCTCTTTCAAAACCCTAGGATGTAGGTCATCTGGTCCTTGGGATTTATCAACTTTTAGTCCCATTAATTTTGCTAGTACTGCTTTTTACTAATAATAATTTTTTTAAGTTCCTCATTCTCACCACACCCTTGGTTTTCTCGTATTTCTGGGAGGTTTTTTGTGTCTTCCTCCATGCAGACAGAAACAAAGTATTTATTTAATTTCTCTTCCATTTCCTCATTCCCCATTATAAATTCTCCCGTCTCTGACTGTAAAGAACCTACATTTACTTTCGCCAGTCTTTTCCTTTTCACATGCCTATAGAAGCTTTTATAATCAGTTTTTATATTTTTCGCTAGTTTGTGCTCATATTCCATTTTCCCTTTCTTTATCAATTTATTGGTCCCCCTTTGCTGATTTCTAAAAAGATCCTAATCCTCAGGCTGATCGCTTTTTCTGGCAACTTTATGAGCTTCCTCCTTTGACTTAATACTAGCTTTAATTTCTTTTATTAGCCAAGGTTGGATCACTTTTCCTTTTGGGTTTTTATGCTCTAGTGGAATATATGTTTGTTTCAAATTATGCATTATTTCCTTGAATGTTAGTCATTGTATGTCCACCTTCATACCTTTTAGTGTAGTCTCCCAATCTACCATGTCCAACTTGCCACTCAAAGCCTTGTAGTTTCCTCTGTTTAGATTGAAGACCTTAGTTTCAGATTGGACTACATCACTCTCAAACTTAATGTAAAATTCAATCATATTATGGTCACTTGTCCCTAAAGGCCCCTTTACCACAAGATTATTGATTAGCCCTTTCTCATTACACAGTACCAGATCCAGATTAGCCTGTTCCCTGGTTGGTTTCTCCACATACTGATCCAGGAAACCATCTCGCATGCATTCCAAGAATTCATCCTCCACACCATTAAACAACTAATGGGAGGAGGAGGCTCCATGAATATCCCCATCCTCAATGATTGTGGAGACCAGCACGTGAGTGCAAAAGACAAGGCTGAAGCGTTTACAACCATCTTCAGTCAGAAGTGCCGAGTGGATGATCCATATCGGTCTCCTCCTCAGATCCCCACCACTACAGAAGCCAGTCTTCAGCCAATTCAATTCACTCCATGTGATATCAACAAACGGCTGAGCGCACTGGATACAGCAAAGGCTATGGGCCCTGACAACATCCCGGCTATCGTGCTGAAGACTTGTGCTCCAGAACTAGCTGAGCTTCAAACCAAGTTGTTCCAGTACAGCTACAACACTGGCATCTATCTGACAATGTGGAAAACTGCCCAGTTATGCCCTGTCCACAAAAAGCAGGACAAATTCAACCCGGCCAGTTACCGTCCCATCAGTCTACTCTCAATCATCAGCAAAGTGATGAAAGGTGTCATCGACAGTGCTATCGAACGGCACTTACTCACCAATAACCTGCTCACTGATGCGGAGTTTGGGTTCCGCCAAGACCACTCAGCTCCTGACCTCATTACAGCCTTGGCCCAAACATGAACAAAGGAGCTGAATTCCAGAGGTGAGGTGAGAGTAACTGCAGTTGACTGCAAAGCAGCATTTGACTGAGTGTGGCATCAAGGAGCCCCAGTAAAACTGAAGTCAATGGGAATCAGGGGGAAAATGCTCAACTGGCTGGAGTCATACCTAGCACAAAGGAAGATGGTTGTGGTGGTTGAAGGTCAATCATCACAGCCCCAGGACATTGCTGCAGGAGTTTCTCAGGGCAGTGTCCTAGGCCCAACCATCTTCAACTGCTTCATCAATGACCTTCCCTCCAACATAAGGTCAGAAATGGGGATGTTCGCTGATGACTGCACAGTGTTCAGCGCCATTCACAACTCTTCAGATAATGAAGCAGTCCATGCCCGCACGCAACAAGACCTAGATGACATTCAGGCTTGGGCTGATAAGTGGCAGGTAACATTCGCGCCACAGAAGTGCCGGGCAATGACTATCTCCAACAAGCGAGAGTCTAACCACCGCCCCTTGACATTCAACGGCATTACGATCACCGAATCCCCCACCATCAACATCCTGGGGGGTCACCATTGACCAGAAACTTAACTGTACCAGCCACATAAATACTGTGCCAAAAAGAACAGGTCAGAGGCTAGGTATTCTGCAGTGAGTGTCTCACCTCCTGACTCTCCAAAGCCTTTCCACCATCTACAAGGCACAAGTAAGGAGTGTGATGGAATACTCTCCACTTGCTTGGATGAGTGCAGCTCCAACAACACTCAAGAAGCTCGACACCATCCAGGACAAAGCAGCCCACTTGATTGGCACCCCATCCACCACCTTAAACATTCACTCTCTCCACCACCGGCATACCGTGGCTGCAGTGTGTACCATCTACAAGATGCACTGCAGCAACTCGCCAAGGCTTTTTCGGCAGCACCTCCCAAAGCCGCGACCTCTTCCACCTAGAAGGACAAAGGCAGCAGGCACATGGGAACACCACCACCTCCAAGTTCCCCTCCAAGTCACACACCATCCTGATTTAGAAGTATACCGCCATTCCTTCATCGTCGCTGGGTCAAAATCCTGGAACTCCCTCCCTAACAGCTCGGTGGGAGTACCTTCACCACACGGACTGCAGCGGTTCAAGAAGGCGGCTTACCACCAACTTTTTAAGGGCAATTAGGGATGGGCAATAAATGCTGGCCTTGTAGTGACGCCCTCATCCCATAAAAACGAATTTTAAAAAAGAGTGCACCCTTATCCTACCTTTAGAATGACGCAAGAGCTGGAGCCCTCCTGGTGTCCTGACCAATATTCATCCACAACAAACACCGCCAAAAACATAAATGAACAAATAGCTCATCTCACTTCTGTTTTTCCTAGAATCCCATGTAATGAAAATGGAACTTATTTAATCATTGGTCCAAACAGACATAATCAGTTCCTGGGACCAACAGCCACCTTCCCCATGGTGGTCGCAGGAAAAAGCAGATGGGAAGGAAATCCCCTGGGGACCAAGGCCTAAACCCCTCCCATCGCCATTTGCATGCAGCGGACAGGGAAGGAGCACCCAATAAAGGTCCCATTGGTGATAAGCAGGGTGAGGGAAATCCTGGTTGGGGTGGTGGAGTGGTGGTAGGCCTCACTGCCCCAAATTTACTCTCATTCTACGTTGCGGTCCCATATGATTTTAGGCAGATCGAGGAATCCCCCAACCCACAATGTCAATTGGCTATTCAACTGCATGGAACGACACGCAGTAGGGCTATGGAAAAAGAGCGGGAGCAGTGGGACTAGAGTCATTGGGGGGGGAAATTCGGTATCGCACCGTTTGGGGCGCAATTATCGGCCGGGCGCAAAGTTTAGCGCCTGGCGCTAATTATCGCCTCCGACTGCAAACTTGGCTTTTATCACCCCTGGAGGTGATTGGAGCACTAAATCAGGTGCTACACACCTCCCTTAAGGCGCAAAGGCCGAGGAGCGAGGCGTTAACTCAGAGCACAGGCGCAGCGCAGGTGATGTCAGTTAGCAATGGAACACAGACACACTGGTGCTGGTCAGTTCTTAAAGGGGAGGGTCAATCTTGCTCTCCAGCCACATACTGCTCATTGGAGCCTCGAATCTTGGCCTGGAGAGATCTATGCCTAAATTTTCCGGCCACGGACTATAGAGAGGGTGAGAGAACGAGCTCAGCGCTTCAGCGAACAGGCCTTGGAGGCTCTGGTTGGCACAGTGGAGTGCAGAAGAGCTATACTCTACCCTGAGAGTGGCAGGAGGCCATTGCCGTGTGACTACAGAAGAGTGTGGAGGTAGGTGGCTCAGCACGTCTCCTCCAGGAGCATGGTGACCAAGACCCATACTCAATGTCGCAAAACGTTCAACAACCTCACTTGGGTCATCAGGGTGAGTGGCTGTTTTTCAATACCTCTCCATCCCTCCATCTCAACCTCACTCTATGGCCAGAGGGCCTTAAAACCCCAATGCCCAACACTCATCCAAGACCTATGGCCCTCTCAAAAACACACACGCACATTCCACACCTTGCATACAGTAAGGGCTATTCAACTATGGGAAACACATCAGGAAAGACCGTGGCTGTATATTTACTCAGACGCCGTCCTTTTTCTTGCAGGCCAAGCTATCTCATAACAGGAGACAGCAGCAATGGATGGGTGGTGGGCTGCCTCAGCTGCAACCCCTCAGCGATCTTGAGGTGTGCATCCACAGGATTGTGGCAAGCCAGGTGATCAGTCCCATCGCCCCTTAAGAGGTCGACCCCGTTCGGGACAGCAATGTTAAGGTCATCAGCTTTTTCTCCTCTCTCATTCCACTTGTCCCTCACAACACCAACCTTTGACACTTTCAATCCAACTTACTAAATCGCTCCACTCCTTCCTCCCTATCCTCACGCTAAAGCCACTCTTGTACCTCCCTGCTTTCAGATGGAGATTCACCAGCTGAGGAGACAGGCCCTCAAGTTGCCAGTGGGAGCGAAGCCGCAGGCGAAGAGGAAGTCGGAGCCTCAGCGCCACCCTATCCCGAGGAAGCCCATGCCCACACTGGGACCACGTCTTCCCTGGAGGGGAGCAGGGGGGAAGGCTCTGATGAGGGTGAAACTCCGGGACCCAGTGGGCTGCAGCAACGCGATGTGGCTAGGGAAGCTTGGGGGCCTTCTCCCCGGAGGGGGAGTAGGCCAGCGAGCCTTGCTGCACTGGACGCAGAGGAGGAGCGGCTCATCGCTGAAATGAACACCCAGGCGGTGGACATGCACACTCAGCTCATGGGTGCAGTGGGAAGGGTGCCCGAAAGCATTGATGCACTGGCAAGGAGTGTGGAGCACTACGCTGCAGCACAGGCAGATGCCACGCAAATGCTTAGTGCTGCAATTCAGTCACTGGCTGCCGTGATCCAATCTCAGACTGCTCTCATGCAGACTCAGATTGAGGCCACGCAAGCACTGACTGCTGCCATTGTCGCTGGTTCGGACACATTTCCCCGGGGCTCTCACGGCGCCGCAGCAGGCCAATAATCTGTGCTCCAGCAGATTGCTCCGGATGCTGAGGTGCTGCCCCGTGGGAGTGCCAGAGTGTCGGTCAAGCAGGGAGGTGCTGTCCTTTCTCAAGATGACAGCATTCCTGCTGCCAGCACTGTCACTTCCCCATTGCACTTGCCACTGCCTGTAGCCCAGACTGCTGCTGCCCATGCAGAGTTGGTGCAGTCTGCAACCGAGCCCTCCAGGCCCAGAGCTGGTCGAGGGCATCCTTCAAGGGCATCTGTAGTCTCAGGATCTGACATTCAGCAGCCTTCCACCAGCCTTGCTGCAGCCACTGGGGCCCCATTATGGAGGAGCAGTAGGGTGGGAAGGGGGGAAGTGCGCAAGGGAAGGAGATGGCCCTCGAAGGGCAAAAAGTAGGAGGTCTGACTAAATGTTGGGAATGTCTTTATTAAAGGCCGAGGTTCATGTAATAACTTTTGTTTAGTGTTTTGGACATTATCTCCAGGTTGTGAGAACCAGTTATGTTAATTAATGATTTTTTGTGTTTGTTTCTATTAGTTTGTCCTGAAGAAATGACACACACAGAGTTTGTAAAATAAAAAAGTTTTGTATTGAAAATGTACATGTTTGGCCTTTGGAATCATTGCTGCCTTGGCCGGCTGTAGGGGTTGCTTTCCATCATGTTGTTCTCCATGCCAGAAGCCATTTCCTGAGTAGGGGCCTAGGAGCGGCTTGTTATCAGTCTTTGACGGACGGCCCTTGCAGTTTCAAATTTGTGGGTCTCCCACCCGTCTTGGTGCTGTTGCTGATCATCCTCCTCCTCTTCCTTCTCCTCTTCCTCCTCCTCCTCCTCCGGTGGTGCACCAAGGCCTGGTGAAGTTGGCTGAGTCCTGAGGATTGCAAGGTTATGAAGAATGCAGCACACAACTATGAAGAGGGAGACTCGCTCAGGCAAGTACTGCAGGGCTCCTCCTGAGTGGTCCAGACAGTGGAACCGTTGCTTGAGCACGCCGAACATCTGCTCAATGATGTTCCTGGTGGTGAGATGGCTCTCATTGCACCGCAGCTCAGCAGGGGTGTTGGGGTTACGGAGCGGTGTCATCAGCCAGGTGCAGAGTGGATAATCCTTGTCCCTGACGAGCCAACCACTTGGCTGATGCGCTGCCTAGAAAAGCTCTAGCACACCAGTCTGGCACAGGATGAAAGCATCATGGCTGCTGCCAGGAGAGCGGGCATTGACAGCGAGCATCAGCTGTCTGTGGTCACAGACCAACTGGACATATAAGGAGTGGAACCCTTTGCGGTTTCAGAAAACCTCTGCTTACACCTGCAGTGCCCGCAATGCCACATGCATGCAGTCAATGGTGCCCTGCACCATGGGGAAGCCCACTATCCTCACAAAGCCCAATGCGCATTCATGCTGTTTGGCCCGGGTCACCGAGAAAGAGATGTACTGGCGCCTCCTTTTATAGAGGGCATTTGTGACCTGATGGATACAGCAATGGACTGCAAACTGGGTGATATTGGCGATGTCCCCAGTAGCTGCTTGAAAGGAGCCGGTGGCATAAAAATTCAGAGCCACTGTGACCTTCACTGCCACCTGTTAGATCCGTGATTCTGAGAGTATGATGTTTTTCAATAACTACACGGATGCTGTAACTTAACAATCAACAGGTGTTTAACTGGAGTAGGGTAGTCTCAAGACTGGGGGTACAGAGGCATGCTCAAGGCTTATATACAGGTGTGGTCACTGCCGGTACTACAGTATACAGGAGCTGTAAAAGTAGTTCTCTCTTAAAGATACATACACTACAATTCCTCCCCTTTTTGATTAGCAGTACCCATAATATTCAAATAACAATTAACACTTTAACATGCACATTAAACAACAATAGTCCATTTATAGATTCAGTCTTTGGGGCGGCTTCCTGATCCTTTCGGGATAGCGCCTTTCCTGCGGTTCTTGTTCTTGGTGCGGAGGCGATTCTGGCCCCTTTTCGTCGGTTAGTTCATCGGTTTCCACTGCTACTGGTTCTGAGGTAGATGCTACCGGTATGTCGGGTTCATCCCCAGGTACGCGAGTCATGGGGTTGACTCGTTCCTGTGACGCTAAGATCTGATCGACGTGGCGTCCCACAATGTTCTCCCCGACATCCACTGTGTACATTAATGGCCCCTGCCTTGTGCATATCGTTCCGGGTTGCCATTTCTCTGTTCGGTAGTCACGGGCCAAGACTGGTTGTCCTACGTTGAAGCTCCTTGTCAGCTTCTCATTGATGTGCTGGAATTGTTTATCCTCAACATTTCTTCGCACCTTTGGTCTGAGCAAATCCAGACGAGATCTCAACCTTCGGTTAAAGAACATCATGGCCAGGGTCTGGTTGGTAACTGCATGTGTCGCATTTCTGTAGGCTAATAAGAAATTGTCCACCTTATGCTGTAGTGGAATTTCATCATTGCACATGGCCTTTATCGCCTTTTTAAAGGTTTGTACGAACCTCTCAGCTAATCCATTTGTGGCTGGATGATACGGGGCGGATGTGTAATGCCTTACTCCATTCCTTCTCATAAATTTCCGAAACTCTTCGGACACAAACTGTGGTCCATTATCAGAGCAAATCTGCTCTGGCAAGCCGTTCCTGGCAAATATGGTCCGTAGGACTGCAATCGTTTTCTCAGTAGTGGTTGAGGACATTTTTATCACCTCAGGCCATTTCGAGTGAGCATCCACTGCTATTAAGAAAATTGAGTCCATGAATGGACCAGCAAAATTAATATGCACCCATTGCCATGGAGAGGAGGGCCACTCCCATGGGTGTAGAGGGGCATGTGGTGGTGCATTTTGGACCTTCTGGCATCCTGAGCAGCTCTTGGTTAGGTCCTCGATTTGTTGATCGATTCCTGGCCACCACACATAAGCCCTAACAAGGCTTTTCATTTTCACCCCTCCCAGATGACCTTCATGAAGCTCATTTAGCACTCTCTCTCTTAACTTGGGTGGAATCACCACTCTGGATCCACACATCACTGTCCCCTGGCATACTGACAGCTGTTCTCTTCTGGATGAGAATGCTGGCAACAGTGAGTCGCCATGTGTTGGCCATCCACTCACCGTCAAATCATATACCCGGGACAGCGGCGGATCATTGCGGGTCTCCTTCTCTATACCCGCGTTAGTTACTGGCAATCGTTCAATTATTCACAAATAAAATACCTCGATAGGGTCCACTGCTGGTGCTTCCTCCACAGTAGGCAGTGGCAGGCGTGATAGCCCATCAGCGTTTCCATGCTGTTTCGTGCCTTTATATTCTATTTCATATTGATTCGCCCCTAGAAACAGGGACCATCTTTGTAACCGTTGTGCAGTCATCACCGGAATGCCCTTCTTTGGATTAAAGATGGAGACAAGTGGTTGGTGGTCAGTCAGCAAGGTGAACTTCTGCCCATGCAGATAGTGGTTGAATTTTTTTACTCCCCATACTAGGCTGAGGGCCTCCCTGTCAATCTGGGCGTAGTTGTGCTCGGCTGAGGTTAGTGACCGAGACGCAAAGGCTACTGGCCTCTCCAACCCGTCTGGGAATTTGTGCGACAGCACCGCTCCAATACCATAGGGTGATGCAACACATGCCAAACGAATTGGTAGTGCTGGGTTGAAATGGGCCAACACCTCTTTTGATGTGGTCAATTCTTTGCACTTCTGGAAAGCTCGTTTACGTTCGTCATTCCACTTCCATGGTACCCCTGTTTGCAGTAGGGTGTTCAGTGGGTGTAATACCGTAGACAAATTTGGTAAGAACTTATGGTAGGAGTTTACCAGCCCGAGGAACGACCTCAGTTGTGACACATTTTCCAGTGCTGGAGCCTTGACTACTGCCTCAATCTTTTCAGGGGACTTATGTAACCCCTCTTCATCGATAACGTGGCCACAATACGAGATCTGCTTCTGGAAAAACTCGCACTTGTGGTGATTAGCTCGTAGCCCATATTCCTTTAATCTGGTGAGCACCTTCTCCAGGTTGGCGAGGTGATCACTGTCATTTTTGCCCGTGACCAGGATGTCGTCCAAATAACACTGGGTCCCTGGAATCCCTTGCAGGACTTGATCCATCACCCTTTGGCAAATAGCCGGAGCCGATGCTACCCCGAACACCAGCTGGTTGTATTGGTAGAGACCTTTATGAGTGTTGATCGTGAGGTATTGTTTCGAGGCTTCTTCTACCTCCATTTGCAAGTACGCCTGGGCGAGATCAATTTTGGTGAAGCGTTTACCTCCAGATAGCGAGGCGAAAATATCCTCAATTTGTGGAAGTGGATATTGTACCGTGTGAAGGATTGGGTTCACTGTCACCTTAAAATCCCCACAGATGCGGACCTTCTTTGGTTCCCCAAGTGCATTACTCAACGACCTCTTCATTACAGGAACGATGGGTGTAGCCCACTCGCTCCAGTCTACTTTGGACAGTACTCCTGAACGTTCCAACCCTTCCAGCTCTGCTTCGATGGCTGGTCTGATCGCATAAGGCACTGGTCTGGCCTTAAGAAACTTTGGGCTTGCATTTTCCTCTATTTTAATCATTGCTGTTATGCCTTTTAGTGTTCCGAGTCCCTCCTGGAACACTTGTTTTGCGTCAGTTAGCATTTTTGACAGTCGACCAGGTGTGACGTCGTCATCCTTTTTGGCCTCAACCTTCAGTGCCTGTATGGAATGTCAATCTAATTGTATCTTCCGGATCCATTCACGTCCTAGCAGTGGTGGCCCCCCATCTGGCAATACATATAAGTCCATTTTAGGTATTTCCTGGCCTTTGTATATCACTTTCACCCTTATTTTTCCTTTGGGGTAGACTTTTTGCCCCGTGTACGTCTTCAAGACAATCTCTGTAGCTTTCAAGGGTATATGTGAAAATAGCCGCTTGTAGTCCCTTTGGTTTATGACTGTTAGGGCTGATCCTGTGTCCAATTCCATTTTCACTTGGACTCCGTCTATCTTGAGTGTGACCCAGATAGTCTGGTGATCCTCCATTTTGGTTACCTTATGTAGTTTCAGACAACCCAGCTCCTTGCTTCCGGAATCTGTATCACTTTTCTGTTCGCCTGAACTACTGTCCATCACCTTATGTACCTTTTTGTACTTCTCCTGTGGAGATTTCTTGCTGTTGGTTTTCTTCCCAGACCTGCAGGCTCTTGCTATGTGTCCTGCTTTTCCACACTGTCTGCACACTTGGTCCTTGAACCAACAATCCTTCTGGTCGTGTGTTGTTCTGCTGCAGCGATAACACTTCCCTGTTCCATAGGACATTTCATTGGTGCCATATTCTTGCGGTCTCCATTGTATCTCTGCAGCGCCCCTTGCGGCTGCTTCATGTGATACTGCCATGCTGAAAGCCTTGTCCAGCGTAAGATCCTTTTCTGATAGAAGCCGTTTCTGGGTTCCTTCACTTTGAAGCCCACACACAAACTTGTCCCTTAACGTATCTGCTAGTCCCACTCCAAACTGGCAGTGTTTCGATAGCTTGTGCAGTTCCGTTAAGTACTCAGCATTGCTTTCGTCTTTATGTTGGTTCCTTTAATGGAACTTAAATCTTTCTGCTATCAGCAGCGGTGTGGGGTTTAAGTGGTCCTGTAGGATTTCTACTATGCTTTCGAAATTCTTATTCACGGGCTTCTCTGGGGTTATTAGGTTTTGCAGTAACCCATAAGTTTGTGCACCCATGGAATTTAACAAAACCAGTGCTTTCCTAGCATCTGGCACTTCATTCGCCCTGCAGTACACCTCAATATGTTCCACATATGTCGCCCAATCTTCGACTTCATTGTCGAATGTAGAGATACTGCCACTCTTCAGCATCCCTGGGTGTGATTTAACTGTCAAAAATGGCGTCTCCCGCGCTCTCCCTTCTTCTCCACTGGCACAAAATGGCGTCTCCCGCGCTTTCCTTTCTTCCCGCGCTCGCCCTTCTTCTCCGCTGTGGCTTCTAAGAATGGCGTCTCCCGCGCTCTTCCTTCTTCTCCGCGGCTCAATGGCGTCTCCCGCGCTCTCCCTTCTTCTCCCCGTGGACACTGTTCAGCTCTTGAGCCCTGGCTGTGCTCTGCGCGTTTTTGTTTTTTTTTCTGTGCGCCTTTCCCGTTTCCGCCGCTCGGTCCTGAACCCGGCTGCTGCTTTACCCTCTCTCTCTCCATTTTGTTTTTCCTCGACGCCGCTCGGTTTTTTCTCTGCCGTCGGTCGGCTCCAGCTGCCGCTGTCCGGGAAGGGTCTGCGCTGTACCTGTTGTCAGTCTGTTGCTGATCGTCGTGGCTGGGTAACCAAGCCCGGCTCTCCACAGCCTCCCCTGCGATGTTCACTCTCTGCCGGACGACTGGGCGGTTGCTCGTGGTCGACGCCCGTGCTTCTGGCCTCGACTTTCTTCCACCGCCCTCCCGGAGCGAATCCTCAAAGGGAAGTGCAGAGTTGCAGGTAGATTCGAATCGACATTCGTCGCCACTGTTAGATCCGTGATTCTGAGAGTATGATGTTTTTCAATAACTACACGGATGCTGTAACTTAACAATCAACAGGTGTTTACTGGAGTAGGGTAGTCTCAAGACTGAGGGTACAGAGGCATGCTCAAAGCTTATATACAGGTGTGGTCACTGCCGGTACTACAGTATACAGGAGCTGTAAAAGCAGTTCTCTCTTAAAGATACATACGCTACACCACCAACAAAGACGTCCTGGTCCTCAATTGAGGCTGCAGATCTGGCTGCAGCAGGTGGCAGAGCTCAGTGAACACCTCCTTGCTGAAGCAGAGCCTTCACAAACACTGCTCTTCAGACAAATTAATGTAGGAGAATTGTTACCGAAATACCCTGGGAGGATAAGGTTTCCTGTGCAGAGGCCTGTTGACCCTCCTCCGTCTGGCCATGATTGCCACTCTCTGCATCTCTGATGCCTCCGATTCTGCAGATGCAGGATGACGCCCCGAATCAGTGCAGCCCCCATAGTCTCTTGACAATCGAAGTAATGAAGGTCAAATCCAAAAGAACCTGCAAAGTAATGCTCAGTAGCCAAAACTACTTCACACAGCGTTGACTCTATGCAGAAGTCTCTCTCTCTCAGAATCTCTCTCTCTCTCTGTCAGAATGAGTGGTGCAAAAATGTCTCCCTTAAAAAAAAGGCAGGAAGAGGGCGCTTTTAAATAGTGCCCCCCACCCCAGCCCCTACCGACTGGAAAATGTTCCAGTCTCCCTGTCGTTGCTTGCGGCAGGTGGAAAGGAGGGGGGCACCATGCATATCCGGTCCGGGGCACCACCGGGGAGTTGCATGCGTGACTGACGTCACGATCTGCGGGCGCAGGAGATCGGGGCGGTAGAGTTTTGCACCACTGCAAAAACTCTGGTCAATTTCACGAGCGGCGCAAACATCGCCGCACCGGGACGCTAGTTACTTTGCGCCCCATTAGCGCCCTCTTAGGGGGCTAACGGGAGGTGCAAAGCAACCAAATTTTTCCTCCATAGAGTCATAACAGCAGAGAAGGAGGCCATTCGGCCCATCGAGTCCATGCCAGAGAGATTGGATAGATCTTTCAAAAAGCCGGCACGGGCACGATGGGCCGGAATGCCTTCTTCTGTGCTGTAACATTCTATGATTCTATGACTACCGATCCTGTCCTCACCTAACGTCCACACACTTGCACTATCCAGCAAGAGTCATTGGGAACCCTGGCTGATTTTTCCCCCGTTCCTAACTCAAGGTTTCTGAGGCCAATTGTAATGACCACTATATCCCCAGCTGACAGTACAAATTGGGAATCAATTGTAAAACCTTCCTGGTCTATAAGATTCAGTAGCATACTAGCAAGTGTATTTTCCCATTAAATGACTTGGTAATTATCATTGCAATATTTTCTGATAACATATAAGGATCCAACTCAAACCGGTGTACAGGATAGACTGGACCCAAACTATTGGATTGTAAACTTGGTTCTATTCTTAATCTAAAAATAATGAAAATTTACAATATCCAATAACAAAATAATTACTGTGTATTAAATAATCTATTAACTCAAAGCAACAGAAAATTGATTGGTAGCAAAAATCAAGGGAGACTCTTAAACCAAGCCAAGTCTAACATCAGCACAGACCTGACCCAAACATACATGGGATCCAAGCATAATATCCCGTTTTATCAAATCACTTCACATTCACTCCCATTATGCAGGATTTATGATGCTACCATTGCAATCATGCAGTTACAAACCAAAGCTGTATTTTACCTCAGTTATTCCGGTTTGCAGTGTTCAGCATCCAGAACCCTGTCAATCTGTCATCTTTTCTGATATTATCAGCAAACATGTCACATATTTATGACAAGATATTAATATCAGCAGATAAATTCTTAAAATATTTGGCTATCCTCTGCCCACTGAGCTCCCTCTACCTTAACAACATGCTGCAATCCTAACCTCAGAACAGCACCCACCCCCTACCAGTGTGGCATTTATTTCATTTCACACACCAGCCATCCTGTGGCCTCACTGAGTGATATTGTCAATTTGTGCCAAATGAGGGGCAATTTTATACTGTAGGCCCATGCCCACTAGGAACTGGATGGATGATGCCCAAACTCATTTCATGTAGGACCCTTACAGCCATCTGACAAAAGAGATTTGAACGCACGTTCCAGTGCTGAAAGGCAAGTGAAAGCCACGATGCCACCCAGTTCCTAAGTGTTGAGTTTTACTGGAGTACCGTTTCACAGCCAGCGACATTCACAGCCTTCTAGTTCCTAATCCAAGTGACTTCATTCTTCAGGTTTTGTAATGTATTTACCTTTAAGAGAGGAACTATCTTTTACAGCCCCTGTATACTGCAGTACCAGTAGTGACCACACCTGTATATAACACCGTGTAGTAATTTGTACAGTTAGTTCCAGCATACCCTCTGTTCAGTAAACACCTGTTATTACCGTTCTCCTGCAGTCCGTGTGTTATTGATACGTGGACACTACAGTGGCGACGAGCAGGTTCAAACTCACCTGCAGTACTGCATCACCTCACGGGGATCCATCCCTGAAAAGAAGCTTCTTCTCGGCCGTGGGCAACCGCCCAGTGATCCATCGGCGTTCAGAGAATCGCAGGGGAAGCTGTGGAGAGCTGGGCTTGGTTCTCCAGTCAAGGTGTTCCAGCAAATCGGGCTGGTAGCAGGTAGTGCGCTGACCCTTCCTGGACTGCGGCGGGCTAGAGCTCGATCGAGCGGCTCTGCAAGGGGACCGAGCAGCGTCGTCGGGAAGAAAAAGAGAGAGAGAGGCTGGAGCGCACAGGGCATGGCCGGTGCTCAAGAGCCGGGCAGCATTAAAGAAAATAAAAAAGGGGGAAGGAAAAGAGACGCGCAGTGGACAGCATCGAAGAAGAATAAAACTAAGAAAATTAATTAACAAAAGAGAGATGCGCAGAAAGCCGCGGGGCGCCGCCATTACTATTTAGAACGCTAGGAGCAGCATTGGCAGCAGCGGGGGAAGAAGGAAAAGTGCAGGAGGCGCCATTTTAATCCATTGGGGAAGAAGGAAAAGCGCGGGAGGCGCCATTTTAAACCACCCAAGATGCCGAAGAGTGGCAGCATCACTGCTTTCGACATCGAAATTGTTGTATCCGTGTGTTAATGGAGACACGGAATGCAGGAGTTGGTTTAACAGGTGTTTACTGAACAAAGTCTGGAGGTGAACTAAAAGATACAAGACACTATACAGGCTTATATAGCCCGAGTGGTCACTACCGGCATTACAGTACACAGGGGCTCTTAAAGGCACATACACCACAATTCCTCCCCTTTTAGACAACCAGTACAAGTATGATTTGATTGGGATTACAGAAACGTGGCTGCAGGGTGGGCAAGGCTGGGAACTTAACATCCAGGGATATACAATATTTAGGAAGGATCGGCAAAAAGGTAGGGGAGGTGGGGTAGCATTGCTGGTAAAGGAGGGGATTAATGCAATGGAAAGGAAGGATATTAACTCGGATGAAACGGAATCTGTATGGGTAGAAATGAGAAATAGCAAGGGGAGGAAAACGTTAGTGGGTGTGATATATAGGCCTCCAAATAGTAATATGGAGGTGAGGGAAGGCATAAAAAGGGAAATTAGAGAAGCGTGCGATAAGAGCACAGCTGTCATCATGGGTGACTTTAATTTACATATTGATTGGACTACCCAAATTAGTAAAAATTCTGAGGAGGAGGAATTCCTGGAATGTTTTCGGGACGGTTATCTGGACCAATATGTCGAGGAGCCGACTCGAGATCAGGCCATTTTAGACTGGGTATTGTGCAATGAGAAGGGACTTATCAGCAATCTTCTTGTACGAGGCCCCTTGGGTCAGAGCGATCATAATATGATCGAGCTCTCAGTCGAGATGGAGAGTGAGGAAATTGAATCAGAGACTAAGGTCCAGAACTTAAATAAAGGGAATTACGAGGGTATGAGACGGGAATTGGGTAAGATTGATTGGGTGGTGTTTCTGGGGGGATTGACAGTGGAGAGACAATGGCAAGCATTCAAAGATAGAATGGAAGAATTCCAGAACATGTTTATACCGGTTTGGCATAAAAATAAACCTAAAAAGGTGACTCAACCGTGGATAACGAGGGAAATTAGGGACAGCATAAAATCAAAAAAAAGGGCATATCAACTGGCAAAAAAAAGCACCAGACCGGAAGATTGGGGGCAGTACAGGATACAGCAAAAGAGGACAAAGGGATTAATCAGGAAGGGGAAAATAGAATACGAAAGTAAACTTGCAGCAAACATAAAGACAGACTGCAAAAGCTTTTATCGGTATATCAGGAGGAAAAGACTGGTAAAATCCCAAGTCGGTCCCTTGCAGTCCGATTCGGGAGAATATATAATGGAGAATAAGGAAATGGCAGACCAATTAAACTCATACTTTGGTTCTGTATTCACAAAGGAGGACACAAATAACCTCCCAGGAATATCGGCAAACATAGGGACTAATGAGAGGGAGGAGCTGACAGAAATTAGTATCTCTAGGGATATGGTGTTGGGTAAGTTGAGGGGACTGAAGGCCGACAAATCCCCGGGGCCTGATAAACTACATCCTAGGGTACTTAAGGAGGTGGCCCTGGAGATAGCAGATGCTCTAAGGATCATCTTCCGGAACTCCATTGACTCGGGAACAGTACCCATGGATTGGAGGGTAGCTAATGTTACCCCAATATTTAAAAAGGGGGGTAGAGAGAAAGCAGGGAATTATAGACCAGTAAGCCTTACATCGGTTGTGGGCAAAATGCTAGAGTCCATTATTAAGGATAAAATAGCGGAGCACTTGACAAATGGGGAAAGGATCGGACAGAGTCAACATGGATTTACAAAGGGTAAATCGTGTTTGACTAATCTGCTGGAATTTTTTGAGGAAGTAACTGGTAAAATAGATGGGGGAGAGCCAGTGGATGTGGTGTACCTTGACTTCCAGAAAGCCTTCGATAAGGTTCCACACAAAAGATTATCATGCAAAATTAAGGCTCATGGAATTGGGGGCAAAGTATTAACGTGGATAGAGAACTGGCTGGCGGATAGAAAACAGAGAGTTGGAATAAACGGCTCGTTTTCGGAGTGGCAGGCAGTGACCAGCGGGGTGCCGCAAGGATCTGTCCTGGGACCCCAGCTGTTCACAATATATATAAATGATCTGGATCAGGGAATTGGATGCAATATTTCCAAATTCGCTGACGACACTAAACTAGGAGGAGGGGTGGGCTCTGATGAGGATGTCAGGAGGCTACAGTGCGATTTGGACAGGTTGGGGGAATGGGCGGATACGTGGCAGATGCACTATAATGTGGATAAATGCGAGGTTATCCACTTTGGGGGTAAAAACAGGAGGGTAGATTATTATCTAAATGGCAATAGATTGGGAGATGGGGAAGTGCAGAGGGACCTGGGTGTTCTTGTGCACCAGTCACTGAAGGAGAGCATGCAAGTGCAACAGGCGATTAAGAAGGCAAATGGTATGTTGGCCTTCATATCAAGGGGGTTCGAGTATAGGAATAGGGATACCTTACTACAGCTGTACAAGGTGCTGGTGAGACCGCATCTGGAGTATTGTGTACAGTTTTGGTCGCCCCATCTGCGGAAGGATGTTCTTGCCATGGAAAGAGTGCAACGGCGATTCACCAGGCTGATACCTGGAATGGCGGGAATGACCTACGAAGAGAGATTAAATAGTTTGGGCTTGTACTCACTGGAGTTTAGAAGATTGAGAGGGGACCTCATCGAAACATATAAAATTATGGCAGGCCTGGACAGGCTGAATTCAGAGAGAATGTTTCCAATGGCCGGGGAGCACAGAACCAGGGGCCACAGTCTAAAAATAGCGGGCAAATCATTTAAAACAGAGATGAGGAAGAATTTCTTCACTCAAAGAGTGGTGAGCCTGTGGAATTCCCTGCCACAGAGGGCTGTGAAGGCTAATTCAATAAATATTTTCAAGAAAGAATTGGATATATTTCTGAAGGCTAAGGGGATTAAGGGTTACGGAGAAAAGGCGGGGACGGGGTACTGAACTGGTAAGATCAGCTATGATCTCAGACGAAGATCAGCCATGATCTCATTGAATGGGGGAGCAGGCTCGAAGGGCCGAATGGCCTACTCCTGTTCCTATCTCTATGTTTCTATGTTTCTATAACATTTTAAGTAATCATTAATTAACATGTTTCCAAGAACAATAATCTACACATTTGCTGCAGTTAATCAATTATAAGTCAGTCTCTCTGGAGGCTTCCTGACTCGGTCCGGATAATGCCTCGGTGGTGTAGTAGTTTTCGGTGGTGTAGTAGGTTCTTTTGGCAAGGTCGATTCGGCTTGAATGCCAGTGTCGGGTTCATCTGGTTCCAGTATCACCGGATCGGAGGTAGATAATATGGGTATCTCTGCTTCATCATTAGGCGTATAGAGTTGTGGTGCAGGGTGTCCCTTTTCAGATGACTCTATGATCTGGTCAGCATGGCGCCTTATTATGCTTTCTCCAATGTCCACGGTATACATCAGCGGTCCTAGTCGTGTGCAAATAGTTCCAGGCTGCCATTTCTCGGTACGGTAGTCCCGGGCCAAAACTTGTTGACCTATCTGGAAGGTTCTAGTTGGCCTTTCATTCATGCCTTGAAATTGCCGGTTCTCTACGTCCCTTCTGATGTTTGGCTTGATCAAATCCAGCCGGCATCTTAGTCTTCTATTGAAAAACATCATGGCGGGAGTTTGGTTTATAACCACATGTGTTGCATTCCTGTATGCAAACAACAAGTTATCTACCTTATGCTGTAGATTTATGTCTTCATTACCCATGGCATTTATGGCCTTCTTGAAGGTCTGGACAAACCTTTCAGCCAATCCATTGGTGGCGGGATGGTATGGGGCGGACGTGTAGTGCTTAACCCCATTGTTTTTTAAGAACTTCCTGAATTCTTCGGACACAAATTGCGGTCCATTATCAGAACAGATCTGTTCAGGCAGCCCATTCCTGGCAAATATGGTCCTTAATACTGTGATGGTTTGTTCCGTGGTGGTGGAGGACATCTTTATTACCTCCGGCCACTTGGAGTGTGCATCAACCGCGATTAAGAACATTGAGTCCATAAATGGACCAGCAAAGTCGATGTGTACCCTTTGCCATGGAGATGAGGGCCACTCCCATGGATGTAGAGGGGCTTGTGGTGGGGCGTTTTGGACCTTCTGGCATCCTAGACAGCCCTTGGTCATTTCTTCGATGTCTCCATCGATACCTGGCCACCACACAAACGCTCTGGCTAGGTTCTTCATTTTCACTCCACCCAGATGCCTCTCGTGAAGCTCCTTTAGCACTTTATCCTGGAGTTTGGGTGGAATCACCACTCTGGATCCACACATCAAGGTTCCTCGGCACACTGACAGCTGTTCTCTTCTTTGCGAGAATGCTGGCAACAGTGGTTCGCCATGTGCTGGCCATCCCTTCACCGTTAAATCGTAGACTCGTGAAAGAGTCGGGTCATTTCTCGTTTCCTTTTCAATGGTAGAATTTGTTACTGGTAGACATTCCACTATGGTTGAGTGGAACATCTCTACTGGGTCCACTGTAGGTGCCTCTTCTACCGTTGGCAACGGTAGACGCGATAAACCGTCAGAATTTCCATGCTGTTTTGATTCTTTGTATTCTATGTCATATTGGTGTGCCCCTAGGAAAAGGGACCACCTCTGCAGCCTTTGCGCTGTCATAATGGGAACGCCCTTTTTAGGGTTGAATATGGAGATGAGGGGTTGATGGTCAGTCAACAAGGTAAATTTTTGTCCGTGTAGGTAATGGTTGAATTTCTTCACTCCCCATACCAGGCTGAGTGCTTCCCTGTCGATCTGGGCATAGTTACGCTCAGCTGAGTTCAATGAGCGTGACGCAAAAGCTATCGGCCGCTCCGAGCCATCAGGGAATCTATGCGATAATACCGCTCCTACGCCGTAAGGGGATGCATCAAATGCCAGTCTGATTGGCAGTGATGGGTTGTAATGAGCCAAAACTTCCTTGGACGTGATCAAGCCTTTGCATTTATGGAAGGCATGTTTACAGTCTTCGCTCCATTTCCAAATTACTCCCGTTTGTAGCAGTTCGTTAAGAGGGTGCAGAACAGTTGACAAGTTCGGTAAAAATTTATGATAGTAATTTATCAATCCCAGGAACGACCTTAATTGTGAGACATTTTCAGGTGCTGGGGCTTTTATGACCGCTTCAATTTTTTCAGGTGACTTATGCAACCCTTCTTCGTTAATTATGTGGCCACAATATGATATTTGTTTCTGGAAAAATTCGCACTTGGGGTGATTTGCTCGTAGGCCCCGTTCTCTCAGCCTAGTGAGCACCTGCTCCAAATTGGCAAGGTGCTCATTGTCGTTTTCTCCTGTTACAAGGATGTCGTCTAGGTAGCATTGAGTCCCCGGAAACCCTTGCAGGACTTGCTCCATAGCTCTTTGCCAGCTAGCTGGAGCTGATGCTACTCCGAAAACCAGTCGATTGTACTGGTACAGGCCTTTGTGTGTGTTTATCGTGAGATACTTTTTAGAGGCCTCCTCAACCTCCATCTGTAGATATGCCTGTGCCAAGTCAATTTTGGTGAAACGTTTCCCTCCGGATAGTGAGGCGAAAATATCTTCTATCCTCAGAAGAGGATACTGTACCATGTGAAGGACCAGGTTTACAGTCACCTTGAAGTCCCCACAGATGCGAATTTTTCTCTGTTCTTCAGATTTATCATTATTCAACGTTTTCTTCATGACCGGGACGATGGGTGTTGCCCACTTGCTCCAATCTATCTTGGATAACACGCCTGTCTTTTCCAAATTCTCCAGCTCTGCCTCGACTGCTGGACGAATTGCGTATGGCACCGGCCTTGCCTTAAAAAACTTGGGAATTGCCGCATCTTCCACTTTTATTGAGGCGGTGATGCCTTTCAAGGCTCCTAGTTCCTGTTTAAACACTTCTTTGGCATTGGCCAAGATGTCTTTTAATCGTTCAGGTATGACGTCATCATCATTTTTTTTCTTACTGGTCACCGTCAGTGCCTGAATGGAGTGCCAGTCTAAACGTATCTTCCTGATCCATTCACGTCCCAACAGCGGTGGACCACCATCTTGCAGAACGTATAAATACAACTTCTGTATTTCCTTGCTGTTGTATACAACAGGCACCCTTATTTTCCCTCTGGGGTATACTTTCTGCCCCGTATATGTTTTCAAGATAATGGATGTGCCTTTCAAAGGTATATGCGGAAATAGCCGCTCGTAATCCCGTCGACTTATGACGGTCAGAGCTGATCCTGTATCTAGCTCCATTTTAACTGGGGACCCCGCTATCATGAGGGTGACCCAAATGGTCTGGTAATCTTCTTTGGCAATTACATTATGTAATTTGAGACAGCTTAGTCTCTTGTTTCCGGATTCGCTATCGCTCTTCTGGTCTTCGGAACTACTGTCCGTCATCATTTGTACCTTTCTGTACTTTTCCTTATTGATTTTTTTTCTGTCAGTGGATTTTTTGTTTCCAGATCGGCATACACGTGCAATGTGTCCCATCTTTCCGCATTGCCTGCATGCTTTGTCCTTGAACCAGCAGTCCCTCTGGTCATGGGTGGATCTGCCGCAGCGATAACATCTCTCGAAACCCTGTGTCATTTCATGGGTGCCGAAGTCCTGTGGCTTTTGTTGTATCTCTGCAGCTCCTCTTGCTGCTGCTTCGTATGATACAGCCACACTGAAATCTTTGTCCAGTGTTAAATCTTTCTCAGAAAGTAGCTTTTTCTGTGTTCCTTCATTTAGGAGACTGCAGACGAATTTGTCTCGAAGAGAATCTGCCAGTCCTGCCCCGAATTGGCAGTGCTTTGACAGCTTCCTTAATTTGGTGAGGTAATCAGCGTTACTTTCATTCTTGTGCTGATTCCTCCTGAAGAATTTGAATCATTCCGCTATCAGCAGCGGTGTTGGGTTTAAGTGCTCCTGTAGGGTATCAACAATCTCCTTAAAATTCTTGTCCATCGGTTTGGCTGGAGTGATTAAGTTTTGTAACAGCCCGTATGTCCTTGCGCCCATTAGATTTAGAAGTACTGATGCCTTTTTATCATCCTCTATTTCATTCGCTGTGCAATATACCTCCACTCTTTCCACATATGTGGTCCAATCCTCTACATCACTATCGAAAGCAGTAATATTGCCTGTCTTAGGCATCCTGAAAAAAAATGGCGCCTCCCGCGCTTTCCTTTCTTCCATGCCGAGAAAAAATGGCGCCTCCCGCGCTTTCCCGCCGCTGCCGCTGCTGACAACGCTGTTCTCCGCGGTTTTTATTTATACATATATTTTTAATAGTTGGAGACTCGTTCCCGCCGGACTCTCTGGGACTTTTCCCTCCCTCTGCTTGGTCCGAACGCCGACCTGCTTTGCAGCGCTGGCCGTCTCCCAAGTGCTCCACCCTCCGTCTCTGTTTGCCTCTGCCTTCGCTGCTCGGCCCCGCTGCAGAGCCAGCTGATCGAGCCCCAGCCCGCCGCCCAGGAAGGATTATTGCAGTACCTGCCACCAGCCCGGCTAGCTGGTGAAACCACAGTTTTTTCTTTTTTTTTGCTTCGACCTTCATCTGAGGAATCGATCTCCTTGAGGTGATGCCGAATTGCAGGTAAGTCCGTTTCCAATTCATCACCACTGTTGTATCCATGTGTTAATGGAGACACGGAATGCAGGAGTTGGTTTAACAGGTGTTTACTGAACAAAGTCTGGAGGTGAACTAAAAGATACAAGACACTATACAGGCTTATATAGCCCGAGTGGTCACTACCGGCATTACAGTACACAGGGGCTCTTAAAGGCGCATACACCACAGAAATAGAAGACTGGACCACGTATGTGGAAAGAATTGAAGTGTACTGCAAGGCAAATGAGGTGGCCGATGAAAAGAAGGCGTCGGTATTATTGAATTTGATGGGCGCGAGAACGTACGGCCTATTGCGGAATTTAATTACCCCAGCTAAACCAATGGAGAAAAGCTTTGAAGAGATTGTCAATATCGTACAGGAACATCTAAACCCTACACCGCTGCTGATAGCAGAAAGATTCAAGTTCCATAAAAGAAACCAGCACAAAGACGAGAGTAATGCTGATTATCTTACGGAACTACGCAAGTTATCGAAACACTGCCAGTTCGGAGCAGGACTGGCAGATACCTTAAGGGATAAGTTTGTCTGCGGGCTACAGAGTGAAGGAACCCAGAAACGACTACTTTCGGAAAAGGACCTTAGGCTAGAAAAGACTTTCAGCATTGCAGTATCCTACGAAGCAGCAGCACGGGGAGCTGCGGAAATACAACATAAACCGCAAGAATATAGCACCAATGAAATGGCATATGGAGCAGAAAAGTGCTATCGCTGCGGCAGAACAACCCATGACCAGAAGGATTGCTGGTTTAAGGACAAAGTATGCAGGCAATGTGGAAAAGTGGGACACATAGCACGAGTCTGCAGGTCGGGAAAGAAAACCAACACTACAAGAACTACTAAGGAAAAGTACAAGAAAGTACAAAAGATGACGGACAGTAGTTCAGAAGATCAGAAGAGTGATAATGACTCCGGGAGCAGGAAACTAAGTTGTCTAAAGTTACACAACGTGATCGCAAAGGAGAATCACCGAACCATTTGGGTCACCCTCATGATAGCAGGGTTCCAAGTAAAGATGGAATTGGACACAGGATCAGCCCTAACAGTCATGAATCGCTAAGACTACGAGCGGCTATTCTCACACATACCCTTGAAGGACACGTCCATTGTCTTGAAGACATATACGGGGCAAAAAGTCTACCCCAGAGGAAAAATAAGGGTGCCCATTAAATACAACGGCAAGGAAACACAGAAACTGTATCTATATATACTACAAGATGGAGGACCACCATTATTGGGACGTGAATGGATCCGAAAAATACAATTGGATTGGCATTCCATTCAGGCGCTAACTGTGGCTGACAAAAAGGATGACGACGTCACACCTGGAAGACTGTCAAAAATTCTAACTGACGTGAAAGAGGTGTTCCAGCAAGGACTTGGGACTCTAAAAGGCATAACAGCAACGATAAAAATTGAAGATAACGCAAACCCAAAATTTTTTAAGGCCAGACCGGTACCGTATGCGATCCGCCCAGCCGTTGAAGCAGAGCTGGAGAGTCTGGAGCGTTCGGGTGTGCTGTCCAAGGTGGACTGGAGCGAGTGGGCCACACCCATCATTCCTGTAATGAAGAAATCATTGAGCAGCACGCCTGGGGAGCCGAAGAAGGTTCGCATCTGTGGGGACTTTAAGGTAACTGTGAACCCAGTCCTTCATACAGTACAATATCCACTTCCGCGGATAGAAGATATTTTCGCATCACTATCTGGAGGGAAACATTTTACGAAGATTGATCTGGCCCAAGCGTATCTACAAATGGAGGTAGAAGAAGCATCTAGAAAACACCTCACGATAAACACTCACAAAGGTCTTTACCAGTACAACCGACTGGTATTCGGGGTAGCATCAGCTCCGGCTATTTGGCAGAGGGTGATGGAACAAGTCCTGCAAGGGATCCCGGGGACCCAGTGTTATTTGGACGACATCCTGGTTACGGGCGAAAATGACAGTGAACACCTTGCCAACCTGGAGCAGGTGCTCACTAGATTACAAGAATATGGGCTATGAGCCAACCGCCCCAAATGCGAGTTTTTCAGGAAACAAATCTAGTATTGTGGCCATGTGATTGATGAAGAGGGGTTACATAAGTCCCCAGACAAGATTGAGGCAGTAGTCAAGGCTCCAGCACTGGAAAATGTGTCGCAACTGAGGTCGTTCCTCGGGTTGGTGAACTACTACCATAAGTTCTTGCCAAATTTGTCTACAATTCTGCACCCACTGAATGCCCAGCTGCAAACTGGAGTAGCATGGAAATGGAGTGATGAGTGTAAGCATGCCTTTCAGAAATGTAAATGCCTAATCACTTCAAAAGAAGTATTGGCCCACTACAATCCAGCACTACCGATTCGGTTGGCATGTGATGCTTCTCCCTACGGCATTGGAGCGGTGCTGTCGCACAAGTTCCTTGACAGTTCAGAGAGGCCAATAGCCTTTGCGTCACGCTCGTTAACCTCAGCCGAGCGTAACTACGCCCAGATTGACAGGGAGGCCCTCAGCCTGGTGTGGGGGTGAAGAAGTTCAATCACTATCTGCACGGGCAGAAATTCACCTTACTGACTGATCACCAGCCTCTTGTCTCCATTTTTAACCCAAAGATGGGCGTTCCGGTGATGGCGGCGCAACGGCTGCAAAGATGGTCCCTTTTTCTAGGGGCACATCAATACGAAATAGAGTATAAGGGCACGAAACAGCATGGAAACGCTGATGGGCTGTCGCGCCTGCCGCTGCCTATGGTGGAGGAAGCACCTGCAGTGGACCCTGTTGAGATATTCCATTCGACCATAGTCGAATGTCTACCTGTTACAAACTCAAGTATAGAGAAGGAAACCCGAAATGACCCGACACTCTCTCGGGTCTATGATTTGATGGTGAAGGGATGGCCAGCACATGGTGACTCACTGTCGCCAGCATTCTCGCCAAGGAGAGAACAGCTGTCAGTGTGCCGGGGGACCTTGATGTGTGGATCCCGAGTGGTAATTCCACCCAAGTTGAGAGATAGAGTGCTCAATGAGCTTCATGAGGGTCATCTGGGAGGGGTAAAAATGAAGAGCCTAGCCAGGGCGTTTGTGTGGTGGCCGGGAATCGATAAAGAAATCGAGGAAATGACCAAGAGATGCACAGGATGCCAGAAAGTCCAAAATGCTCCACCACAGGCCCCGCTACACCCATGGGAGTGGCCCTCATCTCCATGGCAACGGGTACACATTGATTTTGCTGGTCCATTTATGGACTCAATGTTTTTAATCGCCGTGGATGCACATTTGAAATGGCCAGAGGTCATCAAAATGTCCTCCACCGCCACGGAGAAAACTATTGCAGTCCTATGGACCATCTTCGCCAGGAATGGCTTGCCAGAACAGATTTGCTCCGACAATGGGCCACAGTTTGTGTCCGAGGATTTCCGGAGGTTTCTGAGGAATAATGGGGTAAAGCATTACACATCCGCCCCATATCATCCAGCCACAAATGGATTGGCTGAGAGGTTTGTTCAAACCTTTGAAAAAGCAATAAAGGCGATGTATAACGACAACATACCACTGCAACACAAGGTGGATAATTTCTTGTTTGCTTACCGGAATGCGACACATGCAGTCACCAACCAAGCTCCAGCCATGATGTTCTTTAACCGAAGACTAAGACGTCGCCTGGATTTGCTCAAACCAAACATAAGACGAGATGTTGAGAATAAGCAATTCCAGCACATCAATGAGAAGCCAACCAGGAGCTTCAAGATAGGGCAACCAGTCTTGGCCCGCGATTACCGAACAGAAAAATGGCAGCCAGGAACGATATGCACACGGCAGGGACCACTAATGTACACAGTGGACGTTGGAGAGAGCATCGTGAGATGCCATGCTGACCAGATTCTAGAGTCACAGGAACAAGTCAAACCCATGCCACGATCATACGCACCTGGTGATGAACCCGAAGTACAGATTGCGTCTACCTCAGAATCAGTGGTATTGGAAGCTGACGAACCAATCAATGACAATGAGCCAGAATCGACTCCGCCGCAAGAACAGGATACTTGAGAAAGGCGCTATCCAGACAGGATCAGGATCCTCAAAGACTGAATTTATAAATGATTACTTTCAGCTGATGTATATAGTACAAAGAAAATTGTAATTGTAATTAGTTATTATTTAATTGTTAAATGAATGTTATGTACTGTTTATCTAAAAGGGGAGGAATTGTAATGTATGTACCTTTAAGAGAGGAACTATCTTTTACAGCCCCTGTATACTGCAGTACCAGTAGTGACCACACCTGTATATAACACCGTGTAGTAATTTGTACAGTTAGTTCCAGCATACCCTCTGTTCAGTAAACACCTGTTATTACCGTTCTCCTGCAGTCCATGTGTTATTGATACGTGGACACTACAGGTTTTATTTCTTCTCTAAAGGAGATTAAGATTAATGATTCCATAGGTTGATATGAGCATATTCTTTTTCAATTGGGAATCCCAGGCAAAGGTCCAAGGCACCAGCAAGTTTGAAAAGAGTAGGAGCAAAGATAGAGTAAATCAAGATATCATGCTTCGATGACATCAAGTTTGGGATTTTGAAAGTCTGTTTATTACAGGAAGAATGAAAGAAATGAAGAGTTCCACGATCCTCGGAAAGAATAGGTTATGAGAGTGGGCAATGAGTCTTGATTTCAATTTCAATCAAGCTGCCGATTTATCACAGGTTGCTTAAAACCAACAAACACCAACAGCCTATATATCCTGGCGGGTATCGCTCCCCCTGATATAAGAAGAATGGTAGCCAGCAAGAAAGAACGACTCCGTCAAACATCAGATGAGAGACACCCTCTGCACTGTCATACACCTACACCCAGCCGCCTAAAGTCAAGAAAGAGCTTCATGAACAGTGTTGTTCCATTACAATCAACCTCATCTGAAGCCCGCATCGCCTTGTGGAAAGACCAGCTCACCAGTCTTGAACAACCCCCAGCGATGGAAATTTTACTTGATGAAAGCCTTCCCCCAGGAGCTAATTGCAACTGGGCAACCTGGAAGTGCCTTAACAGACTTAGGACCAGTGTAGATTGCTCAAAGGTGTCATTAAGCAAATGGGGATATTCAACCAGCCCGACAACTTGTGAATGTGGAACTGAGGCACAGACTATGCAACATCTCCGGCAATGTCCATCGTTAGAGGAACCCTGCACTGTTGCAGATCTTGCCGAATTCAACAACAAGGCGCAAAAATGTGTCCAGTTCTGGCTGGGCTATGTATAGACTGTCCGTGGACACGATAAGAAGAATGCAGTGAGGCTGCAGAAAGGAAGAAGAGTGGGTAGGATGGCACATTTAGATTTTAACAAAAGACAAAAGTTCAAAAGACCAATGACCATTGCAGTATTGGTAAAATGGAAAAATACAAGAAAGGTTGTGATTGAGAGATAAGTTCAGCAATCGGATGACAAACTTGATCCTATATCCTGTCAGGAATCTGTGAGGGTATGTGCCTGCTCAGTGTGTAGTCCTGTTCAGTTGCTTTTCTTGTTAATTATATGTATAATATTCTTCCTAAGTGAATGTATGTGCAGAGGCGGCTCAACTAATAGTTCAGCTTGTTAAGGCAGTGAGCCACACAGATTATGAAGGTCTCATGTTTGATTCCTAGTCTGTGCTGAGTTAACTGAGCTCAGCCAATTTAGTGCTGAGTGCATTGGAACATAGAAACCAGAGTAAGCTATTGAGCCGTCTCTGCCATTTTGTTAGCCATGACAGCTTGAATCACAACATCGTGTCCTCTTTGTTGTCCAGCATGTGCTGCACTGTTGGAGTTGCCGTCTTCCAGATGAGACGTTAAACCGAGGCCCCGTCTGCTCTCCCAGGTGGATGTAAAAGATCCCACGGCACTATTTCGAAGAAGAGCAGGGGAGTTATCCCCGGTGACCTGACCAATATTTATCCCTCAACCAACATAACAAAAACAGATTGGTCATTATCACATTGCTGTTTGTGGGAGCTTGCTGTGCATAAATTGGCTGCAGCCTTTCCCACATTACAACAGTGACTACACTTCAAAAAGTACTTCATTGGCTGTAAAGCGCTTTGAGACGTCCGGTGTTTGTGAAAGGCGCTATATAAATGCAAGACTTTCTTTTTTACAAATCCCTTAATACCCTTACTTTCTAACCACCTCAATTGATTCTGCATTAATGCCTTTTGTAGTGGCGCTTCTTAGTTTCCAAACAGGCAGCCACTGAGCTGTGGGGTTTTTAACAACGAGTAGACGCGTGTCGAAATAAAACGTTCCCAAACGTAGCTTTGTCTTTTAAACTGTTTACTATAACACTTAACAAACGGAATTACAAAGCAAACACGTATAAATGAACACGGTCAAAAACTGTACTGCTCCAAACCTCACAGCTTCTGCCTCCTTCAACCACGTGCAGTTTAAACTGTAAAATGGCTGCACCCATGTGTGGCTTAGGGACTGTTCCATTGTGGCAAGAATGAAGGGGGTGTCTCGGACTATACTACTGGAGCAAGAAAATAGGGGTTTCTTAATACAATAAGTCGGTCAGGTAAATTAACTGTATTATGCCATTTAACCACTATTTTAAAGTATTTTCTTAAGCCTTTATGGCTCTTACATTCCGGCCCCTAATTGACTTGGCACATGAAGCATATCAATTACTCAAACATTAAGAGTCATAAACTAATGAGTTCAACATATTTACAATATAAGTGTCCACTTTTTTCGTTCGGGAACCTTTCACGCTGCTTCTTGTAGCAGGCAGAGCTTTGTGATCGGTCTTTCCAGGGTACTGGTCTTGGTTTGCAAACAAACGCGACGAACGACGCCTCTGGAGTCTGGCATGGTCTTAATTATTTTTCCCATCAACCAAGAATTTCTAGGGGCTGAATCATCCACAATTAAGACAATGTCTCCGACAATGAAGTTCCTCTTTATTTTGGACCATTTTTGACGCTCCTGTAGCAGAGGTAAGTATTCTCTTGTCCATCTGGTCCAGAAAAGGTCTGACATATACTGAACTTGCCTCCACTTCCGACGGGCATACAGATCTTCCTTTTTGAAGACTCCCGGGGGCATGGCTGGCTGTGTTTTCAACAACAACAGGTGGTTCGGAGTCAGGGCTTCGAGGTCATTGGGATCATCTGATGTCTTAGTTATCGGTCGGTCATTAATGATGGCTTCGACCTCGCACAGAACGGTTTGGAGTCCCTCGTCATCAAGCGCTTGCTGCTTCAGTACAGAACTGAGTAGTTTTCGTACGGTGCGTATCTGTCTTTCCCAGACACCTCCGTGGTGGGATGCAGCCGAAGGATTGAAGATCCACTTAATTCCTGTTTGCATCATGGCTTCCTGTATTTTAAGCTGATTCCAACCTTCAATAGCTTCCCGTAGTTCTCTCTCCGCTCCGACGAAATTAGTGCCATTATTAGAACGCATAATGGACACCTGTCCTCTTCTACAGACAAAGCGCCGCAAGGCGTTAATACAGGAATCAGTGTCAAGCGTGTGTGCCACCTCAATATGAACAGCTCTGATGGTCAAACAAGTGAAAAGCACACCATATCTCTTGACAAGGCTCCGTCCTCGCTTTACCTCGAAAGGCCCGAAATAGTCCACCCCTACGTTTGTAAATGGGGGCTTGTCTGGTAACAAACGGTCTTCAGGCAGGTCTGCCATTTTCTGCTCCCCAGCTCTAGCGTGTAACCGTCTGCAAACAATGCATTCAGAGAGTATTTTTCTTATTACGGAATTAGCTCCTGGAATCCAGTATCTTTGTCTTAGCTTCGCAAGCACGTGATTCCTCCCACTGTGTCCAATACTCTGGTGTATATGCTGAAGAATGAGGGTAGCAACCCGGAGGTCCTTAGAAAGGATAGCAGGATGCTTGGCCTCCTCTGGCATAGCAGATTTGTTTAGTCTCCCTCCCACCCTCAGTACTCCATCTTGCAGTGTAGGGTCCAGCTTGTAGATATGACTACCTTTCTTGATTGGAGTATTTCGCTGTAGAGCTTCGATTTCTTCTGGGTATCTTTGTCTTTGACTGAAGCGAACTATCTCCTTCTCAGCCTTGGCCAAATCCTCCACGGTCAATGAATTCTTGCCCAATGTGGTCTTGTGATGATGCGTATACTGCTGTAGAAGCATTCTCTGCTTATCAGGGTTACTTTCAGACTGACTGATAGTGGCTCGGTACTCTTTTCTCTTACCGCTCAGGTGTAGCAGCAACTCTTTCAACCTTAGAAACCATGCAACTGCTTTCCTCAACTGGTGCCATCCTGAGAAATGGTTAACAAGCTTGTTCACTGTGTCAAAGTTCTCTTTCGTATTTATGAGATTTACTGTGACTGATCTCTTGACTTCGACGTCGTCTTCAGCAATCTGACTTGGCATATCTGGTCTTTCTGGCCATGATCTCTCTGTTTCCAGCAGATAACTTGGGCCTTGTATCCAAGTTTCACTCCTCATGAAGTTTTCAGCCTTCAATCCTCGTGAGGCTTGATCTGCTGGGTTTAATGAGGTGTTTACGTACCTCCATTGAGATGGTTGTGTAGCTTCTCTAATGGATGAGATTCTGTTTGCTACGAAGGTCTTGAAGCGTATCTTCTCATTCTCTATATACTTCAGCACCGTCGTGCTATCCGTCCAGAAGACAGATGCTTCTAATGGGAGCTGTAACTCTTTCCGCATCACCTGGTCAACTTTAACTGCAACAACCGCTGCCGTCAATTCCAGTCTCGGGATGGTGACCTGCTTCAGCGGAGCCACCCTGGATTTCCCCATGAGGAAGGCACAATGTTTCTGGCCCTGTTGATTTGTCAGCAGGAGGTAAGTAGCCGTGCCATAGCCGTCCTCACTGGCGTCTGAGAAATGATGTAGTTGAGCCATCTTTGTAACTCCAAAACTCGCGGGCTTGATGCATCTACTGACGTTGAAGCTAGAAAGTTGTTGCAAGTCTGTCAACCATCTGTGCCATCTCTGAGCTTGACCTTCTGGGATATCTTCATCCCATCCTCTCTTGTCTCTACACAGCTCTCGTAGCATCAGCTTCACCGGCAGAATGAGTGGTGCCAGGAATCCAAGAGGGTCGTAGATGGAACTGACCACGGAGAGAATCCCTCGTCTTGTGGATGGTCTTTCGTTCACCATTATCCTGAAGTTGAACGTGTCTGACTCGATGCACCATTGTACACCAAGAGCTCTCTCGATAGGAAGGACATCGTGGCTCAGGTCCAGATCTTTGACTTCAGTGGCTCTTTCCTTTTCTGGGATAGAAGCTAGAACTGCTCTGCTGTTGCTTATCCACTTAGTCAGATGGAATCCTCCATTCGAACACAGAGTTCTAAGGTCTCTTGACAGTGCGATGGCATCGTCTTCTGTTGACACGGACTTCAGACAGTCGTCGACATAAAAGTTTCTGAAGATTGTCTCCACAGCCTCTGATGGTGCTTTGCCTTTGCCATCTTCTGCAGTTTTTCTGAGAGCGTAGCTTGCACAGCTGGGAGATGATGTGGCTCCGAACAAGTGTACGGCCATTCTACATTCCACCATCGCTTGACTAACGTCGCCATCTGGCCACCAAAGGAAGCGCAGAAGATCAGCATCTTCGTCAGGGATTCTAACTTGGTAGAACATTGATTCTATGTCTGCCATCATGGCAACGAGCTCTTGTCTAAACCTAGTCAAGACGCCAATGAGGGTATTAGTAAGATCAGGACCTTGAAGCAGCTGGTCATTCAGTGAAGTTCCTCTGAATGAGGCGGCGCAGTCAAACACTACACGGATCTTTTTCTTCTTTGGGTGATACACCCCGTGATGAGGAATGTACCAGACCCTTCCATCGTCTCTGTTCAACTGTTCCTCGGGCACCTTTACGGCATAGCCTTTCGCTATGATGTTTCTCATGAAGTCTTTGTAGTCTTCGTGAAAGTCGGGGTTCTTGTTCAGCTTTCTCTTTAGACTGATGGCGCGTTGCTCTGCTATGCAGCGATTGTTCGGCATCTTCGCGGTCTGTCTTCTCAGTGGCAAACCAATGTGATAGTGGCCATCAATGAACTGTGTGGACCTTGTCATCAAACCCATGAACTGATGGTCTTCTTGTGACATCTCTGTCTTTTCCTCACAGCTGCGTTCTGAGAAGTCTGCGTTGAACTGCTGGATCAACAGCTCTTCAATGCTTGCGATAGAGATGCGATTAACTGTGACGTTTTGTCGTTCCTCCTTGTTCGACTTGTGGCCATCATCTCTCCTTACCGGTCCATTGACTACCCATCCAAGGGCTGTCCTGACGGCGTAGGGTCCGTCATCCTTGCTGTTTATCACCTGCCATGGCTCCATAGTTTTGTAGGCATTGGTTCCAATTAATAGGCCAATTTCTGCTTCAATGTATGGGAGACGCACCTTTTCTAGGTAAGGCCACCTATCCACATCCTTCTGCAGGGCTAGGTTCCCTATTCTAACAGGAATCTCCCTCTGTGTGAAAACATTAGGCAGGTCTATGAAGTCCTTCTCTTCAAGTCCACACACTTCTAGGTC
This sequence comes from Somniosus microcephalus, assembly GCF_052327205.1. Taxonomy (NCBI): domain Eukaryota; kingdom Metazoa; phylum Chordata; class Chondrichthyes; order Squaliformes; family Somniosidae; genus Somniosus; species Somniosus microcephalus. The sequence continues at coordinate 66,245,655 of NC_140993.1, read as the reverse complement.
TGACAGGATATAACTTTGCATTGACTTCTCATGACCCATGGTGCGTAACAGGATTTCTGTTCTTCTGCCTCTAACGTTCAGCTGTCGCATGAGTGATTCTGTGCAGAACGTTGCTGAGCTACCTGGATCCATGAAGGCGTAAGTCTCCACAAGCTTCTCGCTCCTCTTAGACTTGATCTTTACTGGTACGATGGCAAGAATACAGTCACTGTCACCGGCCCCAGTGAGTCCACAAGTCTCTGGTTCTAGCGACACCAGAGCACTTGAAACAACCTTCTCGTCGGTATTGTTTTCTTCACTCTTCTTAGAGACTTGTTCTTCTTTATGGATATGCAGCAGGCTGGGATGTTTCCGAGTGCACTCTCTGCATGTTGTTCTTTGCTTACAGTTTCTACTCAGGTGCCCCTGAGAGAGACATCCAAAGCATAGGCCGTTGCACTTCAGGAATTCGATTCTGTCCTTATGTGGCTGTGCTTTGATGTCGCTGCAGAAATCCAATGTATGATTCTTCTGGCAGAATAAGCATGGCTTCTGAAAGGCATTAGCAGACGTCACTGTGCTGCTCTTTTTGGGAGATGAGTTCTGGGGCCTTTCTTCCTCGGCCTGGGTGACGATAGTTGCAAAGCTGCTTCCCCTGGAACCACCTTTCCTGAGAGTCTTTGATTCAACGGGCTTGGCTTTCACTCTTCCATCGGTTGTCGGGCTGACATCTTGGATGTTTCCAAACAATGGGTCCCTAGCAATTTTAGCCTGTTTGTCTATGAAGTTCACTAAGTCTGCAAACCTGGCTCTACTTTTCCGTCTCTCCATTATCTCAAAGGCTGTTCTTCTCCATTGTTCTCTCATCCTGTAAGGAAGCTTAGAGATGATGATTCTCATAGTCGTAGGATTGTCCATCTCTTCCATGAATTCAACATCCTCCATGGTGTTGCAACATCCTATGAGGAAAAGAACATATGCGTTCAATGCCTCTCCGTCCTCCGATCTGATCTGTGGCCACTTGGTAACCTTTTCGATATATGCAGTGGCTATCTTCAGCTCGTTACCATAGTGCTCCTGCAGCAACTTCCTGGCTTCTATGTATCCCCGGTCCGGTCTCATGTGTTCACAGCTTCTGACCAGGTCTTGTGGTTTACCACTGGTGTACTGTCCCAGGTAGTACAACTTATCACTGCTGCTCTCTGTTTTGGAGTCAATGGCTTGTTCAAAGGATCTGATGAAGGGCTTATACTTGAGTGGGTCGCCTTGGAACACTGGTATGTCTCTTTGAGGGAGTCGAAACAGATTCTGTTGTTTTACAAGCATCTCTGTAATTTCGTTCTGACGTTGCATCACTCGGTATAGGCTTCTCCCTGTGTCTTCAGGCCTCTGGTGGTCATCAGCAGGGTCTAGTCTAGACCGTCTGACGTCTGGGGTAGCATCACGTGCTCCTGTTAGTGGAGAGGCCACTCTTCCACGCTATAATGCCAGGGGATTGCCTTCGGGCTCTGTTGTAACTCTTGAAGGTGCCCTGGATCCAACTCTATGTGACAACGTTGGCTGGCAGTGGCTCCCGCCGTCCCGTGAGCCTTCATAATCTTCGTACGCACTCAACCTGGCGTCTGAGACCTCGATAGCTGTTTTTATCTCCAGCTGTTCTTTCTTTGCCTGCACCTGGGCCCGTTGGGCCTGCAGTTGGGCCTCTTGGACCTGCAGTTGGGCCTCTTCCCATTCAAGAGCTTGCTTCTCCGCTAAAGATGCTGCGCACGCCATCAACGCCGCCCGTTCGGCCTCCGCTCTCATGCGTCGCGACGAGCTTGTGGTAGAAGCGACTGACCTGCGTCCAGAAACAGAGCTACCTTCTTTTCGATTTTTGCTCGGTCTGGCGGAAGTCTCTGAAATGCTATCGTCTGGTCCGACTTCATCGTCAACTTTATCTTTCTCTGCTGTATCAGCATCTTGACGAAGCTTTAACATCCACTGTTCCGTGGCCTTGATATAGTCCTTAATGCTGGTTGATTTAAGATCAAACCAGTTGTGCTGATCAGCGTTTCCCTCTTCTTCAGACAGAAGTGCTAATACATCTTCATTGAGTACATTAAATTCTTCATGCAGCTTTTAGAAATCGTAATACATTATGTCTTCAGCTTTCTTAATATTAGCATTATCTTCCATGAGACGATCGATTATCTTCATTTTTCCAGTTATCTGAGCTAATTTAGCCTTCCTTGCACCTATGCTTCTATGTAACTTCTCTTCCATTGCCTTTGGGGTGAGCTTTATTTCCCTCTTTTGGCCAGCAATCTTTCTGGCTGATGGAAGCTCCTGGCTCCGTAAGGCCTCGGCCATTTTACCCGCAGCTCTTATTTAGCTTCTCAATAGAATGAACAAAGCAAGTAGCAGTCACTGTACCTTCGCTTTCTTATATTGTCGTCTGGCTCCGTGACCATTCGGGTATACGTTCGCCGACGATTCCGTCCCTTCCTTCTTAGGGAGCAAGTTTTTGACTAATGTAGTGGCGCTTCTTAGTTTCCAAACAGGCAGCCACTGAGCTGTGGGGTTTTTAACAACGAGTAGACGCGTGTCGAAATAAAACGTTCCCAAACGTAGCTTTGTCTTTTAAACTGTTTACTATTACACTTAACAAACGGAATTACAAAGCAAACACGTATAAATGAACACGGTCAAAAACTGTACTGCTCCAAACCTCACAGCTTCTGCCTCCTTCAACCACGTGCAGTTTAAACTGTAAAATGGCTGCACCCATGTGTGGCTTAGGGACTGTTCCATTGTGGCAAGAATGAAGGGGGTGTCTCGGACTATACTACTGGAGCAAGAAAATAGGGGTTTCTTAATACAATAAGTCGGTCAGGTAAATTAACTGTATTATGCCATTTAACCACTATTTTAAAGTATTTTCTTAAGCTTTTATGGCTCTTACACCTTTCATATTTCAACCATGGCTCAGTGTAATACTATTGCCTCTGAGTCAGAAAGTCATGGGTTCTAGACCCACCCAGAGACTGGAGCATGTAATCTAGGTGTACACTTCCACGTCATACAAGAGGAGTGTCAAAGGTCTGCCTTTCAGATGGGACATTAAACGGATGCACCATCTGCCGTCTCAGGTGGACTATTTGAAGAAGAGCAGGGGCGTTGTCCTGGCCAATGTTCATCTTTCAACTAACATCACTAAAATAGATTATTTGGTCATTAGTCTCATTGCTGTTTGTGAGACCTTGCAGTGTGCAAATTGGCTGCTGCACTTCCCTACATTGCAACATTGACTACACCTTAAAAATACTTCATTGGTTTTGCACCACATTGGGATGTCCTGGCCTTGTGAAAGGTGCTATACAAATGCAAGCTCACTTTGTAGAGTTCATGGTAGATTGCACATGGTCTTCTGGACAGAGATTAAATGGGTGGGGGTAAAAGCCATGATAAGGTATATTATACATGACCTATAAAAAGAGTGGGCCTGATGGACTGAATGGACTTTTCTCATTCTACGCTCTCTATGTTGTTATATTTGATAAGTATATAGATCTTAAAATTGCGTTGTAAGATGTTAACATATTTACTTTAAGCAGAGTATCCGCTCCACTAAGATAGTGCAGGAATAAATTTTAGACCCATTAAGAGTTTGTGTGGTAGTATCCCAAGGCATTACTTCCAGGCAGTAGTTTCCTAAATAAACATTGCCAACCCATACGAATCAGTTTCTATTGAAATGTCTCTTCTAAAAGGAGCAGGGCTGGGGTGTTAGGAAGTTCACAGATGGGCTCAGTGTAGTCAGGGGAAGCTTTAACACCAAGATTGTCCTTCAGCAGCAACATGCCAAGCTGCAGGAAACCATCTGTGTTGTAGGCACTGAGAGTTGAACATGGTCTCAGCAATATTTGTAACAAACAAGTCAAATCAACATGCTGAGCTGAAAATGTAATACATTTTCTGACTTCAAATGGGTTAATGAGCAGCCCACAAAGGAATTTCACACCGCGTTTATTACTGGTATCGCTGAGAGAAATTACACCCCATAAATCTGCTGCCACAAATAAAATTCCAAAGCTGATTGTATTTAGGTTTTTGCTAAAATGATTAAAAAATCATTGGTAGCATTGCACGCTGCTGCTAATTCACTGCCCACATCATTGCACCATCCTCTGTAGAGGACCATGGTAACACGTGTTGCAAGCAAAGTTATCTTTCCTTTTATACCTCACTTCTCTCCTGCAGGCCTGACTAGTGCTGGAGTACGGTTTCATGACACTGATAATTCTACAAAAGCTCACCCCAGTGACCATTTTCCATGTGTAAGCCTGGACATTGACTGTCAACAGGCAATTCAATATTGGGAAACAACTATGCTCTTCTGTATGACCAAGTAGTTAGGTCTTTAACCTTCAGTCCTTCCTCACAAGATATTCATTATCTTCTGCCATCCTCAGCAGCCACCTCCTCCTCCACCCTTTAAAAATCAGGAACTTTGCTCTCAAATTAAATCCCCACACCCTTTATCCCTGTCCTTAAACTCCCTGTCTCCCAGTGTATCGACTTCAAGATCCTTCTTGTTTTTAAATCTTTCCACATTCTCACTCAACCATACCTCAGCGATCTTCTCCAGCCACCCACTCATAGAACCAGGAGTAGGCCATTCAGCTCCTCAAGTCCACTCCGCCATTCAATTAGAGCATGGCTAATCTGTACCTCAACTCCATTTATCGACCTATGATCCATACCCCTTGATAACCTTACCTAACAAAAATCTAGTGATCTCATTCTTGAAAATTTTATTTGACCCAGCATCCACAGCCTTTTGGGGGAGAGAGCGCCAAACTCCCATTACCCTTTGTGTAAAGAACAGCTTCCTGATTCCACTCCTAAATGACCTAGCTCTAATTTTAAGATTATGGCTCTTTGTACTTGACTCACCTACCAGAGGAAGTAGTTTCTCTTGGCCAAATCCTTTTAACATTTTAAACACCTCAATTAGATTGCCCTCAAACTTCTATACTCAAGGTATAACAAGCCAGGTTTATGCAACTTGGCCTCATAATTTAACCCTTCAAGCCACAGTATCATTCTGGTGAATCTACACTGCTCCCCTCCAGTGCCAATATATCTTTCCTGAGGTGCGGTGCACAGAACCGAACACAGTACTCCACATGGGGTCTGAGCAAGACACTCGGTTCTGCCAACTCTGGATTACTGTTCGCCCGCCTGCTCTTCCTACTTTAACATTGGAAGCAGCCCTTCACCCACTGTAATCCTACTCTGTGGGTAATATTGTATAAATTGGTCTGAGATTATTTTTACATGAAAGGGGCTATATAAATGCAAGTTGTCACAGAAAGAGTTAATCACGGAAGCATTAACTACATTTTCCAGGAGCCTGTTCCTTGCACTGTGCAGAAAAATACATTTCTTCTGATCTCAGATTTTGCTTGGGGCTTGTTAGTATTACTCATGCTCTCCAGTTCTGCATTCACAGTTGAATCCAGAGTGGCTGCCAGCACCAGAGCAGCTGAAATAGCTGAACTATAGCCCCAGGCTAGAGGCCTACATCTTCTAAAATCCCTGCACATTCTGAAAGCCCAATTGAAACGGCCAATGTACTATGCTAATCACTGCCCACTATGTTATCTCTCTGTCACTCTGCACATAAACGTTTGGTACGTCCACTACTCATTTAATTTATTGAGGTTAAAAAAAGGAAAACTACGAGTGCTGAAGATCTGACATAAAAATCAAAAGTGCCAGAAGTGTACAGCAGGCCCCTCAGAGAAAAGATAGGTCAACATTTCAGGTGGAAACCCTTTGTCCGAACCAGTTCAGGGCCTGGATTTTCCTCCACTATCCTGCCCCAAATTAGGTGAGATAGCAGCAGAAAGAACAGGGGAAATTGAGTGGTAATTCCTACCACCGCCTCCAGAACCCGAATATAATTTCTCTCTTCCGGCCTGCACCTGTACTGCCACTGGCTGCCCTTTTCCATGCAAATGCTGGTGCGGAGGTGAGGCTATGGCTCCTGGCTCCATTTCCCTCCCGTCCACCGCTCTTCCCACCAGTCCCCAAGACTAACAGGTGAAGCCTGGTGGTAGTCCTTGGGGTAGCAGCAAGAAAGGCACTAAGTCCCTGGATGGAGAAAGAGGCCACTAATGGCATCTTCCCTTTCCAGTTCATCAAGATCGCACCTATGGAAAGCCTCAGTCTCAGCCCAGACCTTCAGTAAAAATTTGAATCTAGAAAAAAAAGGATTGCAGAACATAGTGATGGGGAAAATGGGGCTTATCTATCTAAAAAGGGGATAGCTTTTTGGACTAATGAGCTTTTCCTCTTATTAAAAAACCCTTACATCGTTATGGTAAGTATTTGGCAGGAAACAATGCACAGGACATTTAGTAATAGGAAGAAACCACTTATCCAAAGAAACTTGTGGTATTTTGGTTGATTTCAGTGCAACCTTCTCACCTTCCCGCTCAATGACTCTTTCTCCAGAAACACATCTAATTGCCTCTTCAGGCCATCTATTTGCTACAGATGTCGTCCATGGTAACTCATTGCAGATGTCTACCACCCTTTATGCAAAATATTTTTGACTGAATTTCTTATTTGCTCCTAATTGTTAAATTATGTATAAGCTGCATCAATCCCATTCACCATTCTGAAAGCTTTTATTCGGTCACATCAAAGTCCCCTCTTTTCCAATGATGTAAGTCCAACCTCGTCAACCTTTCTCCATAAAATAAGGTTTGTCTATTTCTCCAACATCAGCACCGTTAAAGTATTACCTTGGATCTGGGCCTCAACCTGACTGTGGAGAGATGGCATGACATCTTTAGAGGACGTTGTCTCTTACCACTTGCGTTTGACATTGCATGCAGTGTATAGCAGCAACAACAACTTGCACTTATATTGCCTTTAACATAGTAAAATGTCCCAAGGCACTTTACAGGAGTGTAATCAGACATAAATTGACACTGAGCCAAAGTAGGAGCCAACTTGGTTTAAAAAGTGCTGAGGTGGGTCCTTGGACCTGCTAAGTACTTTTTAAACTTATTAGGAGTTGGTTTAAATTTTTAGACAGTGCAGACACTCCTCCCTGTCCTGGGAAAGAAGGTGTGTGTGTGAACACAGTACACAGCTCTTTCCTGAGCAGTAGATAGCAGCTTAAGTCAGGCAGCATAAAAATGTCATTAGATTCCTGATGCCCAGCTATCGTCTTCATTGTCCTATGTTGTAACCTCTTAAGAGCAATAATTATCCTATACTTTACATAGTGTTCCAAATGGGGATTGAATCTGTTGTAATGTTAGCCCTGGATTAGGAAATGGTGTGTAACTTTTTGAGATCAATTTTTAGGTGATGCTTGGGTTTGGAATTTGGCTTGTAGTAATATAAGTCTAACATCTGAAAGCCAGTTTGTGGTTAGGGAGACAGCCTTTCTTAGACTCTCAGTCACTCAGAGCCAGATCCGTAGGAGTTGGATTCACCCTCCCAACCACCCCTCATCACCGGAGGACACACAATATGGCCAATAAGAATGAATATGCAACCAAAAATGATAGTTAATAACAACAATGATAAATCTGCCATTAGTTCAATGTTTTTAAGGCACCAGTTCCAGCAACTCTCACTTCAGAGTCAGAAAGTTGTGGGTTCAAGTCCCACTCCAGAGACTTGTGCATAAAATCTAGGCTGACTCTCCAGTGCAATACTGAGGGAGTGCTGCACTATCAGAGGTGCTGTTATTTGGATAAGTTGTTAAACCGAGGCCCCGTCTTCCCTCTCAGGTTGATGTAAAAGATCCCACGGCACTATTTCGAAGAAGAGCAGGGGCGTTCTCCCCGGTGTTCTGGCCAACATTTATCCCTCAACTAACACCTAAGAAAAACGAGATTATCTAGTCGTTATCACATTGGTGTTTGTGGGATCTTGCTGAGCGCAAATTGGCTGTCGTGTTTCCTGCATTACAACAGTGACCACACTTCAAAAGTACTTCATTAGCTGTAAAGTGTGTTGGGATGTCCTGAGGTCATAAAAGGCTCTATATAAATGTAAACTTTTTTTCTTTTTTAGTTGTAGGAGGTATGGAGGAAACCTGGTTCTTTCTGTTACACTATATTACACTAGTTAATCTAAGGTAACGTGTGGTTCAATTTAAATGATTTAAGTTGGGCCTTGATTTTGATTTAGATATATTTTTATTGTCCAGAGTAATTTCTAAAAGATAGGGATAGTAATAGAGTGACAAAGAGTGATGGATACAGGAAGATAATTATCGATAGAGAAGTAGAGCTCCCCTAGTGGCTTAGTGAATGAATGCACCAGTACACATGGGATTGAGCCAACAAGAGCAGAGGGTACCAGGTTTGTTCTGAGTTAGCTAAGGCAGTGGTAGGGTATTACAATTAGCCTCAGCACCCCCTGGGCTAGCAAAAAGAAACTCAGCTAATGTCCCTGCTCCGGATCTCCTATGGCCCCTACTAGCATGACCACGTGTGTGGACATAGGCTAAGGACACTGTGGGGGAAAAGTTCAGTTGGTTTGCACCTCCCATTAGCGCCTTAAGAGGGCGCTAATGGGGTGCAAAGCAACTAGCGCCTGGGCGCGACGATGTTTGCGCCGCTCGCGAAATTAACTAGCCATTTTGCGGCGGCGCTAAACACTACCGCCACAATCTCCTGTGCCAGCAGATCGTGACATCAGTCGAGTGCGCAACACCCCGGTAGCGCCCCAGACCAGATATTGAGTGACGCCCCCTGCCTTACCGCCTGTCGCTAGCAACGACAGGCTGAGGGAAGCGTTTTGCAGTCAGGAAGGGACTGGGGGAGCGCTATTTAAAGGCGACCGCTTCCTGCTTTTTTTTGTTGGTGACATTTTTGCACCACGTATTCTGAGAGAGAGAGAGACTTCTGGAGAGATTCAATGCTGTGTGAAGGAGTTTTGGGTACTGAGCAGCACTTTGCAGGTTCATTTTGATTTGCCCTTCCTTGTATCAATTTAGAAGAGAATATGGGGGCTGCACTCTGAGCTCTTTCCCTGGGCCTCTCCATTGTTCTTTCCAGCAGATTTGATGTACATGTCTCTCCAGGCCGAGATTCAAGGCTGCAATGAGCAGGATGTGGATGGAGAGCAAAATCAACCCTCCCCTTTAAGATAAAAACAGAAAATGCTGGAGAAACTCAGCAGGTCAAGCAGCATCTGTGAAGAGAGAAACAGAGTTAACGTTTCAGGTCGATGACCTTTCGCCAGAAATCCTCTTTAAGAACTGGCCGGCGCCAGTGTGTCTGTGTTCCATTGCTGACTGACATGACATGAGCTTCGCCAACGCACTGAGGTAGCGCCTCGCTCCTCGGCCTTTGCACCTTAAGACAGGTGTGAAATGCCTGATTTAGCGCTCCAATCACTTCCGGGGCGATAAAAGCCAAGTTTGCCGTCGGAGGCGATAATTAGCGGCAGGCGCTAAACTTTGCGCACGGCCGATAATGGCGCCCCAAACAGGGCGATACTAAATTTTTCCCCCTGTGTCTCCATGGTCAAGTAGCCTTCTGAGAGCTATTGTCTAGCCTCACATTGAAGAATGGCCACATGGGTAAGTACAGGAGAGTGGCTTACATCTCCTACATTCACAAACAGTAAATTAGATAAATGACCAGATAACCTGTTGGTGGTATTGGTTGAGGGGTGAATATTGGCTAGGACACTGGGGAAACTCTCTGCTCTTCTTTGAATAGTGCTAGAGGATTTTTTTATACCCACTTGTAGGCCTCATTTAAAATCTCATCTGAAAGATGGAAAATCTGAAAAGACAGCTCTCCCAAAATACTGCACTTAAGTGTCAGCCTAGATTATGTGCTTAACCCACGACCTTCTGACTCAGAGGCAAAAGTGCTACCAACTGAGCCATGATGAAGTAGTGAGAGAGAATGAAGAAGGGGAAGGAACAAAGATAGAAATAGGCACACCGATAAAGACAGATAGACAGATAGATCAATGGACAGAGAGACACAGATGGAGAAACAGAGCAAGAGGTAAGTAAGAGATGAAGTGGAAGGATCAACAGATAGAGTGATAGGGAGACAGAGATAGAAATAGCAGCGATGAAGAGATACAGAAAGTGGTTAAAAAGGGACAGAGGAGATATCGATGATGTATGACCGTTATATAATATTGCTACACACCCAATTCACCAGTAATGTTTATTTTTCTTCTTTCTTTCTTCCTGACCCAAGCATAATTCTGATCCAAGGATAGTTATTTTGGCCGCACTTGTGTATGGGTTCATCAGAATACAGCTGTCTTTAGCAATCATTAATGGTCGAGAAAACCCAGATCAAAGGTTGTTTTTGAGTGTTCGAAACATAGATTTCATCAATCTGACATTGACTCCATCCTACTTCTTTAACTCTCTGAGAGCTGAGAAAAACCTCATGCAAATTTTTTAAAACAAACTCAACACAATATCAATGCTGGGAAATAAAATACTGATTTAAAAAAAATAAACTTTGTCCCCAGCTTCACTGCTTCCATAGATTAGCGATGGCTTTTGTTCTGTTGCCTTGTGCAGTCCTCATGAAGAAGCTGGAAGCTATGGGAGTACAAGGGCAAATCTTGGGATTTTATCCTGGATGTTTGCTCCAGATCCAAGATGTTGTTGTGGTACACGAGAGACTCACTCACCTTTCTCTCTCCAAAGAAGGGTGAAGCAAAGTTGTCCATGGCCACCCATCCAATTCAATGTCTTAGAATCATAAAATCATACAGCACAGAAGCAGATTATTTGGCATGTCATGCCTGTGCCAACTCTTTGACTACATGGTAGTGTAGTGGTTATGTTACTGGACTAGTAATCTGATGCTGCAACTCTGCATCAAAACAATGCAACACTTACCACCTGGCTGGTGAGATGTGGCATTAGTGCCAATTAAGCCCAAGCATTACCTTTGCCACAGTTTCCATCCTCCTTATTTGTGACTCCAATCCCATATCAATGTGGTTGACTAGCAAGCCACTATAAAAAATACCACATGAACTGCAGTGGTTCAAGAAGAAGGCCCACCACCACCTTCTCTGGACAACAAAGCACAGGCAATCAGTACTGGTGTTGCCAGCGATGCCCACATCTCAATAATGAATAAGGAAAAAACTAACTTATTTACCTAAAGGTGGTCCTTCTCAGTAGCCCAACTTTCTCCAATCTTTCCTTATAACTCAGTTCTCTAATGCAAAGGTTCAGCCATATGACCCTCCTCTACAATCTCCAATTTTATTTGAAGAAAAAAAATGACAGCAGTAATTTTATGAATGTGCATTACCTCACCCATAGTGCAATATCGAAAGATCAAGTGTATGACCGAATTTCCAATGTACCATCCCAGCAGGCGAAGCGCCCAGCCAGTAGAACTGTACTCATTACTTTTTTTCATTCAGTCCAAAGACTTTTAATGGTTTGCAAGCAACTTTGAATAGAGCAGTGTTGCTGTGTTGTGGAGATTTGCGGTTGGTTGATTTCTTGAAGCACACGACTCTCAGGGTTCACTTTAAGAATCACCATCCTGACTGATGTCTAAATTCTTTTAATCCTTTGATCATTCTCATGATGACCTCTCATCTTCTAGGTCACCCTGTGTCACATGCAAAGAGCATGAGCTATTACCAAGCTGTCTGTCAGCACTCCTCTATTCCTTTGGATGCCTCTCCCCTTTTGATTCCACTGTGGGAAAGTTTGTGTTACGTGCCTGGCACCTGCTTCCATGAAGTGCAGGCTAAAATCGGGATCTAGAATCATGGGTAGGAGTTGGTGTCATGGTTCGGTTTGTTATTGCTATGACCATCAAACCGCCCCCATTCATGTCACCCAACAACATAATTATGCACGGTTCTCCTCATAAACAAGTGGTTAGGATCTGGAATGTACTGCCTGATAGGGTGGTGGAAACAGATTCAACAGTAGCTTTTGCAAGAGAATTGGATAAATACTTGAAGGAGAAAAAATTGCAAATATATGGGGAAAGAGCCGGGGAGTGGGACTAACTGGGTTGCTCTTTGAAAGAGCTGGCGCAGACTCAATGGGCCGAGCGGCCTCCTTCTGTGCTGTATTATTCTATGATTCTATGAAATGGTAAAGTCTAGAACAAGGGGACATGGATACAGGATTAAATGTAAGATTTAGAATAAAGGGCAAGAAAAACTTCTTTACACAGAGATGTGGAATTCACTTCCAAGGTTAGTGGTGGAGGTAGAAACTATGTCAACATTCAAGTTTAGATTGGATGTAGGAATATGAGAATAGGGTGGGTAAATGATTAGATGGTTGCTCACATGGAGGGTAAATGCTGAGGTCAAATTAATTGTTTCCCTGTTGTAACTCCTGTGGTTTTTATAATGTATTCTCTGGATGTAGGCGTTTCTGGCAAAGCTGGCATTTATTGCCCATCTCTATTTGGCCTGAAAAGGTGGCTTGCCCACTTCAGAAGGCAGCACCAACATGGTTGACTCTTGAGTCACATATAGGCCAGACCGGGTAAGGATGGCAGGTTTCCTTCCCTAAAGGACGTTTAGTGAACAAGCTGGGTTTTTACCAGCAATCTGACAGCTTCATGGTCACTTTTACTGGTACCAGCTTTTATTTCCAGATTTTTTTTAAACTGAATTTAAATTCTCAAACTGCAATGGTGGGATTCTGAACTTTAGTTCTCTGGATCACTAGTTCAGTAACATAACCACTATACTACTGCACCCTGGCCATGTAAATTGCCTTGTTGGACGCATTACTAGACGACAAGGGCCCGAATATTCCGATCCCTACGGGTGGGTACGCGCTGTGTACCCACCCGTAGGGATATCGGAAATGCTGGTTTCAGGCATGCACAGCGCATGCGCTAGAAACCGGCATTTCCGATCTGTCAAGAATGCTCTTGACAGATCGGACGCCTGCCCTGGAGATGGGCCTCTATAGGCTGATAGTTCCACTTTCTGGAGACCCTCCGCCCGCAGAAAACCCTTACAATTCTTACGCCTGGTAAAAGCAGGCGTAAGGCCTGCTTTTACCAGAATAAGAGTTGAAGAAAAGTTTTTAAAAAAAACACTTTTTCAGTCATTTATCATTTAAAAATACTTTAAAAAAGGTAAGTTTATTTTTAGCCCTATAAAAAACTTCAATTTTTTTTTTCAAATATTTAATTTATTGTAATTTCAACTAATTTTAAAAAGATGATGGTTTTTAAAATTTATTTAAAGTTTTACCATGTTTTTCATTGATCTGCATTCATATATTTGGCAGGTCTATCTGTCAAGTGTACGAAGGGAGAGTCCCTTCTTTGATTGGCTCCACATGGCCCACGTGATCCCAGGGTTGCTTGCGAACCGCATGAGCCCCTGGGATATGTGGGCCCTGCACACTTGGAGTTGGAGAGGCCCAACATCGGAACTATAAGCACCTCAGGAGCCCTCAGGTAAGTGCGTAGATTTTTTCCAGGTCGGAGGCCTCTGCACGCAGAAAGCCTCCAATCGGTAAATACGGCCCAAATATCTCTTGAAAAGCTCTGGTCTAAAATCAATAGAAGCAACTTCAATCTCGGTTTCCATAACCTATTCTGTCTATAATTCAGTTGCGTGCCCATTTTGAGCCACCTGTTTCATTCGGGAGATCTGGAAATTCAGCAATTGCCTCACTCAAGGTATACAAGGTAAACAAGGCATTAACAGAGAGAATTAACTTGGAATGCCTCATTCTACGATATTGAGCTAAAATCTGGCCACTGGTTTAAGCATAAGCCTTTTCTCAAAGCCATCCCTCTGACAGACAGGCCGTGACAATCTTTCAAATCTCATTCGCTTCAACCAGATGTGGTGCTATCAGCCCATTGTCAATCAGAGAAAATATGGTTATCAGTCAAGCCTTTCATCCCTTCGCTTCGCACCAGTTCCAGGTGATAACAACCCATCTGGGTGTATTCACATCCATGCGTGACTCATGCCAGCCTCTGCAAGAAACTAGCTACAGGATGGCTTCTTTTGCATCAGAACAATGGAGAGGAGAAGGCCCCTGAATCAATCCTGATTCACAATACACTGAACCCCTGGTGACCTCACAGGAAGGGTGCTTCTGTCCTGGAGCAGCTTCATTCTGTGAGAAATACAACCCAGCCCTTTTGGTGAGTTTCTGTTAGGCGTCTTCTTTGATTGCAGACGGGGCAGTCAGACCAGAACCATTCTCACACTCTCAGCCCTCCCATGGCTGCTCAGAGTAGATTTACCAGAGGTTAGGCCCCAGGTCATCCTGTCGAACACAGTTGATGTGTGGGTGTAAAAATTACAAGGGATTTTCCCCCTGTTCCTCTTCTAACATAACAGAATATCCATCACTGCAGTATGGTGATATATGGGAGAGTGGCATAGTGACATAGGACAGACTGTGCCAGAATGAGAATTTCTATTCAGGATCCCAGCTGGCCAGCCTTTGGGAGAACGAAAGAGCTTGGGGGAAAAATTTGGTACCTTAGTGCCTCCCATTAGCACCAGCAAATGGTGCTAATGGAGCGCTAGTGCATTATCACCGGGGCGAGGCGAATCCAACGGCATACGTCAAATCTCACTCCCCTCGCAGCACCGCCGCTAACAATTAACACCGGGAGCCTCAACGCCAGGTGGATCATGACATCAGTGAGTGTGCAATGCTCACTAGCCGCCCGATCTGTGAAATTGATTGTCGCCACCTACTTTAGCGACGGGAGGAAACAGTGACAGGGAGAGCTGGCGTGAAGCAAAAGGAAGCCAGCTCCAGGGACGTTATTTAAAGGGATCATCAGTAATGAGTTACAGCTATAGTTTAGTGGATTTTCAGTGCTTTCTTGTCAGTTTCACATAGTCCAATAGTCTCATTCCATAATTTCAAGGTTACTTAGTATCAGGAGTATTGCAGCAATTAAAAAGTAGCTACATTTATTCTTTAAAAAATCAAATTGCTACACTTGGTTATGCTAATGGGGGCTCTACTGGCAGTCGACCTCGCCCTCCAGGATCTACGGCAGAGGGAGCAGAGGCAGTGAGAAAGACGAACACTTATCCAGAGGGAGGAGGAAAGCCATCAGGGCTCTCAACAGGAGGCCTTACCCTCCGAGGGTATTCCGAGAGCACTTCTCCTACCTCCAATTAAGCAAGGAGCAGTGTATTAGAAGGCTCTGCTTCACCAAGGAGGTGGTCACAGAACTCTGCCACCTCCTGCAACCAGACCTCGAGCCTCAGATCAGGGCAACCACAGGTCTCTCAGTGGCAGTCAAGGTCACCATCACCCTCAATTTTTTCACCAGTGGATACTTCCAGTCTGCAACAGGAGACATAGCTAACATCTCGCAGTTTGCCATCCATCGCTGCATCTGGGAGGTCACAGATGCTTTCTATAGTAGGAGAAGGGACTACATTTCCTTCCCCACCAGAGAGAAGCAGGACGAGTGTGTATGTGGCTTTGCCAGTATAGCGGGATTCTCCATGGTGCAGGGCGCCATTGATTGAACCCACGTGGCTTTCGGGCACCGCATAACAATCCTGATGTCTTCCATAACCACTCACTTAATGTGCAGTTGGTGTGCAGTTGGTGTGCGACCACAGGCAGCGAATCATCAATGTTAATGCCCGCTATCCTGGCAGCAGGCACGATGCCTTCATCCTGCACCAGACTGGTGTGCTAGCACTCTTCCAGCCATCATGTCAAGCTCGCAGCTGGCTGGTCAGGGACGAGGGCTATCTCCTTAACACCTGGCTCATGACTCTCCTCCGCAACCCCAACGCTCCTGCTCAGCACTCATATAATGAGAGCCATGATGCCACCAGTAACATCATCGAGTAGATCATCGGGGGTACTCAATCAATTTGTTCTGCTGCCTTGGCCACTTGGGAGAAGTCCTCCAGTACTCGGCTGAGCAGGTCTCTCATTTCGTGGTGATCTGCTGCATGCTCCACAGCTGGATCATCATGAGGGCCCAGCCCTTGCCACCAAGGATTGTGGGACCACCTCAGGAGGAGGAAGAGGGAGAGGAGGAGGAGGACAAGGAGGAAGAGGAAGACAAGGAGGACAACGAGGAGGATGAGGTGGAGTAGGAACAGGAGCGAGGGCGGAGGCAGGCACTCAATCAGCCTTCCGGAAGGGCAGTCCGTGATCGCCTCATCAGACTGCGGTTTGAATGAATTAAACCCCAGATCCCTGTTGCTCACCGCATCCCCATCATTCCATCCGTGTCGCAGGCCATATCACAGCACAAAGCTGAAATGAGACACACCATAAAAGAATCCAAACTGAATTAATAAATTTATCAAAAACCAGTGAACACATATTTACAACAAAAATATGAACTATTCACCCTCGTGCACTCCCTTAGTGCCTGTCGTTACTGTGCCTTTGCCTACTCCTACGAAGTGTTGGCCCACTAGTGGCTGCAGCAAGGCTGGTGGAAGGCTGCTGAGTGTCCATGCGGGGGACTTCAGATGACCTTGCAGAATGCCCTCGACTAGCTCTGGGCCTGGAAGTCCCAGCTATAGAGTGCATCACCTCATGGGCTGGCTGGATGACAGGCAGCATCAAGGGCAATGGCGAGATGGCAGTGATGGGAGCAGGAATGCTATCATCCTGTGAGAGGACAGCAGGCTCCTGTTCCACTGACACACTGCCACTCCCCCGGGGTAGCTCCTCAGCAATCCCTAGCAATCTGTTTGAGCTACCACAGTCAACGGTGGTAGACCCAGCCATGATGGAAGCAGTCAGAGCTTGCATTGCATCAAGCTGAGACTGCATGAGAGCAGTCTGAGATTGGATGCCACCAACCATGGACTGCATTATAGCACTAAGACGTTGCGTCGCTGCCGCCTGGGCTGCAATGGAAGCTGCCAGATCGCCCATCACACGCGGCATCAGGTCTGGGTCGCCACGGTCTCTCTGGGAGTCTACCATCCTTTTCAGACTGGAAACGATGGGCTCCATGGTGTGCGCAGAGCCTTGTGTAATGTTGGAGGCGGACTCCTCCATGCTCCTTATCATTGCAAAGAGGCTCTCAGGCACCCTTGCCATTGCACCTGTCATCTCCATGTGCATGCCTCTCACCCTTCTTCTAAACGCTGCCCCATCGAGGTCCTCATCTGAGTCCTGTGCAGCAGAACTCACACGTGAATTCTGGCCCCCGAGCTTCCCTTCCCCCCGGCCTTGCTGCAGCCCACTCATCCCACTTGCTGTGCTGCTCCTTAGTTCTCTCGGCTCAGCTAAGTAGATTATGGGGTAGAAAGTGAACCTCATTGCATTTTAGGGGCACAAAATGGGTGCAAGGACAGCCAATATGGGGACCAACTTACCGTACCCAAGGTATACATGATGTTGCGGTTTGGCCATTTTTCAGATGTTTGTGGTGGCCATATGTAAACAAGGTGCTTATACCGTTGGACAGAGTACTAATCAACAAATAATAGGAGCTTGTAACAAAGGTAATGCAATAAATGTGAGAGACTTTAATCTTCATATAGACTGGGCAAATCTAATTGGCAAAGATAGTCTGGAGGACATTTTGAAAAGACAGGCAGAATGGAAAGTGGGAGGGAGGGTTGCCCTGATAAGAAAGGATGACATAGGGCAGTAGTGAGAAAGGATCTTGGCTCAGAAGGTCAGGAAGTAGAATCAGTATGAGTGGAGATAAGAAATAACAAGGGGCAGAAAACACTGGTGGGAGTAGTTTTTAGGCCCCCTAACAGTAGCTATACTGTTGAACAGAGTATTAATCAACAAATAATAGGAGCTTGTAACAAAGGTAATGAAATAATTGTGGAGGTACTTTAACCTTCCTATAAACTGGGCAAATCAAATTGGCAAAGATAGACTGGAGGACGAGTTCATGGAATGCATTCAACACAGTTTCCTAGAACAATACATCGTGGAACTAACCAGGAAACAGGCTATTTTAGATCTTGTAATGAGACACGGGGAAGAGTGATCATAATATGATAGAATTTCACATTGAGTTTGAGAGTGAAATACTTAAATCTGAAACTAGAGTCTTAAACTTAAATAAAGCAAATTACATAGGTATGAGGGATGAATTGGCTAAGGTAGATTGGCAAAATAGATTAAAAGGTATAACAGTAGATAAGCAGTGGCAAATATTTAAAGAAATATTCCAAAATTCTCAACAAATATAAATTCCATTGAGAAATAAAAACTCCATGGGAAAGGTGATCCGTCTCTAGTTGACTGCAGAAGTTAAGGATTGTATCAGAGTAAACTAGCAAGAAATATAAAAACAGATTGTAAGAGCTTCTACAAGTATGTAAAAAGGAAGAGAGTAGCAAAAGTAAGCATTGGTCCCTTAGAGGCTGAGACAGGAGAAATTATAATGGAGAATCAGGAAATGGCAGAGACTTTAAACAAATATTTTGTATCTGTCTCCACAGAAGAAGACACAAAAAACATACCAAAAATAATGGGGAACCAAGGGCTTAATGAGTGAGAGGAACTTAAAGTAATTAAGATCAGTAGAGTAAAAATAATGTCATAGAATCATAGCGTCATAATGGCACAGAAGTAGGCCATTCGGCCCATCTAGTCCGAGCGGCTCTCTGTAGAGCAATCCAGTCAGTCCCATTCGCCTGCTCTATCCCCGTAGCCCTGCAAGTTTATTTCCCTCAAGTGCCTATCCAGTCTCCCCTTGAAAACATTGAGTGTCTCCGCTTCTACCACTTCCATCGGCAGCGAATTCCAGGTCATCACCACGCGCTGTGTAAAAAAGTTTTTCCTCACGACCCCCCTGTATCTCATGGCCAAAACCTTAAATCTGCGTCCCCTAGTCCTTGTACCAACAGCTAGTGGGAACAGCCTTTCCCCATCTAGCCTATCCAAACCCGTCATAATCTTGTACACCTCTATCAAATCACCCCGCAACCTCCTTTGCGTTAATGAAAACAAATCCAGCTTCTCCAACCTGTCCTTGTAGCTAAGATCCCCCATCCCCAGAGCCATTCTGGTAAATCTCCTCTGCACCCTTTCAAGGGCCTTCACAACTTTCCTAAAGTGTGGTAACCAGAACTGGACACAATACTCCAGTTGTGGCCTAACCAGCGCTTTATAAAGGTTCAGCATAACTTCTCTACTTTTGTACTCTACCTCTATTTATGAAGTCCAAGATCCCATATGCTTTGCTAACCACTCTCTCAATATGTCCTGCCACCTTCAGGGACCTATGCACATTAACTCCCAGGTCCCTCTGTCCCTGTACACTCTTTAAAACTGTGCCATTAAGTATATATTGCCTCTCCCTGTTCCTTCTGCCAAAATGTATCAGCTCACACTTCTCTGTATTAAATTCCATCTGCCACTTGTCTGCCCATTCTACTAGTCTTTCTATGTCCTGTTGCAGTCGATTGATATCATCATCACTGTTTTCCACACCCCCAAGTTTGTTGTCATCGGCAAATTTAGAAATTCTACTCTGTATTCTAATATCCAGGTCATTTATATATATCAAAAAAGCAGTGGCCCCAGCACTGACCCTTGGGGAACACCACTGTCTGCCATCCTCCAGTCTGAAAAACAGCCATTAACGCAACTCGCTGTTTTCTATCCTTAAGCCAATTCCTTATCCAAGCTGCCACTGACCCACCTATTCCATGAGCCTCAATTTTGTTAACCAGCCTTCTATGTGGTACTTTGTCAAACACCTTCCGAAAATCCATGTAGACAACATCCATTGCATTCCCTTCATCAATCCTCTCCGTTACTTCATCAAAAAATGCAATTAGATTAGTCAAACATGATCTTCCTTTTACAAACCCGTGTTGGCTCTCCTTAATTAGCTTAAACCTCTCCAACTGCCCGTTAATATTTTCCTTGATTATTGTTTCTAAAACTTTACCTACCACTGATGTTAAACTGACTGGCCTGTAGTTATTAGGATTGTCCTTACACCCTTTCTTGAACTATGGTGTTGTGGCAGAGCCACTGAGGGACTCTGAACAACTGTACGTAATTCCCTTTAACGATGTGTTAGCTACAGACTAAATCTGTACCATTGTATATACTGTTTGCATGTACAGTGCGCGGTCCCTTTAAGAGCGCGGGCAAACGCAATGACGTCATGCCGCTAATCACGTGATCACCCAAACATGGAAAAAATGTGATGACGTCATGACGCCATCCACGGGACCGCCCTGGCAGTCCTCGTGGAGCCTCCGACCTGTTAAGACCTGTATTCATAGTTCTCTTGCATCAATCTGTTTAAACTCGTTAGTTTGACATTAAAAACCTTTTTGATTGATTGCCTGCGTCGAACTCAATCTCTAGATAGGAATTTGACCATTCCTACAGTGTCACATTTGCCACTTTCCAATCCTCAGGCACCTCCCCCGCATCTAGGGAAGATTGCAAAATTATGGCAAGCCCTTCCGCTTTCTCTTCCCCCAATTCCCTTCGCAACCTGGGATGCAAGCCATCAGGACCAGGCGACTTGTCCACTCTAAGCATACCCATCCTTTCTAGTACATCCTGTCTATCAATTTTCACCCCTTCCATTGCTTCTACCTTTTCCACTTCTACTGATATTTTGCCAGCATCCACCTCCTTAGCAAACACCGATACAAAGTACTCACTGAGTATTCTAGCTTTGCCCTCGCCTCTAAGCATATATCACCTTCTTTGTCTCTAATAGGCCCCACCCCACCTCTTACTACCCGCTTACTGTTTACATGCCGGTAGAAGATTTTTGGGTTCCCTTTTATGTTAACCGCCATTCTACTCTCATATTCTCTCTTTGCCAATCTTATTTTCATCTTCACATCCCCTCTCAACTTATTGTATTTGGTCTGGTTCTCCCTTGAAGAATTCACCTGATATGCATCATACACCCTCTTTTTTTGTTTCATCATCTTCTCTAACTCCCTCGTCATCCAAGGAGCCCTTGCTTTGGTTCGCTTACCCTTCCCTCTTGTTGGAATGTACCTAGCCTGTACATGGAACATCTCCTCCTTAAAGATCACCCATTGTTCCATTACAGTTTTTCCTATCAGTCTTTGGTTCCATTTTACTCTTGCTAGATCCTTTAGCATCCCATTCAAGTTAGCCCTATTCCAGTTTAGAAGTTCCACTCTAGCTTGTTCCTTGCTCCTCTCCATTGCTAATCTAAATCTTATGATACGATGATCACTCATACCCAAGTGTTCTCCCACAGACACTTGGTCGACCTGGCCCACCTCATTCCCCAGCACCAGATCCAGCAATGCCTCCTTTCTAGTTGAGCCAAGAACATATTGGTCAAAGAAATTTTCCTGAACACATTTCAGAAATTCCTCCCCCTCCTTTCCCTTTACCCCAGCATTATCCCAATCAATATTTGGGGAATTTAAGTCCCCCAATATCACTACTCTATAGCTCTTGCATATCTCTGCAACTTCCCTGCAGATTTGCTCCTCTGCCTCCCTCTCACTATTTGGAGGCCTGCAGAATACCCCCAATAGTGTGATCATACCCTTTTTGCTCCTCAACTTTAACCAAATGGATTCTGTCCTTGTCCCCTCAAGAACATTCTCCCTTTCCAACACTACAATGCCTTCCTTAATCAGCACTGCCACCCCACCTCCCTTTTTTTCCTTCCCTATGTTTTCTGAACACCTTGCACCCTTGAATATTAAGTGCCCAGTCTTCACCGTTTTTAAGCTACATTTCCATTATTCCGTACTTGAGAAACTAATGGGACTAAAAGCCAACAAATTCCCTGGACCTGATGGCCTACATCTCAGGGTTTTAAAAGAAGTGGCTGCAGAGATAGTGGATGCATTGGTTGTGAGCTTTCAAAATTCCCTAGATTCTAGAATGGTCCCAGCAGATTTGAAGGTAGCAAATGTAACCCCACTATTCATGAAAGTTAGCCTGACATCAGTTATTGGGGAAATGCTGGAATCCATGAAGTGGTAACAGTTCACTTAGAAAATCATAATATGATTAGGCAGAGTCAACATGGTTTTATGAAAGGAAAATCGTGTTTTGAGGAAGTAACTAGCAGGGTAGATAAAGTTCAGGTTAGTCTTGCTACATTTGTACCGTGCTTTGGTGAGACCAGACCTAGAGTACTGTGCTTATGTTCTTATGCCTGTTTTAATCCCCTTCTGGGAAATTGGATGAGTGGAGCATGGGAACATAGGAACAGTGGTAGGCCATTCAGCCCCTCGAGTCTGTTCTGCTTTCAATTAAATCATGGCTATTCTGTACCTCAACCCCATTTACCCGCCTTAGCTCCATATCCCTTGGTACCCTTACCTAACAAAAATCTATCGATCTCAGTCCTGAAAATTTCAATTATCTCAGCATCCACAACCTTTTGGGGGGAGAGATTTCCAGATCTCGTTCCGATTTCCTAAGCAGCAGCCAGCAACAAATAGTGAATTATTTTTAAGTTCCAAATTTTGACCTTGCACAGGCCGACAGGCACCGACAGCTCGCACAAGTGAGCCCCAAGGCTTAATTTTGGACCAGAGTCAGGGCTCTCAGTTCGCATGCTGGTGACGTGCCATGGGTATGCGCCCAGAAAAAGGCCCATAACAAATATTCAACTCCTTTGTCTGTACAGGGAGATAATGTGCACTCCATAATCGGGTAAACAGGTATGCTACCTGTGTGGATTTCTCAGTAGCTTGGTATGGAGACTCTTAAAAATGGGGTTGGGATTTTGGCCCTTTGACCAAAAAATAAGGTGAGATTGTCCCAACCTCCAATCAAAATATTTTTAATCATAAAACTATCAGCCAGAAACATATACAGAATACACTTTACAACCTTCCGGACTCAACATTGAGTTCAACAATTTCAGATCATAACCACTGCTCCCATTTTTTCAGACAGCAGAGGCTAGTAATGATTCTGTTGTTGCCATTTACAGCTCCTCTAGACGCATCTTTTGTTTCTTTACTTGTCCCATTAACACCCTCTTTCGCCTTGCACCACCATCCCTTTTGCCATTTGTCCTGAATGTCCTACTCAGGATACGGGTAAGACATTTAGGACTGAGATGAGGAGAAATTTCTTCACTCAGAGGGTGGTGAACCTGTGGAATTCTCTACCACAGAAGGCTGTGGAGGCCAAGTCACTGAATATATTTAAGAAGGAGATAGATAGATTTCTAGACACAAAAGGCATCAAGGGGTATGGGGAGAGAGCGGGAATATGGGATTGAGATAAAGGATCTCACATTTGAATGGCGGAGCAGGCTCGAAGGGCCGAATGGCCTACTCCCGCTCCTATTTTTTTCTATGTTTCTATTTACTGTAATCACTCCTGCCATCCACCCTATCAGAGACCTAGGCCTAGAAATTCGGTTGGTTGCGCCAGCGATTAGCGCCTAAAGAGCCCGAGATTTGGGGCGTTACCCAATTTTCGGACGTGCGCAGTGATCCTAGCGCATCCTGCCATATTGAGTAGCCTGTTAGCGCCGGTGCTAAGTCTTTGTGCCCGCTCACGGGCGCAGCCAGATAATGACGTCATTTCATTGTGCAACGCCTTTTTGGTGCCCCGTACCGGAAATTCAGTGGCGCCCCCCTCCGTTCCGCCTGGCGCTATTAGTGACAGTTGGATGGAACGTTACCAGGTCCTTCTCGGACTCGGGGGGCGCTCTTTAAAGGGGACAGCACTAGTATAAAAGTGGCAGCCATTTGGCCTGGTCATACTGCTCGCTGCTGGAGAGAGTTGCAGACCTTCAGTTACACAGACTTGTTCTTATTGAGCCAGAGGAGCCTTGGGACCTTCAGCCCTGTCCAGAACAGTTGGATCCAGAAAGCTGACTGCGTCTTACTCATCGGCCAGAAAAATGGCTAAATGCTTTGGAGGTGAACGTCATCCTGGCTGAACAACTGGCAAGGGCACAGAGATGGAGGGAGAGAGGGCCGTGATTGGCCAGAAGGAGGAGGGCCAATGGACGTCGCCAAATCCGACCATACGCTGCCAGGGTTTTCAGGCAGCAGGGCTCCTACCTTACCATGTCGGAGGAGCAGTGTCTGCGAAGGTTCAGATTTGGTAAGGATGTTGTCACTGAGCTGTGCCACCTGCTTGCTGAGGATCTGCAGCCACGGATACGGTGCAGGACCTCTCTGTCGGCGGCCGTGAAAGTCACTGTTGCGCTCAACTTTTACGCCAGCGGATCGTTTCAGGCAGCAGCTGGGGACATATCAAATATCTCTCAATTTGCGGTGCATTGCTGCATCCAGCAATTGACAGCTGCCCTCTACAAAAGAAGACGCAATTTAATCACCTTCCCTGTGACCCTGGAGAAGCAGTGGGAGTGCGCACAGGGCTTCGCGGCTATTGCGGACTTCCCCATGGTGCAGGGGGCCATTGATTGCACACACGTGGCTTTGCGGGCGCCATTACAGAATCTGGAGGAGTTCCGTAACCGAAAGGGGTTCCACTCCCTTAATGTGCAGCTGGTCTGTGATCACCGGCAGATGATCATGGCGGTGAACGCACAATTCCCTGGCAGCAGCCATGACGCGTTCATCCTGCGGCAGACCTCAGTGGCTGACCTTTTTGAGGCCCCGGCTCACCCACGAGGCTGGCTTCTGGGCGACAAGGGCTATCCTCTCTGCCCATGGCTCATGACCCTGCTCTGTTTGCCCAGCACCCCGGCAGAAGAGCATTACAATAACAGCCATCAGGCCACCAGGAACATTGTGGAGCACACAATTGGTGTGCTGAAGCAGCGTTTCCGTTGTCTAGACCATTCGGGGGGCGCCCTACAGTACTCGCCGGAGCATGTGGCGCGCATCGTTGTTGTCTGCTGCATGCTCCACAACCTGGCCATTCGACGCACCCAGCCAATGCCAGCCGACCCTCAAGGTCCAGCAGAGCAGGCGGACGAGGAGGAGGAGGAGGAGGAGGAGGAGGAGGAGGAAGAGGAGGAGCATGCGGGCGAGGAGGATCAGGAGGAGGAGGAGGAGGAGGAAGATGGGAGGGCGCCAGAAACTGGAAGGGCCGTTCGTCAGAGGCTCATAAGGACTCAGTTCTAGGCCCCTCGGATGGAATGGTGGCTGTGAATCGAACAGCGCCCTCCGGTTCGCTGTAAGCTTATGAAGGCCTCGATGATTGTAAATAGTGTACAGCTCGATTGTAAATAAAAAGTTTTCTTTATTTTCAAACAAGTGCTTCCTTCCAGCATGACAACGTAATGGTAACAGAAATCATAACTAACAAACTAACAGATAACTGTCTGGCAACCCGGCGAAACTAACCAAACCATAACAAACAAACACAGCAGGTGTGGACGGCCTTAAATCCGGAAAAAGAGACGTCTTAGCACCTCCCTCTACTGGTGACCCCTTGATGGAGACCGACTCCTCTTACGAGGTCAGCCCCTTCCCTCCCTGCAGCTCCTCCGTAATTGGACCCCAGTGGCTGCGTCAAGGCTGGGGGACGCCTGCTGAGTGTCTGGAAGCGCTGAAGCCCCTGAGGAACGGCCTGGATGACCTCTGGGCTTGGAGGTCCCGCAAGCAGGCTGCTCCAACTGGGCATGTCTGCTAGCAGTCTGCCGCGCAGGTGGTGGCAGCTGCTCTGCTGACGTGCCAGCATTGGCATCAGGACTGCTCACATGCAGAGAGAGGACACCTGCACCGTGGTCGGCCGAAACACTAGCACTCTGACGGGGCCGCACAGGATCATACGCCACAATCGACTGCTCCACAGATTCATGGCCTGTTGTGGTGCTGCAAGGGCCTGGGGTGATCCTGCCTGATGCAGCTAGGGTGGCAGCAGAGAGTGTTCGCGTGGCCTCAATTTGCGTGTGGACGAGGCCAGCAAGTGACTGTGTGGCAGCAGTGAGGACCTGCGTGGCAGGTGCCAGTGCATCGGACAAGGCTGGAACACTCCTTTCCACTGCCTCAGACAAGGCATGGACAGACCTTTCCACTGCCTCGGACAAGCCCTGGACAGACGTTTCCACTGCCTCGGACAAGCCCTGGACAGACGTTTCCACTGCCTCCGACAAGCCCTGGACAGACCTTTCCACTGCATCGGACAAGCCCTGGACAGACCTTTCCATTGCTGGGCCGAAGCCCTGGACAGTCCTTTCCATTGCTGCCCCAAAGTCCAGCACACTCTTTGCCAGTGTGTCGATCGACTCAGGCATCCTCCCCACTGCAGCCATCAGCTTAGTGTGCCTGAGCCGGGCCTGGGCGCTCATCTCGGCAAGGCTACGCACCTCCTCTGCACTCTGTGTAGCAGTCATGGTGGCCTGCCTCGCCCTCCGGGGAGACGGCCCCCGAGTGTCCCTACCCCCCGCGCATTGCTGCAGGCCGCTGGTTCCTGCAACTGGCTCCTCATCAGAGCCCCCCCCCTCCCCTCAAGGGAACTACTATCCCCAGTCTCCAGATGTGGTGGCTCCCCTGAGGCTGGCACTGATGGTCCGGCTTCCTCCTGGTCGTCGCCTCCGGAGGCACTGGCACTGGCAGCTTGAGGGGCCGGCTCCCGAGCTGGTGATGCAGCATCTGAAAGCAGGGAGGTTGAAGAGTGGCTTTAGCAAAAGGACAGTTTGGCAGCAAGGGATGCAACAGTGTGGCAATGCTATGACATGGCTCCACATTGAGAAAGCATGCTGGCGGGGGAAACAACTGGAAGGTGACAGCTGCAATAGTAGAGAACCTTACCATCGCTGTG
Organism: Somniosus microcephalus; assembly: GCF_052327205.1. Classification (NCBI taxonomy): domain Eukaryota; kingdom Metazoa; phylum Chordata; class Chondrichthyes; order Squaliformes; family Somniosidae; genus Somniosus; species Somniosus microcephalus. Next base: position 66,219,008 of record NC_140993.1, on the reverse strand, counting down.
GACAATGGGGTCGGCAGCTGCAGTGGTGACAGGACCACTCAGACGTCCTCCCACAATCTGGTGGACTCTCTCCTCGAGATCCATCAGAGGCTCCAGTTGAGGACGGCCTCCTCCGGTGCGAAGCAGCTCCTTGCGGTTTCTCGCCAGCTTGGCCTGCAGGGCAAAGGACGGGAAGTGATGTTACATGATGCCCTGAATGATGGTCTCATGCCCCCCATGGTGGAACAGCCCTTACATGATGCCCTGGGTTATCATCTCATGCTCCCCATGGTGGACCAGCCCTTACATGAAGCCCTGAGTCAAATGTGCATGTGTGTGACCAGAAAGGGCCATGGGTGCTTGCTGACAGATGGCCAGTGGGGCATAGCACACCCTGTAGCCATAAAGTCAGGTGCTAATGGAGGGATGCATAAGTTTACATTAACTCCACTCACCCTCACGACCCGAGTGAGGTCGTTGAATTTCTTCCTGCACTGCACAGGGCTCCTGGCCGCCATGCTGCTGGAGTTGACCCTCTGAGAAACATCCCTCCAAGCTCGTCGGTGGTCCTTATGATTAGGCCTCCTGCCATTGTCGGGGTAGAGGACATCTCGCCGGTGCTCCACTGCGGCCACCAATTCCTCCAGAGACTCATTGGTGAAGCGCTCTGCTCTCTGCCTCACCCTCTCCATATGCTCCAAGTTTTTTGCGCCAGAGAAGGGCCTGCGCCGATTTGCAGGCCTACAAGGCGCAGAGTGTGGATGCTGGAGCTGCCTGACCCACCCCTTTAAGAGCTGGCCGGCAACTGGAAGTCTCGTGGTCATGGGTAATTGAGAGCACCTGCGCTGTGGCTGGACGCCCCCGATATTGGGTTGCGCCGGCATGTTAGCGCCTTAGGAGCCCCGTGTAATGCCTGAACTCGCGCCTCAATCACCTTTGGGGCGCTGCAACCCAATATCGCACGAGGTGTCGATAAGTTGCGTCTGGCTATAAAATTTGCGCTCCGCCAATTCCAACGCCCCAAGCGGGGCTATACCCAATTTCTAGGCCCTACTCTTTTATTCTATCCTCCCCTCCCCTCCTTTTCCTACCTCTGTACTTGCTTAAAACCTGCTGCATCGCTAACGTTTTCTAGTTCTGAGGAAAGGTCATCGACCTGAAAAGTTAACTCTGCTTCTCTCTCTCCACAGATGCTGCTTGACCTGCTGAGTATTTCCAGCATTTTCTGTATATATTACAGAATATCTTCCTAGCTTTAATCTTCAAGCAACAAAGCCTCTCAATTAATAAAACATTTAAAAGTCACGCAAACCATTTTTTTTTTGCATTGACGCTTATGTTTTGCCTGATGACATTTAAAGATGCCATCAGTCAAGATGCCAGTAGGACCAACGCACACCTCGAGCCTCTCTCTGATAAATGAGGTGTCTAAATATTTGCCTTAAAAATAATGGTGCCTCGTTAATTTAACCAGCCGGGTGGCAGGCAGGAGATGGGGGATCAGCACTAACAGTGAGCTCTACAAACAAACCCAGAACAAGTGTTTAAACTATCATTTACAAAATGCTGGTTACATTATGGACCGACTCCAAAGCTTTAAGTCACTGGAGACGGAAAATGGAAAGTGTGTAAAATACAATATTTAAATATTTATTTGGCATTATAATGAATGTCTCCAGTGGCGCGGCACTCAAACAAGGTCAATTCTGGACAGAAAGGACTCGTATGTGTATCTTCAAGAAGAATATCTGTCACGCTTCCTCACACACCTTCACACTCCATCATTCTCCTCACTCTCAGTCCCAATCCCTCACACACCTTCACACTCCATCACTCTCCTCACTCTCAGTCCCAATCCCTCACACAACATTACACTCCATCACTCTCCTCACTCTCAGTCCCAATCCCTCACACACCTTCAAACTCCATCACTCTCCTCACTCTCAGTCCCAATCCCTCACACACCTTCACACTCCATCACTCTCCTCACTCTCAGTCCCACTCCCTCACACACCTTCACACTCCATCATTCTCCTCACTCTCAGTCCCAATCCCTCACACACCTTCACACTCCATCACTCTCCTCACTCTCAGTCCCAATCCCTCACACACCTTCGCACTCCATCACTCTCCTCACTCTCAATCCCACTCCCTCACACACCTTCACACTCCGTCACTCTCCTCACTCTCAGTCTCACTCCCTCACACACCTTCACACTCCATCACTCTCCTCACTCTCAGTCCCACTCCCTCACACACCTTCACACTCCATCATTCTCCTCACTCTCAGTCCCACTCCCTCACACACCTTCACACTCCATCACTCTCCTCACTCTCAGTCCCACTCCCTCACACACCTTCACACTCCATCACTCTCCTCACTCTCAGTCCCACTCCCTCACACACCTTCACACTCCATCACTCTCCTCACTCTCAGTCACAGTCCCTCACACATCTTCACACTCCATCACTCTCCTCACTCTCAGTCACATTCCCTCACACACCTTCACACTCCATCACTCTCCTCACTCTCAGTCACACTCCCTCACTCACCTTCACACTCCATCACTCTCCTCACTCTCAGTCCCAATCCCTCACACACCTACACACTCCATCACTCTCCTCACTCTCAGTCCCAATCCCTCACACACCTTCACACTCCATCACTCTCCTCACTCTCAGTCCCACTCCGTCACACACCTTCACACTCCGTCACTCTCCTCACTCTCAGTCCCACTCCCTCACACACCTTCACACTCCATCATTCTCCTCACTCTCAGTCCCACTCCCTCACACACCTTCACACTCCGTCACTCTCCTCACTCTCAGTCACACTCCCTCACTCACCTTCACACTCCATCACTTTCCTCACTCTCAGTCCCACTCCCTCACACACCTACACACTCCATCACTCTCCTCACTCTCAGTCACACTCCCTCACACACCTTCACACTCCATCACTCTCCTCACTCTCAGTCACACTCCCTCGCACACCTTCACACTCCATCACTCTCCTCACTCTCAGTCCCACTCCCTCACACACCTTCACACTCCATCATTCTCCTCACTCTCAGTCACACTCCCTCACACACCTTCGCACTCCATCACTCTCCTCACTCTCAGTCCCACTCCCTCACACACCTTCACACTCCATCACTCTCCTCACTCTCAGTCACACTCCTTCACACACCTCCACACTCCATCACTCTCCTCACTCTCAGTCCCACTCCCTCACACACCTTCACACTCCATCACTCTCCTCACTCTCAGTCACACTCCCTCACACACCTTCACACTCCATCACTCTCCTCACTCTCAGCCACACTCCCTCACACACCTTCACACTCCATCACTCTCCTCACTCTGTCACACTCCGTCACACACCTTCACACTCCATCACTCTCCTCACTCTCCTCACTCCCTCACACACCTTCACACTCCATCACTCTCCTCACTCTCAGTCCCACTCCCTCACACACCTTCACACTCCATCACTCTCCTCACTCTCAGTCACACTCCCTCACACACCTTCACACTCCATCATTCTCCTCACTCCCTCCCACTCACTCACTCTCAGCACTTCTCACACTCCTATCACTTTATCATACTTCCACAGACCAACTTACACTACTCGCTTTCTCACATTCTTGTTACATTTCCTCAGAGTCTCGCACTCCTTCACATTCCAATACACTCCCTCACACTTACTTGATACTCCCTCACTAGAATACTCTTTCACACTCCCTCACTAGCACACTCCCTTACTCACACACTCCCTCACTAACATATTTCCTCACACTCCCCCCCAGAATACTCTTTCACACTGCCTCACTAGCACACTCCTTCACTGACACACTTTCTCACAGTCCCTCACTAGAATACTCCTTCACACTCATAGCACAATGACAGTGTGTATGTGTTCCTGCTGACTTTCCTTCTCGGGCAGACCATTTCCACGCGGTCAACTATGGATTTACATCTTTAGAGATGATTGCAAACTGCACCATGACGACCTCCCAGCTGAGGAAGATTATTAGATGGTTGTCATCTTTCAGAGGAGAAATTTGAAGCACCAGGAACACTCCATGTTCTCGGGATGTGGGCATTGCTGCCTGACTCACAGGTGAGAGTTCTACCACTGAGCCACGACTGGCAGGGGCAAGGGAGTCCCCACCTGGATTGCCGTCCTCTCACTCCATGAGAAATCTACCCTCTAGATATGAGAGTTCTCTCGATGTCCTGGCCAACATCTTCCCTTCAATCAACAGCATTAAAGACAGATTAACTGGTCATTCACCAAACTGCAGTCAGTGGGATCTTGCTGTGTGCAAAATGGTTGCAGCATTTGCTTACATAACAAAAGTGACTACATGTCGAGCGCCAACAATTTCTTTGAGGCTCCTCCTGCCCTGCCATCATCATTTTGGTGGGGGTGAGAGTTTACACACGTCTACAGGGTTACAGCCGAAGTTACAGTGGCGGAACGAGAGAAACCCGGGGGCAAGTTGCCAGTGAAGGTCCTTCATCATATGTGAGATGTGATAAGATGCTTAACAAATCGATCGTCTTAATTTAACAAATGAGCAGGAAAAGGGTAATTCAATCTCACAGCTCGGTTGAGGTCGACAGACCCCACGACGACTGATCTGTCAAAGTTTATGTTGCCATTGGAGTACTTCAGTTAAATTGCTGTCTTGTAACTCCCGCCCAACCGTTAATTATCCAGCGTGCAGATGCACACCTGAGAAGCTCAGGAGAGCAGTTGAGGAGTCAAAATACTTCAGTTACACTCACAAAAGGTCATCTTCCACAAGGGTGCCATTGGATAACCTGCATTCCTGAAAGAACATACAGTTGCGGCCTTTATATTATTATATTATGTTCCCTGTCTCTCACTAACCTGAACTTTAATACCTCATCCCAATTGATGACATATCTTCACCATATAATAAGCATGGACAACTGTGAATATTCCGCATTAATTTAAATGGTATTTAATTAGATCGGCCCGTGTGTAGTCTCTGAGTTTTGAATCCAATCCAACAGAACACCTGGAAGAAATTGTTAACCCTTTTCTACATCTTACTCTGAAAGGAAAGAAAGAGCTTGCATGTATATGGCGCATTTCATGACCTTAGAATGTCCCAAAGCGCTTTGTAGTCAATAAAGTACTTTAGTCACTGCTGTAATGTAGGGAAATGTGGAAACTAATTTATGCACAGCAAGATCCAACAAACAGCAATGAAATAAATGACCAGATGTTGGTTGTGGAATAAATATTGGCCAGAGCACCAGGGAGAACTCCCCAGCTCTACTTCCACGGCCATGTCCGCAGTGGCTCAGTAGCACTCTTGCCGCTGATTATTGTGGGTTCAAGCCCTACTCCAGAGATTTGAGCACAAAATCTAGGCTGGCACTCCAGGGCAGTACTGAGGGAGCACCTCACTGTTAGAGGTGCTGTCTTTCAGATGAGACGTTAAACTGAGGCCCTGTCTGCTCTCTCAGAAGAGTAAAAGATCCCATGTCACTATCTCAAAGAAGAGCAGGGGAGTCCTGCCCAATATTTATCTCTCAACCAACATCACTGAAACAGATTAGCCTAGAAACTGGATAAGGCCCAAATTCATGCACAGGCCTCACGATGTGCGACTATCCCGTGCCCGTTCCTTCCGATGCAAGCAACACACAAACTCAGTGTTGCCTGCTAATTTAAATGACAGCAGTGTGCAGCCCAGCGCTAAATGCACTGTTGAGTGGCTATGTACCTCAGCAGGGGCCCAAGTTCGTGCAAGGCTAGCACCAATGAAAGTTAGCCTGCATTTTGCAAAGCCAGCCTACACCGCTTAAAGGGGAGGTACATTCTGGCTGCAGCAGATACTGGAAGTCATTGTAGAGGAGTGTGTGACCTACCAGAAGCAGTGAAGATGGTGCCACATGGCAGAGAGAGAGGGCCCCCAGATTTTCGATGCAGCACTCGATGCCCTGGTGCAGGAGGTGGATCAGAGGAGCGGTGTCCTGTGTCCACGGGGCACCAGGAGGCCCTCCAGACACACACTGAGAAGGGAATGGGAGCAGATAACCGTCGCTGTCAATGCAAGCAGTGTAGCCTCAAGGACCTGGATGCGGTGCAAGAAGTTTAATGACCTCACACGAGTGGTCAAGGTCAGTGAATTAATCATCAAATGCCATATCCCACCATCTGCACTACCAGCCTCACACACTGCTCAATGCACCACACCCCCATCACTCACCTACCAACAATCTCTCTATCAAACATGCCTCATACCTTACATTCATAGCTTCACTTCACCCTCACAGACTTACCAAAGCAGCAAGCCTCACAGCCACATCTCACAGCTGGAAAGCACTGCCAGTTATTCAACCATGACAGGCACATCACCCAAACACGTTGTACCACATTCACTGACACACTTCCCTTTCTCTTGCAGGATGAGATGGCTCATAACTGAAAGCCGCCCATGGAGGAGACGATGCTGGAGATAATTGGAGCTGAGCCCATGGCCACCGACGGGGCTGAAACAATCCAAGATCCTCATACCTAATCCTCCTTCTCACATCCCACTTCGCCCTCATCCCTCAATCTCCTCTGATTTACAAGCTGCAGATGGTGTAAGCATGCACTTCCTGCTTTCCCGCCTCCCCTCTCCCCTCACTGCAACCCTACCCTTGTGCCTTTCTCCTTTCAGATAGCCAAGAACTGCAACCTGGCCAGGCTGTGGTGGAGGAGCAGGAAGTGATGCAGAAGATGCACCATCACTTGATTTCACACTGGCATCCACCAGCTCAGATACTGACAATCCGGGTACTTTAGAGATTAGGTTAGGCGCGGAATCGGTACATGATGAGACACCAGGCATGAGTGGCCTGCAGCCGCAGCAGGGGGAAAGGGTAACACAGGTGCCAGCTTCCCAGAGGATGAGGTCGCACACGAGTTCTGCTGCACAGGACTCAGATGAGGACCTCGATGGGGCGGCCTACAGAAGAAGAAATGCTTGGTGCATTGGCAGGCCTGCAAGAAAGCCTGAGTGCAATGTCAACATAAGATCATAAGAACATAAGAAATAAGAGCAGGAGTAGGCCTTATGGCCCCTCGAGCCGGCTCCGCCATTCAATAAGATCATGGTTGGTCATCGACTTTAGCTACACTTTCCCGCCCGATCTCTCAGCATGGAGTCAAGGAGCATGGAGGAGTCCGGCACCAACTTTGCACAGGGCTTTGTGCAGAGCTTGTAGCCCATCCTTTCCAGTGTGGAAGTGATGGAAAATTGCATTAGCGCACTTGTGGACCTGTTGGGGGGTGGCGTGGGGGGTGCCCAGTCAGCTTCGCCTCTGACTGTCTCTCAGCGGTTCGAATCGCTCCCACACCCCTGGGTTCTAGACACCGGACTTAGGTACAGGCGGCGATACAGAAAATCGAGTAGACAAGTGGTTTGGTGCAAGAAAACCAAAATTTTATTAAAAGGCTGAATAAAACACAATACTACTGAGAATTACTGGTATAGTTACAGGCATAAACAGTTAATACACTTATATGGGAATGGGGAACACACGGCACATCGAGGGAAACAAATACATTAAAAAATCCCCTTATACTTACCCCACCCCCTATACCGAACTAGATTAAGCTATGAGGGGCCAGGAATTCATGCTCACCAATTCGAAACCTGTTGCTTTAGTCGGTGGGGTTTTGAGGTTTGCTCTTTCTGTCCTTTGGGGTATCTCATCACCACGTGGTCACAGGGTGCGGTGCTGAAGTTGTTTGTGCGAAGCACCCTCTTTTTTCTCCATTAACGTCTTCGTCGAGAATTTCATCGTGATGGGCCTTCTTCTTCGGGCAGTCACCGATGGTATTGCTGCGGTCGGGGGTCGGTTGGCGGTCTTTACCATTTAATGATTTTCCTACTCAAGCTTCGAACACCAGCTTATTCTACAATTGGGCTATTACTGTCCATGTAACAAACGCCAGCTTATAACTAGGCCGTTTGTCTTGATTTTGCTACCCATTCTTCGAACACCAGCATATTCTTAAATTGGGGTTTTACTGTCCATGCATGTAACGCCAACTTATTCACCAAACGCTAGCTTACAACTAGGCGTTTGTCCCCCAACGCGTCTTCCCGCTGCCCTTCTCTGCCTTTATTGGTTTACCGTATACTTCGTCTTGTCTCGTCTTGTCTGCCCGTTTGTGGCCTGTGTATCCTGTGTGGTTTTGAACTCGGGTCTCATTCTCCTCCCGCGTTGGGCCCTCGGTGTAGTAATGGGCGCGCTTGGTGTTGAGCGGCGCGGGGAGCGAGAAGAGAGCCCGCCACGAGGCCAGGGCATGAGAGCGAGAGGCAGCAGGCCGAAAGCCAAACGATAAGCGGCCAGAGCAAGAGCACTACCCGATAAGAGACTGATCACTACCGATGGGCCTACAATTATACCTGATTCTTCATTCCTTATCTGCGCGCCAAATCAGGTCAGTCCTTTGTCTAACTTTTGGCGGGCTCGTTTAAAATGATTACAGCCATTTACTTTAATGACTTCTGGAGTGGTTGTCCCTGTGTTTAATGGCTTCGATGTCCTGGCTGTTTGTCATTTATGAAACTTAATCGGGTTTCCTGACTTGGCAGCTACCTGTGAGCTGTTACCGATTAAATATGCAGAAACCTAATGGCCTCGATTTAGGCCCATTCTAACTTGATCTGTTTCAAGGTGAATGAATGCATATTCTGTGTTTGCTTTAGCTGTCTGGCTCCACAAAGTCTCTTCACAGATTCATGCATTTTAAGTTTTGTTTCAGGTTTGAAAAAGTGCCGGTCTTTTCTGCAGGGCCTTGCTTATAAAATCCTGTACTTTTGGTCACGAGGTTGCAGAAGCCATTTCGGGTACCCCTTTTTAACAACTTGTCCATACAGGGTCCCTTTATCCATAGCTTTTGGGAAATGTGGGAATTTTGAGAACCCTACACTCCCCCCTGTTGATACTAAACTTGCTTTAAGTATCATCCTGATAAGGTGAGCAAAATTTCCAACCCTCCACAGTCAATCTTCCTCTGTAATTACCTATCTAAGATATCCGTGACACATGCATTTCCCATTCTGTAAAATGTAGTGTACATAAGCATACATAGAATAATTACAAATAACAACAGAAAATACTGGAAAAACTCAGCAGGCCAGGCAACATCAGTGGAGAGAAATTAGAGTCGACGTTTCGGGTCTAACCCTTTTTCGAAACTGGAAAGGAAATGAAATAGATCGAAAGGCAGGGCTGGGAGAGAACAAAAGAAGTGAAGAGACATTAAGAGGTATTCAAAACGAGACGAGATGGTGATAGGACTAGTGGAGACAAAAGACGGCTCAGATTAGGTGTGAAATGTTCTGGCAGAATGAGAGACAGCTGCCATGTGGGAGAGAGAAAAAAAAGGGAAAGGGGGGGGAGGGAAAAATGAAAACAAAGGGGTGGATAAAAAATATAAGTAAAAATGTAATAGGGGCCGAGGTTATGATCTGAAATTGTTGAACTCGATATTGAGTCCGGAAGGCTGTAAAGTGCCTAATCGGAAGATGAGGTGCTGTACCTCGAGTTTACGTTGGGCTTCCGTGGAACAATGCAAGAGGCCAAGGATGGTGAGGTCCGAGTGGGAATGGAGCGGTGAATTAAAATGACAGGCGACCGGAAGCTCGGGGTCACCCTTACGGACTGAACGGAGGTGTTCCGCAAAGCGATCACCCAATCTGCGTTTGGTCTCCCCAATGTAGAGGAGACCGCATCGTGAGCAGCGAATACAGTATACTAGATTGCAAGAAGTACACGTAAATCGCTGTTTCACCTGGAAGGGGTGTTTGGGGCCCTGGACGGTGGGAAGGGGGGAGGTATAAGGGCAGGTGTTACATCTCCTGCGCTTGCACGGGGAGGTGCCAGGTGAAGGGGACGGGGTGCTGGGGGTGATAGAGGAGTGGACTAGGTTGTCTCGGAGGGAGCGGTCCCTACGGAATGCTGAAAGGGGAGGGGAGGGGAAGATGCGTTTGGTGGTGGGATCACTTTTGAGGTAGCGGAAATGGTGGAGGATGATCCGTTGAATGTTAGTTCGGATTTCCAGCATCTGCAGTATTTTGCTCTCGTAATAGAATAATTACAGTTGTTTAAACACATCCAAGCATGGAGGGGGTCCAACACCCCTGCACCATTTGGTACACATCATCTTTATTACAAACAACACGTTGAAAATCTTTATTAAAACCAACAAAACACAAAAAAACAACAATCTTTAATCAATAATACAAACAACAAATTCAAACAGGCGTATCTCCCTCCACCTTAACGTAATGTTCCTTCCAGGTCCTTTGGCTTCGGAATTCTAGTATTTGGCCTTTTCCCTTGCACTGAGTGCACACTAGGTACAATATTATCCCCAACTGGCAAACCACGAGAATGTGGGAAGGCAATCTGATCCACGAAGGGACCTCTATATTCTCAAAAATGTCCCACCAGGGTGGAACTACAATGTCCAATATCTTAGCCCCTATCTCTACTGTTTTCTGCTCCAGAGTGTAAAAATGTTTCTGTGAAACTATAACAGCTTTGAATATTTTGGTAAGATGTTCTGGGAGAGGGGGAATTTCATAGCCGAAATGCGCTACATACTTTTGTAGATTGGTGAAATTCTCCTTTACAGTGAGGTGAACAGAGGAGGGTTCAGGAATGGGGACAATTCGTTCCTGGGCCACTTGAACTTCTGCCTCGGGTTCAAAGCAGAAACTGCTGTCACTTACCGGACACCAGCTATGCTGTCCATGCTGGTAGTGGGGCGCTCCTGTGGTGACACAATATGTCCCACCTCCTATATATGCTACCTGTGGGGGAACATGGCCTTGTGCCATTGCCTCCATGGTACAATCTATAGGTTTGGTGCCAGCAGCTCTGAACCTGCATGGTGGTTTTGAATAGGCGTTCAAGTGCTGGGGACACAGGATTATGTGTGCTCCCCGGCTCCGGCACCCCGAGGGGTCAGTACCTGTCATAGCATGCTCCCACTTTATGATGTAAGGTGGGACCGCTGTGAAATGAATGTGTGCACCCCCCTGAATGACTCCAATGTTCTCTACCCTGTATACCGGCGCGGGTCGGGCTGTCCTACCCATGACCGGCATCCTAACTACTATACCCATGATCGTGTGGTTAGACCGTCCACAATCTACTGGGAATGGGTAGGCCTCAGAAGCTAGCCGGAGTTGGCATGGGCTTAATGCATTCTCAAATGGATGGAGGGCTGCGAGGTGCTTGTTGCTGATCCAGGAGGGGACTAAACACTGTTTTAAATTCTCTAGATTACTGCGGCCCTCGCCCAGCAACCACGCCCCATACAGCATGCACACCTCGTTCTGTGCAGCCTGGTCAGAAGCATTTCTGTCCTCCCTTATGAGGGCATTTACGGTCTTTGCGTGCTTCTCCAGCTCGGCTATAATTTCTTTTAAATGGACCATCATGGCCTGGTCCTCATGTAACTCCAAGCCCACTACTTTGTTCTCATCCATTAGGATTTTCTTTAACTGAGTTTTTAAACCGTTTATCTGGGTTTGCAATTCTATGTCATCTAAACTGTTGATGACAGAGGACCCAGTGTTAAACACAGTAAAAACATCATTCCATGCTCCCCTTCTTTGCCTCCCCACATTACCCAAAAACTCATGGTGTGTGGTGTATAGTTCAGTTTTGTCGACATTGGCGAAATCGAACTCATAACATTTTCTGAACATGTCCTTTAATAGGGCCTGGTATAGCTGCTCTGTCTCTTTGGGGCACCACTCCGGTAAATGTACCTCGGTGAGGTTTAAAATCACGGAGGCTACTGTGTAGTGTACCCCCTGGTACAGCACCTGATCCGTAGGCACTAGTACCAGCCCATTCCCTGGTCCCTTGGTGGTGGTGGGGCACCCCTCCCTGTGTGTCCTTGCTGCTTGAGTCATGGGCAGGGGCTTTCGGGGGCGGGTCACAAGCTCAGTGGCATTGACTGGGATCGGGGAGTATGGGACCGCGCACACCTTCAGGCTGGTATCCCACTTCATCCCCTCCCCGGCGTCTTGCCACTGCCGGTGGAAAATGATGGATATGCCTGTGGGGCAGACCCTCTCTGACCCCCACATACAGACATAAATCCCTTGATCCAGCACACACTTAAACCCCCATGAGTCCCTGTAATCGTCTGGTGGGTTTTGTTTCCCAACCGTTCCCACTCGACTGCGGGGTTTCTCATATCCTTGCTCAGCTTTCTGAGCCACCACCACCTATCCAGAGGAATCTGTCCCTTGCATATTAAACATACACGTTTCCCTACGGTGACGCTCACCCTTGTGGTAATGACCTGTACCCTGGGGCACAGGAGGAAGGCCTCCCCATACGTGAACCCGGTCTGGCTGGAGTACTGAGACGAATTGGACCCCAGCCACCCTGGCCACCTTCCCTCGTGAACGTATACGGCGGTCTCCTCCACGTCCCGTTTGCCACTTCCATCGGTTACTATAGGTGCTCTTTCTCCTGAGCACCCACAGATGTGGGATTCCTCCACATTACCTCTCTTTCCAATGCTCAGTCCTATCAGGGCGAGTAGGATTACGCCCCCCTTCATCCTGAAAATCTTTCTGCAAAAAGATACAATAACATACAGCCAGGTCCCGAGGAGATTCTTTGGCTTGGGTGAAGCATAGTCGGGTCTTGCGACCTCGACTCAAATACACACACTCTTAACAGATCACTACTCATTTAAAACTACCCGTCACCTTGTTTAAACTTACACTAAACACCCAAACTTAAATTACCTAAACTATATACATCCGCCGCCCGTCTCCGAGCGGCCAGCCTAATTCCTGTTTGGGCTGCGGCACACCGCTCCCTTTGGCGTGACCGCACTGTCCTGCACTTTCGGTCCCTCACAGCCTGTGGCTGCTGGCTGGGGACCTCTGTCCTTGGACTGATCCCTCACTTGAGGGGCGGCCCTTCTAAACAGGGGAGCCGGTGACCACGGTTTCCTTGGCTGGGGCATCCGTGGGGACCTTCTAGGGACCTTGGCGGGTGGGGGTTTTCTGACTCGTGGGCCTTTAACCCGAGCCACTGCCCCCTCCGGCGCGGCTGGGGATCTTCTTCCTCAGGCTTTACCTCTCCCGAACCTGGGCTAGGGGCAGGTAACTCTTCGTAGCCTGCTGCTGCAGGCTGAGAGTCTCCGCCCCCAGGTCCCAAACCTGGGTCCTGGGCGGGGTCTTCGCCCTCAGGTCCCTCCTCCTCTAAACCTGGGTCAGGGGCGGGGTCTTCGCCCACGGGTCCCTCCTCATCTGGATCCCAGAAGAGTGGGGGAGTCTCCCAATCGGTGGGCGGGATGGCCCCTCCCCTTAAACAAGCCACAGTGTCTGCCTGTGCAGCCTGTGAACTTGTTCCCGCTGCAGGCTGAGGATATCTATCCTCAGACCTTACCCCAACTGACTGCTTTCTCTTGTCGGGTTTAAACAGTTTGCACTGATTAATATGGAACCATTTGGTGCGCCAAGGCATCTTAACGACATATACCATGGGGCTTGCCTTGTCTACAATGCTGTAGGGCCCCATGTATAGCGGTTCTAAACTTCCTACCCGAGCATAGTTCCTCACCATGACCTGATCTCCTACCTCCCACTCGTGGTGTTTTCGGGGTTCTAGCAGCAATCGGTTGCTCCGATGCCCGGATCCCCATCAGGACCAACGGTAGGACCTCTGCCCATTTTCGAGGCGTGTCCACCGTCTCCTTCCTTAACCTCTCTTTTAAGGTCCTATTCACCCTTTCTACAATCCCTGATGACTGTGGGTTGTGGGCAACGTGCCACTTCCCCTCGATGCCTAGCAGTATAAGGGTATTCTGCATTACCTGCCCGGTAAAGTGACTCCCTTGGTCGGACTCCACATACTGCGGTAGCCCCCATCGCGAGAACACTTCCCGGACCAGGATCCTAGCCGTACCTGGAGCTGTGGCCGTTCTGCAGGGGAAGGCTTCTACCCATTTGGTGAACACATCCACTAGGACTAGGCAGTACTTATAGCCTCCCTGGGCGGTGGGTAGGGGCCCGATGTAGTCGACCTGTATAGACTGCCATGGTCCCTCTACCCTCCTGATGTGTCCCATGGGTACCTTCCTTTTATGGGGGTCAGGGTTATTTGCAGCGCACACCAGACAGCCGGCGCAGAACTCGCGGACATCTTCCCTGAGTCCCGGCCACCATCCCGCCTGTTCCACCCGCTGCCAGCTGGTCTCAGGCCCGGGATGCCCTGCTCCTGGACCCTCATGGGCCAGTTGAAGGAATTCCCTCTGGTGCTGTTGCAGCACAACCCACTGTTCCCCACTGAACAGCATGCCTTCTTTTACGGTGAGGGCTGCTGTGTCGTAAGGGCCCTCTACCCCTTTTCCCTCAATCACTGCGCTGAGGACGGCCTTAAGGATGGGGTCTTGGGCTTGGACCGTCTTAAGGTCCGGGGCTAAAGCTACCCCTGCACTCCCTTGAGTCCCATCCCTACCCCTGACTGCTGCCATGTGTCTGGATCCATATGGGTCCCAGAAAGTGCCTGTGCGGGCACCCCTCTTAGCCAGCATGTCAGCCTGCTGGTTACCCTGACTACGGGGTTCTGTGGAGGAATGGGCCTTCACCTTGTGAATGAAGACCTCCCCTTCCTCCCCCACTGCCCCTAGGATTTTCTCCAGCAGGGGTTTTACTGTGAGGGGTCTCCCGCCGGCGGAGGTGTATCCGCGGCAGGACCAGATGGCCAGGTACTCCGTACACGAATTGCACGTAAACATACTGTCCGAGCAAATCGTGTATGGGGTGGGGAAGATTTCGGGGTGTGTAACGACGTACACTACCACGGACATTTCAGCCTGCTGGGTGCTCACAGGTGCTGGGGAGCTTAATTGCCAGGGCAATGTTTGCTGCTGGGTCATAAACTCCGCACCCCGTGAGACGCTCGCCAGCAGATACCGTGCTGGAGCCGCCTACATAGATCTCGCAGCCCGTGGGATGTATCCCGGCCCGTAAACCTATGTTCACTTCCCAAACCCCTTCTATGGAACACCGGTGGGCTGTTCCAGGATATACGAGGTTGGCTGCGAGCATTGGCTCACAGAGACCCTTCACCTTAAGATCCATCTGTGAGAGGAGCAGGGTCCAGCGAGCAATGCGGACACCCTCCTGCCTGAGCAGCTCCAGCAGTTCGGCCAGTAGTAGGCCATGCTCCTCTCTCGAATCGGTGAAGAGGAGCAGGTCATCCACGTACTGCACCATCTGTCTCGGCTGGCTGAAACCCTTTAAACTGTTCGCCATGCACTGGTGGAAGATGCTGGGGCTGTTGTGGAAGCCCTGAGGCAAACAGTTCCACGTGTACTGTTGCCCTTTAAACGTAAAGGCAAACTTGTACTGATCCTCCCTCCTTAAAGGGATGGACCAAAACCCGTTGGAAATATCCAACACCCTGAACGTGGTTGCGGACGTTTGGATACTTCCTATCAGGTCGGCAACTGCTGCTACCGTGGGTGCACAGGCTGGGATGTTGCTGTTGAGCACCCGATAGTCCACCGTGGCCCTCCAGGAATTGTCCGGCTTTCTAACCGGCCACAGTGGAGAGTTTACGTGGGTGGCTATCGGTCTCAAGACTCCCTGCTGCACTAAGGAGGACATGGCTGCTTCCATGTCTAGCTCCGCTTCCCTGGGGAAGTTAAACTGTTTTTGTGGTTGGGCCATGGGGTCCCCGTCTACGCTGACCTCAAACCCGTTGACCCTCCCGCAGTCGTGTTTGTGTGTGGCAAATGTGGCTAGGTGGGCGCGCACAAATGCCTGGAACTCTTTCGGGGTGTTACTGGCCATGAGCTCGAGATTATAACCCTCTTTGGGCTTCATGGTGCACAGGGTCCCCTTCACTTCTTTCCCTGGGATCACTACTACCTCGCCATCCTTTCCTGTACTTGCCCCCCATAGGCAATGATTCCTTAAATCTACCAGGATCCCGTGGCCTACAATAAAATCGGCTCCCAGGACCCCACTTCCACCCTCCACTTCCCATTTCATCAGGACACAGGTCCACTTGGAGCGGAGTGGTCCTAACGGAATGGCGAGCGGGATGGAAAACGAGCCAGCCTGTTCTTTGCCTGCGAATCCCGACAGAATGTATGGGACCCCGTTAGATAGAGGCGAGGTGGTGGGGTTAGCTGAATGGACCATGGTGCATGATGCCCCCGTGTCCAACAGATAGGTCCCCGTCACCTTTTCTACCACCATCTCCACGAGGGGTCTCTTCCATTCATCGTACCGAAGGGAACGCAGGTAAACAGGTTGCGCTGGCTCTAGTCATGGCTGTGGGTTGGATGGGGCTGATGGGGTCAGAGCACCGGTAGCGGCTGCTACTCTCCCGTGGCCAGTCAATAAGGACCTCATGGTGTCCAAAAATGGCTCGACCGTGGCGGGAGGGATTCCTTCCTCTGCCTTTTGGGCTAGGGCTGTGGAATTCTTTCCCTTGTTATCTTTCCAAGGGTTTTTGCACTCCTTCCTCCAGTGGCCGTCCCTCCCACACCCGTAGCAATTCATCTTAGTGCTAGAAGGGTTATTCCCTTCCTAATGCCACTCCTTCCTACCCTGTCCAGGTTTTACCTCATGCACCTTCCCCTTAGGTGGGTGTGCATCGGTTCCCCTACCGTTCTTATAGGCCAGGGTCAACTGTCTGATCACCGTAAGTTCGGTGGTCTGGGGATTCTTGGGGTCGAACCAGACTTCCGCCTTGGCTCGGACCTGTGGCAAGCTGTTTGCCACCAGGCAACGGAGTCAATGGGCCAACTGACCCTGGTTCAGGAATGCCCAATTAGGTGCCCCAGGACAGGCGCTCCTATAAACCGGCCATAACCTGTCCGTGAAAGCCTGCGAGGTCTCCCCTGTGAGCTGGACGGTCTTCTCCACACGGGAGAAAGGACTTCCCTCATTCATCCCCATGGCCTCCAGAACTTCATCCATGAGCTCCTCATACCTGCACTGCCCCTTCTTACACTCGTCAGAAAGGGATTGGAGGAGCCTACTTTCCAGGCAGAATAGCAACATTTTGGCTTGCTCAGCACCATCGCAGTCGTTGATGCTACTTCCCTGAAGTGGATCGAGGGGTCCCCTTTTTTGGAGAGCATTGGGATATGGCTCACCATAGCCCTAAGCTGTTGGGTGCTATAGGGTAATACGAACTGGTTTTGGAGGGATCCCTCGTCGTCGCCATTGACGGGTGGGCCGAACCTCTGATGCCGGGCCGGGCACATCGGTCCCGGCTCCTGCCTCTCTGGCGGGGGTTGTTCCACCTCCGCTCCCACCCCTGACTCCGCCCCCCCCCCCTTGCTGCCAGACCTCGCTGAAACCTGGCGCTACGGGTGGCGGTCGTGAGACCTCCTGTTCCTTAACCGGGTCGTCCCTTGGCACTACCAGTGATGTTTGAACCGTTCTCCCCTCGTTCCCTATAAAATCCGCCTGGCCTGCCTTCGGGCTTATGAGGCACACCATGCCTTTTGCCTTCCTCAGGGCCAGGCTCAGATTTTCTATCTGTTCCTTGCAGGGGCCGTGATCTGCATCTTCAAACCTCTGTTCGCTCGTTAACTTGTAAGCTGCCGTTACCTCTTTTACTTTCTCCTCCTGTTCCCTTACTTGTCTTGCTAGGCGGGTGTTCTTTTCCCACAACCTCAACTCATTACCCTTGGCTTCGGTGACCTGGCACTGTAGGTATTCCAACTTGGTCTTATGTTCTCCCATTAAATGTACCCTTTCCTGATTCAGGGCCTGCAATGCCACCAGTAACTTTTCCCCTGCTAGAGCATTGTCCTGGATCTCCAGGGCTGACTCCTTTAACTCAGCTGCCTGTGCTGCAACGAGCCTGTCCAGAAGCTGGACCTGCCTTTTGAAGCACATCAGCCAGACTGCCTTCTCTAGGGATTTCTTGTGCTCCATCCCTTCTGTCCACTTAGCTGCGGCATCTACCAGATGACCAGCGTTTAACAGAGTGTTGATCCACTTCTTTATGATATTCACCTTGCAAAACACATAATCAGAAATCCTTTCCCCCATCATGGTTTGCTCATCCGAACCAATTTCTACTGTATTGCACTCCGGTTGCCGGAGTCCTGCCGTGTTTGCCATTTCTGTTGGGGGGTGGCGTGGGGGGTGCCCAGTCAGCTTCTCCTCTGACTATCTCTCAGCGGTTCGAATCACTCCCATACCCCTGGGTTCTAGATACCAGACTTAGGTACAGGCGGCGATACAGAAAATCAAGTAGACAAGTGGTTTGGTGCAAGAAAACCATAATTTTATTAAAAGGCTGAATAAAACACAATACTACTGAGAATTACTGGTATAGTTACAGGCATAAACAGTTAATACACTTATATGGGAATGGGGAACACACGGCACATCGAGGGAAACAAATACTTAAAAAAATCCCCTTATACTTATCCCACCCCCTATACCTAACTAGATTAAGCTATGAGGGGCCAGGAATTCATGCTCACCAATTCGAAACCTGTTGCTTTAGTCGGTGGGGTTTTGAGGTTCGCTCTTTCTGTCCTTTGGGGTATCTCGTCACCACGTGGTCACAGGGCGCGGTGCTGAAGTTGTTTGTGCGAAGCACCCTCCTTTTTCTCCGTTAACGTCTTCGTCGAGTACTTCGTCGCGATGGGCCTTCTTCTTCTTCGGGCGGTCGCCGACGGTATTGCTGCGGTCGGGGGTCGGCTGGCGGTCTTTACCGTTTAATGATTTTCCTACCCAAGCTTTGAACACCAGCTTATTCTTCAACTGGGCTATTACTATCCATGTAACAAACGCCAGCTTATAACTAGGCCGTTTGTCTTGATTTTGCTACCCATTCTTCGAACACCAGCATATTATTAAATTGGGGTTTTACTGTCCATGCATGTAACGCCAACTTATTCACCAAACGCTAGCTTACAACTAGGCGTTTGTCCCCCAACGCGTCTTCCCGCTGCCCTTCTCTGCCTTTATCGGTTTACCGTATTCTTCGTCTTGTCTCGTCTCGTCTGCTCTTTTGTGGCCTGTGTATCCTGTGTGGTTTTGAACTCGGGTCTCGTTCTCCTCCTGCGTTGGGCCCTCGGTGTAGGAATGGGCGTGCTTGGTGTTGAGCGGTGCGGGGAGTGAGAAGAGAGCCCGCCATGAGGCCAGGGCACGAGAGCGAGAGGCAGCAGGCCAAAAGCCAAACGATAAGCGGCCAGAGCAAGAGCACTACCCGATAAGAGACTGATCACTACCGATGGGCCTACAATTATACCTGATTCTTCATTCCTTATCTGCGCGCCAAATCAGGTCAGTCGTTTGTCTAACTTTTGGCGGGCTCGTTTAAAATGATTACAGCCATTTACTTTAACGACTTCTGGAGTGGATGTCCCCGTGTTTAATGGCTTCGATGTCCTGGCTGTTTGTCATTTATGAAACTTAATCGGGTTTCCCGACTTGGCAGCTACCCGTGAGCTGTTACCGATTAAATATGCAGAAACCTAATGGCCTCGATTTAGGCCCATTCTAACTTAATCTGTTTCAAGGTGAATGAATGCATATTCTGTGTTTGCTTTAGCTGTCTGGCTCCACAAAGTCTCTTCACAGATTGATGCATTTTAAATTTTGTTTCAGGTTTGAAAAAGTGCTGGTCTTTTCTGCAGGGCCTTGCTTTTAAAACCCTGTACTTCTGGTCACGAGGTTGCAGAAGCCATTTTGGGTACCCTTTTTAACAACTTGTCCATACAGGGTCCCTTTATCCATAGCTTTTGGGGAATGTGGGAATTTTGAGAACCCTACAGACCCAACCAATGAAGTGCCTGATGTCCGATGTCTCAGCTTCCATTGCAGCACAAGGAGAAGCCACACAACGGCTGAGTGCTGCAGTGGAAGCTCAGACTGAAGTCATGTAAGCTCAGCTTGTTGCCGTGCAAGCACAGACTGCTGCCATTATGGCTGTGGTTACCAGTGTTGAAAAGAGCTTGCAGGGTGTCACAGCAGTCCAACAATTTGTCCTCCAACAGATTACTAGGATTGCTTAGGCGCCACCACGGGGGATGGCAGTGACTCCGTGGAACACCAACCTGCTGTCATCTCTCAGGATGACATAATTAATTCTCCCACCACTGCCACTCCGCCAGTGCCCTTGCTGTTGCCTGTCAGCCAGCCAGCCAGCCAGCCAGCCAGCCGAAACAGCTGCTGTTCATGGTGGTGCAATCTGAAGCCGGGCCTTCTAGGCCAGAGATACTTGAGGTCATCCTGCAAGGCCATCTGCAGTCTCCCCCACGGAAAATCAGCAGCCTCCCACCAGCCATGCTGCAGCTACTGGGGTAGCACTGCATAGGAGCACTAGGACAAGCAAAGGCACACAGAAGACACTAAAGGAATGCAAAAGGATGATTAGTTGACTTTGTTATGTAATATTGGATGGATTGATGTATAAAGTTGGTTTGGAATGAAGGATGCTGTGATGGTTCGTAACAGAAGGAAGGGAAGATGTGGGACTGTGGGTGAATGGGGAATTGGGGTTGCGTTCACTGGTGTTGCAATCGAATTAGTTGATCACGGAGAGCCTGGCCAGAATAGGGCTGCGTTGGTTAGCTCTTGCCTTCCTTCTCCTCCTTCTCCTCTTCCTCCGCTCTTCACCGTATACCTGGTGGCAAGGGCTGTGCCCTCATGATGGCGAGGTGGTGCAGCATGCAGCAGACCACGCCGAATCTTGAGACATGCTCTGGCGAGTACTGCAGGCCTGCACCAAAGTGGTCCAAACAGCAGAAGCATTGTTTAAGGACGCCAATGGTCTGCTCTATCAGATTCTGCGTGGCCCCATGGCTTTCGTTATATGCATGCTGCCCACGTGTGGTTGGGTTGTCATGAGCCAGGTGGTCAGTGGATAGGCCCTGTCGCCCATTTCAACCTCTGGTTTGCGCCACCTGCTTCTCTCTGACACAGTCTAATACAGTCCAGAGACACAGCTTCATACAGTCCAGAGACACAGCCTCATACAGTCCAGAGACACAGTCTAATACAGTCCAGAGACACAGCTTTTTACAGTCCAGAGACACAGCTTCATACAGTCCAGAGACACAGCCTCATACAGTCCAGAGACACAGCCTCATACAGTACAGGGACACAGCCTCATACAGTCCAGAGACACAGTCTCATACAATCCGGAGACACAGCCTCATACAGTCCAGAGACACAGCCTCATACAGTCCAGAGACACAGCTTCATACAGTCCAGAGACACAGCCTCATACAGTCCAGAGACACAGCTTCATACAGTCCAGAGACACAGCTTCATACAATCCGGAGACACAGCCTCATACAGTCCAGAGACACAGCCTCATACAATCCGGAGACACAGCCTCATACAGTCCAGAGACACAGCCTCATACAGTCCAGAGACACAGCTTCATACAGTCCAGAGACACAGCCTCATACAGTCCAGAGACACAGCCTCATACAGTCCAGGGACACAGCCTCATACAGTCCAGAGACACAGCCTCATACAGTCCAGAGACACAGCCTCATACAGTCCAGAGACACAGCCTCATACAGTCCAGAGACACAGCCTCATACAGTTCAGAGACACAGCCTCATACAGTCCAGGGACACAGCCTCATACAGCCCAGAGACACAGCCTCATACAGTCCAGGGACACAGCCTCATACAGCCCAGAGACCCAGTCTCATACAGTCAAAAGACACAGCCTCATACAGCCCAGAGACCCAGTCTCATACAGTCAAAAGACACAGCCTCATACAGTCCAGAGACACAGCCTCATACAGTCCAGGGACGCCGCCTCATACAGTCCAGAGACACAGCCTCATACAGTCCAGAGACACAGCCTCATACAGTCCAGAGACACAGGGCTGGATTTTCATTCAGGTGCGGGTTGGTGTTGTGTAATCCGCATTTCGTGTTATCCACACAAATCTAAATGGATGTGGGAGATTGATGCAATTTTAACTTAATTGTCCAATTGATTTCCAACATGCGGGAACCCTTGGCAAAAAAGTTTCTGCTGACTGAAAGTTGCCTCCGATGAAGTCATCATTGCTGCTGCATTTAAGGTCTACAGCAAGCCTTGCTTCTTCTGCAGACTGCCAAGCTTTTCGACTGTGGTGTGAGAGGAACCTGGAGGCACCATGAGCAGCGGGAGACCCAGATCAGCTCCTCGTTTTGACGAGTTGGCCTTGCAGGCTTTAGTAGATGGGGCTGCAGCCAACAGGGAGGTGCTCTTCCCATCTACAGGGAGGAAGAGGCCTCCCAACCAGACCTAGGCAGTGTGGATGCAGGTGGCTGAGGAGGTCAACTCCTTGGGAGTCACCCGCAGAACTTGGATTCAGTGCCGCAAGAGATTTCATGACCTACTCCGCACTGGAAAAGTGAGTATGATTTTCCCATCACCCTCAATCTGATCCCCATTGCCTTTCCTCACCAGCACTCAGCTTCAGCAATTTCTTCCTCCACATCGCACTTGACACTGACATCCATGTACCCTTACCCATTCCCTTTCTCTCTATGGTCACATTCACATAACTATTGTAGGGCGTGGCATGTGCCCAGTCAGTTATGCCCCTGACTGCCTGTGAGCGGTTCGAATCGCTCCCACACCCTTGAGTTCTCGACGCTGGACTTAGGTACAGGCGGCAATACAGAAAACGAGTAGACAAGTGGTTTGGTGTAAGAAAACCAAGATTTTATTAAAACAGAAATAAATTTCCACAGCTCTCTGAGGTAGCAAATTCCATAGATTTACTACCCTCTGAGTGAAGAAGTTTCTCTTCATCTCAGTTTTGAAAGGGCAGCCCCTTATTCTAAGATTATGCCCCCTAGTTCTAGTCTCACCCATCAGTGGAATCATCCTCACTGCATCCACCCGATCAATCCCCCTCACAATCTTATATGTTTCGATAAGATCGCCTCTCATTCTTCTGAATTCCAATGAGTAGAGGCCCAACCTACTCAACCTTTCCTCATAAGTCAACCCCCTCATCTCCGGAATAACCGAGTGAACCTCCTCTGAACTGCCTCGAGAGCAAGTATATCCTTTCTTAAATATGGAAACCAAAACTGTACGCAGTATTCCAGGTGTGGCCTCACCAATACCTTGTATAACTGCAGCAAGACTTCCCTGCTTTTATACTCCAACCCCCTTGCAATAAAAGCCAAGATTCCATTGGCCTTCCTGATCACCTGCTGTACCTGCATACTAATCTTCTGTGTTTCATGCACCAGGACCCCCAGATCCCTTTGTACTGTAGCACTTTGCAGTTTCTTTCCATTTAGATAATAACTTGCTCTTTGATTTTTTCTGCCAAAATGCATAACCTCACACTTTCCAACATTATATTCCATCTGCCAAATTTCTGTCCACTCACTTAGCCTGTCTACGTCCTTTTGCAGGTTTTTTATGTCCTCCTCACTCACTGCTTTCCCTCCCATCTTTGTATCGTCGGCAAACTTGGATACGTTGCACTCGTTCCTCCAAATCGTTAATATAAGTTGTAAAGAGTTGGCGTCCCAGCACTGACCCCTGCGGAACACCACTAGTCACTGATTGCCAACCCGAGAATGAACCATTTATCCCAACTCTCTGTTTTCTGTTAGATAGCCAATCTTCCACCCATGCCAGTATATTACCTCCAATCCCGTGATTTTTTATCTTGTACAGTAATCTTTTGTGTGGCACCTTGTCAAATGCCTTTTGGAAGTCCAAATACACCACACCCACTGGTTCCCCTTTATCCACCCTGTTTGTTACGTCCTCAAAGAATTTGAGCAAATTTGTCAAACATGACTTCCCCTTCATAAAACCATGCTGACTCTGTCCGATTAAATTATGCTTATCCAAATGACCTGTTACTGCTTCCTTAATAATGGACTCCAACATTTTACCAACCACAGATGTTAGGCTAACTGGTCTATAGTTTCCAGCCTTTTGTCTACTTCCCTTTTTAAAATAAGGGCATTACATTAGCAGTTTTCCAATCTGCTGGGACCTTTCCTGAATCCAGGGAGTTTTGGAAAATTACCACTAATGCATCCACAATCCCTACCGCTACTTCTCTCATGAATTCCTGGCCCCTCTTACTTAAGCTAAGAGGGGCCAGGAATTCATGCTCACCAAGTCAAAATCTGCTGAGTTATAATGGTTGTGGGGTTTGGGGTTCGCTCTTTGTGCTCTCTGGGGCCTGCCGTCGTCACGTGTGTAATGATCAATAACATGTCATTCTATAGTGGACACTAGGTGGAGCCGTAGAGCTGTGTAGAGCTGTATATAAGACTACACTACCCAGCTGTATATATATTAAGACTACATTACCCATGAGGCACTAGGCTACCCACAAGGCAGCAGTCAAGATGGAAGCCTCTACAGATACTGTACCTAGTCCACATGTGCTCAATAAAAGTGTCTAGCAAAAAGCTAGCTGTGTTCATAATAAGAATGTCTATTTATTAATTAACATAAGATGGTACCAGGGTGGTGAAGGTCTGCTGAAAATTGTGAAAAGCGACATGGAGAATTTGAAGCCACCAGAGCGTTTGAAACTCACAGAAAAAGTCAGTACTACTGAAGAGCTATAATGGACAGAAAATAGATAGCTTAGGTGTATGCAGACTTAAAGTGACAGTCAAAGACAAAGTGCATCATCTCATGTTTTCTGTTGTGGCTGAAAGACTTGATTCGATACTAGGTGACAAAGCTTGTGAAGACTTAGAACTGGTCAAGAGAGTCTACCGTATAAACGGTGCCATAAGCAGACCAGATGACTCAGGTGATGAAGCAGAGAGCTCATCAAGGATGAAAAGTCCAAATGGTATCCATGTCTTCAAAAAGCCTAGTTTCTCCAAGAAGAAAGAAAAAGACTTTAAGTTCAAAGAGAAGCCAAAGGAAGAAAAGCACAAAGAGGAAAAACACAAGGAGAAAAAGTTCAAAGATGTAACCGCAGCAGATGTTGTTAAGCAGTGGAAAGAGAAAAAGAAAAAGAAGAAGCCTGCACCAGAGCAGGAAG
Source organism: Somniosus microcephalus (assembly GCF_052327205.1). Taxonomy (NCBI): domain Eukaryota; kingdom Metazoa; phylum Chordata; class Chondrichthyes; order Squaliformes; family Somniosidae; genus Somniosus; species Somniosus microcephalus. The sequence continues at coordinate 66,193,967 of NC_140993.1, read as the reverse complement.
CAGTTCCGGTGGATACTCCTTCTTTCCTCAGGCCAATCTTTGGTGTTCCATTAGCCGAGGCTGCTGAGAGGACTATGCTGTATGATGGGATCCAGCTGCCAGCAGTTTTTCGAGAGTGCATTGACTACATTGAGAGTTATGGCATGAAGAGTGAAGGAAACACTGAAACCCTCTCCAAGCAAAGATCGCAAGGAGACCTCGATCTATACAAGAGCAGATTGATGACAATGCCGCAACTGCATCTTGTCATTCACCGCCAGAACACTCTCATGAAGACACATCAGACTTACCCGTGTTGAGGAGATCCACACGTGAAGTAAAAGAGCCTGATAGACTTAATCTTTGAGTACAATGTAAAGCTTTGAAAATGTGTTGACTGTTTTGAAAATGTTTATGTTTATTGAGCACTAACAAAAGTGTTACTGATATTATCTTTATTGTTTTCTTGAAAGTTGATTGATATTGATTTTGTTAAACCTCAAAGAAAGGGGGATGTAATGATCAACAACATGTCATTCTATAGTGGACACTAGGTGGAGCCATAGAGCTGTGTAGAGCTGTATATAAGACTACACTACCCAGTTGTATATACATTAAGACTACATTACCCATGAGACACTAGGCTACCCACAAGGCAGCAGTCAAGATGGAAGCCTCTACAGATACTGTACCTAGTCCACATGTGCTCAATAAAAGTGTCTAGCAAAAATCTAGCTGTGTTCATAATAAGAATGTCTATTTATTAAAGAACATAAGAACGTGGTCTCAGGGCACTGCAAGGGCATTGTCCCGGTAAAGTACCCCGGGATTAAAGTCTTTGCTTGGGTACTTTACCTCGCAGGGATGATGGTTCTTCTTCTTCGGGTGGCAGTTGAATTTTGCATGAAGATCGTCGCAGGTACGCTGGATTGAAGGCCCGATTATTCGAAGTGTTCTTCAATCTTCTTCCAAGTCACCTCGTCTCATTTCATCTCATCTCGTCTCGTCTCATCTCATCTCGTCTCGTCTGGCCTGGTCTGCCTGTGTTCGCCTGGTACTGTACTGGGCATCCCTGATGGATTTGGGGAAGACACTGGCAGTGGCCAGGTAGCAAGCACAGGAGGAAGAGCAACGTGGCTACCAATGGGCCTATAATTATACATTATACTCCCGTTGAAAGCCCTTATCTGCGCACCAAATCAGGTCAGTCCATTGTCCAATTTAGGCGGGCTCGTTTAATATAATTATACCAATCTAAGTTAACTGGCTTTAGATGACCGTTTATCGCACCTGATGGCCCCGGTGTCCGGGTTGTATTTGCATTAATGCATTTTAATCGGCCTGTCCAGCCTTGGTGGCTCCCTTGAGCTGTTTCCGATTATTTATTCGGACAAACTAATGGCTTTATGCTTAGGCCTAACTGGGCTTGATCTGTTTCGATCTGACGCAATGCATATTCAATGTTTGCCTAGTTGTCTGGCTTTCTCAAAAACAAAGTCCTTTTCACAGAAATGCATTTCAAGTTTCGATTTCCCAAAGCTGCCTGCTTGTGCTGCAGAGTCCATGCTTTTAAAATCTTACAGGCTTTTGGTCACGAGGTGCGGATGCCATCTTTTTGGGTACCCTTTTTAAATTGCCAATACAGCGTCCCTTTTATTGGTAAACTTGGGGGAATGTGGGAATTTCGAGAATCTTACACTATTCGACGATGCAGCCCTCACATTCCCTATCACTCTGATGCTTTGCAAACAACTGATAACACACAGGGAGGGACCTTGGTCTTGCCACCTCACTCCATCTTTGTCTCCTTCTAAGTATCGATGCTATGGAATCTCTACACTCACTCCTTCATTCTCACTTTGTTGCAGCATTGCGCAGATGTCACTCACTACCTCTCACGAAAGTCGGAGCCGCCTTTGGCCCTGCTGCTCAGATATGTTGAGGTAGCTGACCCTGTGTCTGTAGACCCTGTTTGGGGGGTATCTCCTGTGCCAACGGGCTTCAAAGCGCTGGCCCTTTCTGGCCTGTGCAGCTTCTGGTGGGTGAGCAGCAGCCTGGCGCTCCTGTTGCTGCTGCTGCTGCTGTTGGTGCTGCTGTTGTTCCTGATTCTGCTGGTGCCACGGCTGGTGCTCGAGCTCATCTAATGCCCAGAAGCGAAGGAAACAAATGGCTCCCATGCTTCTGGTATATGCCTCAGTTGAGGAAGCGCTCAGTGAGGGTGGCGAGAGGGGTTTCCCAGGAGGTCACACTGGAGATGGGTGTCAGGCTCCAAACTTCTAAAAGTTCCCCCAGAACTGAGACAACAAAGTCCTGCCACCTGCAAATGATGGCTGATCAAATCTCTTTAATGGTTGACCTGCAGTTGATAGTCAGCAATCCAATAGTGCTCCTGTTAGGTTTCACCTTCGTGTTTCCCACCAGGTGTGTTTCATGTGGGAAAAGGGTTAAATTCACAAGGGCCTTTCAAAATAGGATTATAGAGGCTATTTAGTGCATGTTAAGGGCCTTAACGACCTATCCCGCCTGTTGGAGGCGGAACGGAGTCGGGACTATTAGACACGACTGAGTTAAAGTTGCTCGGAGTCGGGAACCAGGCGGTGGGGGGTGTGGCGGGGGGTGTCCCGACCGCCAGTTTTCGCAATTTTAACCCCCACACGCCTCCAATCACGCCTCCACGGCCCAATGAAAATCCTGGCCACAGTCTCATACAGTCCAAAGACACAGCCTCATACAGTCCAGGGACAGTCTCATACAGTCCAGGGACACAGCCTCATACAGTCCACGGACACAGTCTCATACAGTCCGGAGACACAGCCTCATATAGTCCAGAGGCACAGCCTTATACAGTCCAGAGACACAGGGCTCGATTTTAACTCAGCCGTCAGGCGGGCTTTGAGGCGTGTGGGGGTTAAAATCGCAAAACCTGGGGGTCGGGACCCCCCCGCCTGGTTCCCAACACCTAGCCATTTTAACCCAGGCGTGTCTGATGGTCCCGAATCAGTACCGCCTGCAACAGGCGGGACTGGTCTTTAGGGCCCTTAAACAGCACTAATTGACCTTTATAATCCCATTTTAACAGGCCCTTGCCTGTTTAACCCTTTTCCCATGTAAAACACGCCTGGTGGGGATCACACCTGCGAAACCTGGCATGAACAATATTGGCTTGCTGACTATCAGCTGCAGGTCAACCATTAAAGAGGATATTTGATCAGCCATCATTTGCAGGTGGCAGGACTTTGTTGTTTCAGGCCTGGGGCAACTTTTACCAGGCTTAACCACACCTGTGGAAGGTTGGAGCCTCACACACTTCTCCAGTGTGACCTGCAAAACCCCTCTTGCCAGCCTCACTCTGTGCTTCCTCAACTGAGGCATCTACCAGAAGCATGGGAGGCCTTTTTTTCCTTCCCTTCTTAGCATTAGAGGACCTCCAGCCCCATTCGCGAAATGACACACGCCACAACTGCAGAAGTTGCCATCAGAATTTTTATGCAAAACAAACAACTGATGGCATTTTTACAAAATACACAACATTTCATCCAAGTGACTACCCTTGTGACTATTTATGCTTTATTTTCCACTTACGCATGCTCCTACGTAGTGGTTCCCCTGTGGCTTCAGCAGATGTGGAGGCCCCTTGCTCACTTTCCTGCTGCCCCTGTCTTGACACCTTTGGTGGGCGTCCTCTGGGGTGGCGAGCCTGTGAGGGCTCGTCAACAGTCTGCTGCTCCTGCGGCTGTGCAGGAGTTGAGACGTCTATCTCAGTTGGGTGTGGACTCCGGCGGGGCTCTGACCGAGGGCTCTGCAATGGCATGGAAGTGTGAGCGCTTGGAGAGGAGCCCCCACTTCCTTGAGGTCTGCCACCAATCTCCCTCTCATGGGTCAGGTCCCCCTCAGTGCCTGCAAGTGGCTTGAGAGCACCTTGCTGCATATCAGGGGGGCCATGGGGACCCGTATCTGCAATGGCAGTCCTACTCAGAAGGACTTCCATGAAGGTCTGGTGTCTCTGTTCAATAGATGCCCATCGCTCCTCAAGAGGTGTCATTCTATTCTGAACACTCACCATGTTTTCCATACCCTGGCGACTAACCTCCTCCATGGCCGTAGCCCTCCTCTCCTCTACCATAGCCATCCTTACCATGGAGGCAGCAATCATTTCCACGTAGATAGCCATCCTTTCCGTGTTGATGCGTTCATGCGCCAATGGCTCCACAAAGGCTCTGCTCATGTTCGCTATGATGGACTCCTCCATTCGCTCCACACTCGCAGTGACCCTAGAGACAAAACCTGCCAGAGACTCCTGCATCTGTGCATGGAGTTCCATCACCTCTGATCTTACGGATGGACCCAGAGGCAGAGCGTCGACATGCAGCTGAGCCGAGCTGGCAGAGTCCTGCACCCTCTGACGAGGATTCTCCACTGCTGTCCCTGTCTCCATAGTCTGCTGATGCTCACTTGTGAGCTGTGATACACCAGGTGGCAACTCTACTCTATGTCCCGAAGGTCCCACCGAGGTGTGAGTGTCTGCGCTGGTGCTGGGTGCGCTTATTTCTGCTGACGCTGCGCCCTCAGAGGTTGCAGATTCCTCTGAGGAGTCTGGCTGCTCAGGCTCTTCCTCCTGCACAGTGGGGACGGGGGCTCTCGATGGTCCTGTGGGGGAGTCAAGGAAAAAGTTAGAGATGTGATGCCAAGGTTACATGCACATTGAATTTTGCAGATGATCATAAGTCCATAGCTTCAGAATCATTATCAGCGACTCATGCAATGCCAATGAGAGAGATGGAAAACTATTCTGTCACCAGCTTGCGGGGATGCACCTGTCTCTCTTTCCCCAACTCCCACATCAATGACAGCCCCGTCAATCTCCAGGACGCCTTCCTCCCAGGGGGTGAGCTGGGCTAATGAGGGTGGCCCTCCTCCTGTCCTGGCTCGCTCTCTCCTGTTGTGAGCTCTCTTTTGCTGCAATGAGGGAGACAAGTGGAGGTTGAGTGAGAATGAAGGAGTGAGTGCAGAGATTGCATAGCACAGATACTTAGAAGGAGACAAAGATGGAGTGAGGTTGCAAGACCAAGGGTCCTCCCTGTGTGTTGTCAGTTGTGTTCAAAGCATCAGAGTGAGAGGGAGTGTGAGGGCTGCATGGTGGAATTGATATGGGAATGTGAGCATCGAGAGAGAGGGAATGGTTAAGGGTGCATGGATGTGAATGTCAAGGGGGATGTGGAGGAAGAGATTGCTAAAGCTGAGTGCTGGTGAGGAAAGGCAATGAGGATCAGATTGAGGGTGATGGAAACTTCATACAGTACTTACTTTTCCAGTGCGATGAAGGTCATGGAATCTTTTTCTGCACTGCATCCAGGTATGCCGTGTGAGCCCCAAGGAGTTGACTTCCCCTGCCACCTGTAGCCACACAGCCTTGGTCTGACTGGGAGGCCTCTTCCTCCCTGAAGAAGGGAACAGGACCTCCCTGTGGGCCCTAGCACCATCCAGCAATGCCTGGAGTGAAGCCTCATCAAATTTGGGGGCAGCTCTTGCCCTCCCGCTGGCCGTTGCTCCTGCAGGCTCCTGTGCCATCTCAATGGTGAAGCTTGGAAGCCAGCAGAAGAAGCAAGGCTTGCTGTGGACCTTAAAAGCAGCAGCAATGATGACGTCATATTCTGCGACTTTCTGACTGGAAATACTCAATTGCCAAGGCTTCCCACACGTTGGAAATCAATTGGCCAATTGAGTGAAAATTGCATCAATCGCACAGACCCATTTAGATTCGTGTGGGAAACACCAAATTCGGGGAACCCAACAATTCCCCACACCTGAGTTAAAATCGAGCCCACAGTCTCATACAGTCCACGGACACAGCCTCATGCAGTCCAGAGACACAGCTTCATACAGTCCATGGACACAGTCTCATACAGTCCAGAAACACAGCCTCATACAGTCCAGAGACACAGCCTCATACAGTCCAGAGACACAGCCTCATACAGTCCAGGGACACAGTCTCATACAGTCCAGAGACACAGCCTCATACAGTCCAGAGACACAGACTCATACAGTCCAGGGACACAGCCTCATACAGTCCAGGGACACAGCCTCATACAGTCCAGAGACACAGCCTCATACAGTCCAGAGACACAGTCTCATACAGTCCAGAGGCACAGGCTCATACAGTCCAGAGACACAGCCTCATACAGTCCAGAGACACAGCCTCATAAAATCAAGGGACACAGCCTCATACAGTCCAGAGACACAGTCTCATACAGTCCACGGACACAGTCTCATACAGTCCAGAGACACAGCCTCATGCAGTCCAGAGACACGGCCTCAAACAGTCCAGAGACACAGGGGGAGAAATTCGGTATCGCCCCATTTCACAGAATCACAGAAACCCCACAGTGCAGATAGAGGCCATTTCGGCCCATCGAGCCTGCACCGACACATATCCCACCCGATCCCCGTAACCCCTACACCAACACATATCCCACCCTATCCCCGTAACCCCACGTATTTAATCCCCCTAACACTAAGGGTCAATTTTATCATAGCCAATCAACCTAACCCGCACATCTTTGGACTGTGGGAGGAAACCGGAGCACCCGGAGGAAACCCACGCAAACACGGGGAGAATGTGCAAACTCCACACAGACATTTTGGGGCGCAATTATCGGCCTCCGACTGCAAACTTGGCTTTTATCGCCCCTGGAGGTGATTGGAGCGCTAAATCAGACGCTACACAACTCTCTTAAGGCGCTAAGCCTGAGGAGCGAGGCACTACCTCAGAGGGCGGGCGCAGAGCAGGTGCTGTCAGCTAGCGATTGAACACAGACACACTGGCGCCGGTCTGTTCTTAAAGGGGAGGATCGATCTTGCTCTGCAGCTACACCCTGCTCACTGGAGCCTTGACTCTCGGCCTGGGCAGACCTGTGGCTAAATCTAGCAGCCAGACGCTATGGAAAGGGCCAGGGAGCAAGCACAGCGCTTCTGCGAGCGGGCTTTGGAGGCTCTGGTTCGCGGGGTGGAGCGCAGAAGATCCATTCTGTACCCAAAGAGTGGCAGGAGGCCTTTTTCACGTGAGTACAGATGAGTGTGGAGGGAGGTGGCTCAAAGCGTTTCCTCAAGCAGCATGGTGCCTAGGACCCATGTGCAATGTAGGAAAAAGTTCAACGACCTCACTCTGGTTGTCAGGATGAGTGCCTTTTTTTTTCAAAACCTCGTCATCCCTCCATCTCAACCTCACTTTATGGCCAGAGGGTCTTGAAAGCCCCAATGCCCAACACTCATCCAACACCTATGGCCCTTTCGTCAAACACACATGCGCATTCCACACTTTGCATACAGTAAGGGCTATTCAACTATGGGAGGCATATCAGGCAAGACCATGGCTGCATACAGTAAGGGCTATTCAACTATGGGAAGCATTTCAGGCAAGACCATGGCTGCATACAGTAAGGGCTAGTCAACCATGGGAGGCATATCAGGCAAGACCATGGCTGCATACAGTAAGGGCTATTCAACCAAGGGAGGCATTTCAGGCAAGACCATGGCTGCATACAGTAAGAGCTATTCAACCATGGGAGGCATTTCAGGCAAGATCATGGCTGCAGATTTAGTCCGACGCCATCCTTTTTCTTGCAGGCCAAGCTGTCTCATAATAGGAGACAGCAACAATGGACCGGTGGAGGGCGGCCTCACCTTGAAGCCCTCAGTGATCTTGAGGAGCATGTTCACAGGATTGTGGCAAGCCGGGTGATTGGTCCCATCGCCACTGGAGATGCCGACGCCATTCTGGACAACAATGGTAAGGTCATCACCTTTTTGTCCTCTCTCCTTCCACTTGTTCCTCACAACAGCAGCCTTTGACACTTTCAATCCAAATCACTAAATCGCTGCACTCATGCCTCCCTTGCTGCCACCCTGTCCTCACACTAAAGCCACTCTTGTACCTCTGCTTTCAGATGGTGATTCACCAGGTGAGGAGATGGGCCCTCAAGCTGCCAGTGAGAGTGAAGCTGAAGGCGAGGAGGAAGAGGAAGCAGGACCGTCAGCGCCACCCTCTATCGAGGCAGCCCATGCCCATACTGGGGACATGCCTTCCCTGGAGGGGAGCAGGGTGGAATGGTCTGATGAGGGTGAAGCTCCAGGACCCAGCGGGCTGCAGCAATGCGAGGGGGGTAGGGAAGCTCGGGGGCCTTCTCCCCGGAGGGAGAGTATGGCCTCGAGTCCTGCTGTCCTCGTTGAAATGAGCACCCAGGTGGAGCAAAGGCACGCTGAGCTCATGGCTGCAGTGGCAAGGATGCCCGAATCCATTGAATCACTGGCAAGGAGTGTGGATCACTTCGCTGTAGCACAAGCGGCTGCCACGCAAATGCTAAGTGCTGCAATGCAGTCAGTGGCTGGTCTCTTGCAGACGCAGATTGAGACCACGCGAGCACTGACTGCTGCCACCCTCGCTGGATCAGGCAGCTTTCCCTGGGGCTCTCACTGCGCCGCAGCAGGCCAGCAATCTGTGCTCCATCAGATTGCTCTGGATGCTGAAGTGCTGCCTCATGGGAGTGCCAGTGTGTCGGTCGAGCAGGGAGTTGCTGTCCTCTCTCAAGATGACAGCATTCCTGCTGCCACCACTGGCACTTCTCCACTGCAGTTGCCACTACCTGTAGGACAGACTGCTGCCACCCATGCAGAGTTGGTGCAGTCAGCAGCCGGGCCCTCCAGGCCCAGAGCTGGTCCAGGCCGTCCCTCAAGGGCATCTGCAGTCTCAGTTTCTGACACTCAGCAGCCTTCCCCCAGCCTTGCTCCAGCCACTGGGGTCCCAATACGGAGGAGCTGCAGGGTGGGAAGGGAGGAATTTCGCAGGGGAAGCAGATCACCCTCGAAGGGCAAAAAGTAGGAGGTGTGGCAAAATATTTTTCATTGTTTTATTGAAGGCTGAGGTTCGTGGTCAAATTTTTGTTACTGTTTTGGACATTGTCTCCAGGTTGTGAGAGCCAGTTATGTGAATGACTGCTTTTTTTTGTGTTTCTTTCTATTACTTTGTCATGCGGAAATGAGACACACAGAGTTTGTGAAATAAAGAAGTGTCTGTATTCAAAATGTACATGTTTGGTCTTTGCACTTATTGTTGCCATGACCGGCTTAGGGGTTGCAGGATGCTTTCATTCAGGTTGTTTGAATGGCAGAAGCCACTCCCTCAGAGGGGGCCTAGAAGCGACTTGCTATGAGCCTTTGATGGACAGCCCTTCCACTTTGTGCCTCCCTCCTGCCTTGGTGCTGCTGATGATCATCCTCCTCATCTTCCTCCTCCTCCTCCTCCTCCTCCTCTGCTGGTGCTCCAATGTCTGGTGGCATTGGCTGGGTCCTGAGGATTGCAAGGTTATGCAGTATGCAGCACACAACAGCGAAGTGGGAGACTCGCTCAGGCGAGTACTGCAGGGCTCCTCCAGAATGGTCCAGACAGCGGAACCATTGCTTGAGCACGCCGATTGTGTGCTCAACGATGTTCCTGGTAGCTTGATGGCTCTCATTGTATCGTAGCTCAGCAGGGGTGCTGGGCGAACGGAGCGGTGTCAGCAGCCAGGTGCACAGAAGATATCCCTTTTCCCCCAAGAAGGCAACCTCCTGGGTGATGCGGTGCCTGGAAAAGGTCTGCCACAGAAGTCTGGCGCAGGATGAAGGCATCGTGGCTGCTGCCAGGAAAGTGGGCATTGACAGCGAGTATCAGCTGTCTATGGTCACAGACCAACTGGACGTTTAAGGAATGGAAGCCCTTTCGGTTGCGGAAATCCTCGGCATTCTCTTGCGGCGCCCGCAAAGCCACATGGGTGCAGTCAATGGCGCCCTGCACCATGGGGAAGCCCGCTATCATCGCAAAGCCCGTTGCGCGTTCTTGCTGCTTGTCCGGGGGTCATGGCGAAAGAGATGTACTCTCGTCTCCTTTTAAAGAGGGCATTTGTTACCTGACGGATGCAGCAATGCACCGCAAACTGGGAGATATTGGCTGATTGAAATGAGCCGGTGGCATAAAAGTTGAGAGCCACTGTTATCTTCACTGCCACTGACAGCGACGTCCTGCTCCTCAGTTGAGGCTGCAGATCTGGCTGAAGCAGATGGCAAAGCTCAGTGACCACCTCCTTGCTGAATCGCAGCCTTCGCAAACAGTGCTCCTCAGACATATTAATGTAGGAGAACTGTTGACGAAAAACACTGGGAGGGTAAGGTCTCCTGTACCGAGGCCTGTTGGCCCTCCTCCATCTGGCCATGATTGCCACTCACTCTCTGCATCTCTGTGCCCTCTGAATGTGATGGAGAAGGACAACGTTCCCATCCATTGCAACCCCAATAGTATCTGGGCAATCAAAGTTATGAAGGTCCAAATGCAAAGTACCTACAAAGTTATGGACAGAAGCCAAAACAACCTCAGAGAGCGTTGACTCAATGCAGAAGTCTCTCTTTGTCTCTCTCCAAATCTCTCTCTCTCTCTCTCAGAACAAGTGGTGCAAAAATGGCTACCACACAAAAGCCAGGAAGAGGCCCCCTTTAAATAGCGCCACACCCAGCACCGCAGCGAGTGGGAAGCGTTCCAGTCAACCTGTCGCTGGTAGCGCCAGGCGGAAAGGAGGGGGGGCGCCACTGAATTTCTGGTCCGAGGCACCCCAAGGGCGTTGCACTCTCGAATGACGTCAAGCTCTGCGTGCACAGGAGATCGGGCGGTATTGTTTAGCGCCGCTGCAAAATGTCCAGTCAATTTTGCCAGAGGCGCAGATATCGCCGCTCCTGGGCGCTAGTTGGTTTGCGCCCCACTTAGCGCACTCTTAAGGCACTAATGGGTGGCGCAACAAACTGAATTTTTCCCCCACAGTCTCATACAGTCCAGAGACACAGCCTCATACAGTCCAGAGACACAGCCTCATACAGTCCAGAGACAAAGCCTCATACAGTCCAGAGACACAGCCTCATACAGTCCAGAGACACAGTCTCATACAGCCCAGAGTCACAGCCTCATAAAGTCCAGAGACACAGCCTCATACAGTCCAGAGACACAGCCTCATACAGTCCAGAGACACAATCTCATACAGCCCAGAGTCACAGCCTCATACGATCCAGGGACAAAGCCTCATACAGTCCGGAGACACAGCCTCATACAATCCAGAGAGACAGCCTCATACATCCCATGGACACAGTCTCATATAGTCCAGAAACACAGCCTCATACAGTCCAGAGACACAGCCTCATACAGTCCAGAGACACAGCCTCATACAGTCCAGAGACACAGCCTCATAAATTCCAGGGACACATCCTCATACAGTCCGGAGACACAGCCTCATACAGTCCAGAGACACAGCCTCATACAGTCCAGAGACACAGTCTCATACAGTCCAGAGACACAACCTCATAAAATCCGGAGACACAGCCTCATTCAGTCCAGAGACACAGCCTCATACAGTCCGGAGAAACAGCCTCATACAGTCCAGAGACACAGCCTCATACAGTCCAAGGACACAGTCTAATACAGTCCAGAGACACAGCCACATTCAGTCCAGAGACACAGCCTCATACAGTCCGGAGACACAACCTCATGCAGTCGATTGACTCCGTCTCATACAGTCCAGAGACACAGACTCGTATATTCTAGAGAGATAGCCTCATGTAGGATTCACAAAATTGGACTTTATATTAATAAGGGTCAAATGGCAGAAGAGGCCATGATTTTAAAGACTGTTTTAAAAGAAGCCCAGAAAAAGGGGCATACAAAATGGCCACCATACCATGTGATCAGCTTATTGGTACACTTTAAAATGGTTCCTGCGGAACCTCAGACAGATTTGTGGATTCAACCCACAGCAAGTTCTGGAAGCCGTTTCTGAGAGAACGAAAGCAGATCCACACGTATGCATATGGATTAGATGCAGATCTACTCGAGATCGGCCTGGAGACAGACGCCATCAAAATGTTGACCCAGACAAAAGGGGACAATTTCATATTCATGAGAACAGCACCCAGGACTAGATAACGAGATCAGCAGGCCATTAAAAACAATGAAGGTAATTCCAGACCAGAGATGGGCCTCTTACCAGCCGTTTAAGACATTTTAAAATATAAGGACTACCCCACTGTGCTCACAGCCCGCCAAAAATAAAACAAAGACTAACCTGATTTTGGGCGGGAAGTGAAGCCTCTGGAAGAAAGGTATATCTGGAGAGACTTTTCGGCAGATGGGGCAAGCTTGGAGAGGTACAAAACAGCAACAAGCTGGCAGCTGGAGGACACGCAGGCACACACACAGACACGCAGGCTTGGAGAGCTGGAAACACGCAGCTTGAATCCGGACACCCAGAAGAAGAAGCAGTCAATCGCAGGAGGAAGAAGAAAGCCAACATCGAGAAGGCCATCTCGAAACCGGCGTTCCGCCCCGGGGAAACACATCGGGAGATCATCGACCGTCCCCGGGTCATTGCCGGAACGAGAGGCCATCGACCCAACTTGGGAGAAGACACAAAAAAATAAAGGTCCCAAGCGAAGAAACCTTCCAGCCACCCCGGCTCGGGAGAAGAGAGAAAAGGAACCTGAAGAAGCGATGGGAGCCAGCCCAAGGCTCCTCTAACCAGGGTCGAGCCGACGATCCTTGACCCTGCCAACATCCAGGCCCGCCGGTGTCCTGTTGTCCCCAACCCCCACCTCAGGACAGAGGTGTGGCGCAGCTTGCAGGGGCTCCACAATCCACGTGGAGACGAGACGCCTGAAAGGACCAAACACAGACTCGATTTCAAAACCTTGCACTTCCTAGTGGGATTGGTGAGCATGTTTCTGGCCCTTCACAATCAGATCTAGATATGTTTAATAAGGGGATGGATTTAAGGGTACAATTAACAAGAGTTGTTGTCTCTCGATGTTCCGTGTGTTTCCTTATTTCATAATAATCTTTGTAGAGTATAAAATGCCTGTATTTGCTTTAGTTAGTACTGTGTCATTATGATTTGTTTGTGTGTTTTTCCCTCCCATGTACTCTCTTATCTGCTTGCATTTGATTTGATATTTTTCCTTATGCAATAAAGTTTCATTTTGTTTCATCAAACTTGGTCTACAAGAGTTTTCTCTACATTGTAGTTCCTGCGCCTAAGTCCAGGGTACAGAATCTAAGGGGCGAGTGGGTCGAACCACTCAAGGTTTACTGTGCAAGAGAGAGAGGCCTCTAGAGAGAGAAACCTCAGGGAAATCTCCCAAGGAAAACCCCTTACAGAAAATGGCGACCGCGGCAGGACTCTGGCAGCCGGATTGCAATGTAGTAGATCCAAGTTTGAATGGTCGAAATGCAATGGATGAGAGGATAGCGGATTATGTCTTTGGCAAGGTAAATCTCACTTAACAGTGGATTTCCGATCTCTTGCTGGATGGGCGTCCGGTGGACGCAGCCATCAGGTGGACAGAGAGCAAAGAGCATAAGTCAGTGGAAAAGGCAGTGTGGCTGATGTGTTACAAGAAGCAGGTCCAGATCTTGGACCGGGTCGTTGCAGCACAGGCAGCCTGGATCACAACCCAGGCAGCAGAGATAGAGGAGAAGGCCATGGGTGGGGAAAAACCCATCACAGCGCTTCACGCGCTGAATCAGGAACGCCAAGTGGTAGCTAGTCAACATCAGGCTAGGCTAAAGTACCTGGAGTGCCAGGTTACTGAGGCAAAGATTAATGAAATGAGGATATGGGAGAAAAGCGCCCGCCTCGCACAACAGCTAAGAGCGCAAGAGGAGAGAGTAGTGGAGGTTAAGGCAGCTTATAAGCTGGCCCTCGAGCACGGGTTTGAGAGCACAGACCACGGACCCTGCCAAAAGACCATAGAGGACCTAAGAACGGCCCTGGTTAAGGCAAGAGGCATGGTGTGTCTCGTCAGCCCGAAAGCCAGTCACATGGACTTTTTAAAGGAATCAAAACAGCTGATTCCAGCTGAGGTAATTGTGGTACCAGCCACCGAGCCCTCAGCACCGCCGAGCTATAGTGAGACTTGGTCGGAAAAGGAGGGGGTAGCGAAAGAGGAGGTAGCCGAGGTGGAGTGTGAGGAAGAACCACTGGTAGCGAAGCCGGGACTGGCACCGATGTGTCCCGCTCGGCACCAGAGGTTCGGTCCCAACGCTGCCGATGGCAGTGTCAGACCCCACCAGAACCAGCTCATGGTGCCCTACGCTGGCCCGCAATTAAGGTCCATGGTGAGCCACCTCACACGACTCACAGTAAAGGGAGATCCCTCGATTTATTTCAGGGAGATAGAGGAAACAGCAGCCATCAATGACTGTGATGAACAGGTCAAACTGTTGCTTTTCTCCCTGGATCCCACAATCCTTCAGTGCCTCTCAGAGGATGGAAAAAGGGGACGGAAAGGGTATGCGGATCTCAGGGAGGAAGTTTTAGAAGTAATGGGAGTGGACGACGGTAGTCCATTCGACTGTGTAGAAGGGACCTTGCAGCTATCTGGAGAACCCGCACGGGTTTTCGCAGAAAGGCTGTGGCCAGTATATCGACGCAGCTGTCCGGGTATGCCTGAACGGGCTTTAATGAGCAACGAACAGCGGGTTCATTGGCTCCATTGCTTGGTCACCAACAGCTTGCTAGAGATACGGGCCCTAGCCAGATCCTGGTTCTGTTGTGTCCGTCAGTAGTAAGACACAGACTGCAGGAGAACGGTACAACAGGTGTTTACTCAACATGGCTCACTCTGGAACTGAACTGTACAGATTACTACTCAGTGCTATATACAGGTGTGGTCACTGCCGGTACTACAGTATACATGAGCTGTAAAAAGTAGTTCCCCCCTTAAAAGGTATATACATTACAATTCCTCCACTTTTAGATTAACAGTACCATAACACTCATTTAACAATTAAATATCAAACTAATTACAATTAACACTTTTAACATACAACGTTAGCTGAAAATAGTCCATTTATATATTCAGTCTTTGGGGAGGCTTTCTGATCCTTTCTGGATAGCGCCTTTCCCGAGTGTCTCGCTCTTGGTGTGGAGGCAATTCTGGCACCCTGTCATCGGTTGGGTCATCAGCTTCCGATGCTACTGTTTCTGGGGTAGATGCGACCTGTACGTCGGGTTCCTCACCAGGTACGTATGGGCGAGGCATGGGGTTGACTTGTTCCTGTGACTCTAAGATCTGGTCAGCATGGCATCTCACGATGTTCTCCCCAATGTCCACTGTGTACATTAGTGGGCCCTGCCGTGTGCACATCGTTCCTGGCTGCCATTTTTCTGATCGGTAGTCGCGGGCCAAGACTGGTTGCCCTACATTGAAGCTCCTTGTTGGCTTCTCATGGATGTGCTGGAATTGCTTACTCTCAACATCACTTCGTACGTTTGGTCTGAGCAAATCCAGGCGAGATCTTAACCTTCGGTTAAAGAACATCATGGCCGGGGCCTGGTTGGTGACTGCATGTGTCGCATTCTGGTAGGCGAACAGGAAATTGTCCACCTTATGCTGCAGCGGAATGTTGTCATTGTACATAGCCTTTATTGCCTTCTCAAAGGTTTGTAGGAACCTCTCAGCCAATCCATTTGTGGCTGGATGATACGGGGCGGATGTGTAATGCCTTACCCCATTCTTCTTCATAAACCTGTGGAACTCTTCGGGCACAAACTGTGGTCCGTTATCGGAGCAAATCTGTTCTGGCAAGCCGTTCCTGGCAAAAATGGTCCGTAGGACTGCAATAGTTTTCTCCGTGGTGGTGGAGGACATTTTGATGGCCTCAGGTCATTTCAAGTGCGCATCCACGGCTATTAAAAACATTGAGTCCATGAATGGACCAGCAAAATCAATATGCACCCGTTGCCATGGAGATGAGGGCCACTCCCATGGGTGTAGAGGAGCATGTGATGGTGCATTTTGGACTTTCTGGCATCCTGAGCAGCTCTTGGTCAGGTCCTCGATTTGTTTATCAATTCCCAGCCACCACACATAAGCACTGGCAAGGCTTTTCATTTTTACCCCTCCCGGATGACCCTCATGAAGCACTCTCAAATCAAATCAACTTTTATTGTCATTGTTAGTGCACTTTACTTGGGTGGAATTACCACTCGGGGTCCACACATCAAGGTCCCCTGGCACACTGACAGCTCTTCTCTCCTTGTCGAGAATGCTGGCAACAGTGAGTCACCATGTGCTGGCCATCCCTTCACCGTCAAATCATATACCCGAGAGAGTGTCGGGTCATTTTGGGTCTCCTTTTCTATACGAGCGTTAGTTATCGGTAGGTATTCAACTATAGTCGAATGAAATATTTCGACAGGATCCACTGCTGGTGCTTCCTCCGCAGTAGGCAGTGGCAGACGTGATAGCCCATCAGCATTTCCATGCTGTTTCGTGCCCTTATATTCAATCTCATTGTGGTGCGCCCCTAGAAAGAGTGACCATCTTTGTAATCGTTGCGCAGTCATCACCGGAACGCCCTTCTTCGGATTAAAAATGGAGACAAGAGGCTGGTGGTCAGTCAGCAAGGTGAATTTCTGCCCGTGCAGATAGTCATAGAGTCATAGAGTCATAGAGTCATACAGCACGGATAGAGGCCCTTCGGCCCATCGTGTCCGCGCCGGCCATCAAGCCCTGTCTAATCTAATCCCATATTCCAGCATTTGGCCCGTAGCCTTGTATGCTATGGCATTTCAAGTGCACATCCAAATGCTTCTTAAATGTTGTGAGGGTTTCTGCCTCCACAACCCTTTCAGGCAGTGATTCCAGACTCCAACCACCCTCTGGGTGAAAAAGTTCTTTCTCAAATCCCCTCTAAACCTCCCGCCCTTTACCTTGAATCTATGCCCCCTAGTTATTGACCCCTCTACTAAGGGAAAAAGCTCCTCAGCATCCATCCTATCTATGCCCCTCATAATTTTGTACACCTCAATCATGTCCCCCCTCAGCCTCCTCAGCTCCAAGGAAAACAAACCCAATCTGCCCAGTCTCTCTTCATAGCTGAAGCGCTCCAGCCCTGGTAACATCCTGGTGAACCTCCTCTGCACCCTCTCTAACGCGATCACATCCTTCCTGTAGTGTGGCGACCAGAACTGCACACAGTATTCCAGCTGTGGCCTAACCAGTGTTTTATACAGCTCCATCATAACCTCCTTGCTCTTATATTCAATGCCTCGGCTAATGAAGGCAAGTATCCCATATGCCTTTTTTACCACCTTATCCACCTGTTCCGCCGCCTTCAGGGATCTGTGTACTTGCACACCCAGATCCCTCTGACCCTCCGTCTTGCCTAGGGTCTTTCCATTCATTGTGTATTCCTTTGCCTTGTTAGTCCCCCCAAAGTGCATCACCTCGCACTTTTCCGGGTTAAATTCCATTTGCCACTGTTCCGCCCATCTGACCAACCCATCTATATCGTCCTGCAGACTGAGGCTACCCTCCTCGCTATTTACCACCCTACCAATTTTTGTATCATCCGCGAACTTACTGATCATACCCTTTACATTCATATCCAAGTCATTAATGTAGACCACAAACAGCAAGGGACCCAGCACCGATCCCTGTGGTACCCCACTGGCCACAGGCTTCCAGTCACAAAAACAACCTTCGACCATCACCCTCTGCCTTCTGCCACTAAGCCAGTTTTGTATCCAATGTGCCAAGGCACCCTGGATTCCATGGGCTCTTACCCTCTTGACCAGTCTCCTGTGCGGGACTTTATCGAAGGCCTTACTGAAATCCATGTATACCACATCCACTGCGTTACCCTCATCCACACACCTAGTCACCCCCTCAAAAAATTCAATCAAATTAGTCAGACATGATCTTCCCTTGACAAAGCCATGTTGACTATCCCTGATTAATCCTTGCCTCTCCAAGTGGAGACAAATTTTGTCCCTCAGGATTTTTTCCAATAATTTTCCTACCACTGATGTTAGGCTCACTGGCCTGTAGTTCCCCGGTTTTTCCCTACTACCCTTCTTGAATAATGGTACTACATTAGCGGTTCTCCAGTCCTCTGGCACATCCCCTGTGGCCAGAGAGGTCCTGAATATATGTGTTAGAGCCCCCGCAATCTCCTCCTTTGCCTCACACAGCAGCCTGGGATACATTTCATCCGGGCCTGGGGATTTATCCATTTTTAGGCCAGCTAAAACCGCCAATACCTCTTCCCTCTCGATGTTAATATGTTCGAGCATATCACAGTCCCCCCGCCCTATTTCTATGTCTACATTGTCCTTCTCCATAGTGAAAACAGATGCAAACAATTCATTTAGAACCCCTCCTACATCTTCCAGCTCCACACACAGATTGCCACTTTTGTCCCGAATGGGCCCTATTTTTTCCCTAGTTATCCTCTTACCCTTAATATACTTATAAAACATCTTCGGATTTTCCTTTATTTTGCTCGCCAGTGTTATTTCATGGCCCCTCCTTGATCTCCTAATTTCTTTTTTAAGTATCCCCCTGCACTTTTTGTACTCCTCTAGGGCTTCCTCCGTCTTTAGCCTTTTGTATCTACCAAAAGCCCTCCTTTTTTTCCTAATCCATTCTCGTATATCCCCTGACATCCAAGGTTCCCTGTGGTTTTTGGAACCACCCTTGACCTTTACGGGAACATGTTGCCATTGTATGATCTCAATCTCCCTTCTGAAAGCCTCCCATTGCTCCGATGCGGATTTTCCTACAAGTAGCTGATCCCAGTCCATTTTGGCCAGATCCTGCCTTATCCTATTAAAATCGGCCTTCCCCCAATTTAGAACCTTTATTTCCGGCCCATCCCTGTCCTTTTCCATGGCCACCTTAAATCTTACCATATTATGGTCACTATCACCAAAGTGCTCACCTACTAGCACTTTTTCCACTTGGCCGGCCACATTCCCTAGAATTAGGTCCAGTACCGCCCCCTCTCTTGTAGGACTTTCTACATGCTGGCTCAAAAAGCTCTCCTGGATGCACTTTAAGAATTCTACACCCTCTGAGCCTTTCACACTCTGACTATCCCAGTTCATATTGGGGAAGTTGAAATCCCCCATTATTATTACCCTATTATTTGCACATTTCTCTGAGATTTGCCTACATATCTGTTCCTCTATCTCCCCCTGACTGTTTGGAGGCCTATAGTACACTCCCAGCAAAGTGCTTGCCCCCTTTTTGTTTTTAAGCTCCACCCATATGGCCTCATTAGAGGACCCTGCTAATATATCATCCCTCCTTACTGCAGTAATTGACTCCTTAATTAATATTGCGACACCCCCTCCTCTTATACCTCCCCCTCTGTCTCGCCTGAAGATTCTGTACCCCGGAATATTGAGCTGCCAGTCTTGCCCTTCCCTCAACCATGTCTCCGTGATAGCAACAATATCATACTCCCATGTGTTTATCAACACCTTCAGTTCATCCACCTTATTTGCAAGACTCCTTGCATTAAAATAGATGCCATCCAGCCTTGCCCTTATATATTTGCCCTGTCTACCAAGCTGACTTGTTTTTTTCTCTATAATTGGCAGCACATCCCCCCCTATTTCAGCTCCCCTCTGTATCCCATCCCCCTGCCAAGTTAGTTTAAACCCCCCCCAACAGTGCTAGCAAACCTCCCCGCAAGGATATTTGTCCCGCTCTGGTTCAGGTGCAACCCGTCCGACTTGTACAAGTCCCACCTTTCCCAGAAGCAGGCCCAGTGATCCAGGAAAGTAAAACCCTCCCCCCTACACCAACTCTTTAGCCACGCATTCATCTGCTCTATCCTCCCATTCCTATACTTACTAGCACGTGGCACTGGGAGTAATCCAGAGATTACAACCTTTGAGGTCCTGCTCTTTAATCTGTTACCTAGCTCCCTAAATTCTTGATGCAGGACCTCATCCCTCTTTTTACCTATGTCGTTGGTACCAATGTGGACCACGACCATTGGCTGTTCACCCTCCCCCTCCAGAATGCCCTGCAGCCGCTCAGTGACATCCTTGACCCTGGCACCAGGGAGGCAACAAACCATCCTGGATTCACGTCTATGGCCACAGAAACGCCTATCTGTTCCCCTTACTATAGAATCCCCTACCACTATTGCTCTCCCACTCTTTTTCCCCCCTTCCTGGGCAGCAGGAGCACCCCCAGTGCCAGGAAGTTGGCTGCTGCTGCCTTCCCCTGGTGAGTCATCCCCCTCAACAGTATCCAAAGCGGTATACTTGTTTGAAAGGGGGATGCCCGCAGGGGTTCCCTGCACTACCTGCCTGCCTTTGTTGCTCCGCCTGATGGTCACCCCCTGTGCTGCCCTGCCCTGAGGCGTGAACAACTCGCTAAACGTGCTATCCACGAGCCTCTCAGCATCGCGCATGCTCCAAAATTCATCCACCTGCAGCTCGAGCGCCGCAATGCGGTCTGCAAGTAGCTGCAGCTGGATGCATTTCCCGCACACATGGTCGTCAGGGACACTGGCAGCATCCCTGATTTCCCACATGGAGCAAGAGGAGCAGAACACGGATCTGAGCTCTCCTCCCATGACTTACTCCTTTAATTAATTTAAAAATTTATTCAATACCCCAGTTACAGGTATACTCTAGGGCGCTTTATTTACCAACTGTCCCCACTACACCAGAGACCCTAGAAATTTAACACCACAGAAGTCAAGCTTGTATTGAAAAGAGAGAACTACTCACCAACCAATCACTTACCTGCTCCCTGGTGACGTCACACACTGATTACTTTTTACCTCTCTCCTCTGCTGGTGATTTGGTATGCCTCTGCCTTCGCGCCGGTTTTTATACCGGGCTCACCTCCTCCGCTGCTGCTCTCCCCCGAACTGGTCGGGCCTCTGCCTTCGCGCCGGTTTTTATACCGGGCTCACCTCCTCCGCTGCTGCTCTCCCCCGAACTGGTCGGGCCTCTGTCACACTAGGCTGAGGGCCTCCCTGTCAATCTGGGCGTAGTTACGCTCGGCTGAAGTTAGTGATCGTGACGCAAAGGCTATTGGCCTCTCTGAGCCGTCCGAGAATTTGTGCGACAGCACCGCTCCAATGCCGTAGGGTGACGCATCACACGCCAACCAAATTGGTAGTGCTGGGTTGAAATGGGCCAATAGCTCTTTCGATGTGATTAGTGTTTTGCTCTTCTGGAAAGCTCGTTTACATTCGTCACTCCACTTCCATGGCACTCCAGTTTGCAGTAGGGTGTTCAGTGGGTGTAGCATTGTAGACAAATTTGGCAAGAACTTATGGTAGTAGTTTACCAGCCTGAGGAACGACCTCAGTTGTGACACGTTTTCCAGTGCTGGAGCCTTGACTACTGCCTCAATCTTTTCTGGGGACTTATGTAACCCCTCTTTATCGATAACGTGGCCACAATACGAGATCTGTTTCTTTAAAAACTCGCATTTGGGGCGGTTAGCTCGGAGCCCATATTCCTCCAATCTAGTGAGCACCTGCTCCAGGTTGGCGAGGTGATCACTGTCATTTTCGCCCGTGACCAGGATGTCGTCCAAATAACACTGGGTCCCTGGGATCCCTTGCAGGACTTGTTCCATTGCCCTTTGCCAAATAGCCGGAGCTGATGCTACCCCGAATACCAGCCAGTTGTATTGGTAGTGACCTTTATGGGTGTTGATTGTGAGGCATTTTTTTGATGCTTCTTCTACCTCCATTTGCAGATACGCCTGGGCCAGATCAATCTTAGTGAAGCATTTCCCTCCAGATAGCGAGGCGAAAATGTCTTCAATCCGCGGAAGTGGATATTGCACGGTGTGAAGGACTGGGTTCACTGTTACCTTAAAGTCCCCACAGATGCGAACCTTCCTTGGTTCCCCAGGCGTGCTGCTCAATTACTTTTTCATCACAGGGACGATGGGTGTAGCCCACTCGCTCCAGTCCACCTTGGACAGTACTCCTGAACGTTCCAAACTCTCCAGCTCTGCTTCGACAGCTGGGCGGATCGCATAAGGTACTGGTCTGGCCTTAAAAAATTTTGGGCTTGCGTTTTCTTCAATTTTAATTGTTGCAGACATGCCTTTTAGTGTTCCGAGTCCTTGCTGGAACACTTCTTGCGCGTCGGTTAGGATCTTTGACAGTCGCCCAGGTGTGATGTCGCCATCCTTTTCGGCAGCCACAGTCAGTGCTTGTATGGAATGCCAATCCAGCTGTATTTTCCAGATCCATTCACGTCCCAGTAATGGTGGTCCTCCATCTTGCAATACATACAGGTCTAGTTTTGGTGTTTCCTTACCGTTATATATAACGGTCACCCATATTTTTCCTTTGGGGTAGACTTTTTGCCCCGTGTACGTCTTCAAAATAATTTTTGTGTCTCTCAAGGGTATGTTTGAGAATAGACGCTCGTAGTCCCATCGGTTTATGACTGTTAGGGCTGATCCTGTGTCCAATTCCATTTTTACCTGGACTCCTGCTATCTTGAGAGTGACCCAAATGGTTCGGTGATCCTCCGTTTTGATCACATTATGTAGTTTCAGACAACTCAGCTCCCTGCTTTCGGAGTCGGTATCACTCGTTTGTTCGTCTGAACTATTCTCCGTCACCTTATGTACCTTCTTGTACTTTTCTTTTGGAGATTTCTTATTGCTGGTTTTCTTTCCCGACCTGCAGACTCGTGCTATGTGTCCTACTTTTCCACACTGTCTGCACACTTTGTCTTTGAACCAGCAATCATTCTGGTCGTGTGTTGTTCTGCCGCAGCGATAGCACTTCTCTGTTCTGTATGACATTTCGTTTGTGCCATATTCTTGCGGTCTCTGTTGTATCTCTGCAGCGCCCCGTGCTGCTGCTTCATATGATACCGCAATGCTGAAAGCCTTGTCCAGCGTAAGGTCCTTTTCAGATAAAAGCTGTTTCTGGGTTCCTTCACTTTGAAGCCCACACACAAACTTGTCCCTTAAGGTATCTGCCAGTCCCGTTCCAAACTGGCAGTGTTTCGATAGTTTGCGCATTTCTGTTAAATATTCAGCATTGCTTTCATCCTTATGCTGGTTCCATTTGTGAAACTTGAATCTTTCTGCTATCAGCAGCGGTGTGGGGTTTAAATGTTCCTGTAGTATCGTCACTATGTCTCCAAAACTCTTTTCCACTGGCTTCACTGGGGTTACTAGATTTCATAATAAGCCATACATCTTTGCACCCATTAAATTTAACAATACCGGCGCTTTCTTGTCATCTGACACCTCATTTGCCTTGCAGTATACCTCGTTCGACATATGTAGTCCAATCTTCGACTTCATTGTCAAATGCGGTGATACTGCCACTCTTCGGCATTTTGGGTGTGGTTTAAAATGGCTTAAAATGGCATCTCCCGCACTTTCCTTCCTCCCCCGCTGCTGCCAACGCTGCTCTCGGCAGTCCTCGTGGCAATGGCAGTGCCCTGTAGGTTTCACGCGCTTCTCCTGCGCTGCTGCCAACGCCACTCTCGGCGGCCCTCGTGGCAATGGCGGCGCCTCGCGGGTTTCTGTGCGTCTCTCTCCCTCTCCTCGACGCTGCTCGGCCCCTGAACACCGGCTGCGCCCTGTGCGCTCTGCCCTCTCTCTCTCTCTCCCGTCGACACTGCTCGGCCCTTTGCTGTGCCGCTCGGTCGGGCTCTAGCCTGCCGCTGTCCGGGAAGGGTCTGTGCAATACCTGTTGCCAGCCCGTTTCGCTGGACCACCACAACTGGAAAGCCAAGCCTGGCTTTCAACAGCCTCCCCCGCAATTCTCGAGTCTCTGCTGGATGACTGGGCGGTTGCCCGTGGTCGACGCCCGTGTCTCTGGCCTTGACCCCCAATCTACTGGTCTCCAGGAACGAATCCTGGGAGGTGATGCAGAGTTGCAGGTAGGATCGAATTTGCCTCGTCGCCAATGTTGTGTCCGTCAGTAGTAAGACACAGACTGCAGGAGAACGGTACAACAGGTGGCTCAAGGTGGCTCACTCTGGAACTGAACTGTACAGATTACTACTCAGTGCTATATACAGGTGTGGTCACTGCCGGTACTACAGTATACATGAGCTGTAAAAAGTAGTTCCCCCCTTAAAGGTATATACATTACAGGTTCGATCCCCAAGGTCCCGGCGTCACGGAGGAGACGGTACTCCGTCAGTTAAATGTGGCATACAAGAATTGCAGGGGTCAGGAAACACCTCCCCAGAAAGGAAAGGTGCATGAGGCAAAATCCGCAGCCCCAAGCAAGCAGGAGTGGCGTCAGGAGGGGAATTGCCCTATCCAAGCCAAGCTCAATTGCTACGGGTGTGGGAAGGATGGACATTGGCGCAAGGACTGTAGAAATCCGTGGAAGGATAATAAAGGGAGATTTCCCACAGCCCAAGCCCAAGCCCAGACCGCCGCCCCAGCACCAGCCAAAACCCAAGCCGTAGCCCCTGCCCCAGCGCAAGGAGCTGGTGCAGTTATGAATCCCGCTGCAATTGAGTCAATCATAGAGACAATGCGGTCTCTGATGACCTCGCAGGGGAAAATAGCTGTCACCACCGGCCTTGTTGCTCCCGAAACTCCGATCGCTGTACCCAAGTGACTAGAGTCGGCGCAGCCCGTCTACCTGTGTGCGCTGCGATATGATGTATGGAGACGACCCCTCGTGGAGCTGGAGGTGGGGGAGGTGAAGGGAACCTATCTGTTGGACATGGGAGCATCGTGCACCGTAATCCACACAGATAACCCGACCGCCTCGCCTCTGTCCACCGGGGTCCCATATCTTCTGTCGGGCTTCACGGGCGAAGAACAGGCTGGCGCACATTCCCTTCCCCTCTCCATTCGTTTAGGACCACTCTGCACCACGTGGAAGTGTACCCTAATGAAGTGGGAGGTGGGTGGTGGAACGGGAGTCCTGGGGTCTGATTTCTTGGTAGCCCACGGGATCCACATGGACCTGAGAAATCATTGTCTCTGGGGAGAGGGTATGAGTGTGAAGGAGATAGAGAGTGTTAAGGAAACCCCTACGAAGGCGCGGGTTGGCCGGCGAGAAGTAAAATTCTTGGGTCTAACCCTGTGCGCTGGCGAGAGAACCGTAGACCAGGAGGATGAGCCGGAATCGGTGCAAAATCCGCCAGTCTACGCCACTTGCACAGTGGAGGTGTCCTGACGCAACAAGTGGTTTAGCATGAAGTGGTGCAAACTGTTTAAACCGGGTGCAAGTACATCAGCAACCGAAGCCAGGTCTGAGGATAAAGATCCTCAGCCTGAGGCGCGCGATGAGTCACAGACCCCACAAGCTGGCGTTGTAGCCTGCTTGGAAGGAGAGGAGGTCCCGCCCACCTGGGGGGAGCTTTCTCCGATGGCCTGGGACTTGGATGAGGAGGGGCCTGAACAACAAGGTCCCGCCCTCGATACGATTCTGGAAGAGGTGGAGTCGGAGGACGGAGATCCCGCCCTCGACTCGAGCGTGGGGGAGGTAGAAATTGGGGGCAGAGATTCTCCACCTGTAGGGACAGGTGAGGAGGAGCCTGTGGTGTATGTAACCTGTTCCACCTTAAGAGAACTTAAGCCTGTTCCACCTTAAGAGATGTACTACTTTCTCTGGCTGCTGTATACGTAGTACCGGTGGTGACCACCGGTATATAAGCACTGTGTAGTAAGATTGTATTTCATATCGCCCTGACCTCCAACCAGTAAAGACCTGTTGAACTTTAATCTTGTAGTCTGTGTGTTATTAATTACAACTAGAACACACAGACTTTACAGAGCCGTCTGCCACAGGCCCAATTCCCGAAGGGGCGGAGCCTGAGGGGGGGAGCCGAAGCCTACAGTCGTGGAAGAGCCACGGGCTGTGAGAGCTGAAGTCCCACCCGAAGGTCCACTCGACAAGGGAGCCTGCCCGAATCCCAAAGGGGCGGAGCCTGAGGGAAGGGAGCCGAAGCCTACAGTCGTGGAAGAGCCACGGGCTGTGAGAACTAAGGTCCCACCCGAAGGTCCACTCGCTAAGGGAGCCACGCCCAAAGTACCTTTTCGCAGGTCGACTCGAACGCCTCAGCCTGTAAAACCTTGGCCCGATTCCTCCACTCCCAGCAGACGCCGACTTCAGAAGTCCATGAAAAAACACAGTCCCCATTTAGCAGCGAAAGGCTGCGGGGAACCAGAGCCACAGGTCACTGCAGCCCCGCCACAAGGAGCAGCGAGCTGCAGTCCAGAGCCACAGGTCACTGCAGCCCTGCCACAGGGAACGGCAAGCTGCAGTCCGATCAGGGATTAGGCAAGCCGCCCGGGGACGGGCGGCGCTGTACATAAGTTTAGTTTAAGTTTAAGCTTTGTAAATATTAAAATGATTAGAGTTTAAGTAGTTTTAAATCTGCCCAGTATGTGTGTTTTTTTGGATCGAGGTCGAAAGACCTGATCATGCCGTCACCTAAGCCAGAATCTCTCGGGAGCCTGGCTATATTGTTTGATTTATTGCAGGAACGAGAAGAAAGATGAGAGGGATCCTCGTCGCGTTCATGGTAATCGGATGGAGCTGGGCCTATCGGGGCCACACCAAGGACTCCACGATTTATGGGTGCTCTGGAAATAGAGGCCCCATCGCGACTGACGGAACCGGCTCACGGGGCGCTGAAGAGACTGCTGCCTACTTCCATGAAGGGAGATGGCCAGGCTGGCTGGGGTCGAACTCTTCTGAATACTCCAGCCAGACGGGGTTTGCATACAGAGAAACGTCTCTGATGTGCCCCAGGGTGCGGATCATTGTGCCCAGGATCAGCGTCACCGTGGGCAAGAAGATTTGCCTTGTTTGCAACGGACATGTACCTTTGGACCGCTGGTGGTGGCTGCACAAGTTGAGCAGCACCATGAAGAACTCGACCGCGGAATGGGAAAGACTGGGTAATAACACCCATCGGACAATAACGGGAACACACGGGGGGGGGGGGGGGTTGAGTGTCTGTTGGGACAAATGGTGGGAACCAGATGAGGGGATCTACATCTTTATGTGGGGTTCAGAACGCGCTTGCCCCACAGGCGTCTCCATCTTTTTCCAAAGACAGTGGCAGGATGCTGGACAAGGAATGAGGTGGGACGTCAGCACACAGGCGTGCGGAGTCCCATATTCTCAGATCCCAGTAAACGCCACGGAGCTCATCACCCGACCCCGCAAGCCCCTGCCCACAGTTCCAGTAGCTAAAGCCCTCAAGGAAGGGTGCCCCACCACGACAAAGAGACCCGGGAACGGATTGGTATTGGTACCCACAGATCAGGCACTGTACCAAGGGGTCCACTATGCGGTGGCTTCGGTGATTTTAAACCTCACCGAGGTGAGATTGCCAGCGTGGTGCCCCAAGGAAACAGAGCAATTATACCAGGTCCTGTTAACAAACATGTTTAAACAGTTTTACGAATTCGACTTTGCCGATGTCGACAGAGCCGAATTGTACACCACACCACATGAGGTCTTGGACAGAGTAGGGAGGCAAAGAAGGGGTGCAGTAAATGATATTTTCACAGCTTTTAATACAGGAACTTCCGTCATCAACACACTGGATGACGTGGAGTTGCAAACCCAGATCAATGGTTTAAAAACACAGCTAAGAAAGATACTGACTGACGAGAATAAGGTAGTGGGTTCTGAGTTACACGAGGACCAGGCCATGACACTACACTTAAAGGAGATAATAGCTGAGCTGGAGAAACACGCCAGAACGGTAAATGCTCTCATCAGGGAGGATCGGAATGCGTCCGATCAGGCTGCGCAGAATGAAGCTTGTGTGCTATACGGGGCGTGGTTACTGGGCGAGGGCCGCAGTAATCGGGAGGATTTAAAGCAAGGTTTAGTCCCCTCCTGGATCAGCAACAAGCACCTCGCAGCCCTCCACCCTTTTGAGAATACATTGAGTCCGTGCCAGCTCAGACTAGCTTCAGAGGCCTACCCAGTCCCAGTGGACTGTGGACGGTCTAATCACACCATTATGGGTATAGTGGTAAGAATGCCAGTGATGGGAAAGACAGCAAAATCCGCCCCGGTATACAGGGTGGAGAACATTGGAGTCATTCACGGGGGTGCGCACATTCGCTACACGGGGGTCCCAACTTACGTCATTCGATGGGAGCATGCAATGATGGGTACCGACCTCTCGGGGTGCCGGAGCCGGGGAGCACACATCATCCTGTGTCCCCAGCACTTGAATGCCCATTCAAAACCACAGTGCGGGTTCAGAACTGCTGGCGTGAAGCCTATAAGTTGCGCCATGGAGGCAATGGTACAAGGCCATGTGCCCCCGCAGGTGGCATATATAGGAGGTGGGACATACTGTGTCACCACTGCAGCACCCCACTACCAGCATGGACAGCACGGTTGGTGTCCGGTTAGTGACAGCAGCTTCTGTTTCAAGCCCAGGGCAGAAGTTCAAGTGGCCCAAGAGCGAATTGTCCCCATTCCTGAACCTTCCACTGTTCACATCACTGTGAAAGAGAATTTCACCGATCTGCAGCATTTCGTTGCACATTTTGGATATATCATTCCCCCTCTCCCTGAACACCTCACCAAGATATTAAAAGCCGTTGTTGTTTCACAGAAAAGCTTCTACACACTGGAGCAGAAGACTTTAGAGATAGGGGCAGACATATTGGATATAGTGACACCACCATGGTGGGACCTGTTCACTAATATAGAAGTCCCTTCCTGGATTAGGATAGTCTCCCACATTCCTGTAGTGTGCCAGGTTGTCATTGTAGTTTATTTACTGTTTGTACACTGTAAAAAGGTCAAACATTCACAGAAGTATGAGAATAGAGGGGAATGGAGGGAGCATTATGCACGGGTAGAAGAAGAGACACCTGTTTAGTTTTGCTGTTTTGTATAAAGTTAAAGTTTCCCTCCCTCCTCTGTATTATTTTTGATATGTATTCATGTATTCTTGAATTTTTCATGTATGTACTTTATTTTTATTATTGAAGTTTTATTAGATGTGATGTTATTATTAGAAAGTAATGTGTATGCACTAGGTGATGTAGGGGTATAAGGACCCCCTCCACGCCTGGAAGTAAGTTGTTAGATTTTAACTCCAGGGTATTGCCATCTATAGATGCTTAATGTACACTAGATTTTTCTGAAATGGGAAATGCATGTGTCGTGGGGTCATAGATAGATAAATACTGGGGATGGTTAGATTGTGGAAAGTCAGAAAATTTTGCTCACCCAGAATTATGATACTTCAAGCAAGTTACAGTATCATCAGGGGGGAGTGTAGGATTCGCAAAATTGGACTTTATATTAATAAGGGTCAAATGGCAGAAGAGGCCATGATTTTAAAGACAGTTATAAAAGCAGCCCAGAAAAAGGGGCATACAAAATGGCCACCATACCATGTGACCAGCTTATTGGTACACTTTAAAATGGTCCCTGCGCAACCTCAGACAGATTTGTGGATTCAACCCACAGCAAGTTCTGGAAGCCGTTTCTGAGAGAACGAAACCAGACCCACACGTATGCATATGGATTAGATGCAGATCTAGTCGAAATCGGCCTGGAGACAGAGGCCATCAAAATGTTGACCCAGACAAAAGGGGACAATTTCATATTCATGAGAACAGCACCCAGGACTAGATAACGAGATCAGCAGGCCATTAAAAACAATGAAGGTAATTCCAGACCAGAGATGGGCCTCTTGCCAGCCGTTTAAGACATTTTAAAATATAATGACTACCCCACTGTGCTCACAGCCCGCCAAAAATAAAACAAAGACTAACCTGATTTTGGGCGGGAAGTGAAGCCTCTGGAAGAAAGGTATATCTGGAGAGACTTTTCGGCAGATGGGGCAAGCTTGGAGAGGTACAGAACAGCAACAAGCTGGCAGCTGGAGGACACGCAGGCACACACACAGACACGCAGGTGTAATGATATCAGCAAATAGTGATGATATTTGTCTGTGTTTGATTACTTATGCCTTACAGCATATTTGTCTGTGTTTTTGATTACTTGTGCCTGACCAGCAGAGGTCATGTGAGAGACAAGCAGTCCAGAGGAGTTTTACTTTCTGTTTCATTCTAGATGCATCACAGCATAGTGTGTTCTGTAAAAAGCTGTAGAAAGTCTTGAACAAGACTTTAGATTAAACAACATTCTCTTTCAGAAATGAGTCTTTATTGAACCCAAAAAGAAATCAAAACATGATGTCAGAAGTGGCTGAAAGAGAAAAAATCTGAAGTTAGCAACTTGATGGGACAGTGAAAGCAGTTGTGGCAAGTAAGCGAAATCAGCTCTCCACATATTAGCAAGCCAGAAGAGAACATCGTTGCTTACCATTAAAGAATAGCTAACGAAGTGAAAAAATGGAAGGTTTACTCCCACCGGCGACGCTTCAATTGTCAGGTAATGTGGCTGAAAATTGGAGAAGGTTCAAACAACGTTTTGAGTTGTATTTAGCGGCAATCGGAGCTGACAAGAAAAGTAATAAACAGAAATCGTCACTGTTCTTACATGTCGTGGGTGATGCAGCGCTGGAGGTGTATAATAATTTCATATTTGCTGTTGATGGAGACAAAATGAAGCTAGATAAAATAATGGAACAGTTTGAGGCCTACTGCATACCTAAACGCAACGTGACCTTTGAGAGGCACAAATTTTTCACATGTGTACAGAAAATCGGCGAGACTATTGATCAGTATGTGACTGAACTGAGAAACTGGAGCAAATCGTGTGAATTTGGGGGACTCACAGACTCGCTGATAAAAGACAGGCTGGTGTGTGGTATTCGAGATAATGGACTAAGGGAAAGACTGCTAAGAGAGCAAGATCTAGACCTGGGAAAAGCCATAGCACTGTGTAGGGTTACAGAGACTGTGAAGTTGCAGGCAAAGGAGCTGTTCAGTAACAGTAGCTGCAACGTGGATGCAGTGAGAAAGAACGGATACAAACCGTTTAACAAAGAGAGCGCCAATGTGAAAAAAGAGACGTGGCCAGCAAACGAAAATGAAAGAGACAATCGGAAGTCATGTAGTCGATGCGGTACACAGCATCCGCGAAGAAAGTGTCCAGCATATGGTAAAACATGCAATAGATGCAACAAAAACAACCCATTATGCCCGTTGCTGCAAGAACCAAGTGCAACAAAGCAAGGTCCATGCAGTAGATGAAAGCGACATAGAGGAATTCTATGTAGATGTTGTGTCTGAAAACAAAAGAGAAGAAAGAGACTGGATGTTGACACTAAAAGTGAACGACATACACATTCCATTTAAATTGGATACTGGAGCACAAGGTAATGTGATATCAGAGACCGATTTTAAGAGAATTAGACCCAGACCAAAGTTACATGGAATACAAGTGAAAGTGACCGGATACTCAGGTACTGATATACCAGTGAAAGGAAAAAGCATCTTGGATGGATTGCCCAACATGAAGCAAGACTGCTCACCTGATATAGCAGAGTACTGGAACTGCAGGGCGGAACTATCAGTGGTCGAAGACATCATCTACAAAGGAAGTAAAATAGTTATCCCAAAGAGTCTGAGAAGAGAGTTGCTAAAAAAGATCCATGGAGGACATCTGGGAATCGAAAAGTGTAAGAAAAGAGCACGAGAGGTGATGTACTGGCCACGAATCAACCAAGATGTGACAAATGAGGTGTCAAACTGCACAATATGCCTGAAATATCGAGCAAGCAATCCGGTAGAACCACTAAAGCCACACCCAGCACCAGACAGACCTTACCAGAAGGTAGGCGCTGACCTATTCGTATGTCAAGGGAAGGACTATCTTGTCGTCACAGACTAATACTCCCTGTATCCAGAGGTTTGTAGACTGTACACCACCACTGCAGAAGCTGTGATAAGAAGTATGAAAGCCATATTCTCCAGACATGGCGTGGCAAGCGAGGTCTTCACAGACAACGGACCCCAGTTTAACAATGCAAATTTCCGACACTTTGCCAAAGAGTGGGACTTTGTCCACACAACGTCAAGTCCTCACTATCCACAGTCCAATGGATTAGTGGAAAAATTGGTCCAGACAGTGAAAAGACTGATGTACAAGGCAAAAGACAGTGGAACTGACTTCTACCAAAGCATGCTTGTATACCGCACAACGCCGCTCGAGTGTGGTATGTCACCAGCCCAACTCCTGATGGGACATCGGCTAAGGTCAAACCTACCCATCCCGGAGAACCTCCTGAAAACAAAAGAGGGGGAGAAAGTGAGGAAGTTCAAAGAGCAACAGAAAGAAAAGCAAAAGTACTACTATGACAGAGGAACACAAAACCTACCTGAACTCCACACTGGTGACCAAGTAAGGTTGAAAGACAAAACCAACACATGGACTCAGAAGGGAACTGTCCTGAGTGAAGTTCAACCAAGATCATACACCATTCAGACAGATGAGGGTGCTGTTCTGAGAAGAAATCGTCGAGATCTTCTCATGGGACCAGCCACAGCAGGTCAAGAGACTGATAATGGTGAACAACCTGATCACACAGCTGAGAACCAATCATCTGAGGCAACAACTCAGATTCAAGGACAATCAATCAGAAAATCCTCAAGACACGTGAAGCCTCCTGAGAGACTCATTGAGCAAATTTAAGGACTATTGTTAAAGAAGGAAGTAATGTTATCTTATTCTTTCTTCAAGTTCTAGTGTATTGACATATTTCATGTGAACACACAAAGCAAGGGTAAAAAACCTTGATCATGATAATGATAATGTAAGTTCATTAAATGTTGTTAGTTAAAAGTAAAATACTTTTGTTTTAAGAAAGGGAGATGTAATGATATCAGCAAATAGTGATGATATTTGTCTGTGTTTGATTACTTATGCCTTACAGCATATTTGTCTGTGTTTTTGATTACTTGTGCCTGACCAGCAGAGGTCATGTGAGAGACAAGCAGTCCAGAGGAGTTTTACTTTCTGTTTCATTCTAGATGCATCACAGCATAGTGTGTTCTGTAAAAAGCTGTAGAAAGTCTTGAACAAGACTTTAGATTAAACAACATTCTCTTTCAGAAATGAGTCTTTATTGAACCCAAAAAGAAATCAAAACAGCAGGCTTGGAGAGCTGGAAACACGCAGCTTGAATCCGGACACCCAGAAGAAGAAGCAGTCAATCGCAGGAGGAAGAAGAAAGCCAATATCGAGAAGGCCGTCTCGAAACCGGCGTTCCGCCCCGGGGAAACACATCGGGAGATCATCGACCGTCCCCGGGCCTTTGCCGGAACGAGAGGCCATCAACCCAACTTGGGAGAAGAGACAAAAAAATAAAGGTCCCAAGCGAAGAAACCTTCCAGCCAACCCGGCTCGGGAGAAGAGAGAAAAGGAACCTGAAGAAGCGATGGGAGCCAGCCCAATGCTCCTCTAACCAGGGTTGAGCCGACGATCCTCGACCCCGCCGACATCCAGGCCCGCCGGTGTCCAGCCGCCCCTGACCCCCACCTCAGGAGAGAGGTGTGGCGCAGCTTGCAGGGGCTCCATGATCCACGTGGAGACGAGACGCCTGAAAGGACCAAACACAGACTTGATTTCAAAACCTTGCACTTCCTAGTGGGATTGGTGAGCATGTTTCTGGCCCTTCACAATCAGATCTAGATAGGTTTAATAAGGGGGTGGATTTAAGGGTACAATTAACATGAGTTGTCCCTCGATGTTCCGTGTGTTTCCTTATTTCATAATAATCTTTGTAGAGTATAAGATGCCTGTATTTGCTTTAGTTAGTACTGTGTCGTTATGATTTGTTTGTGTGTTTTTCCCTCCCATGTACTCCCTTATCTGCTTGCATTTGATTTGATATTCTTCCTTATGCAATAAAGTTTCATTATGTTTCATCAAACTTGGTCTACAAGGGTTTTCTCTACATTGTAGTTCCTGCGCCTAAGTCCAGAGTACAGAATCTAAGGGGCGAGTGGGTCGAACCACTCAAGGTTTACTGTGCAAGAGAGAGAGACCTCTACAGAGAGAAACCTCAGGGAAACCTCTCGAGGAAATCCCCTTACACTCATACGATCCAGAGACAAAGCCTCATACAGTCCAGAGACACAGCCTCATACAGTCCAGAGAAACAGCCTCATATAGTCCAGAGACAGAGCCTCACACAGTCTAGAGAGACAGCCTCATACAATCCAGAGACAAAGCCTCATACAGTCCAGAGACACAGCCTCATACAAACCCCGGACACAGTCTCTTGCAGTCCAGAGACAAAGCCTCAGAGTCCAGAGACACAGGCTCATACAGTTCAGAGACACAGCCTCATACAGTCCAGAGACAGTCTCATACAGTCAAAGATACAGCTTCATACAGTCCGGAGACACAACCTCATACACTCCATTGACTCCATCTCATACAGTCCAGAGACACAGCCTCATACGATCCAGAGACAAAGCCTCATACAGTCCGGAGACACAGCCTCATACAGTCCAGAGAGACAGCCTCATACAGTCCAGAGACACAGCCTCACACTGCCCAGAGACACAGTCTCATACAGTCCAGTTACACAGCCTCATACAGTCCAAGGACACAGTCTAATACAATCCAGAGACACAGTCTCATACAGTCCAGATACACAGCCTCATACAGTCCAGAGACACAGCCTCATACAATCCAAGGACACAGTCTTATACAGTCCAGAGGCACAGCCTCATACAGCCCAGAGACACAGCCTCATACAGTCCAGTTACACAGCCTCATACAGTCCAAGGACACAGTCTAATACAGTCCAGAGACACAGCCTCATACAGTCCAGAGACACAGCCTCATACAATCCGGAGACACAGCCTCATACAGTCCAGAGACACAGCCTCATACAGTCCAGAGACACAGCCTCATACAGTCCAGAGACACAGCCTGATACAGTCCAGAGACACAGCCTCATACAGTCCAGAGATACAGCCTCATACAGTCCAGAGACACAGCCTCATACAGTCCAGAGACACAGCCTCATATAGTCCAGAGACACAGTCTCATGCAGTCCAGAGACACAGCTTCATACAGTCCAGAGAAACAGCCTCATACGGTCCAGAGACACAACCTCCTACAGTCCAGAGACACAGCCTCATAAAGTCCGGAGACACAGCCTCATACAGCCCAGAGTCACAGCCTCATACAGTCCAGAGACACAGCCTCATACAGTCCAGAGACACAGCCTCATACTGCCCAGAGACACAGCCTCATAAAGTCCAGAGACACAGCCTCATACAGTCCAGAGACACAGCCTCATACAGTCCAAGGACACAGTCTAATACAGTCCAGAGACAGAGCCACATTCAGTCCAGAGACACAGTCTCATACAGTCCGGAGACAAAGCCTCAAACAGTCCAGAGACACAGCCTCATTCAGTCCAGAGACACAGCCTCATACTGCCCAGAGACACAGCCTCATACAGTCCAGAGAAACAGCCTCATATAGTCCAGAGACAGAGCCGCACACAGTCCAGAGACACAGCCTCATACAGTCCAGAGACACAGCCTCATAAATTCCAAGGACACAGCCTCATACAGTCCAGAGACACAGTCTGTTGTGTATGTACCTTTAAGGGAGAACTGCTTTTATACTGTAGTACCGGCAGTGACCACACCTGTATATAAATCCGTAGCAGGCTTCAGTACTTTCAGTTCCAGCATACCCTCTGTTCAGTAAACACCTGTTATTATTGTTCTCCTGCAGTCCGTGTGTTATTGATACGCGGACACTACACTGGCGACGAGCAGGTTCGAACTCACCTGCAGTACTGCATCACCTCATGGGGATCCATCCCTGAAAAGAAGCTTCTTGGAGGTCGAAGTCAGAGCAACGGGCATCGACCGCGGGCAACCGCCCAGTGATCCATCGGAGTTCAGAGAATCGCAGGGGAGGCTGTGGAGAGCTGGGCTTGGCTCCCCAGTCAAAGTGTTCCAGCAAATCGTGCTGGTAGCAGGTAGTGCGCTGGCCCTTCCGGACTGCGGCGAGCTTGAGCTCGATCGAGTGGCTCTGCAAAGGGGCCGTGCAGCGTCGTCAGGAAGGAAAAGAGAGAGAGAGGGTGGAGCGCACAGGGCGCGGTCGGTGCTCAAGAGCCGGGCAGTGTAAGAGAAAATAAAATGAGGAGAAGGAAAAGAGAGATGCGCTGAAGCCGTGGGGTGCCACCATTACTCTTTAAAATGCTAGGAGCAGCGTTGGCAGCAAGGGGAAGAAGGAAAAGCACGGGAGGCGCCATTTTATTCCATTGGGGAAGAAGGAAAAGCGCGGGAGGCGCCATTTTAATCCATTGGGGAAGAAGGAAAAGCGCGGGAGGCGCCATTTTAAACCACCCAAGATGCGGAAGAGTGGCAGTATCACTGCTTTCGTCAACTAAATAGAAGACTGGACCACGTATGTGGAAAGAATTGAAGTGTACTGAAAGGCAAATGAGGTGGCCGGTGGAAAGAAGGCGTCGGTATTATTAAATTTGATGGGCGTGAGAACGTACGGCCTATTGCGGAATTTAATTACCCCAGCTAAACAAATGGAGAAAAGCTTTGAAGAGATTGTAAATATCTTACAGGAACATCTAAACCCTACACCGCTGCTGATAGCAGAAAGATTCAAGTTCCATAAAAGAAACCAGCACAAAGATGAGAGCAATGCTGACTATCTTACGGAACTACGCAAGTTATCGAAGCACTGCCAGTTCGGAGCAGGACTGGCAGATACCTTAAGGGATAAGTTTGTCTGCGGGCTCCAGAGTGAGGGAACCCAGAAACGACTACTTTCGGAAAAGGACCTGATGCTAGAACAGGCTTTCAGCGAGGCAGTATCCTACGAAGCAGCAGCACGGGGAGCTGCAGAAATACAACAGAAACCACAAGAATATAGCACTAACGAAATGGCATATGGAGCAGAAAAGTGCTATCGCTGCGGCAGAACAACCCATGATCAGAAGGACTGCTGGTTTAAGGACAAAGTATGCAGGCAATGTGGGAAAGTGGGACACATAGCAAGAGTCTGCAGGTCGGGAAAGAAAACCAACACTAAAAGAACTACTAAGGAAAAGTACAAGAAAGTAAAAAAAAAATGACAGACAGTAGTTCAGAAGATCAGGAGAGTGATAATGACTCCGGGAGCAGGAGGCTAAGTTGTCTAAAGTTACACAACGTGATCGCAAAGGAGGATCACCGAACCATTTGGGTCACCCTCATGATAGCAGGGTCCCAAATAAAGATGGAATTGGACACAGGATCAGCCCTAACTGTCATGAATCGACGAGACTATGAGCGGCTGTTCTCACACATACCCTTGAAGGACACGTCCATTGTATTGAAGACATACACGGGGCAAAAAGTCTACCCCAGAGGAAAAATAAGGGTGCCCGTTAAATACAACGGCAAGGAAACACAGAAACTGTATCTATATATACTACAAGATGGAGGACCACCATTATTGGGACGTGAATGGATCTGAAAAATACAATTGGATTAGCATTCCATTCAGGCGCTAACTGTGGCTGACAAAAAGGATGATGACGTCACACCTGGACGACTGTCAAAAATTCTAACTGACACGAAAGAGGTGTTCCAACAAGGACTTGGGACTCTAAAAGGAGTAACGGCAATGATAAAAATTGAAGATAACGAGTACCCAAAATTTTTTAAGGCCAGACCGGTAACATACGCGATCCGTCCAGCAGTTGAAGCAGAGCTGGAGAGTCTGGAGCGTTCAGGTGTGCTGTCCAAGGTGGACTGGAGCGAGTGGGCCACACCCATCATTCCTGTAATGAAGAAATCATTGAGCAGCACGGCTGGGGAGCCGATGAAGGTTCGCATCTGTGGGGACTTTAAGGTGTCTGTGAACCCAGTCCTGCACACAGTACAATATCCACTTCCACGGATAGAAGATATTTTCGCCTCACTATCTGGAGGGAAACGCTTTACGAAGATTGATCTGGCCCAAGCGTATCTACAAATGGAGGTGGAAGAAGCATCTAGAAAATACCTCACGCTAAACACTCACAAAGGTCTTTACCAGTAAAACCGACTGGTATTCGGGGTAGCATCAGCCCCGGCTATTTGGCAGAGGGCGATGGAACAAGTCCTGCAAGGGATCCCGGGGACCCAGTGTTATTTGGACGACATCCTGTTTACGGGCGAAAATGACAGTGAACACCTTGCCAACCTGGAGCAGGTGCTCACTAGATTACAAGAATATGGGCTATGAGCCAACTGCCCCAAATACGAGTTTTTCAGGAGACAAATCTCGTATTGTGGCCACATGATTGATGAGGAGGGGTTACACAAGTCCCCAGACAAGGTTGAGGCAGTAGTCAAGGCTCCAGCACCGGAAAATGTGTCGCAACTGAGGTCGTTCCTCGGGTTGACGAACTACTACCATAAGTTCTTGCCGAATTTATCTACAATTCTGCACCCACTGAATGCCCTGCTGCAAACTGGAGTAACATGGAAATGGAGTGATGAGTGTAAGCGTGCCTTTCAGAAATGTAAATGCCTAATCACTTCAAAGGAAGTATGGGCCCACTACAATCCAACACTACCGATTCGGTTGGCATGTGATGCATCTCCCTACGGCATTGGAGCGGTGCTGTCACACAAATTCCTTGACGGTTCAGAGAAGCCAATAGCCTTTGCGTCGCACTCGTTAACCTCAGCCGAGCGTAACTACGCCCAGATTGACAGGGAGGCCCTCAGCCTGGTGTGGGGGGGGTGAAGAAGTTCAATCACTATCTGCACGGGCAGAAATTCACCCTACTGACTGACCATCAGCCTCTGGTCTCCATTTTTAACCCAAAGAAGGGCGTTCCGGTGATGATGGCGCAACGGCTGCAAAGATGGTCCCTTTTTCTAGGGGCACATCAATACGACATAGAGTACAAGGGTACGAAACAGCATGGAAACGCTGATGGGCTGTCGCGCCTACCGTTGCCTATGGTGGAGGAAGCACCTGCAGTGGACCCTGTTGAGATATTCCATTCGCCCATAGTCGAATGTCTACCTGTTACAAACTCAAGTATAGAGAAGGAAACCCGAAATGACCCGACACTCTCTCGGGTCTATGATTTGACGGTGAAGGGATGGCCAGCACATGGCGACCCACTGTTGCCAGCATTCTCGCCAAGGAGAGAACAGCTGTCAGTGTGCCGGGGGACCTTGATGTGTGGATCCCGAGTGGTAATTCCACCCAAGTTGAGAGATAGAGTGCTCAATGAGCTTCATGAGGGTCATCTGGGAGGGGTAAAAATGAAGAGCCTAGCCAGGGCGTTTGTGTGGTGGCCAGGAATCGATAAAGAAATCGAGGATATGACCAAGAGATGCACAGGATGCCAGAAGCCCTGCTACATCCATGGGAGTGGCCCTCATTTCCATGGCAACGGGTACACATTGATTTTGCTGGTCCATTTATGGACTCAATGTATTTAATCGCCGTGGATGCACATTCGAAATGGCCAGAGGTCATCAAAATGTCCTCCACCACCACGGAGAAAACTATTGCAGTCCTACGGACCATCTTCGCAAGGAATGGCTTGCCAGAACAGATTTGCTCCGACAATGGTCCACAGTTTGTGTCCGAGGATTTTCGGAGGTTTCTGAGGAATAATGGGGTGAAACATTACACATCTGCCCCATATCATCCAGCCACAAATGGATTGGCTGAGAGGTTTGTTCAGATCTTTAAAAAGGCAATAAATGCAATGTATAATGACGACAAGGTGGATAATTTCTTGTTTGCTTACCGGAATGCGACACATGCAGTCACCAACCAAGCTCCAGCCATAGTGTTCTTCAACCGAATGTTAAGATGTCGCCTGGATTTGCTCAAACCAAACATAAGACGAGATGTTGAGGATAAGCAATTCCAGCACATCAATGAGAAGCCAACCAGGAGCTTCAAGATAGGGCAACCAGTCTTGGCCCGCGACTACCGAACAGAAAAATGGCAGCCTGGAACGATATGCACACAGCAGGGACCACTAATGTACACAGTGGACGTTGGAGAGAGCATCGTGAGACGCCATGTTGACCAGATTCTAGAGTCACAGGAACAAGTCAAACCCATACCACGAGCAGGTGCACCTGGTAATCAACCCGAAGTACAGATTGCGTCTACCTCAGAAGCAGTGGTATTGGAAGCTGACGAACCAACCAATGACAATGAGCCAGAATCAACTCCGCCGCCAGAACAGGATACTCGAGAAAGGTGCTATCCAGTCAGGGTCAGGAAGCCTCCTCAAAGACTGAATTTGTAAATGATTACTTCAGTTGATGTATATAGTACAGAGAAAATAGTAATTGTAATTAGTTATTATTTAATTGTTAAATGAATGTTATGTGCTGTTCATCTAAAAGGGGAGGAATTGTTGTGTATGTACCTTTAAGTGAGAACTGCTTTTATACTGTAGTACCGACAGTGACCACACCTGAATATAAAGCCGCAGCAGGCTTCTGTACTTTCAGTTCCAGCATACCCTCTGTTCAGTAAACACCTGTTATTATTGTTCTCCTGCGGTCCATGTGTTATTGATACTCAGACACTACACAGTCTAATACAGTCCAGAGACACAGCCTCATACGATCCAGAGACAAAGCCTCATACAGTCCGGAGACACAGCCTCATACAGTCCAGAGAGACAGCCTCATACAGTCCAGAGACACAGCCTCATAAATTCCAGGGACACATCCTCATACAGTCCGGAGACACAGCCTCGTACCGTCGAGAGATAGCCTCATAAAGTACAGAGACACAGCCTCATACAGTCCAGAGACACAGCCTCATACAGGCCAGAGACACAGTCTCATACAGTCCAGATACACAGCCTCATATAGTCTAGAGAGACAGCCTCATACAGTCCAGAGACACAGCCTCATACAGTCCAGAGACACTGTCTCATAGAGTCCAGAGACACAGCCTCATGAAGTCCAGAGACACAGCCTCATACAGTCCAGAGAGACAGCCTCATATTGTCCAGAGACACAGCCTCATACAGTCCAGAGACACTGCTCCAAACAGTCCAGAGAGACAGCCTCATATTGTCCAGAGACACAGCCTCATACAGTCCAGAGACACTGCTCCAAACAGTCCAGAGAGACAGCCTCATATTGTCCAGAGACACAGCCTCATACAGTCCAGAGACACAGCCTCATACATTCCAGAGACACAGCCTCATACAGTCCAAGGACACATCCTCATACAGTCCAGAGACACAGCCTCATACAGTCCAGAGACACAGCCTCATACAGTCCAGAGACACAGCCTCATACAGTCCGGAGACACAGCCTCATACAGTCCAGCGACACAGCCTCATACAGTCCAGAGACACTGCTCCAAACAGTCCAGAGGGACAGCCTCATATTGTCCAGAGACACAGCCTCAGACAGTCCAGAGACACAGCCTCATACAGTTAAGAGAAACAGCCTCAAACAGTCCAGAGACACAGCCTCATACAGTCCAGAGACACAGCCTCATACAGCCCAGACACATAGCCTCATACAGTCCAGTCACAGCCTCATATAGTCCAGAGTCACAGCCACATACAGTCCAGAGACACAGCCTCATACAGTCTAGAGAGACAGCCTCATACAATCCAGAGACAAAGCCTCATACAGTCCGGAGTCACAGCCTCATACAGTCCAGGGATACAGCCTCATACAGTCCAGAGACACAGCCTCATACAGTCCAGAGACACAGTCTCATACATTCCATTGACTCTGTCTCATACAGTCCTGAGACACAGCCTCGTACAGTCCAGAGAGATAGCCTCATACAGTCCAGAGACACAGCCTCATACAGCCCAGGAACACAGCCTCATACAGCCCAGAGACACAGCCTCATATAGTCCAGAGAAACAGCCTCATATAGTCCAGAGACAGGGCCTCATACAGTCCAGAGACACAGCCTCATACAGTCCAGAGATACAGCCTCATACAGCCCAGAGACACAGCCTCATGCAGTCCAGAGAAACAGCCTCATATAGTCCAGAGACAGAGCCTCATACAGCCCAGAGACACAGCCTCATACAGCCCAGAGACACAGCCTCATACAGTCCAGAGACACAGCCTCATACAGTCCAGAGACAGAGCCTCAGACAGCCCAGAGACACAGCCTGATACAGTCCGGAGACACAGCCTCTGACAGTCCGGAGACACAGCCTCTTAAATTCCAGGGACACATCCTCATACAGTCCGGAGACACAGCCTCGTACCGTCTAGCGAGATAGCTTCATACAGTACAGAGACACAGCCTCATACAATCCAGAGACACAGCCTCATACAGGCCCGAGATACAGTCTCATACATTCCAGTTACACAGCCTCATACAGTCCAGGGAAACAGCCTCATACAGTCCAGAGACACAGCCTCATACAGTCCAGAGACACAGCCTCATACAGTCCAGAGACACTGCTCCAAACAGTCCAGAGGGACAGCCTCATATTGTCCAGAGACAGCCTCAGACAGTCCAGAGACACAGCCTCATACAGTCCAGAGAAACAGCCTCATACAGTCCAGAGACACAGCCTCATACAGTCCAGAGACACAGCCTCATACAGTCTAGAGAGACAGCCTCATACAATCCAGAGTCAAAGCCTCATACAGTCCGGAGACACAGCCTCATACAGTCCAGGGATACAGCCTCATACAGTCCAGAGACACAGCCTCAACAGTCCAGAGGCACTGTCTCATACAGTCCAGAGACACAGTCTCATGCATTCCATTGACTCTGTCACATACAGTCCTGAGACACAGCCTCGTACATTCTAGAGAGATAGGCTCATACAGTCCAGAGACACAGCCTCATACAGCCCAAGAACACAGCCTCATACAGTCCAGAGACACAGCCTCATACAGCCCAGAGTCACAGTCTCATATAGTCCAGAGACACAGCCTCATACAGTCCAGAGACACAGCCTCATACAGTCCAGAGACACAGCCTCATACAGCCCAGATACACAGCCTCATGCAGTCCGGAGAAACAGCCTCATATAGTCCAGAGACAGAGCCTCATACAGCCCAGAGACACAGCCTCATACAGTCCAGATACACAGCCTCATACAGTCCAGAGACACAGCCTCATACAGCCCAGAGACACAGCCTGATACAGTCCGGAGACGCAGCCTCATACAGCCCAGAGACACAGCCTGATACAGTCCGGAGACGCAGCCTCATACAGCCCAGAGACACAGCCTGATACAGTCCGGAGACGCAGCCTCATACAGTCCAGAGACACAGCCTCATAAATTCCAGAGACACAGCCTCATACAGTCCAGAGACACAGTCTCATACATTCCAGTTACACAGCCTCATACAGTCCAGGGAAACAGCCTCATACAGTCCAGAGACACAGCATCATACAGTCCAGAGCCACAGCCTCATACAGTCTAGAGACACAGCCTCATACAATCCAGAGACACAGTCTCATACAGTCCAGAAACACAGCCGCATACAGTCCAGGGACACATCCTCATACATTCCGGAGACACAGCCTCATACAGTCCAGAGACACAGCCTCATACAGAAAAAGGGACACATTCTCATACGATCCAGAGACAAAGCCTCATACAGTCCAGAGACACAGCCTCATACAGTCCAGAGAGACAGCCTCATACATCCCATGGACACGGTCTCATACAGTCCAGAAACACAGCCTCATACAGTCCAGAGACACAGCCTCATACAGTCCAGAGACACAGCCTCATAAATTCCAGGGACACATCCTCATACAGTCTGGAGACACAGTCTCATACAGTCTAGAGAGACAGCCTCATACAATCCAGAGACAAAGCCTCATACAGTCCGGAGTCACAGCCTCATACAGTCCAGAGACACAGTCTCATACATTCCATTGACTCTGTCTCATACAGTCCTGAGACACAGCCTCGTACAGTCTAGAGAGATAGCCTCATACAGTCCAGAGACACAGCCTCATACAGCCCAAGAACACAGCCTCATACAGTCCAGAGACACAGCCTCATAC
This sequence comes from Somniosus microcephalus, assembly GCF_052327205.1. Classification (NCBI taxonomy): domain Eukaryota; kingdom Metazoa; phylum Chordata; class Chondrichthyes; order Squaliformes; family Somniosidae; genus Somniosus; species Somniosus microcephalus. Next base: position 66,150,223 of record NC_140993.1, on the reverse strand, counting down.
AGCCCAGAGTCACAGTCTCATATAGTCCAGAGACACAGCCTCATACAGTCCAGAGACACAGCCTCATACAGCCCAGAGACACAGCCTCATATAGTCCAGAGAAACAGCCTCATATAGTCCAGAGACAGGGCCTCATACAGTCCAGAGACACAGCCTCATACAGTCCAGAGATACAGCCTCATACAGCCCAGAGACACAGCCTCATACAGTCCAGAGACACAGCCTCATACAGTCCAGAGACAGAGCCTCATACAGCCCAGAGACACAGCCTGATACAGTCCGGAGACACAGCCTCTTAAATTCCAGGGACACATCCTCATGCAGTCCGGAGACACAGCCTCGTACCGTCTAGCGAGATAGCCTCATACAGTACAGAGACACAGCCTCATACAATCCAGAGACACAGCCTCATACAGGCCCGAGATACAGTCTCATACAATCCAGAGACACAGCCTCATACAGGCCCGAGATACAGTCTCATACATTCCAGTTACACAGCCTCATACAGTCCAGGGAAACAGCCTCATACAGTCCAGAGACACAGCCTCATACAGCCCAGAGACACAGCCTCATGCAGTCCGGAGAAACAGCCTCATATAGTCCAGAGACAGAGCCTCATACAGCCCAGAGACACAGCCTCATACAGTCCAGATACACAGCCTCATACAGTCCAGAGACACAGCCTCATACAGCCCAGAGACACAGCCTGATACAGTCCGGAGACGCAGCCTCATACAGTCCGGAGACACAGCCTCATAAATTCCAGGGACACATCCTCATACAGTCCTGAGACACAACCTCGTACCGTCCAGAGACACAGTCTCATACATTCCAGTTACACAGCCTCATACAGTCCAGGGAAACAGCCTCATACAGTCCAGAGACACAGCATCATACAGTCCAGAGCCACAGCCTCATACAGTCTAGAGACACAGCCTCATACAATCCAGAGACACAGTCTCATACAGTCCAGAAACACAGCCGCATACAGTCCAGGGACACATCCTCATACATTCCGGAGACACAGCCTCATACAGTCCAGAGACACAGCCTCATACAGAAAAAGGGACACATTCTCATACGATCCAGAGACAAAGCCTCATACAGTCCAGAGACACAGCCTCATACAGTCCAGAGAGACAGCCTCATACATCCCATGGACACGGTCTCATACAGTCCAGAAACACAGCCTCATACAGTCCAGAGACACAGCCTCATACAGTCCAGAGACACAGCCTCATAAATTCCAGGGACACATCCTCATACAGTCCAGAGACACAGCCTCATACAATCCAGAGACAAAGCCTCATACAGTCCGGAGTCACAGCCTCATACAGTCCAGGGATACAGCCTCATACAGTCCAGAGACACAGCCTCATACAGTCCAGAGACACAGTCTCATACATTCCATTGACTCTGTCTCATACAGTCCTGAGACACAGCCTCGTACAGTCTAGAGAGATAGCCTCATACAGTCCAGAGACACAGCCTCATACAGCCCAAGAACACAGCCTCATACAGTCCAGAGACACAGCCTCATACAGCCCAGAGTCACAGTCTCATATAGTCCAGAGACACAGCCTCATACAGTCCAGAGACACAGCCTCATACAGCCCAGAGACACAGCCTCATATAGTCCAGAGAAACAGCCTCATATAGTCCAGAGACAGGGCCTCATACAGTCCAGAGACACAGCCTCATACAGTCCAGAGATACAGCCTCATACAGCCCAGAGACACAGCCTCATACAGTCCAGAGACACAGCCTCATACAGTCCAGAGACAGAGCCTCATACAGCCCAGAGACACAGCCTGATACAGTCCGGAGACACAGCCTCTGACAGTCCGGAGACACAGCCTCTTAAATTCCAGGGACACATCCTCATGCAGTCCGGAGACACAGCCTCGTACCGTCTAGCGAGATAGCCTCATACAGTACAGAGACACAGCCTCATACAATCCAGAGACACAGCCTCATACAGGCCCGAGATACAGTCTCATACATTCCAGTTACACAGCCTCATACAGTCCAGGGAAACAGCCTCATACAGTCCAGAGACACAGCCTCATACAGTCCAGAAACACAGCCTCATACAGTCCAGAGACACTGCTCCAAACAGTCCAGAGGGACAGCCTCATATTGTCCAGAGACAGCCTCAGACAGTCCAGAGACACAGCCTCATACAGTCCAGAGAAACAGCCTCATACAGTCCAGAGACACAGCCTCATACAGTCCAGAGACACAGCCTCATACAGCCCAGACACATAGCCTCATACAGTCCAGAGTCACAGCCTCATATAGTCCAGAGTCACAGCCACATACAGTCCAGAGACACAGCCTCATACAGTCTAGAGAGACAGCCTCATACAATCCAGAGTCAAAGCCTCATACAGTCCGGAGACACAGCCTCATACAGTCCAGGGATACAGCCTCAAAAGTCCAGAGGCACTGTCTCATACAGTCCAGAGACACAGTCTCATGCATTCCATTGACTCTGTCACATACAGTCCTGAGACACAGCCTCGTACATTCTAGAGAGATAGGCTCATACAGTCCAGAGACACAGCCTCAAAAGTCCAGAGGCACTGTCTCATACAGTCCAGAGACACAGTCTCATGCATTCCATTGACTCTGTCACATACAGTCCTGAGACACAGCCTCGTACATTCTAGAGAGATAGGCTCATACAGTCCAGAGACACAGCCTCATACAGCCCAAGAACACAGCCTCATACAGTCCAGAGACACAGCCTCATACAGCCCAGAGTCACAGTCTCATACAGTCCAGAGACACAGCCTCATACAGTCCAGAGACACAGCCTCATACAGCCCAGAGACACAGCCTCATACAGTCCAGAGACACAGCCTCATACAGTCCAGAGACACAGCCTCATACAGTCCAGAGACACAGCCTCATACAGCCCAGAGACACAGCCTCATGCAGTCCGGAGAAACAGCCTCATATAGTCCAGAGACAGAGCCTCATACAGCCCAGAGACACAGCCTCATACAGTCCAGATACACAGCCTCATACAGTCCAGAGACACAGCCTCATACAGCCCAGAGACACAGCCTGATACAGTCCGGAGACGCAGCCTCATACAGTCCGGAGACACAGCCTCGTACCGTCCAGAGAGATAGCCTCATACAGTACAGTGACACAGCCTCATACAGTCCAGAGACACAGTCTCATACATTCCAGTTACACAGCCTCATACAGTCCAGGGAAACAGCCTCATACAGTCCAGAGACACAGCATCATACAGTCCAGAGCCACAGCCTCATACAGTCTAGAGGCACAGCCTCATACAATCCAGAGACACAGTCTCATACAGTCCAGAAACACAGCCGCATACAGTCCAGAGACACAGCCTCATAAATTCCAGGGACACATCCTCATACAGTCTGGAGACACAGTCTCATACAGTCTCATACGGTCCAGAGACACAGTCTCATACATTCCAGAGACACAGCCTCATACAGTCCCCGGACACAGTCTCATGCAGTCCAGAGACACAGCTCCAAACAGTCCAGAGACACAGCCTCAGAGTCCAGTGACACAGACTCATACAGTCCAGGGACACAGCCTCATACAGTCCAGAGACACAGTCTCATTCAGTCTGTTATGTCCGTGTATCTTAATGTTGTGTCTCTGGCGACACGCCACCACTGGACATAATCCGCTCACGGCGGCACAGACAGTTTAAGCAGACGCCCCCAGCCGGGGGCCCTTTCCTCCAGCAACTTGTTTCCCGCAGGGACAGGCTGCCGGGAGCACTTCCTGTCTGGGGAGTATTTAAGTGGATGCGCGGTCTTTTCCAGTTCCTCTTTGCCATGAGGTAGAATAAAAGCAGTTGTGTTTTACTAGCTCTGGTCTCGACTCCCATGTTTTCCGCGGTATCTCAACACTGGTGACCCCGACGCTCAGGACGAATCCTAAGCTAGCATGGCGGATACAAACGCAGCCACGGTTAAACTACCGGGCTTTTGGGAGAACCTGGCCAAAGCCTGGTTTGTTCAAGCTGAGTCCAGATTCCGGCTGAAACACTTTACAGTCGATGCCACAAAGTACGACTACCTCGTCTCCTCTCTCACCTACGCCACAGTCCCCAAGGTTTGGGCAGCGCTGCAGGATCCACCACCGGAAGGCAAGTACGAACATCTGAAGGCTGCGCTCCTTAAAAAATTTCAAACGTCCTCTTACCAGCGCAACTGCCAACTCCTTGACCTCCCCGGCCTTGGTGACGCTTCACCCTCGGATCTGCTTTCCCACATGCTGTCCCTCTCGGACGACAAAAACACCGGTGCCCTCTTTCGCACGCTTTTCATTCGGCAGCTCCCCGCCAGCATCCGCCCGCTCATTGTGGAGTCTGGCTCCATGGACCTGAATGACATAGCCGAAAAGGCCGACCGGCTGCTCTCTGCACAGTCCGCTCGCGACGTCGCGCCCGACCTCACGGCAACGACCACGCGGTCTTCCCGGCCCACTAGGCCCGGCCGCCCTACCACTCCGGGTCACTGCTACTACCACACCCGTTTTGGCACTAGGGCCCAACGCTGCATGCCACCGTGTACTTTCAAAACCCCCCCGCACCGGCCCCCGCGATGGCCGCGGGGCAAACGGGGCCTCTACTGTACGTCACCGATGACAGAACCAACCGCCGATTTCTGTGCGACACAGGGGCCCAGCACAGCATCACCCCCGTCTCTGCCCTCGAAATCCAACGCGGCGCACGGGGTATCATGATAGCAAAATACTGCAGATGTTGGAAATCCGAAATAACAACAGAAAATGCTGGAAAAACTCGGGGTATCATGCTGGCCGCAGCCAATGGCTCTGACATCCGCACATATGGCACCCGCATGGTCACGCTCGACCTCGCGGGCCGCCGCTACCGCTGGGAGTTCCTCACAGCCAAGGTCCTCTGCCCACTCATCGGTGCCAACTTCCTACGCGCCCACGGCCTCCTTGTCGACATTCCGAGGCACCGCCTCGTCGACATCAACACTATGGCCCCCATCCCCGGCGCATTCACCCCGGCCCGTTCGGCCGGCCTGATGACCTACTGCCTCGCCAGAGCCATGGACAACTACTCGGCACTCCTAGCCGAGTTTCCCGCCCTCACTAACCCGACCTTTTTGGCCAAAGCCGCCAAACACGGTGTGGAGCACTATATCCCCACCACTGGCCCCCCAGCTTCTGCCCACGCCCGCAGACTCAACCCGGCCAAGCTGGAAATCGTGCGGGCCGAGTTCACCACCATGGAACAACTCGGCATCATCCGCCGCTCCAGCAGCCCTTGGGCCTCACCCCTCCACATCGCCCCCAAGCCCAGCGGAGGCTGGCGCCCTTGCGGGGACTACCGCCACCTCAACGACGCCACCACCCCCGACCGATACCCGGTGCCACACATCCAGGACTTCTCGGCCCGACTGGCCGGACGAACCGTCTTTTCCAAGGTCGACCTGGTGCGCGGTTACCACCAAGTCCCCGTACACCCCGCGGACATCCCCAAAATGGCCGTCATCACCCCATTCGGCCTGTTCGAGTTCCTGAGAATGCCCTTCGGCCTCAAGAATGCAGCCCAGGCTTTCCAGCGCCTTATGGACTCAGTCCTCCGGGACCTGAACTTCCTATTCGTCTATCTAGACGACATTCTCGTGGCCAGCTCCTCCAAACAGGAACACCTCGAACACCTTTGCACCCTGTTCGGGCGCCTAGCCCAACACGGGTTCATCCTCAGCCCGGCGAAGTGCCAATTCGGCCTAACCGAGATCGATTTTCCTGGTCACCACATCACCCCTGCTGGGGCCGTCCCCCTGCCCAACAAGGTGCAGGCCGTCCAGCAATTCCCCCGCCCCACAACCATCAAGGGCCTCCAGGAGTTCCTCGGGATGGTGAACTTCTACAACAGGTTCATCCCCAGAGCTGCAGCCCTCATGAAGCCCCTATACGACTCCCTCCGAGGTAAATCTGGCAAGATGGACGTAGCCTGGACCACTGACACGTCAGCCGCCTTCGACGTCACCAAAAACGCGCTCGCCGATGCCACCCTGCTCGCGCACCCGAGGGCCGATGCCCGGGTCGCGCTCACCACCGACGCCTCCGACCACGTGGTCGGCGCCGTGTTCGAGCAGTGGGTCAATGGCGCGTGGCAGCCACTTGCCTTCTACAGCCGCCAACTGCGCCCCCCGGAGCTTCTCGCGCTCCACCTGTCGGTCCGCCATTTCAGGTTCCTCCTGGAAGGCCGCCCCTTCACCGCGTACGTGGACCACAAGCCGCTCACATACGCGATGGCCAAGCACACCGAACCCTGGTCCGCTAGGCAGCAACGCCAGCTCGCGGCCGTGTCCGAGTTTACTACGGACATCCAGCACGTCTCCGGTAGAGACAACGTTGTCGCCGACTGCCTTTCCCGTCCCGCCATCTGCGCGAATCACCTCGCGGTCGACTATGCGCAACTAGCAGCGGCCCAGCTCACGGGCCCAGACCTGCTCTCAGCGGCTACGTCTAGCCAAGGTCGCGCACGGGCCCGAAGCTACGGCAGTCACTTGCGACGTCTCACTCGGCTAACCCAGGCCGGTCGTCCCTGCAACCTGGCGCCGCCGCATCTTCGACGCGCTCCACGGGCTCTCCCACCCGGGTTCCCGCGCATCCGTCAAACTCCTCTCCCAGCGCTTCGTCTGGCGCGGCCTCAGCAGAGATGTTCGGACTTGGGCCACCTCCTGCCTCGCCTGCCAACGGGCTAAGGTACAGCTGCACACAAAAGCACCCCTGGGAGACTTCGAGGTACCCAGCCGCCGCTTCGACCACGTACACGTCGACATCGTCGGTCCTCTGCTGCCATCGCAAGGCCAAACTTATCTCCTCACGATGGTCGACCGCTACACATACTGGCCTGAGGCAGTGCCGCTGACCTCCACCACCACAGCCGACATCGCCAGGGCGTTCGTTAACACCTGGGTTACGAGGTTCGGCGTACCGGCCGACATAACCTCCGACAGAGGCACCCAGTTCACCTCCGAACTCTGGACGGCCACAGCACACAACCTCGGGGTGACGCTCCACCGAACCACGGCATACCACCCGCAGGCCAACGGGCTTTGTGAACACTTCCACAGGTCGCTCAAGGCCTCACTCCGCGCCGGCCTGCAGGACAGTACCTGGACTGACCGCCTACCGTGGGTGCTACTAGGCCTACGCACCGCGGTCAAGGAAGACCTCCAGTCCTCGGCAGCGGAGTTAGTCTACGGACAACCGCTGCGCGTCCCAGGCGAATTCCTTCCGGAGGCTACCACGCCTTGGTTGGCCGAACAGCAGTGGCTCAACTCTTTCTCTTCCGCTCAGCAGTTCGGCCCACTTCCGGTCAACCGACACGGCGAACTCGCACCTCACGTCCCACCAAATTTACAGCAGGCGCGCTTCGTCTTCGTGCGACATGACGCGCACCGTGGGCCCCTGCGACCCCCGTACGACGGACCGTACGAGGTACTACAAACCGGGGACAAGGTCTTCAAGCTGCGACTCGGCGACAGGGTCGACACAGTCTCCATCGACCAGCTCAAACCAGCACACACAGAACCAGGGGAACAGGTCCCCGTGGCCCAGCCTCCAACTAGAGGCCGTCCCGCCAGCAAGCCAGCACAGCCGGCGGCAAACCGTCCAGCCCCACCAACTAGACCGGCGACCACTCAGAGCCGCTGCGGCAGAACCATCAGACCACCGTCACGACTCGTCCACTCCTCCTAAGCGGATTCTGGGGGGAGCTCTGTGGCGACACGCCACCACTGGACATAATCCGCTCACGGCGGCACGGACAGTTTAAGCAGATGCCCCGAGCTGGGGGCCCTTTCCTCCAGCAACTTGTTTCCCGCAGGGACAGGCTGCCGGGAGCACTTCCTGTCTGGGGAGTATTTAAGTGGATGCGCGGGCTGTTCCAGTTCCTCTTTGCCATGAGGTAGAATAAAAGCAGTTGTGTTTTACTAGCTCTGGTCTCGACTCCCACGTTTGCCGCGGTATCTCAACATGTCCTTCAATAATCCGATAACAGACTGCAGGGAACGATTCAACAGGTGTTTACTGAATGAGGTTTACTCTCGAACTAACCATACAGATCACTACTCAGGGTTTATATACAGGTGTGGTCACTGCCGGTACTACAGTATACAGGAGCTGTAAAAAGTAGTTCTCCCCCTTAAAGGTACATACATTACAATTCCTCCCCTTTTAGATTAACAGTAACATAACACTCATTTAACAATTAAAAATCAAACTAATTACAATTAACACTTTTAACATGCAACATTAACTGAAAATAGTCTATTTATAAATTCAGTCTTTGGGGAGGCTTCCTGATTCTTTCTGGATAACGCCTTTCCCGAGTGTCTCGCTCTTGGTGCGGAGGCGATTCTAACACCCTGTCATCAGTTGATTCATCAGCTTCCAATGCTATTGTTTCTGAGGTAGATGCGACCTGTACGTCGGGTTCCTCACCAGGTAAGTATGGCCGAGACATGGGGTTGACTTGTTCCTGTGACTCTAGGATCTGGTCAGCATGGCGTCTCACAATGTTCTCCCCAACATCCACTGTGTACATTAGTGGCCCCTGCCGTGTGCATATCGTTCCTGGCTGCCATTTCTCTGTTCAGTAGTCGCGGGCCAAGACTGGTTGCCCTACATTGAAGCTTCTTGTTGGCTTCTCATTGATGTGCTGGAATTGTTTACTCTCAACATCTCTTCGTACATTTGGTCTGAGCAAATCCAGACGAGATCTCAACCTTCGGTTAAAGAACATCATGGCCGGGGCCTGGTTGGTGACTGCATGTGTCGCATTTCTGTAGGCTAACAGGAAATTGTCCACCTTATGCTGCAGTGGAATGTCGTCATCGCACATGGCCTTTACTGCTTTTTTAAAGGTTTGTACGAACCTCTCAGCCAATCCATTTGTGGCTGGATGATACAGGGCGGATATGTAATGCCTTACCCCATTCCTTTTCATAAATCTTCGAAACTCTTCAGACACAAACTGTGGTCCGTTATCAGAGCAAATCTGCTCTGGCAAGCCGTTCCTGGCAAAAATGGTCCGTAGGACTGCAATAGTTTTCTCCATGGTGTGGAGGACATTTTGATCACCTCAGGCCATTTCGAGTGCGCATCCACGGCTATTAAAAACATTGAGTCCATGAATGGACCAGCAAAATCAATATGCACCCGTTGCCTTGGAGACGAGGGCCACTCCCATGGGTGTAGAGGGGCATGTGGTGGTGCATTTTGGACCTTCTGGCATCCTGAGCAGCTGTTTGTCAGGTCCTCGATTTGCTGATCGATCCCCGGCCACCACACATAAGCCCTAGCAAGGCTTTTCATTTTCACCCCTCCCAGATGACCTTCGTGAAGCTCATTGAGCACGCTCACCCTTAACTTGGGTGGAATTACCACTCGGGATCCACACATCAAGGTCCCCTGGCATACTGACAGCTGTTCTCTTCTGGATGAGAATGCTGGCAGCAGTGAGTCGCCATGTGCTGGCCATCCCTTCACCGTCAAATCATATACCCGAGACAGTGTCGGGTCATTTCGGGTCTCCTTCTCTATACCAGCGTTAGTTACTGGCAAGCATTCAATTATAGTCGAATGAAATATTTCGACAGGATCCACTGCTGGTGCTTCCTCCGCAGTAGGCAGTGGCAGGCGTGATAGCCCATCAGCGTTTCCATGCTGTTTCGTGCCCTTTTACTCGATTTCATATTGGTGTGCCCCTAGAAAAAGGGACCATCTTTGTAGCTGTTGCGCAGTCATCACCGGAACGCTCTTCTTTGGATTAAAGATGGAGACAAGTGGTTGGTGGTCAGTCAGCAAGGTGAACTTCTGCCCGTGCAGATAGTGATTGAACTTTTTCACTCCCCACACTAGGCTGAGGGCCTCCCTGTCAATCTGGGTGTAGTTACGCTCGGCTGAGGTTAGTGACCGAGATGCAAAGGCTACTGGCCTCTCCGAGCTGTCTGGGAATTTGTGTGACAGCACCGCTCCAATGCCATAGGGTGATGCATCACACGCCAACCGAATTGGTAGTGCTGGGTTGAAATGAGCCAACACCTCTTTTGATGTGATCAATGCTTTGCTCTTCTGGAAAGCTCGTTTACATTCGTCACTCCACTTCCATGGTGCCCCCGTTTGCAGTAGGGTGTTCAGTGGGTGTAGTACGGTAGACAAATTCGGCAAGAACTTATGGTAGTAGTTCACCAGCCCGAGGAACGACCTCAGTTGTGACACATTTTCCGGTGCTGGAGCCTTGACTACTGCCTCAATCTTTGATCATCGCTGTTATGCCTTTTAGTGTTCCGAGTCCCTACTGGAACACTTTTTGTGCGTCAGTTAGCATTTTTGACAGTCGTCCAGGTGTGATGTCGTCATCCTTTTTGGCATCTACAGTCAGTGCTTGTATGGAATGCCAATCTAGCTGTATCTTCCGGATCCATTCACGTCCTAGTAGTGGTGGTCCTCCATCTGGCAATACATATAGGTCCATTTTTGGTGTTTCCTTGCCGTTATATATAACGTTCACCCTTATTTTTCCTTTGGGGTAGACTTTTTGCCCGGTGTACTCTTCAAGACAATCTTTGTATCTCTCAAGGGTATATGTGAGAATAGCCGCTTGTAGTCCCTTCGGTTTATGACTGTTAGGGCTGATCCTGTGTCCAATTCCATTTTCACTTGAACTCCTGCTATCTTGAGCGTGACACAGATAGTTTGGTGATCCTCTGTTTTGATCACAGTATGTAGTTTCAGACAACCCAGCTCCTTGCTTCCGGAGTCTGTATCACTGTTCTGTTCGTCTGAACTACTCTCCATTACCTTATGTACCTTCTTGTACTTCTCCTGTGGAGATTTCTTGCTGCTGGTTTTCTTTCCTGACCTGCAGACTCTTGCTATGTGTTCTACTTTTCCACAATGTCTGCACACTTTGTCCTTGAACCAGCAATCATTATGGTCATGTGTTGTTCTGCCGCAGCGATAGCACTTCACTGTTCCGTATGACATTTCATTTGTGCCATATTCTTGCGATCTCCGTTGTATCTCTGCAGTGCCCCGTGCTGCTGCTTCATGTGATACGGCAATGCTGAAAGCCTTGTCCAGCGTAAGATTCTTTTCTGATAGAAGCCGTTTCTGGGTTCCTTCACTTTGAAGCCCACACACAAACTTCTCCCTTATAGTATCTGCTAGTCCTGTTCCAAACTGGCAGTGTTTCGATAGCTTGCGCAGTTCCGTTAAATACTCAGCATTACTTTCATCTTTATGCTAGTTCCTTTTGTGAAACTTAAATCTTTCTGCTATCAGCAGCGGTGTGGGGTTTAAGTGGTCCTGTAGGATTGACACTATGTTTTCAAAATCCTTTTCTACTGGCTTCTCTGGGGTTACTAGGTTTCATAGTAAGCCATACGTTTTTGCACCCATTGAATTCAACAATACCAGCGCTTTCTTGTCATCTGGCACTTCATTCGCCTTGCAGTATACTTCTATGCGTTCGACATATGTCGTCCAATCTTCGACTTCATTGTCGAACGCTGTGATACTGCCACTCTTCGGCATTTTTGGGTGTGGTTAGACTGGCTTAAAATGGCGTCTCCCGCGCTTTCCTTTCTTCCCCGCTGCGGCTTAAAATGGCGTCTCCCGCGCTGCTGCCAACGCCACTCTCGGCGGTCCTCGTGGCAAATGGCGACGCCCTGTGGGTTTCGTGCACTGCTCCTGCGCTGCTGCCAATGCCGCTCTCTGCGGTCCTCATGGCAATGGCAGCGCCTCGCGTTTTCCTGCGCACCTCTCTCCCCCATTGACGCTGCTCGGCCCTTGACCACCGGCTGCGCTCTGCTCACTCTCGTCTCTCTCCCCCGTTGACGCTGCTCGGTCTTGAGCACCGGCTGCGCCCTGTGCGCTCTGCCCTCTCTCTCTCCCCCGTCGACGCTGCTCGGCCTTTATCTGTGCTGCTCGGTTGGGCTCTAGCCCGTCTAGCCCGTCGCTGTCCGGGAAGTGTCTGCGCAGTACCTGTTGCCAGCCCATTTCGCTGGACTACCGTGACTGGAAAGCCAAGCCTGACTCTCAATAGCCTCCCCTGCGATGCTCAAATCTCCGCTGGATGACTGGGCGGTTGCCCGTGGTCGACGCCCGTGCTTCTGGACTCGACCTCCTTCCACTGTTCTCCAGGAGCGAATCCCTGGGAGGTGATGCAGAGTTGCAGGTAGGTTCGAATCTGCGTCGTTGCCAATGTTATGTCCGTGTATCTTAATGTTGTGTCATTCAATAATCCGACAACAGACTGCAGGGAACGGTTCAACAGGTGTTTACTGAATGAGGGTTGCTCTCGAACTAACTCTACAGATCACTACTCAGGGTTTATTTACAGGTGTGGTCACTGCCGGTACTACATTATACAGGAGCTGTAAAAAGTAGTTCTCCCCCTTAAAGGTACATACATTACACAGTCCAGAGTCACAGCCTCATACAGTCCAGGGACACAGTCTAATACAGTCCAGAGGCACAACCACATTCAGTCCAGAGACACAGCTTCATACAGTCCGGAGACACAACCTCATACAGTCCATTGACTCCGTCTTATACAGTCCAGAGACAGAGCCTCTTACAGTCCAGAGACACAACCTCGTACAGTCTAGAGAGATAGCCTCATACGATCCAGAGACAAAGCCTCATACAGTCCGGAGACACAACCTCATACAGCCCAGAGACACAGACGCATACAGTTCAGAGACACAGTCTCATACAGTCCACAGACACAGCCTCATACAGTGCAGAGACACAGCCTCATACAGTCCAGAGAAACAGCCTCATACAGTCCAGAGACACAGCCTCAAAGAGTCCCCGGACAAAGTCTCATGCAGTCCAGAGACACAGTCTCAGACTGTCCTGAGACACAGTCTCACACAGTCCAGAGACAGTCTCATGCAGTCCAGAGACACAGCCTCATACAGTCCAGAGACACAGTCTCATACAGTCCAGAGACACAGCCCCATACAGTCCAGAGACAAAGTCTCATGCAGTCCAGAGGCACAGCCTCATACAGTCCAGAGACACAGCCTCATTCAGTCCAAGGGCACAGTCTAATACAGTCCAGGGACACAGCAACATTCAGTCCAGAGACACAGCCTCATACAGTCCATTGACTCCGTCTCATACAGTCCAGAGACACAGCCTCATATATTCCAGAGACACAGTCTCATACAGTCCAGTGACACAGCATCATACAGTCCATTGACTCCGTCTCATACAGTCCAGAGACACAGCCTTGTACAGTCTAGAGAGAAACCCTCATACAATCCAGAGAGAAAGCCTCATACAGCCCAGAGACACAGCCTCATATAGTCCAGAGACACAGCCACATTCAGTCCAGAGACACAGTCTCATACATTCCGGAGACACAACCTCATACAGTCCCGAGACACAGCGTCATACAGTTCAGAGACACAGCCTCATACAGTCCAGAGAAACAGCCTCAAACAGTTCAGTGACACAGCCTCATGCAGTCCAGAGGCACAGCCTCATACAGTCCAGAGAAACAGCCTCAAACAGTTCAGTGACACAGCCTCATGCAGTCCAGAGGCACAGCCTCATACAGTCCAGAGACACAGCCTCATACAGTCCAGAGAAACAGCCTCATACAGTCCAGAGACACAGCCTCATACAGTCCAGAGACACAACCTCATACAGTCCTGAGACACAGCCTCATACAGTCCAGAGACACAGCCTCATACAGTCCAGAGACACAGCCTCATACAGTCCAGAGACACAGCCTCATACAGTCCAGAGACACAGTCTAATACAGCCCAGAGACACAGCCTCATACAGTCCGGAGACACAACCTCATACAGTCCATTGACTCCGTCTCATACAATCCAGAGACACAGCCTCATACAGTCCAGACACACAGCCTCAGAGTCCAGTGACACAGCCTCATACAGTCCAAGGACACAGTCTAATGCAGACCAGGGACACAGCCACATTCAGTCTAGTGACACAGCCTCATACAGTCCATTGACTCCGTCTCATACAATCCAGAGACACAGCCTTGTACAGTCTAGAGAGATAGCCTCATATGACCCAGAGAATAAGTAACATAGAGTGCAGAGACACAACCTCATACAGTCCAGAGACACAGCCACATACAGTCCAGAGACACAGCCTCATTCAGTCCAAGGGCACAGTCTAATACAGTCCAGGGACACAGCAACATTCAGTCCAGAGACACAGCCTCATACAGTCCATTGACTCCGTCTCATACAGTCCAGAGACACAGCCTCATATATTCCAGAGACACAGTCTCATACAGTCCAGTGACACAGCATCATACAGTCCATTGACTCCGTCTCATACAGTCCAGAGACACAGCCTTGTACAGTCTAGAGAGAAACCCTCATACAATCCAGAGAGAAAGCCTCATACAGCCCAGAGACACAGCCTCATATAGTCCAGAGACACAGCCACATTCAGTCCAGAGACACAGTCTCATACATTCCGGAGACACAACCTCATACAGTCCCGAGACACAGCGTCATACAGTTCAGAGACACAGCCTCATACAGTCCAGAGAAACAGCCTCAAACAGTTCAGTGACACAGCCTCATGCAGTCCAGAGGCACAGCCTCATACAGTCCAGAGAAACAGCCTCAAACAGTTCAGTGACACAGCCTCATGCAGTCCAGAGGCACAGCCTCATACAGTCCAGAGACACAGCCTCATACAGTCCAGAGAAACAGCCTCATACAGTCCAGAGACACAGCCTCATACAGTCCAGAGACACAACCTCATACAGTCCTGAGACACAGCCTCATACAGTCCAGAGACACAGCCTCATACAGTCCAGAGACACAGCCTCATACAGTCCAGAGACACAGCCTCATACAGTCCAGAGACACAGCCTCATACAGTCCAGAGACACAGCCTCATACAGTCCAGAGACACAGCCTCATACAGTCCAGAGACACAGTCTAATACAGTCCAGAGACACAGCCTCATACAGTCCGGAGACACAACCTCATACAGTCCATTGACTCCGTCTCATACAATCCAGAGACACAGCCTCATACAGTCCAGACACACAGCCTCAGAGTCCAGTGACACAGCCTCATACAGTCCAAGGACACAGTCTAATGCAGACCAGGGACACAGCCACATTCAGTCTAGTGACACAGCCTCATACAGTCCATTGACTCCGTCTCATACAATCCAGAGACACAGCCTTGTACAGTCTAGAGAGATAGCCTCATATGACCCAGAGAATAAGTAACATAGAGTGCAGAGACACAACCTCATACAGTCCAGAGACACAGCCACATACAGTTCAGAGACACAGGCCTAGAAATTGGTTATAGCCCCGCTTGAGGCGTTACAACTGGCGCTGCGCAAAGTTTATAGCCAGACGAAACTTATCACCGCCTGGCGCGATATTGGGTTGCATCGCCCCCAAAGGGGATTGTGGCGCGAATTCAGACATTGCACGGGCCTCCTAAGGCGCAAAACTTCCGGCGCTACCCAATATCGGCGCGGACGGGCGCAGCGCAGGTGATCTCAATTACCGATAACCACGACACTTCCAGGCGCCAGCCGGCTCTTAAAGGGGTGGGTCAGTCAGCCTCAGCTTCCACACTCAATGCCCTGTAGGCCTCAGAATCGGCGCTCGCCCTTCTCTGGTGCAAAAAACTTGGTCAGGATGGAGAAGGTGAGACAGAGAGCAGAGCGCTTTAGCACTGAGGCTCTGGAGGAGTTGGTGTCCGCAGTGGAGCGCCATCGAGATGTTCTGTATCCTGACAATGGCAGGAGGCCGAATCAAAAGGATTACCGCCGAGCTTGGAGGGATGCTTCTCAGAGGGTCAACTCCAGCAGCATGGCGACCAGGAGCCCTGCTCAGTGCAGGAAGAAATTCAACGACCTCACTCGGGTCATTAGGGTGAGTGTTGTTTATGCAAACTTCTGATTCCCTCCATCTGCACCTGACTTCGCGCACCCTGTTGCAATGATGCCCCAATGGCCATCTGTCAGCAAGCACCCATGGCCCTTTCTGGGCACACACATGGACATTTGACTCAAGGCATCATGTAAGGGCTCTTGCACCATGGGGGGCATGAGATGATCTCTCAAGGCATCATGTAAGGGCTCTTGCACCAAGGTGGGCATGAGATGATCTCTCAAGGCATCATGTAAGGGCTCTTGCACCATGGGGGGCATGAGATGATCACTCAGGGCATCATGTAACAGAACTTCCCCTTCTTTCCCCTGCAGTCCAAGCTGGCGACGATCCGCAAGGACCAGCGTCGAACCGGTGGCGGACCTCCACAAGTGGTCACTCTCACGGATCTCGAGGAGAGAGTGCACCAGATTCTTGGAGGACGTCTGAGTGGTCCTGTTACCACTGCAGCTGCTGACTCCATTCTCGACAGCGAGGGTAAGGCTCTCACCTTTTTCAGCTGTCTCCTTCCACTTGGTCCCCCCGCCAGCATGCTTTCTCAGTGTGCAGCCATGTCAGAGCCTTGCCGCAATCTGGCATGCCTTGCCGCCAACCTGTCCTTTTGCTAAAGCCACTCTTCCACCTCCCTGCTTTCAGATGCTGCATCACCAACTCGGGATCTGCGCCCTGAAGCTGCCAGTGCCAGTGCCTCTGGAGGCGAGGATCAGGAGGAAGCCGGAGCATCCGTTCCAACCTCAGGGGAGCCTACACATCTGCAGACTGGGGATAGTAGTTCCCTGGAGCGGGGGGGGGGGGCTCTGCTGATGAGCCAGTTGCCGGAACAAGCGGCATGCAGCAACGTGAAGGGGGTAGGCAAGTTCGGCCACCGGCTCCCCGGAGGGCAAGGCAGGGAGTGATGACTGCTGCACAGAGTGCAGGGGAGGTGCGTAGCCTGGCTGAAATGAGCACCAATGCCCGGCTCAGGCACACTGAGCTGATGGCTGCAGTGGGGAGGATGCCTCAGTCGATAGAAACACTGGCAAAGAGTGTGTTGGACTTTGGAGCAGCAATGGAGAGGACTGTCCAGGGCTTCGGGGCAGCAATGGAGAGGACTGTCCAGGGCTTCGATGCTGCTATGGAAAGGACTGTTCAGAGCTTCGGACAATCCCTGGAAAGGTCTGTCCAGGGCTTGTCCGAGGCAGCGGAACGGACTGCTCCGGCCTTGTCCGAAGCAATGGAAAGAACTATCCAGGGCTTCTCCGAAGCACTGGCACCTGCCACACAGGTCCTCACTGCTGCCACGCAGTCACTTGCTGGCCTTGTCCACACCCAGATTGAGGCAACGCGAACTCTCACTGCAGCCACCCTATCTGCATCAGCTAGGGCCACCGCGGGCCCTTCCAGTACCATACAAGGCCAGGAATCAGTGGAGCAGGCGATTGTGGCGGATGAGCCGAACCGGTCCCCTCAGAGAGCCAGTGTGTCGTCCGACCATGGTGCAGGTGTCCTCTCTCGGCAGGTGACCAGTGCTCATGCCACCGCTGGTACGTCTGCAGTGCAGCTGCCACCACCTGCAGGGCACACTGCTTCCAGCCATGCTCAGATCAAGCAGCCTGCGTCCGCACCCTCCAAGACCAGAGGTCGGCCAGGCCGTCCCTCAGGGGCTTCTGCGCTTCCACACAGTCAGCAGGCGTCCCCCAGCCTTGACCCCGCCACTGGGGTTCAATTACGTAGGAGCAGCAGGGAGGGAAGGGGCCGACCACGAAAGAGAAGTCATTCTCCATCAAGGGGCCAGCAGTAGAGGGAGGTGCTGAGACGTTTCCTTGGCCAAATTCAAGGACTCCCTCACCTGTTGTGATTGTTGGAAATGGTTTGTTTAGTTTTGCGATTTTGCCGAAGAGTTAACTGTTATTTTGTTAGTTATGGTTTCTGTTGACATGACGTTGTTATGCTGGAAGGAAGGACTTTTGTGACAATAAAGAAAAGTTTTAATTTGCAATGGTACACGTTACTATTTACAGTCATGCTGGCCTTCAGAGCCTTTCAAAGATCCGAAGTGCGCAGGGCGAATGACACCCATCAATCCACCAGAGGGGCCTCGAACCGAGTCCTGATGAGCCTCTGACGGATGGCCCTTACACTTTCAGGAGCCCTCCCATCTTCCTCCTCCTCCTCCTCCTCCTCCTCCTCGTCCGCATGCTCCTCCTCCTCCTCCTCGTCCGCATGCTCCTCCTCCTCCTCCTCGTCCGCCTGCTCGTCCTCCTCCTCCTCCTCCTCGTCCGCCTGCTCTGCTGGACCTTGAGGGACAGCTGGCATTGGCTGGGTGCGTCGAATCGCCAAGTTGTGGAGCATGCAGCAGACGACGACGATGTGACCCATTTGCTCCGGCGAGTACTGCAGGGCTCCCCCCGAATGGTCCAGACAGCGGAAACGCTGTTTGAGCAGACCAATAGTGTGCTCTACAATGTTCCTGGTCACCTGATGGCTGCTGTTGTACAGCTCTTCTGCTGGGGTGGCGGCCAAACGGAGTGGTGTCATGAGCCATGGGCAGAGAGGATAGCCCTTGTCCCCAAGAAGCCAGCCTCGTTGGCGAGCCGGCCCCTCAAAAAGGTCAGAAACTGAGGTCTGCCGCAGGATGAAGGTATCATGGCTGCTCCCTGGGAATTGGGCGTTGACTGCCATGATCATTTGGCGGTGGTCACAGACCAGCTGCACATTGAGTGGAAGCCCTTGCGGTTGCGGAAGTCCTCAGGATTCAGTAATGGCACCCGCAAAGCCACGTGTGTGCAATCAATCGCCCCCTGCACCATGGGGAAGTCCGCAATAGCAGCGAAGCCCTGCGTGCGCTCCGCCTGCTTCTCCAGGCTCAGAGGGAAGGTGATGAATTGACGCCTTTGTCTATAAAGGGCAGCTGTAACTTGCCGGATGCAACAATGGACTGCAAACTGAGAGATATTCGCAATGTCACCAGTGGCTGGCTGAAAGGATCCGGTGGCATAGAAATTGAGGGCAACAGTCACTTTAACGGACACCGACAGAGAGGTCCTGCACCGTAGACGCGGCTGCAGATCCTGAGCAAGCAGGTGGCACGGCTCAGTTACAACCTCCTTCCCAAATCGGAGCCTTCGCACACACTGCTCCTCCGACATTGCAAGGTATGACACCTGCTGCCTGAATGCCCTCGCAGCGTACCCTCGGATTGGCCGACCTCCATTGCCCCTCCTCCTTCTGGCCAATCCCGGCCCGCTCTCCTGCCATCTCTCTGCCCCTTCACAGTGTCCGGCCATGAGGACGTGGCCCTCCAAAGCAGCTCCCATTCGGATGCCAGTCGGTCAAAACGCTGTCAGGTGTAGCGCTCCAACTGCTCCGGACAGGTCTGAAGGTCCCAAGTATGCTCAGGCTAAATTCCAAAAAATCTGCTCCACAGTAGCTCAACAACTCTCTCCAGCAATGATCACAATGAACAGGCCAAGTGGCTGCAGCTTTTATACTAGAGCTGTCCCTTTTAAATAGCACCCCCCGACTACGAGAAGGGCCTGGTAACGTTCCATCGAACTGTCATTAACAGCGCTAGGCGCAAAGGTTCCGGGCGCCACCGAATATCCGGTCAGGGGCGCCTAAAAGGCGTTGCACACTGAAATGACGTCATGATCTGCCTGCGCACACGGGCGCGCGCTAACACTTAGCGCAGCAGTAAATGTATAGTCAATATGGGAGGTATCTCTATCTTCATTGCGCCCGCCCGAACATTGGGTAACGCCCCAATTCTCGGGCTCTTTAGGCGCTAATCGCTGGCGCTACCAACCGAATTTCTAGGCCACAGCCTCATACTGTCCAGAGACACAGCCTCATACAGTCCAGAGACACAGCCTCATACAGGCCAGATACACGGCCTCATACAGTCCAGAGACACAGCCTCATACAGTCCAAGGACACAGTCTAATACAGTCAAGAGACACAGCCTCATACAGTCCAGAGACACAGCCTCATAGAGTCCAGAGACAGAGCCTCATATAGTCCAGAGAGACAGCCTCATATGATCCAGAGACAAAGCCTCATACAGTCCGGAGACACAGCCTCATACATCCCATGGACACAGTCTCATACAGTCCAGAAACAGAGCCTCATAGAGTCCAGAGATACAGCCTCATACATTCCAGAGACACAGCCTCATAAATTCCAGGGGCACATACTCATACAGTCCGGAGACACAGCCTCATGCAGCCCATGGACACATACTCATACAGTCCAGAGGCACAGCCTCATACAGTCCGGAGACACAGCCTCATACAGTCCGGAGACACAGCCTCATACAGTCCGGAGACACAGCCTCATACAGTCCGGAGACACAGCCTCATACAATCCGGAGGCACAGCCTCATACAGTCCAGAGACACAGCCTCATGCAGCCCATAGACACAGCCTCATACAGTCCAGAGGCACAGCCTCATACAGTCCAGAGACACAGCCTCATACAGTCCAGAGACACAGCCTCATACAGTCCAGAGACACAGCCTCATACAGCCCAGAGACACAGCTTCATACAGTCCGCAGACACAGCCTCATACAGTCCAGAGACACAGCCTCATGCAGCCCATAGACACAGCCTCATACAGTCCAGAGGCACAGCCTCATACAGTCCAGAGACACAGCCTCATACAGTCCAGAGACACAGCCTCATACAGTCCAGAGACACAGCCTCATACAGTCCAGAGGCACAGCCTCATACAGTCCAGAGACACAGCCTCATACAGCCCAGAGACACAGCTTCATACAGTCCAGAGACACAGCCTCATACAGTCCAGAGACACAGCCTCATACAGTCCAGAGACACAGCCTCATACAGTCCAGAGGCACAGCCTCATACAGTCCAGAGATACAGCCTCATACAGTCCAGAGACACAGCCTCATACAGTCAAGAGACACAGCCTCGGGTGACTGTCTGTGTGGAGTTTGCACATCCTCCCCGTGTTTGCGTGGGTTTCCTCCGGGTGCTCTGGTTTCCTCCCACAGTCCACAGATGTGCGGGTTAGGATGATTGGCTATGATAAATTGACCCTTAGTGTTAGGGGGATTAAATACGTGGGGTTACAGGGATAGGGTGGGATATGTGTTGGTGTAGGGGTTACGGGGATCGGGTGGGATATGTGTCGGTGCAGGCTCGATGGGCCGAAATGGCCTCTATCTGCACTGTGGGGTTTCTGTGATTCTGTGATTCAGTCCAGAGACACAGCCTCATACAGTCCAGAGACACAGCCTCAGACAGTCCAGAGACACAGTCTCATACAGGCCAGAGACGCAGCCTCAGAGTTCAGTGACACAGCCTCATTCAGTCCAGATACACAGCCTCATACAGTCTGGAGACACAGCCTCATACAGTCCAGAGACACAGCCTCATACAGTCCAGAGACACAGCCTCATACAGTCCAGAGACACAGCCTCATACAGTCCAGAGACACAGCCTCATATAGCCCAGAGACACAACCTCATACAGTCTGTTGTGTATGTACCTTTAAGAGAATAACTGGTCTCAGACTGCAATACCGGCAGTGACCACCCCTGTATAAAAGGCGCTAGAGAGCCCCTGTTGGTTAGTTTCGTTTATGCCTTTCACCAGTAAAGACTTGTTTGTTTCTCTCCTGCTAGTCCGTGTCTCAATCATTCATGGATTAACACTGGCGACGAGTTAGGAAGAACTTACCTGCAACTCAGCAGCAGCTCCGACGACGTTGAAGGTCGGAAGAAAAAAAAATAGAGTCCATTGAAACTCGAGGAATGGGCGTCGACCGTCAATCATCGGGTTCAAGGCTTTGCAGGAGCGACTTTCCAGAGCCAGGCTGGGTTCCTCGGTCCGTGGTTTCCCAGCTAATCGGATGGTGGCAGGTAGTGCTCTGATCCTTCCTGGGCTGCAACGGGGCCGGGCAGCGAGTCGGGAAGCAAGGAGAGAGAGAGAGGGTGGAGCATACAGGGTGCGGCCGGTGTTTCGAAGCTGGGCAGCGTTCGGGCCTCAGAAGAGGGAGGGAAGTGTTCCAGAGGGTCCGCTCCACGACGGGAAAATAATAACAGAAAAAGAATACGCGCAAGAAACCGTGGAAAGCAGCGCTAACAACAGCGGGGAAGAAGGAAAAGCACGGGAGGCGCCATTATGTTAAATCAGAGAAGAAGGCAAAGCGCGGGAGGCGCCATTTTAGATTTGCAAGATGCCGAAGACTGGCTGTATCACTGCTTTTGATAATACATTAGAGGACTGGACCACGTATGTGGAAAGAGTCGAGGTATATTTCGAGGCAAATGAAATAGCGGAGGGGAAAAAGGCATCAATATTGCTAAACGTAATGGGCGCTAGAACGTACGGCCTATTGCGGGATCTGATTACTCCAGCCAAACCGAAGGCGAAGAGTTTTAACGAAATTGTTGCTGTTCTACAGGAGCACTTAAACCCTGCACCGCTGTTGATAGCAGAAAGATTTAAATTCCACAGGAGAACTCAGCACAAAGATGAGAGCAATGCAGAGTATCTTACGGAACTACGCAAGCTATCAAAGCACTGCCAGTTCGGAGCAGGACTGGCAGATACCCTACGGGACAAATTTGTCTGTGGACTCCTGAGTGAAGGAACACAGAAGAAGTTACTCGCAGAAAAAGAGCTGACGCTAGATAAGGCTTTCAGCGTGGCAGTATCGTATGAAGCAGCAGCCAGGGGAGCTGCAGAAATTCAACAAAAACCACAGGAATACAGCACCCACGAAATGACACGGGGATTTGCAAAATGTTATCGCTGCGGCAGAACTAACCATGACCAGAAGGACTGCTGGTCCAAAGACAAAATATGCAGACAATGCGGGAAGATTGGACACATTGCACGAGTTTGTAGGTCTGGGAAGAAGACCAGCGACAACAAAAAGGCTACTAAGGAACCGTACAAGAAAGTACAAAAGATGAGGGACAGTAGTTCCGAAGACCAGATGAGCGATAGTGAATCCGAGAACAGGAGATTAAGCTGTCTCAAACTTCACAATGTAATCGCAAAAGAGGATCACCGAACCATTTGGGTCACCCTCACGATAGCAGGGTCCCAAGTTAAAATGGAATTGGATACAGGATCAGCGCTAACCATCATGAATCGACGAGACTATGAGCGGCTATTTTCACACATACCCTTGAGACTCCATCGTCTTGACGACGTATATGGGGCAAAAAGTATACCCCAGAGGAAAAATAAGGGTGCCTGTCGAATACAATGGCAAGAAAATACGGAAATTGTATCTCTACATACTGCCAAATGGTGGACCACCGTTATTGGGACGGGAATGGATCAGGAAGATAAACTTAGATTGGCATTCCATTCATGCAATGACGGTGGATGGTAAAAAAGATGAAGACGTCACTCCTGGACGATTGTCAACAATCTTAGCTAACGCCAAAGAGGTATTTCAACAAGAACTGGGCACGCTTAAAGGCGTAACCGCCTCGTTAAAAATAGAAGAGAATGCAGTTCCCAAGTTTTTCAAAGCGAGACCGGTACCATATGCAATTCGTCCAGCCGTCGAGGCAGAGCTGGAGAATCTGGAGAAGGCGGGCGTGTTGTCTAAGGTCGACTGGAGCGAGTGGGCGACACCCATCGTTCCTGTCATGAAAAAAACGTTAAGCAATAAGTCCGGAGAGCCAAGGAAGATTCGCATCTGTGGGGATTTCAAGGTGACGGTGAACCCTGTCCTTCACACAGTACAATATCCTCTTCCAAGGATAGAAGACATCTTCGCCTCACTGTCTGGAGGGAAGCGTTTTACAAAAATTGACCTAGCACAAGCATATTTGCAGATGGAGGTTGAAGAGTCCTCTAGGAAGTATCTCTCGATAAACACTCACAAAGGTCTTTACCAATATCATCGATTGGTATTCGGAGTAGCATCGGCTCCGGCGATATGGCAAAGAGCGATGGAACAAGTCCTGCAAGGGATTCCGGGGACTCAGTGTTACTTGGACGACATCCTTGTAACAGGTGAAGATGACAGTGAACACCTTAACAACCTAGAACAGGTGCTCACTAGACTACGGGAACATGGGCTGCGAGCCAACCGCCCCAAGTGCAAATTTTTTAAGAAACAGATATCGTATTGTGGCCACGTGATTGATGAAGAGGGGTTACATAAGTCCCCTGACAAAATTGAAGCGGTTGTTAAGGCCCCAGCGCCTGAAAATGTGTCGCAACTGAGGTCATTCCTCGGGTTGGTGAATTACTATCATAAGTTTTTGCCGAATTTGTCGACAATTCTGCATCCACTGAACGCCCTGCTACAAACGGGGGTAGCATGGAAATGGAGCGATGATTGTAAACGTGCTTTTCAGAAGAGTAAGAACTTAATCACTTCGAAGGAAGTATTGGCTCACTACAACCCAGCACTGCCAATCAGGCTGGCGTGTGATGCGTCTCCCTACGGCATTGGGGCGGTACTGTCACATAAACTCCTTAATGGTTTGGAGAGGCCGATAGCTTTTGCGTCACGCTCGTTAACCTGCCGAGCGTAACTACGCCCAGATTGACAGAGAGGCCCTCAGCCTAGTGTGGGGGGTGAAGAAGTTCAATCACTATCTGCACGGTCAAAAATTTACTCTACTAACCGATCATCAACCTCTTGTCTCCATTTTCAACCCTCAGAAGGGCGTACCGATAATCACAGCACAATGGCTGCAGAGATGGTCCCTTTTCCTAGGGGCACACCAATATGACATCGAGTACAGGGGAACTAAACAGCATGGAAATGCTGATGGATTGTCATGTCTACCGTTGCCGACGGTGGAAGAAGAAGACCTTGCAGTGGATCCAATGGAGTTATTCCACTCGACCATAGCCGAATGTCTCCCTGTGACAAATGCAAACATAGAAAAGGAAACACGGAATGACCCGACACTATCACGGGTCTATGATTTAACGGTGAAGGGATGGCCAGCACATGGCGAACCACTGCTGCCAGCATTTTCGTCAAGAAGAGAACAGCTGTCAGTGTGCAGAGGAACCTTGATGTGTGGATCCAGAGTAGTAATTCTACCTAAGTTGACGGATAGAGTGCTCAATGAGCTTCATGAGGGTCATCTGGGTGGGGTAAAAATGAAGAGCTTAGCCAGAGCGTTTGTGTGGTGGCCGGGAATTGATAGAGAAATCGAAGAGATGACCAAGAGCTGTGCAGGATGCCAGAAGGTCCAAAACGCCCCACCACAAGCTCCTCTGCATCCATGGGAGTGGCCCTCATCTCCATGGCAAAGGGTGCACATTGATTTTGCTGGTCCCTTCATGGACTCGATGTTGTTAATTGCGGTGGATGCACATTCAAAGTGGCCAGAGGTAATAAAAATGTCCTCAACCACCACGGAAAAAACTATCGCAGTTTTACGAACCATATTCGCCAGGAATGGGCTGCCTGAACAGATTTGCTCTGACAATGGACCACAGTTTGTGTCTGAAGAGTTCCGGAGGTTCTTAAAGAACAATGGTGTTAAGCATTACACATCTGCCCCATATCATCCAGCCACTAATGGATTGGCCGAGAGGTTTGTCCAAACATTCAAGAAGGCTATCAAGGCAATGTGTAATGAAGATATACCCCTACAACACAAGGTGGACAACTTCTTGTTTGCCTACCGGAATGCGACACATGCGGTTACCAACCAAACTCCAGCCATGATGTTCTTCAATCGAAGACTACGATGCCGCTTGGATTTGGTTAAGCCAAACGTCCGAAGAGATGTGGAGAACAGGCAGTTTCAGAATATGAATGAAAGGCCGACCAGGAGTTTTAAGATAGGTCAACCAGTTTTGGCCCGGGACTACCGCACTGAGAAATGGCAGCCAGGAACGATTTGTACACGACAAGGACCTCTCATGTATACCGTGGACGTTGGGGAGAGCATTGTAAGACACCATGCTGACCAAATTCTAGAGTCACTGGAAAATGTCAACTCCACACCACGATCTGATACACCTGGTAATGAAATCGATGTTCCAATTGCAGCTACCGCAGAACCGGTAATATTGGAAGCAGATGAACCAAACAACAACATTGATTTCGACTCAACATTGCCAGAAGAACCTGATACTCCAAAGAGGCGTTATCCAGACAGAATCAGGAAGCCTCCTCAAAGACTGAACTTATAATTGCTTAAACTTAACCAATGTATCTAACAACAGTAATTGTGATTGTAATTCGTTATCATTAGTGTTAAATGAATGTTATGTACTGTTTATCTAAAAGGGGAGGAATTGTTGTGTATGTACCTTTAAGAGAATAACTGGTCTCGGACTGCAATACCGGCAGTGACCACCACTGTATAAAAGGCGCTAGAGAGCCTCTGTTGGTTAGTTTTGTTTCTGCCTTTCACCAGTAAAGACTTGTTTGTTTCTCTCCTGCTAGTCCGTGTCTCAATCATTCACGGACTTAACACAGTCCAGAGACACAGGCCTAGAAATTCAGTGGCCACCAGGTTGCGCCCAAAGAGGGCTTTTGCGCCACTGGCCACACCTACCGCAATATTTAGCGAGGCGCTAATGGCGGCGTTAGCCTGTTGCACTGCGCCGCCACCGATGACGTCATCGGTGTGCACAGCGCCCCGCTATCGCCCCGCTATCGCCCCGCTATCCATATTTGGTCGCGCCCGCCTCCTCCGCGCCGGCCGCAAACAGCGACCGGTACACAGGGGCCTACCTGTGGCGGTAGTGGGGCGAGTTAAGGTGGAGGTGCGGCCGGCCGCTTTTTCGGCGGCCGCCTGCCCGCACCTCCGTCTCCGGCCTCCTACACCGCCCCCCCCGGCGGCATTGCCGGCTGTTTCCCGAGAGCCCGGCACTTCTCCTTGGTGCCGGGCTCATTTGCCGGCACTCGCGAGCGGGGATCGCGCTGTTGCAGGCACCTCCCCCTTAACAGTGGGAGGAAGGCCTGCAGTACCGCAGCGTGCCGTGTCGCAGCGTGTGGCGCTGCGGCACTTTGCGCGCCGATATTCTGTTTCAGCGCCCCAAGCGGGGCGCCGAAACCCTTGTTTAGCGGCCGGCTTCCACTTGGGGCGCTGAAACTGAATATCCCGCTGGCGCAAGTGGCTCCGCGCGCAGCGGTAATTCCGGCGCCCAGGCGAGCTGGGCGCCCCAAACTGAATTTTTAGCCCACAGCCTCATACAGTCCAGAGACACAGCCTCATACAGCCCAGAGACACTGACTCATACAGTCCAGAGACACAGCCTCATACAGTCCAGAGACACAGCCTCATACAGCCCAGAGACACTGACTCATACAGTCCAGAGACACAGCCTCATACAGTCCAGAGACACAGCCTCATACAGTCCAGAGACACAGCCTCATACAGTCCAGAGACACAGCCTCATACAGTCCAGAGACACAGCCTCATACGATCCAGAGACAAAGCCTCATACAGTCCAGAAACACAGCCTCATACAGTCCAGAGACACAGCCTCAGACAGTCCAGAGACACAGCCTCATACAGTCCAGAGACACAGCCTCATACAGTCGAGAGACACAGCCTCAGACAGTCCAGAGAAACAGCCTCATACAGTCTTAAGACACAGCCTCATTGACGTGTCTCAATAACTTCAAGACTCGAAGTTAGCAGAATAAAACAAGGCTTTTATTAGCAAAGAAAAGATGCCGGTGGCTGCACCTAGCTTCGCCTGGCGTGCTGCTGTTCTACTGTAGGACAAGCCTGGACTTGTCTTAAGTAGGGCCAGGTATGGGCGGAGCCGACACACAAAGGGGGCGGTGCCCTATACACAATACAAGGTACAAACACCGGAGCAGGCAATACAATATATACAGTTAACTACAGAGTCTGATGAATGACATATTTCATCACATTCAACCCTTCTACAGATTTAGTCTGTCCGGGGGTGTGATAGTCCTCTGTGACCGACGTAACAGTTGCGGTGCCGCGGGTGCCGGCTGGGTGTACCGGGTGGTCTCCTGGGTCTCTGCCGGGGACGCCACCGGGGTTGTTGACGGAGTAGGTGGTGGGGGAGTAGGTGGTGGGTATACCGTTGGCTGGTGTTCTTCCGGGGGTGATGAAAAATTAGTGGGTGGAGTGGGTGGGTAATAGTTGTTGTGGTTGTTGTTGTTGTTGTTGAAGTCGTTGTCGTTGTTGCTGTTGTTACCGGCTGGGGCGAGGTCTTTTATGGACACAGTGTCCTCCCGTCCGCCGGCGTGCCGGACATACGCGTATTGTGGGTTGGCATGGAGCAGGTGCACTGGCTCCACGAGGGGGTCCGTCTTGTGGCCCCTCACATGCTTCCGCAGGAGTACCGGACCTGGGATGGAGAGCCATGACGGTATGGATACGCCTGAGGTGGATTTCCAGGGAAACACAAACATTAGCTCATGAGGCGTGGCATTAGTGGCGGTACACAATAGTGTCGGTATTGAGTGGAGCACATCTGGGAGGACTTCCTGCCAGCGGGAGATAGGGAGGCCCTTGGTCCTTAGAGTTAGGGTGACTGCCCTCCATACTGTCCCGTTCTCTCGCTCCACCTGACCGTTACCCCGGGGGTTGTAGCTGGTGGTACGGCTCGTGGCAATCCCCTTGGACAGCATGTACTGGCGTAGCTCTTCACTCATGAAGGCCGCCCCCCTATCCGTGTGGATATAGCTTGGCATACCGAACAGACAGAACAGGCTGTTGAGGCATTTAATGACCGTGGCGCTGGTCATGTCTGGGCAGGGGAAGGCGAATGGGAAACGGGAGTATTCGTCCACAATGTTCAGGAAGTAAACATTGCGGTCGATGGACGGGAGGGGGCCCTTGAAATCTAAGCTAAGCCGCTCAAAGGGCCGTGTAGCTTTGATTAGGTGGGCTCTATCAGGGCGGTAGAACCGAGGCTTGCACTCAGCGCAAGTGCGGCAGTTCCTGGTCAGAGACCGAACTTCCTCAATCGAGTAGGGTAAGTTGCGGGACTTTATGAAGTGGAACAGCCATGTGACCCCTGGGTGGCAGAGGTCGTTGTGGAGGGTCTGTAGCCGATCCCCGGTGGCGTTGGCACACATCCCTCATGAGAGGGCGTCGGGGGATTCGTTAAGGGCCCCCGGCCGGTATATGATGTCGTACTCGAAGGTGGAGAGCTCGATCCGCCACCTAAGAATCTTATCATTTTTAATCTTCCCCCTCTGTTTATTATTGAACATAAACGCTACCGACCGCTGGTCGGTAAGTAGGGTGAAGCGTTTGCCGGCTAGGTAGTGCCGCCAGTGGCACACTGCCTCCACGATGGCTTGGGCCTCCTTTTCCACGGAGGAGTGTCTGATCTCGGGCCCCTGGAGGGTCCTCGAGAAGAAAGCTACGGGCCGCCCTGCCTGGTTGAGGGTGGCCGCCAAGGCAAAGTCAGACGCATCACTTTCCACTTGAAAGGAAGTGTTCTCGTCAACTGCCTGTAGCGTGGCCTGCTCAATATCCTGCTTAATGCTTTTGAAGGCAGCATGGGCCTCAGCAGAGAGCGGGAAAGAGGATGCTTTCAAGAGGGGACGGGCTTTATCGGAGTAGTTAGGGACCCATTGGGCATAATATGAGAATAACCCCAGGCACCTTTTCAGGGCTTTGGGAGTGTTGGGCAGGGGCAGCTCCCGTAGGGGGCGCAATCGGTCGGGGTCTGGTCCGATTTCCCCATTCTCCACCACGCTGCCTAGTATGCAAAGGCGCGTGGTGTTGAAAACGCACTTGTCCTCGTTGTAGGTGAGGTTGAGTTTTTGTGCGGTTTTCAGAAACCTCGCGAGGTTTGAGTCGTGGTCCTGTTGGTTGTGGCCGCAGATGGTGACATTGTCGAGATAGGGGAAGGTTGCCTGCAAGTGGTGGTCATCGACCATGCGGTCCATCTCCCTCTGAAAGACCGAGACCCCATTCGTCACCCCAAAGGGGACTCTGAGGAACTGGTAGAGGCGTCCATTTGCCTCGAAGATGGTGTACGAACGGTCCTCTGGTCTGATAGGGAGCTGGTGGTATGCTGACTTGAGGTCGATGGTGGAGAACACCCGGTATTGGGCGATTTGGTTCACCATCTCGGATATGCGGGGTAGCGGGTAGGCGTCTAGTTGGGTATAGATGTTGACTGTTTGACTATAGTCAATCACCATCCGCTTCTTCTCGCTACCCCTCACCACCACCACTTGGGCGCGCCACGGGCTGTTGCTGCGTTCAATAATGCGCTCCTTCAGGAGCCTGTCTACCTCGGTCGCGATAAACCGCCTGTCCTCCCAGCTGTACCTCCTGCTTTTGGTCGCTATTGGCCGGCAGTTAGGGGTAAGGTTCGCGAATAGCGAAGGCGGCTTTACCTTCAGGGTAGCCAGGCCGCACACTGTGAGGGGCGGCTGGGTCCCACCGAAATTGAGCGTGATGCTTTGGTGGTGGCACTGAAAATCCAGGCCCAAGATCACGCTCACACATAAATATTTCATAATTAACAGTTTAAAATTATTATATACAGTGTCTTTAACGGACAATCGTACCGCGCAGTAACCCGCAATAGTCGATATCTGGGTTTTGTCGGCCATAGAGATCCTGCCCTGAGTAGGGACTATAGTTAGAGAGAGTCGTTGTACCAGATCAGGGTGAATGAAGCTCTCTGTGCTCCCGCTGTCAATTAAACATTTAACCTTGCACCCGTTTACCTCAATGTCCACCATCGATTTGGATAGTGGGTGCGGTCTGGACTGGTCCACTGTGATCGACGCCACTGTAGGGCCCTGATCGGGACAAGATGGTGAGCCACACGAGGCCGGGTAAGATGGCGTCCATGCTGTCTGCTCGCGAGATGGCGGACCCCACGAGGTCGGACAAGATGGCATCCAAGATGGCCGCTCCCACGGCGCGCACGCGGCGGTGGCGGTTTTGCCTGCGGGGTTCCCTCTGCACACCTTCCCAAAGTGCCCCTTCTTACCGCACTTAAAGCAGGTGGTGCCTTTCGCTGGGCACAGGTTCCTGGTGTGCTTCAGCTGCCCGCAGAAGTAGCATTTGGGGCCCCGATGCGTCGCGGCGGTCGTAGGGCTTCTGGGGGAGAGCAGGGCCCCGACGGTGTTGGGCTACCGGGCTGGGAAACAGAGGCAGCGTGGGCCGCGCGGCCTGCCGAGTAGGAGTCAGAGTTCTTCTGAGCCACATCCAACGATCGCGCTGTGTCCACAGCCTGTGTCAGATCTAGGCCCGTTTTCTCTAGCAGTCTCTGCCGGATATAATTAGAGCTAAGGCCTGCGATAAAGGCATCCCGAATCAGCTCGTCTGTGTATACCGTGGCTTTCACGTCTTTGTATTTGCAGTCTTTGCCAAGCACTTTTAGGGTGACTAGAAAGTCCTCTAGCGACTCTCCGGGTCGCTGTGTGCAGGTAGCAAGCAGGTGCCTGGCGTACACTTCGTTGGTAGGCCGCTGATAGTGGGCCTTTAGGATGTTGCAGGCATCCAGGTAGCTGGCGGCGTCTTGTATGAGTGGAAAAACCTGGTGGCTTACCCGATTCTGTAGGATCCCGAGTTTCACATCTCCGGTGGCTGTAGAGGCTGTGACGGCTTCGGAGTTGGCCATAAAGAATTCCAAGCACTGGAACCAGTGTCCAAACCGTGCCGATGCATCCGAAGCATGCGGGTCCAAATCCAAGCGTTCCGGTTTCAAAAGTTGATCCATCGTTAAAAGTTTGCTAATAAAATTGACGTGCCTCAATAACTTCAAGACTCGAAGTTAGCAGAATAAAACAAGGCTTTTATTAGCAAAGAAAAGATGCCGGTGGCTGCACCTAGCTTCACCTGGCGTGCTGCTGTTCTACTGTAGGACAAGCCTGGACTTGTCTTAAGTAGGGCCAGGTATGGGCGGAGCCGACACACAAAGGGGGCGGTGCCCTATACACAATACAAGGTACAAACACCGGAGCAGGCAATACAATATATACAGTTAACTACAGAGTCTGATGAATGACATATTTCATCACACTCATACAGTCCAGAGACACAGCCTCATACAGCCCACGGACACAGTCTCATGCAGTCCAGAGACACAGTCTCATACAGGACAGAGACGCAGCCTCAGAGTTCAGTGACACAGCCTCATTCAGTCCAGAGACACAGCCTCATAGAGTCCAAGGACACAGTCTAATACAGTCCAGAGACACAGCCACATTCAGTCCAGAGACAGAGCCTCATACAGTCCATTGACTCCGTCCCATACAGCCCAGAGACACAGCCTCATACAGTCCAGAGACACAGCCTCATACAGTCCAGAGACACAGCCTCATACAGCCCAGTGACACTGACTCATACAGTCCAGAGACACAGCCTCATACAGTCCAGAGACACAGCCTCATACAGCCCAGAGACACTGACTCATACAGTCCAGAGACACAGCCTTAGACAGTCCGGAGACACAACCTCATACAGTCCATGGACACAATCTCATACAGTCCAGAGACACAATCTCATACAGTCCAGAGACACAGCCTCATACAGTCCAGGGACAAAGACTCATACAGTCCAGACACACAGCCTCATACATTTCAGAGACACAGCCTCATACAGCCCAAGAACACAGCCTCATACAGTCCAGAGACACAGCCTCATACAGTCCAGAGACACAGCCTCATACAGTCCAGAGACACAGCCTGTTACAGCCCAGTGACACAGTTTCATACAGCCCAGGGACACAGCCTCATACAACCTGGGGCAAAGGCCTCATGTAGCCCATGGACAATACCTTATTCATTCTGGAACACAGCCTCATAACATGAAGAATGGAACTCCCACAACATCAGCCAAGATCATTGCTTTTTTTAGTATGGGAATTTTCCAGTATAAATTAACAGTATCCTGGTGGGTTCTGTGGGATAATTTGGCTGTGAAGGACATGGAATATTAAGTTGTATAAGACAGCATAGATCAAAGGATGTTATCCTGCCAAGTTATCCTGGAAAAGCCACACCTGAAGAATTGTGTGCAGTTCTGAGCCATCACTGCAGGTAGATGTAGGTGAGCTGGAAAACATGTAACAAAGAGCTCCTGGAATGACAAGGGGCCTGGAGAATAAGACGCATGAGGATAGTATCACAGGACTGTGACCCTTCTCTTTGGAGAGGAGAGCAATGAGATGGGACATGATTGAGGTTGTTAAGTTAATAAGGATCAGGGATGTAGAGGGTCAGTCGGGATATTTGAATTGGCATGAGACAGCAGGATGAGGGAGAATGAGTGTGAGCTGATGAGGGGTAGATTCAGTTGGGTCATATTACTTCACTGAGTGTATGGTTGGTTTTTGGAATGTCTTACAGAGGAAGGTTATAGGATCAAGGAGCTTCGATCTCTTCCAGGTCAAATTGGACCTGAATCTTGAAGAGAAGCACATCATCAGTTACAGCTACTAGAACAACAGAAAGGCAGACTACACAGACCTCCAGCCTTGAGATTTTCTGTTTATATAACCTATAATGATTTTTCTTTTCATGCTACTCTTATCTCGCTACCTCCTCCCGCATTTTATTAATGAACATTCAACATCGCCCTTAAATTTTCTCTCCCTCTTCAATCCGGATTAATGACCATTCACCCTATCACTTTGACCGATCATCTCCTCACTTTACGTCTCGCTGTCAGTCTGCTGCCCCTCCGGAACAAACAGCTGCACACATCCAAACCGAGGGCATGGTCCCTTTAATTTAATTCTCGTAAAAAAGGGACTGAGTGTGGAGATACTCACTCTGCTGTTCAGCTTCATGTCCAGCCTGTAATTTAAGGCTCAGAATGGCTGCACATCCTGACATTATCACATTATCACAGATCCTGACCAACAAGGAAAATTGATTTCTCTATTTATGCGGGAAGAATACGCCCTTCCAACGATGCATGTTTTTAATAAATGTGTGTGTGTGCGTGAGCCAATTATTTTTAATAATATAAGTTTTAGAAGTCGACTCAACCTCGCATGTTAAACCACAGTATGCTTTTGCATCAGGTGATGTCTGAAAGAATTCAAGTGCTCCCTTGACTTTGTTTGTCCAGATGTTTAGATGTATGTGTGTTGCATGCGCCTGTGTAAAAGGTCCAGAGAAAGAAAGAACTTGAATTTATATTGCACCTTTCACGGCTTCAGGATATCCCAAAGCGTTTCACAGCCATTGAAGTACTTTTGCAGCGTAGTCACTGTTGTAATGTAGGAAACATGGCAATCAATTTGCGCGCAGCAAGCTCCCACAAACAGCAATGAAATAAATGATCGGATCATCTGTTTATTTTAGTGATATTAGTTGAGGGGTAAATATTGGCCAGGACACCAGGGAGAACTCCGCTGCTCTTCTTCGAAATAGTGCCAGCTGAGAGAACAGATGGGGCATCGGTTTAATGCCTCATTCGAAAGATGGCATCTCTGACAGTGCAACACTTCCTCATTGCTATACTGTTGTATCAGTCTAGGTTTTTGATCTCATCTCTGGAATAGGGCTTGAACCCATAAACTTCTTACTCAGAGGCTTTGGGCCATAGCTGGTAGTTGAGAGGGGCAACTAGAATGATCAGGGGCCCAGAGAATAAAGGGCAGAAACATAGAAACATAGAAGATAGGAGCAGGAATAGGCCATTCGGCCCTTCGAGCCTGCTCCGCCATTCAATGAGATCATGGCTGATCATCCAAATTCAGTACCCTGTCCCAGCCTTCTCCCCATATCCCTTGATCCCTTTAGCCTTAAGAAATATATCCAACTCTTTCTTGAATATATTTAATGAACTGGCAGAGAATTCCACAGGTTCCAGTGGTGCGAGTGTGACAGTCAAAACTTCCACCCCCACATGAACCCATCCCAGGAATAGAATAATTACCTACAAGGGCAGCTCGACACCATCCAGGACAAAGCAGCCTGCTTGATTGGCACCCCATACACTACCTTAAACATTCACTCCTTCCACCGGCATACCGTGGCTGCCGTGTGTACCAGCTACAAGATGCACTGCAGCAACTCACCAAGGCTTCTTCGGCAGCACCTCCCAAACCTGCGACCTCTTCCACCTAGAAGGACAAGGGCTGCAGGCGCATGGGAACACCACCATCTCCAAGTTCCCCTCCAAATCACACACCATCCTGACTTAGAAGTATATCGCCGCTCCTTCATCGTCGCTGGGTCAAAATCCTGGAACTCCCTCCCTAAAAGTACTGTGGGGGTGCCTTCACCACATGGACTGCAGCGGTTCAAGAAGGTAGCACATCACCACCTTCTCAAGGGCAATTAGGGATGGGCAATCAATGCTGGTCTTGCCAGCGATGCCCACATCCAATAAACAAATTTTTTAAAAGTATTTCAGAGAAAAACCTTGTCTATCTAAGGGTAGCTAGGAGTTGGAGCTACAGGTCAGTCTGACCAAAGAGTGAAAGAATACCAGATCTTTAATATATAGGAGTGCTTGGGAATTAGAGAGCAGCCTTTAAAAGTCCAAATTCTGGCTGAAAATTGCAGTAGCAGGATGGGGGAACAGCAGGTAAGTGAGGAACAATGTTTGGCTCAGTAGCTTGACTGTATGTCTCATGACGGTTTGTGCCCCACTTTCCAATAATGCCTAACACAAGAAAACCTTACAGAGCAGCCAAATAAGGGACCAGGGCATGACCCAAGCGAGCAGGGAAGAAGATGCAACAATTTCAGTGAGACTGACCTGCAAACCCGGCTGGATGTAATAGAACAGAGTGGATTCAGAACACTGGGGCTGGACTTTTGCGGGGGGTCAGCGGGTGGGATCAGTGGCGGGTCGGTTGGGAAAGTGTTTTTTTTTGACAGCGGGTCGGGACCCTGCTGTTAACCCGCCACCACGCGCCTTTCCCAATGTCGGGTCTGTCAGTGCTGAGCAGACCAACAGGCAGCAGCAGGAGACCCAATTAAGCTGATTATCGCCTTGTTGAGAGATCATTAAGAATACATTTTACCTTACCATCTCTGTTAAGCTGCTCACCCACAGGGTCCATGCTGTTCGGGGACCATGGCTGTCAACCTGAGGTGGGAGTTCAGTGGCCATTGCTCCAGCTTATTCCTTGACAGCTTCAAATGTAAAGTAGAAGCTCCCACCTGGCAGATCTTAACATTCCTCAGCCTTTAACTGTTTCTCAGTCCATTTCCAGCACAGATTCTGCAGGTTTTTCACTCTCCATCTAGTATCACCTCTTTGAAAGAACTTCCTCACCATTGACAGAATGCTTCTGTCATCTGTACTTCACCTGTCATCTATTCCATCAAAATGGGTGCCCGTTATACCGTCTCACCTTGGTCCTCAGAATACGACAACGATCAACCCCAACACCAGCCCCACCAGGCATACCAACAGCACTAACAACAATACCAACCTTCTCCACAATCACCTAACGCTGCACAGGGCAGAGGGCATCAGCACCCGAGCACATTGCTGCCCGGGAGGCCAGGGATGGCCTCACCATGGCCAGATTTACTTCATTTGACGCTGTACATCCATATGGCTGCCACATGATGTGCCAGGTTGGCACCACCCCACACCAGCACCATAAAGCATCCCTACAATTTCCAAGCCATTCCTTTCACACTCACCACTTTTGCAGGGGGTACTGTTATGTCTCACAATTTACTGCAACTCACTAAGTCACTTCCAAAGGTGCACACAAATCTGTCCAAGAAAGCAAAGTGTTCAAAATAAAGGTTTCAATGTTTGACAGCGCATTAGCAGAAAATTTACATGAACATTAGATAAAACACCCAAGTACCTACCCTTGTGTGTTGTTAGTTGGTATGATTGCACTAGGATGAGGGTGAGTGTGAGGAGTGGCTAGTGAGATGGGGATGTGATAATGTAGATAGAGAGGGATGGGTGGAGGTGCAAGGTAAGTTGGTGTGAGTAAGGATGTGCAAGAGTAGGGTAGGGGAGGCAAAGTGATGGAGATATGAGGCACAGCAGAATGAGGTTGTGTGTGCCTTTGTACTAACGTTTCGTGATTACTGAGATCATTGAAAGGTTTGCGCCACTGCAGCCTGGTCCTCCTGACCACATCCCTGTTTCTGCTCTCCTGTGCAATGTGCAACCAGGCTGTTTTGGTCTCCTGGGGAGGTGTCTTCTGCCAATTGGAAGGAAAGAGGACCTCCCTGCGTGCTGTGACTCCCTCCACAAGCATATGGAGGGAGTCATGGGAGAATCTGGGTGCAGCCCTGCACCTCTGTGCAGTCATTGTCAGTGTTTGCAGCACCTCAATGCTGTAAAACACTGACAGCACAACTGTCAAAATAAATTTGACCATGGTCCCTTTAAGGAAACCGGCTGATGAATCGTCATCAAATGTTGTCGCCAGACCTGCTTCTTCTAATTAGACCGGGAAATGCACTGGACGGGCTTAACAAGCCCTAGCAAGGGAAATTCATTTCACAGAGCGGAATGGAGTCAGCAGCGGGGTGGGGGCCCGCCACTGACATCACCCGCCAAGGACCGCTGAGGTGAGCAAAACCCCGGCCTGGGTGTCTGCAGCAGGAAACCTACCAAATATAGGTCATTCGTGCCAAGTGGAGGAAGGTTGCACTGACACTGAGTGCCAACTGTCTCGCCCCTAGGGCTGTGGGCCAGTTTTGCAAAACGTTCAATGACCTGACCAGGGTAGGCAAGGTAATACATCAGCCATTCTTCCTTTTCTTCCTTGGTCACCCTGGAAACCAGCATACTCTACTCTCAAATAGTAACAGCTGTACAACTAACCCTTCACAATGCACTCTGGTTAAGGGGGCAGTTGCTCCAGATCTTACAGTATTACTCCCCATCTCCCCTAACGGCAATTATTTGCATGCACAACCTAAGGCCCCTTCCTCCACTTTAACAAGGCAATTCCACCACATCTCTGACTTCAGCTCTCTCATGCCACTTGGCACATACACCTTTCTCCACAATGAGATGGATCTGTTTCTGGCTGGGATGAAGATCACCTCTTACAAAACATAGAGACTGTTGGACATTAATCATGGGCAGAGTGTCTTCCTGGATTAGTTTCAATTGTCTCAGGGGGTCATAGAGGAATTTGCCAGATTTTTCCCCCTAATTGGCCTGGGTATTTATCTGGTTTTTTGCCTCTCCCAGGAGATTACACGGCTTTCAGGTGGGGTGGGAAATGCACATATTGTGATGCACAAGATATCACAGTTGTGTGGGACTGGCTAGATGGACCAGAGGGTCTTTTCCTGTCCATATTTATTTGTGCGTTCGTATCCTTGACCGGTTCTATTCTATGCAAATATTTAACTCTTATTATCTCCAGATTCTTCCCTGTATCTTGACTGCAAGGACCCTTTGCTGATTCTGTCCTGTGTTAAGCTGAAACATCCTGAATGTGGCAATGTAACCACACGTTTAGCAGTACGGCTGCTTGCTCATTAATACCACCTCCACATCATTTGCGCCAGACTGCATTTTTCCAAATTGAATCAAACCCAGCTGTAACGGATTATTGGACAATGGCTAAAAGAGCAATTAAGCCATTAATTAAGCGCAGACTTGGCTAAAATAAGCAGAGTTGGTGTTTGCACATTTTATGTAGGTTATAAGGCACATTTGAAGTCAGTTTAATGATTAGTCACTGATCCCATATATGCTGTGCCACATAGTAATTTGTTACCATTTCTCCAGTAACTAGGGAAATGGTGAATTAGCATTCACTATGATGGAATCTCAGAGGCATTTTTGAATTTAAAGGAAATATATTATTTTTCTAAACTACTTAAAACGATTAATTTAATTTTGGCAAATTTTGGACTGATGTAAGGAAGTTCATGCAGAGTGATTAACACTTGGAATGGATTTCTGAGTAGGGAAATGGAAGCAGAAAACTTTGGACTCGATTAGGGGACAGCTGGGTGCTTGATGGGAGGATCTGTATGTTTTTCTAGCTGGATGAAGGAAGATGAGTCAAATGGCCTTTCTCATCCATTTTATCTACAATCTTTGGACTGATTCTGAGATCGCATGGTCCCAATGGGGAGTAGCACTAGCAGGGAGCGGGAATCAGCGCATTGGGGCTTCATTGTTGTCACCCTATCTCTAACCCATGCTCCCTGCGAGAGCACTTCTCCTCTGGCAGTGCAGGGTTATGGAATTACCCCGCTTGTAATTACTTGCCA
Organism: Somniosus microcephalus; assembly: GCF_052327205.1. Lineage (NCBI taxonomy): Eukaryota > Metazoa > Chordata > Chondrichthyes > Squaliformes > Somniosidae > Somniosus > Somniosus microcephalus. The sequence goes on along the minus strand of NC_140993.1, from coordinate 66,111,167 downwards.
TTAAATGGATAACTTTCACAAGGCTAAACCAAATGTGACGTCAAATCATAATTGCAAATCCCTCTATGGTCTACCATGCAACCTCCTCCAGCCCTACGCCCAACTCTTACCCTCTGCTCTTCTTTGTCCGGCTATCCACCTATACTTGCCCTCTGCTTCACCATCCTTAATCCTTCGCCTTGCTAACCTCCTTCCCCACCATTGAAAATCCATTCAAAACCTCTTCAACCACACCTATCGTCACTAATTCTTCTCTTCAGCTCTTGTTGGTGTCTGATTTCCCTTTCCCCTGCTCCAACCCCATGAAGCATCTCAGACACTTTGCTATTTTGAAGCCCCTTTATAGTTAAAGGAGTTGTAGCTATCCAACTGTTTGTATGAGTAATTTGGACAAAGGTAGGGTGACTTTTCCATGCACAAAGAAAAAGAATGAAATCCAGAGTCCTCCAATAATGCCCTGACTCATAACTGGCTCAAAGAGTAACCCTGAAAAGACTGCCCATCCAACCTTATTATAGAATGATAGATTCTTACAGCACGGAAAAGAAGATCATTAGGCCCATCGTCACACTGTCAGCTCTTTGAAAGAGCTATCCAATTAGTCCAACATCCTGCTCATTCCCCATAGCCCTGCAAATTTTCATTTTCAAGTATTATGCAATTCCCTTTTGAAAGTTACTATTGTATCTGCTTCCACCACCCTTTTAGGCAGTGCATTTTAGATCATAACAAGTCACTACATAAAAATATTTCTCCTCATCTCCCCTCTGGTTCTTTTGCCAATTATCTTGACTCTACTGCCAGTGGAAACAGTTTAGAAATTCGGCTCCTTTGTGCCGGCCATTAGCGCCTCCGGGGATGCTAATGGGGCGCAAATGGCTTATCGCCCAGGGGGCAAAAAAAGCGTTTCCCAAGAAATTCGGGGGGCATTGCTGTGGTGCTACCCAATAGCGCTGCGTCCCTGCCGGTAGCGCCCTGGGCCACTGCGCCACCGGCGATGATGTCATCGTCGTGCGCCGCGACCCCTTACCGCCCAGCAGCAGAAATTCGGCTGTGCCTTGCGAGGCTGCCGCAGGTGATGTCAGCGCTAGCCTCGCAGGTCGAGAACCAGGCTGACTTCGGCTCTCGGGACCCGTGCTGCCATTTTATTTTTTTGGCCGTCCTCCAGGCTGCGGCCACGGCATCACGCCGCCCTGGTGGCCTAGTGTGCAGTGTGCACAATGGCCCTCCCCTTTATTTGAAGGGGAGGGGCATTGAAATGCGGCAGCACTCCATGGAGCCTCCCCAGAGCGCTGCCCATCACACCCCAACATCGCCTCAGTTCCCGCCCCACCAGGAAGTGGAGCGCCCATGATTGCGCTCCACTTCCTGTGCGGGGCGGTAAGCCGAATTTAGCCGGGCGCTAAATGTCCAGCCTTAACTCAGTTACCGCTCCCAAACTGTAAGGGGTTTTCGATCGCAGAGGTTTCTCTCTCTAGAGGCCTCTCTCTCTTGCACAGTAAAAACCTTGAGTGGTTCGACCCACTTGCCCTTTAGGTTCTATACACTGGACTTTGAGGCAGGAACTACAATGTAGAGAATACTCTGTAGGTCAGGTTTAATGAAAGCGAAATGAAATTTTATTGCATAACGGAACAAATTGAATGTAAGCCAATAAGGTACATGGGAGGGAAAAACAAATCATAATACATTACTAACCAACATACATACAGGCATGTTATACTTTACAAAAGTCATCTCGAAATGGGGAAACACACGGAACATCGAGGGACAACAACTCATAATTAATTATACCCAAAATGCCCACACCCTAAGCCTAGCTAGATCAGATTATGAGGGGCCAGAAACATGCTCACCAATCCAATGAGAAAGTATAAGATTTTGAAAGGTCTGCGTTTTGTTCCTCTCAGGCGTCCTGTCTCCACGTGGTCAATGCTGTGAGCTGCGACACTCTCTCTTCTTCCTCGAGGTGAAGGTCACGGACAGGCTGGATGCTGGCAGGCCTGGACATCGGCGGGGACGGAGACCAACTGTTTGACCATGGTTAGACAGGTTTCTTCGCAGAGCCCAGCTGGTTTACCATTTTCAGATAGGTTCCTTCTGGAGGGCTACTGTCCTTTGTCTCGTCAACGGCCCAGGGTTTGTCAATGATCTCCCGATGGTTACCCCGGGGCGGGACGCAGACTCGAATCACCTTCTTGACTGGTCTCCGGATCGACGTTCCTCCACGGCTCTCGAAAAGGCAAGCTAGATCAAAAAGCTACCGATGGCTACCCTGGGACTCCAGTTATACTTCTCAAAGAAGCCCTTACCTCCCGCCAAATCAAGGTTAGTCTTTGTTTAACTTTTGGCGGGCTTGTAGCACTTTGTTTTTAAAGTATCTTTGGGATGGCCGGTAACTGCCATCTCTGGTCTGGAACGACCCCGTTTTGTCTTTAATGTCCTTCTGATGTCTTAAACGGTGCTTGATGTTCCCCCTATGAATATGAAACTGTTTCCCTTTGTCTGGGTAAACATTTTGATGGCCTTTATCAACAGGCCGATCTGATCGGATCTGCATCCAATCTATATGTATGGGGCTCTGTCTGGTTTCGTTTTCCCTGAAACTGCCTTCCAGAACCTACTGTGGGCTGAATCCACAAAAAGCTGTCTGGGGACTGCAGGAACCATTTTAAAGTGTCCCAAAAGCTGGTCACGGGGTCTGGCGGCCATTTTGTGTGTCCCTTTTCCTGGGCTTCTTCTAAAACAGTCTTTAAAAGTTAAGGCCTATTCTGCCAATAGACCCTTATAGGACAATGTTCAATTTTGCGACTTCTACAAAATGGGGCGTAACCGAGTTTCGCGCCCTTTCTTTCTATCTGCTCTATCAAAACATAGAAACATAGAAACATAGAAGATCGGAGCAGGAGTAGGCCATTCGGCCCCTCGAGCCTGCTCCGCCATTTAATGAGATCATGGCTGATCATCCAAATTCAGTACCCTATCCCTGCTTTCTCCCCATATCCCTTGATCCCTTTAGCTTTAAGAAATATATCTAACTCCTTCTTGAATATATTTAATGAATTGGCCTCCACTGCCTTCTGTGGTAGATGTTGTGTATGTACCTTTAAGAGAAGAACTGATTCTATACTGCGGTACCGGCAGTGACCACCCCTGTATATAAAGCCATAGTAGGCTTCTGTACTTCAGTCTTAAGTTACCCTCTGTTCAGTAAATACCTGTTTTATTGTTCTCCTGCAGTCCGTGTATTATTAAGGCGTGGACACTACAGTGGCGACGAACAGGTTCGAACTCACCTGCAGTACTGCATCACCTCACGGGGATCTTTCCCTGAGAAGAAGCTTCTTGGAGGTCGAAGTCAGAGCAACAGGCGTCGACCGCGGGCAACCGCCCAAGGATCCCTTGGAGTTCGGAGAGTTGCAGGAGAGGCTGTGGAGAGCTGGGCTTGGCTCCCCAGTCAAGGTGTTCCAGCAAATCGTGCTGGTAGCAGGTAGTGCGCTGACCCCTCCGGACTGCGGCGGGCTCGAGCTCGATCGAGCGGCTTTGCAAAGGGGCCGTGCAGCGTCGTCGGGAGGAAAAGAGAGAGAGAGAGGGTGGAGCGCACAGGGCGCGGTCGGTGCTCAAGAACCGGGCAGCGTAGCGAAAATAAAACAAGGGGAAGGAAAAGTGAGACGCGCCGAAGCCGCGGGTCACCGCCATTACCCTGCAGAACGCTAGGAGCAGCGTGACAGCAAGGGGAAGAAGGAAAAGCGCGGGAGGCGCCATTTTATTCCATTGGGGAAGAAGGAAAAGCACGGGAGGCGCCATTTTATTCCATTGGTGAAGAAGAAAAAGCACGGGAGGCGCCATTTTAAATCACCCAAGATGCCGAAAAGTGGCAGTATCACTGCTTCCGACAATGACGTAGAAGACTGGACCACGTATGTGGAAACATAAGAACATAAGAACATAAGAAATAGGAGCAGGAGTAGGCCAATCGGCCCCTCGAGCCTGCTCCGCCATTCAATAAGATCATGGCTGATCTGATCCTAACCGCCAATCTACTATCACTGAACCATCTCCTGAATCTAACAGAATTAGACACATGAAATAGGAGCAGGATCAGGCTACATGGCCCCTGGGCCCGCTCCGCTACCCACAGGGCCATGACCGATCCGAACCTAGACTCATGTCCAAATTCCTGCCCGCTCCCCATAACCCTTTATTCCCTTTACTTCCAGGAAACTGTCTATTTCTGTTTTAAATTTATGTAATGATGTAGCTTCTACAGCTTTTTGGGGCAGCATATTCCATGGACCTACCACCCTCTGAGTGAAGTAGTTCCTCCTCATCTCAGTTTTGAAAGAGCAGCCCCTTATTCTAAGTCTATGCCCCCTAGTTCTAGTTTCACCCATCATCGGGAACATCCTCCCCGCATCCACCCGATCCAACCCCTTCACAATCTTATATGTTTCAATAAGATCGCCTCTCATTCTTCTGAACTCCAATGAGTAGAGTCCCAATCTACTCAACCTCTCATCATATGTCCATCCCCTCATCCCCGGGATTAACCGAGTGAACCTTCTTTGTACTGACTCGAGAGCAAGTATGTCTTTTCTTAAGTATGGACACCAAAACTGTATGCAGTATTCCAGGTGCGGTCTCACCAATACCTTGTACAACTGAAGCAATACCTCCCTATTTTTATATTCTATCCCCCTAGCAATGAGAGCCAACATTCCATTGGCCTTCTTAAGAATTGAAGTGTACTGCAAGGCAAATGAGTTGGCCGATGGAAAGAAGGCGTCGTTATTATTAAATTTGATGGGCGCGAGAACGTACGGCCTATTGCGGAATTAATTACCCCAGCTAAACCAATGGAGAAAAATTTTGAAGAGATTGTTAATATCTTACAGGAACACCTAAACCCTACACCGCTGCTGATAGCAGAAAGGTTCAAGTTCCATAAACGAAACCAGCACAAAGATGAGAGCAATGCTGACTATCTTACGGAACTACGCAAGTTATCGAAGCACTGCCAATTCGGAGCAGGACTGGCAGACACCTTACGGGATAAGTTTGTCTGCGGGCTCCAGAGTGAAGGAGCCCAGAAACGACTACTTTCGGAAAAGGACCTGACGCTAGAACAGGCTTTCAGCGTGGCAGTATCCTACGAAGCAGCAGCACGGGGAGCTGCGGAAATACAACAGAAACCACAAGAATACAGCGCTAACGAAATGGCGTATGGAGCAGAAAAGTGCTATCGCTGCGGCAGAACAACCCATGATCAGAAGGACTGCTGGTTTAAGGACAAAGTATGCAGGCAATGTGGGAAAATGGGACATATAGCAAGAGTCTGCAGGTCGGGAAAGAAAACCAACACTACAAGAACTACTAAGGAAAAGTACAAGAAAGTAAAGAAATTGACAGACAGTGGTTCGGAAGATCAGGAGAGTGATAAGGACTCCGGGAGCAGGAGACTAAGTTGTCTAAAGTTACACAATGTGATCGCAAAGGAGGATCACCGAACCATTTGGGCCACCCTCATGATAGCAGGGTCCCCAGTAAAGATGGAATTGGACACAGGATCAGCCCTAACTGTCATGAATTGACGAGACTATGAGCGGCTATTCTCACACATACCCTTGAAGGACACGTCCATTGTATTGAAGACATACACGGGGCAAAAAGTCTACCCCAGAGGAAAAATAAGGGTGCCAGTTGAATACAACAGCAAGGAAACACAGAAACTGTATCTATATATACTACAAGATGGAGGACCACCATTATTGGGACGTGAATGGATCCGAAAAATACAATTGGATTGGCATTCCATTCAGGCGTTAACTGTGACTGACAAAAAGGATGATGACGTCACACCTGGACGACTGTCAAAAATTCTAACTAACGTGAAAGAGGTGTTCCAACAAGGACTTGAGACTCTAAAAGGAGTAACGGCAATGATAAAAATCGAAGATAACGCAAACCCAAAATTTTTTAAGGCCAGACCGGTAACTTTACGCGATCCGCCCAGCTGTTGAAGCAGAGCTGGAGAGTCTGGAGCGTTCGGGTGTGCTGTCCAAGGTGGACTGGAGCGAGTGGGCCACACCCATCGTTCCTGTAATGAAGAAATAATTGAGCAGCACGCCTGGGGAACCGAAGAAGGTTCGCATCTGTGGGGACTTCAAGGTAACTGTGAACCCAGTCCCGCACACAGTTCAATATCCACTTCCACGGATAGAAGATATTTTCGCCTCACTGTCTGGAGGGAAACGCTTTACAAAGATTGATCTGGCCCAAGCGTATCTACAAATGGAGGTGTAAGAAGCATTTAGGAAATACCTCATGATAAGCACTCACAAAGGCCTTTACCAGTACAATCGACTGGTATTCGGGGTAGCATCAGCCCCGGCTATTTGGCAGAGGACTATGGAACAAGTCCTGCAAGGGATCCCGGGGACCCAGTGTTATTTGGACGACATCCTGGTTACGGGCGAAAATGACAGTGAACACCTTGCCAACCTGGAGCAGGTGCTCACTAGATTACAAGAATATGGGCTACGAGCCAACCGCCCCAAATGCGAGTTCTTCAGGAGACAAATCTCGTATTGTGGCCACATGATTGATGAGGAAGGGTTGCATAAGTCGCCGGATAAGATTGAGGCTGTAGCCAAGGCTCCAGCACCAGAAAATGTGTCGCAACTGAGGTCGTTCCTCGGGTTGGTGAACTACCACCATAAGTTCTTGCCGAATTTATCTACAATTCTGCACCCACTGAACGCCCTGCTGCAAACTGGAGTAACATGGAAATGGAGTGATGAGTGTAAGTGTGCCTTTCAGAAATGTAAATGCCTAATCACTTCAAAAGAAGTATTGGCCCACTACAATCCAACACTACCGATTCGGTTAGCATGTGATGCGTTTCCCTACGGCATTGGAGCGGTGCTGTCACACAAATTCCTTGACGGTTCAGAGAGGCCAAAAACCTTTGAGTTCGCTCGTTAACCTCAGCCGAGCGTAACTACGCCCAGATTGACAGGGAGGTCCTCAGCCTGGTGTGGGCGGTGAAGAACTTCAATCATTATCTGCACGGGCAGAAATTCACTATACTGACTGATCATCAGCCCCTGGTCTCCATTTTTAACCCGAAGAAGGGCGTTCCGGTGATGACGGCGCAACGGCTGCAAAGATGGTCACTTTTTCTAGGGGCACATCAGTACGACATAGAGTACAATGGTACGAAACAGCATGGAAACGCTGATGGGCTGTCGCGCCTACCGTTGCCTACAGTAGAGGAAGCACCTGCAGAGGACCCTGTTGAGATATTCCATGCGACCATAGTCGAATCTCTACCTGCTACAAACTCAAGTATAGAGAAGGAAACCCGAAATGACCCGACACTCTCTCGGGTCTATGATTTGACGGTGAAGGGATGGCCAGCACATGGCGACTCACTGTTGCCAGCATTCTCGCCAAGGAGAGAACAGCTGTCAGTGTGCTGGGGGACCTTGATGTGTGGATCCCGAGTGGTAATTCCACCCAAGTTGAGAGATAGAGTGCTCAATGAGCTTCATGAGGGTCATCCGAGAGGGGTAAAAATGAAGAGCCTAGCCAGGGCATTTGTGTGGCGGCCGGGAATCGATAAAGAAATCGAGGATATGACCAAGAGATGCACAGGATGCCAGAAGGTCCAAAACGCTCCACCACAGGCCCCGCTACATCCATGGGAGTGGCCCTCATCTCCATGGCAACGGGTACACATTGATTTTGCTGGTCCATTTATGGACTCAATGTTCCTAATCGCTGTGGACGCCCATTCGAAATGGCCAGAGGTCATCAAAATGTCCTCCACCACCACGGCGGAAACTATTGCCATTCTACAGACCATCTTCGTCAGTAATGGCTTGCCAGAACAGATTTGCTCCGACAATGGGCCACAGTTTGTGTCCGAGGATTTTCGGAGGTTTCTGAGGAATAATGGGGTGAAACATTACACATCTGCCCCATATGCAGAATTCTTAAAGTGCATCCAGGAGAGCTTTTTGAGCCAACATGTAGAAAGTCCTACAAGAGAGGGGGCGGTACTGGACCTAATTCTGGGGAATGTAGCCGGGCAAGTGGTGGAAGTGTCAGTAGGAGAGCATTTTGGCGACAGTGACCATAATTCGGTGAGATTTAAGGTGGTCATGGAAAAAGACAAAGACGGCCCGGAAATAAGGGTTCTAAATTGGGGGAAGGCCGATTTTAATATGATAAGGCAGGATCTGGCCAAAGTGGACTGGGAGCAGCTGCTTATAGGAAAATCCACATCAAAACAGTGGGAGACTTTCAGAAGGGAAATAGAGAGAGTACAACGCCAACATGTTCCTGTAAAGGTCAAGGGTGGGACCAACAAGCAAAGGGAACCTTGGATGACAAGGGATATACAAAAATGCATTAGAAATAAGGGGGGGGCTTTTGGCAGTTACAAAAGACTAAAGACAGAAGAAGCCCTAGAGGAGTATAAAAAGTGCAGGGGCATACTTAAAAAAGAAATTAGGAGGGCGAGGAGGGGCCATGAAATAACACTGGCGAGCAAAATAAAGGAAAATCCTAAGATGTTTTATAAGTATATTAAGGGCAAGAGGATAACCAGGGAAAGGGTAGGGCCCATTAGGGACCAAAGTGGCAATCTGTGTGTAGAGCCAGAGGATGTAGGCGGGGTTTTAAATGAATTTTTTGCATCTGTGTTCACGATGGAGAAAGACGATGCAGACATAGAAATCGGGCAAGGGGACTGTGACATACTTGAACATATTAGCATCGAGAGGGAGGAGGTGCTAGCGGTTTTAGCGGGCCAAAAAGTGGATAAATCCCCAGGCCCGGACGAGATGTATCCCAGGCTGCTGTGGGAGGCAAGGGAGGAGATTGCAGGGGCTCTGACACTAATTTTCAGAACCTCTCTGGCCACAGGGGATGTACCAGAGGACTGGAGAACAGCTAACGTAGTACCATTATTCAAGAAGGGTAGCAGGGATAAACCAGGGAATTACAGGCCAGTGAGTCTAACATCTGTGGTAGGGAAATTATTGGAAAAAATTCTGAGGGACAAAATTAATCTCCACTTGGAGAGGCAAGGATTAATCGGGGATAGTCAGCATGGCTTTGTCAAGGGTAAATCATGTCTAACAAATCTGATCGAATTTTTCGAGGGGGTGACTAGGTGTGTGGATGAGGGAAATGCTGTGGATGTGGTGTACATGGACTTCAGTAAAGCTTTTGACAAAGTCCCGCATAGGAGACTGGTCAAGAAGGTAAGAGCCCATGGGATCCAGGGTGCCTTGGCGCGTTGGATCCTAAACTGGCTGAGTGGCAGGAGGCAGAGGGTGATGGTCGAAGGTTGCTTTTGTGACTGGAAGCCTGTGTCCAGTGGGGTACCTCAGGGATCGGTGCTGGGTCCCTTATTGTTTGTGATCTACATAAATGATTTGGATGAAAATGTAAAAGGTATGATGAGTAAGTTCGCAGATGACACGAAAATTGGTGGGGTGGTAAATTGCGAGGAGGAAAGCCTCCGGCTACAGGACGATATAAACGGGTTGGTCAGATGGGCGGAAAAGTGGCAAATGGAATTTAACCCTGAAAAGTGCGAGGTGATGCATTTTGGACGGACAAATAAGGCAAGGGAACACACAATGAGTGGTAGGACCCTAGGAAGTACAGAGGGTCAGAGGGACCTTGGTGTACATGTACATAGATCCCTGAAGGCAGCGGAGCAGGTAGATAAGGTGGTTAAAAAGGCATATGGGATACTTGCCTTCATTAGCCGAGGCATAGAATATAAGAGCAGGGAGGTTATGATGGAGCTGTACAAAACGCTGGTGAGGCCACAGCTGGAGTACTGTGTGCAGTTCTGGTCACCTCACTATAGGAAGGATGTGATTGCTTTGGAGAGGGTGCAGAGAAGATTCACCAGGATGTTACCTGGGATGGAGCGCCTCAGCTATGAAGAGAGGCTGAACAGGCTGGAGTTGTTTTCCTTGGAGCAGAGAAGGCTGAGGGGGGACCTGATTGAGGTGTACAAAATAATGAGGGGCATAGATAGGGTAGATAAAGAGGAACTTTTCCCCTTCGTGGGGGGGTCAATAACAAGGGGGCATAGATTCAGGGTAAGGGGCAGGAGATTTAGAGGGGATTTGAGGAGGAACTTTTTCACCCAGAGGGTGGTTGGAATGTGGAACTCAATGCCTGAAAGGGTGGTGGAGGCAGGAACCCTCACAACATTCAAGAAGCATTTGGATGAGCACTTGAAATGCCATTGCATACAAGGCTATGGACCAAATGCTGGAAAATGGGATTAGACTGGACAGGGATGGATGGGCGGCGCAGACACGATGGGCCGAAGGGCCTCTTTCTGTGCTGTAAAACTCTATGACTCTATGACTCTATATCATCCAGCCACAAATGGATTGGCTGAGAGGTTTGTTCAGACCTTTAAAACGGCAATAAGTGCAATGTATAATGACGACAAGGTGGATAATTTTTTGTTTGCTTACCGGAATGCGACACATGCAGTCACCAACCAAGCTCCAGCCATAGTGTTCTTCAACCGAATGTTAAGATGTCGCCTGGATTTGCTCAAACCAAACATAAGACGAGATGTTGAGGCAGCCAGGAACGATATGCACACAGCAGGGACCACTAATGTACACAGTGGACGTTGGAGAGAGCATCGTGAGATGCCATGCTGACCAGATTCTAGAGTCACAGGAACAAGCCAAACCCATACCACGAGCAGGTGCACCTGGTAATCAACCCGAAGTACAGATTGCGTCTACCATATAAGCAGTGGTATTGGAAGCTGATGAACCAACCAATGACAATGAGCCAGAATCAACTCCGCCGCAAGAACAGGATACTCGAGAAAGGCGCTATCCAGTCAGGATCAGGAAGCCTCCTTAAAGACTGAACTTATAAATGATTATTTCAGTTGATGTATTTAGTACAGAGAAAATAGTAATTGTAATTAGTTATCATTTAGTTGTTAAATGAATGTTATGTACTGTTTATCTAAAAGGGGAGGAATTGTTGTGTATGTACCTTTAAGAGAAGAACTGATTCCATACTGCAGTATCGGCAGTGACCACCCCTGTATATAAAACCATAGCAGGCTTCTGTACTTCAGTCTTAAGTTACCCTCTGTTCAGTAAATACCTGTTTTATTGTTCTCCTGCAGTCCGTGTATTATTAAGGCGTGGACACTACATTAGAGAATTCCACAGGTTCACCACTCTCTGGGTGAAGAAATTTATCCTCATCTCTGTCCTAAATGGCTTACCTCTTAACAGCAATAACAGCAGAATCCAAGCCCTGCAATCACTTAATCACTTGTGAACTCGCTGGTGTCAGCAGGTTGGATGACTGAGTGAATCCCTTCCCACACTCAGAGCAGCTGAACGGCCTCTCCACAGTGTGAACTCGCTGGTGTGTCAGCAGGGTGGATGACTGAGAGAGTCGCTTCCCACATACGAAGCAGGTGAACGGCCTCTCCCCGGTGTGAGTGCGCTGGTGTACAGGGAGTTCAGATGATTGCCTGAACCCAGTCCCGCAGTGAGAGCACCTGAACGAAAACCCTTCATAAGTTTGAACACCCTGATTAAATTTCCCCTTAATCTTCCTTGCTCTAAGGAGAACAATCCCAGGTTCTGTAATCTCTCCACATAACTGAAGTCCCTCATCCCTGGTACTATTCTGATATATCTCTGCCCCCTGTCCAAGGCCAGACATGGTATGCAGCTCAGTGAGGCTTACAGGGGAGTGGGAAAAAAGTCAAACATTCTATAAAATAACAGAAAGCCTTCAAAACTAGATAAATATCTGAGAAAGTAATTGGAGACTGTAGGAACATAGATGTAATCAGCCAATCAAATACTCAGTTGGCAGCACTTTTGCCTCTGACTCAGAAGGCTGTGGAGTTCAAACCCCACTCTAGGGGGTCATTTGAAATATTCAAGACTGACATCGCTAGATTTTTAGTTCTGATGATGTGGAATCTGTATGGGCAGAGATGAGAAATATCAAGGGGCAGAAAACGTTCGTGGGAGTTGTAAATAGACCCCCAAACAGTAATGCTGAGGTTGGGGATGGCATTAAATGGGAAATTAGAGATGCGTGCAATAAGGGCACAGCCGTTATCATGGGTGACTTTAATCTACATATAGATTGGGCTAACCAAATTAGTAACAATACTGTGGAGGAGGAATTCCTAGAGTGTATACGGGATGATTTCCTGGACCAATATGTCGAGGAACCAACTAGAGATCAGGCCATCTTAGACTGGGTATTATGTAATGAGAAAGGATTAATTAGCAACCTTGTTGTGCGAGGCCCCTTGGGGAGGAGCGATCATAATATGATAGAATTCTTCATTAAGTGAAGTAGTTGACTCAGAGACTAGGGTCCGGAATTTAAATAAAGGAAACTACGATGGTATAAGGCACGAGTTGCCTAGGATGGATTGGGGAATGTTACTTAAAGGGTTGACGGCAGATAGGCAATGGCAAACATTTAAAGATCACATGGATGAACTACAGAATTTGTTCATCCCTGTTTGGCATAAAAATAAAACAAAAAAGGTGACTCAACCGTGGCTAACAAGGGAAATTAGGGATAGCATAAGATGCAAGGAAAGGACATATAATTTGGCCAGAAAAAGCAGCAAACCTGAGGATTGGGAGCAGTTTAGGATTCAGCAAAGGAGGACAAAGGGATTAATTAAGAGGGGGATAATAGATTATGAGAGTTAGCTTGCAGGGAACATAAAAACTGACTGTAAAAGCTTCTATAGATATGTGAAGAGAAAAAGATTGGTGAAGTCAAGCACAGGTCCCTTGCTATCAGAATCAGGGGAATTTATAATGGGGAACAAAGAAATGGCAGACCAATTAAATATATACTTTGGTTCTGTCTTCACAAAGGAGGACACAAATAACCTCCCAGGGATGTTGGGGAACATAGGGTCTAATGAGAGGGAGGAATTGAATGAAATCAGTATTTGTAGGGAAATGGTGTTCGGGAAATTGATGGGATTGAAGGCCGATAAATCCCCAGGGCCTGATAATCTACATCCTAGGGTACTTAAGGAAGTGGCCCTAGAAATAATAGATGCATTGCTGGTCATCTTCCAAAATTCTATAGACTCTGGAACAGTTCCCATGGATTGGAGGATAGCTAATGTAACCCCACTATTGAAAAAAAGGTGGTAGAGAGAAAACGGGGAATTATAGACTGGTAAGCCTGACATTGGTAGTGGGGAAAATGCTAGAGTCCATTATAAAAGATGTAATAGCAGAGCACTTGGAAAACAGTGACAGGATCGGACAAAGTCAACATAGATTTACAAAAGGTAAATCATGCTTGACTAATCTACTGGAATTTTTTGAGGATGTAACTGATAGAATAGATAAGGGAGAACCAGTGTATTTGGACTTTCAGAAGGCTTTCGATAAGGTCCCGCATAAGAGATTAGCTTGCAAATTTAAAGCACATGGGATTAGGGGTAAGGTACTGTCTTGGATAGAGAACTGCTTGGCTGACAGGAAGCAAAGATTTGGAATAAACGGGTCTTTTTCCGAGTGGCAGGCAGTGACTAGTGGGGTACCGCAGGGATTGGTGCTAAGACCCCAGCTATTCACAATATATATTAATGATCTAGACGAGGGAACTAGATTTAATCTCCGAGTTTGCAGACGACACAAAGCTGGGTGGTTGATTGGGCAGATACATGGCAAATGCAGTATAATGTGGACTTCAGTGGCAAAAGCAGGAAGACAGATTATTATCTGAACGGCAATAGATTGGGAAATGGGGAAGTGCAACGAGACCTGGGTGTCCTTGTGCACCAGTTGCTGAAGGTAAGCATGCAGGTGCAGCAGGCGGTTAAGAAGGCAAATGGTATGTTGACCTTCATAGTGAGAGGATTCGAGTACAGGAGCAAGGAAGTCTTGCTGCAGTTGTACAGGGCCATGGTGAGACCACACCTTAAGTATTGTGTGCAGTTTTGGTCACCTTATCTGAGGAAGGATGTTCTTGCCACGGAGAGAGCGCAGCGAAGATTCACCAGACTGATACCTGAGATGGCAGGAATGACGTTTGAGGAGAGATTGGGTCGATTAGGCTTATATTCACTAGAGTTTAGAAGAATGAGAGGGGATATCATTGAAACTTATAAAATTCTAACTAGGACTAGACAGACTAGATGCAGGAAGGATGTTCCCGATGGCGGGGGAATCCAGAACCAGGGGTCACAGTCTAAGGATAAGGGGTAAGCCATTTAGGACTGAAATGAGAAGGAGTTTCTTCACCCAGAGAGTGGTGAACCTGTGGAATTCTCTACCACACAAGGCAGTTGAGACCAATTCATTAAATATATTCAAGAAGGAGTTAGATATATTTCTTAAGGCTAAAGGGACCAAGGGATATGGGGCGAAAGCAGGGACAGGGTACTGAATTTGGATGATCAGCCATGATCTCATTAAATGGTGGATCAGGCTCGAGGGGCCGAATGGCCTACTCCTGCTCCTATCTTCTATGTTTGTTGGGTATCAATGGATTTTGAACAAAGGCAAGTAAATGGATTTGAGGTACTGATCAGCCATGATCTTATTGAATGACTTCAATGAAAAGGAAAATTGGGCGTGGTGTATATGGTCTGCCGACTTGATATCGTCCATTTTATGCCATCGCTGAAAGTTAATTTTACCCCCAAGGCCTTGAACAGAGAATTTAGGCTAACACTTTACTGAGCACGAGCTGCATTATAAGAGGTGCTGTCTTTCAGATGAGATATTAAACTGAGATCCTGGCTGTCTGCTCAGGTGGGTGTAAAATATTCCGACGATACTATTGGAACAAGAGCAGGGAGCTGTATTGGCCAACATTTCATCCCTCAACCAAAAACACATTAATACCTTATTCAACTTTTTTAATGTTTTTGGGAATTTGCTGAGTGCAAATTGGCTGCTGCGTTTGCCAACAGTGATGATACTTCCAAAGTAAGTAATTGGCTGTGAAGTACTTTGGGACATCTTGAGGTACTCTATAAATCCACGGCCTTTATTTATTCCACAGGACACAATGGTTTCCTGTGCTACTGGGGCCAGTGAGGAAGGTTGCTGTCTGTGTAGGGCGGCACGCCAGGTTTGTGTCATAGAGGTTCAGGGATGGATGAATATTCTGGTGTTTTGACGATTGCTTTTAGAGATCAGGAAATTTTTATGCTGGATTTTTCCGTAGGCGATGACACAGGTGTTGAGTCCATGATAAAGGTAGATTGTACAGGGTCTGTGAAAGGAGTGGGCTGGGAGTTGAATGCTGTTTTCTTGTCCCTTTGCTTCCCCTGTTCCTTCGAATGATTATGGTTCTGTTGGGACCATTAATCGGTGGAATGTACCCTGTCCAGGCTATGAATTACAATGTGAATTTACATCTCAGTGTTTTTCACTTGATTACCTCCGGGCATCAGGGAGAAACTTCATAGCTTCCTCATTATTGAAGGTTTTACCTTGCCATCCTCTGGAGATTAAATAAATCAGGAGGAGATCACAAGTGTGAACTGTACATAGTCCATTGCAATAAGCAGTCATAATGGGTTGAATTGAGGATGACACATTTTTGCAAAGTCCAAAACCAGACAAGGCGCAGGACTTACAAACAGGAAGTCTTGGTTCTTTCTGTGATTGGCTAGTCTTGCTGTCAATCGTAAGAGAAAAGTCTTGGGGCCAAAATTCCCATGGCCTGTGGGGGGTCAGAATCTGGGGGCGAAGCCCAGATCCACCGGGATTCTACCACATTCATATCTCAACCCAAATTCCAGTTAGCGGGATTTGTATTCTGTAGCAATTGTTTTACAGCCGAATTTGGAGGGCATTATACCCACATATTCTGGGACAGGAGTCATACATAGGCTAGGCCGAATAAAGGCTCCTCTCGGGATACTACAAGAATTCTGCTCATTGAGCTTAGTTAGACCCAATGGAACTCTCACCAGCTGAGAGCTGGCATGAGTTATGTTGAGAGCCAAGTGAAGGCCCCAGGATCACACTAGAAGTAATTAATTACTCCTCCAGGTAATTGATCAGCTTCTCCATTCTGTCCATTTAATCTCTGTGGGAAGAAGAAGCTTTTTAAAACCTCGGATTACTCATATACTATTGCCCAAAATGTTATTTTCTGAAAGAAAACTATCTAATTTGCATTAGCGTTTGGAGCCAATAGCATTGTTCGGGGCCATTGACAAGTTGGCAAATTGGTAACAAGGAGGTGTAAATTTGGGATTATCATTAGGAGAATATAGGGGACAGATAGCAAGACAGAAATGATAAAAGAACTTGTATTTATATAGCACCTTGACATGTCCCCAGGATGTCTCAAAGCAAATAATTGAAAGAGAATAAATTGTTGGGATATGGGGAAAGAACGGGCCAGTGGGACTAACTGGATTGCTCTTCGAAAGAGCAAGTGCAGACTCGATGGGCTGAATGGCCTCCTTCTGTGCTGTACTATTCTATGATTCTATAAAGCACGTCACAGCCAACAAATTATTTTTGTTTTGTAGACAAATATAACAACCAATTGAACACAGCAAGATCTCACAAACAGTAAATGAGTTCATCTTTTTTTTTGGTGGTGTTGGTTGAGAGAGAACTGTTGGCCAGGACACCAGGAGAACGCTCTGCTCTTCTTAAATAGTGTCATGGGATCTTTTATGTCTACCTCAGCAGGCAGACAGAAGATACCCTTTCTCACCCAAAAGGATACCAGAACATGGAATGCTTTGGCATAATTAGCTATTGAGGCCGAGCCTATAATTTAATTTAAAATGGAATTGGACAAGAACATAAAAGGATGCTGAGAAAGATCAGGAAAATAGGATTAGAGTACATAGTTCCAGTTGAAGATTAAGCACCACCATAGGCCTGATGGGCTGAGTGGCCTCTTTATTGAGAAGTTCTGGAGTAGGGATTAAACTTTGAAGGCCTCCTCCTTCCCCAGGACCTCGAAACTGTGCACTTCTCTATCTCCCTCAGTCTTCCCTTCCTCTTAAAATCTTCAGGATTTTGAAACCCAAGCTCGTTGAGTATTCAATCACTGCTTTGCAATCAGTCTCCTCTTGCTTCTCGCTCTTTTCAATCTTGGCGATGGCCTACATCTTGGCCCTTTCTTGTATTAACAAAAAAAAACACACAACCATTCAGGAATGGGCTGCGGCTTGGAACTGAAGATAGTATGTCAAAGCTTCAATGAAAATAACTGACTCAGACATAGTAACATATTGTGGAACACTTACTGGATGACATCCCACACTATTTATCATTCTTATTTCTTATTTCAGTATTAAACTCATGGCTTCCATCCAACCCCGCCCCCATCACCTCCCACACTCCCCCTCACCCACCACCCCCCCCACACTCCCCCTCAGCCCCCCATCCCCCCTCCCCACCCCCCACACTCCCCCTCCCCCCCAACCACCCCCTTCACACTCACCCCCACCCCCTCCCCCCCACACTCCCACTCACCCCCCACCCCCTCCCCCCCACACTCCCCCTCACCCCCCACCCCCCCCCACACTCCCCCTCACCCCCCATCCCCCCCACCCCACCCCCCTACCCCCCACACTCCCCCTCCTCCCCAACCACCCCTTCACACTCCCCCCACCCCCTCCCCCCCACACTCCCCCTCACCCCCCACCCCCTCACCCCCACACTCCCCCTCACCCCCCACCCCGCTCCCCCCCCACACTCCCCCTCACCCCCCACCCCGCTCCCCCCCAGACTCCCCCTCACCCCCACCCCCTCCCCCCCACACTCCCCCTCACCCCCCACCCCGCTCCACCCCCACACTCCCCCTCACCCCCCACCCCGCACCCCCCCACACTCCCCCTCACCCCCCACCCCACACACCCGCACACTCCCCCTCCCCCCACCCTCTCACCCCCCACCCCGATCCACCCCCCACACCAGTCCCTCCCACCCCCACACTCCCCCTCACCCCCCACCCCGCTCACCCCCCAACCACCACCAAACACAAGAATAAGAATTGCTGACAGAGAGGCAGGAACTAAAAGTAATTTTTATAAATCAAAAATGACTTCAGACTTCAGGAGCCGGAAAGTGGCAGGACCTGGGCCTTCTGCCTGTTATTATTTACCGTTATTATGTGGCGTTTTCCACATTTCAGGGCGAGGAGCACGAGATGAGACCTTTCCCCATAATGTGTTTGGAAGGATTTTTTTATTCGTCCTCCTCCTCTGGAGGTGGGCGTCGCTGGCAAGGCCGGCATTTATTGCCCATCACTAGTTGACCTGAGAAGGTGGTGGTGAGCCTTCTTCTTGAACTGCTGGTACAGGTTTGATACAACCGAGTGGCTGGCTAGGCCACCTCAGAGGGCAGTTCAGAGTCAACCATGCTGTCATGGGACAGGAGTCACACGTAGGTCAGACAGGGAAAGGACGACAGGTTTCCGTCCCTAAATGACATTAGTGAACCAATTGGGATTTTACGACAATCTGACAGCTTCATGCCATCTGACAGTTTTTTATTTCCAGATTTTTTTTGTAACTGAATTCAAATGCTCAAACTGCCATGGCGAGATTTAAACTCACGTCCTATGGATTATTTGTCCAGGATTAATAGTCCAGTAAGAAGTTTTAAAAATATAAGTTGAGGACTTCAGTTTGATGGTAATTTTTTACATTTTCTTTTTCTCGCCAATTTTCTAGAATCATGTAAGATCCAATAGCCGAATTTCAAAGCCAAAGCAAATAAAACCCAATCTTGTCTGAGAACAACTCATGCATCTGCAGAACAGACCTATATGGAAACATTCCTTCTCCCCACTTCTTCATTATTTTTGATGTTGTCTCAATGGGGAGCTCTCCTGCTCTGTGAGAACATTAACGATGTTTTTCTGATTTCAATAGACACCTATAACCATTTTCCCTCCCCTAACTTTTATTTCATCTCCTGAAGGCACCGACTCACACTGGGGTATGATTCTATGCGCATGTGTAATATTCCAGTACCACACACCAAGCCGTTAAGTCCTCGCACGTTTATGTTCAGACAGTAAGTGCTAGGACAAAAGCAAAATACTGCAAATGCTGGAAATCTGAAATAGAAACAGAAAATGCTGGAAATACTCAGCAGGTCAGGCAGCATCAGTGGAGAGAGAAACAGAGTCAACTTTTCAGGTCGATGACCTATTATCAGAACTGGAAAAAATTAGAGATGTAACAGATTTTAACCAGGTCCAGAGGCAGGGAAAGGGGAGAGGGGAGGAAAGAACAAAAGGGAAGGTCTGTGAAAGGGTGGAGGGCAGGAGAGATTAAATGACAAAAGGGATGATAGTGCAAAGCAAAAGGAGATGGTAATGGGCCAAGTAAAGAAACAAAAGATGAGTCTAGAAGAGGTGTAAATGGGAATGACAGAAACATCAACAGCTGCCATGTGAAAAAATAAGGGCAGAGGTTACGGTCTGAAATTGTTGAACTTAATGTTGTGCCTAGAAGGCTGTAAAGTGCCTAATCGAAAGCTGAGGTGCTGTTCCTCGAGCTTACGTTGAGCTTCATTGGGACAGTGTGAGAGGCCGAGGACGGAGGGGTCAGAGTGGGAGTGGAGCGGAGAATTAAAGTGACAGGCGACCGGAAGCTCGGGGTCACCCTTACGGACTGAACTATAGTAAGTGCCAGGAGATTGTCTGACTGTAGGGGTCGCTGCAGCCAAATGTGATTCTGGCTAGGGCTTGGCAACCACACACACATAGAAATACATGCATACACATGCATACATGTACACACACACATGCCTACACATGTGTGTGCGTGTACACATACACATGCATAGGATCCAACACACACTTCCAGCTAAGAATAAATGAAAAACCTGCATTTGGGTGGAAAGAATGTGGAATGCTTTGTGAGGAACTGTTGTTGAAATAGAGTCCATCAAATATTTTGAAAAGGGAATTAGAGAGTTGCATGTAAAAGAGAAACATTAAAGGATATAGGGACTCTGCAAGAAGGTGGGGTTAGACTAGGTGAGTTATTAAATGGTATGGGGAGGGAGCAGTGGGATTAGAGGGGCTGGTATAATAAAGGGAGTGAGCTGGAGAGTGAGATTAGACTGGGTGGGATATTAAAGATATGGGAGTGATCAGGAGAATAGGATTAGACTAGGTTGGATATTAAAGGGTATATCACTTTGCACTTTTCTGCATTAAATTTCATCTGCCACGTGTCCACCCATTCCACCAGCCTGTCTATGTCCTCTTGAAGTCTATCACTATTCTTCTCACTGTTCACTATACTTCCAAGTTTTGTGTTATCTGCAAATTTTGAAATTGTGCCCTGTACACCCAAGTCCAAGTCATTAATATATAATCAAGAAAAGCAGTGGTCCTAGAACCGACCCCTGGGGAACACCACTGTATACCTTCCTCCAGTCCAAAAAACAACCGTTCACCACTACTCTCTGTTTCCTGTCACTTAGCCAATTTTGTATTCATGCTGCCACTGTCCCTTTTATTCCATGGACTTCAACTATGTTGGCAAGCCTATTATGTGGCACTTTATCAAACGCCTTTTGGAAGTCCTTGTACACCACATCAGCCGCATTGCCCTCGTCAACCCTTTCTGTTACCTCATCAAAAAATTCAATCAAGTTAGTTAAAGACGATTTGCCTTTAACAAATCCATGCGGGCTTTCCTTAATTAATCACACTTGTTCAAGTGACTGTTAATTTTGTCCCGGCTTATCATTTCTAAAAGCTTCCCCACCACCGAGGTTAAACTGACTGGCCTGTAGTTGCTGGGTTTATCCTTGCACCCTTTTTTGAACAAGGGTGTAACATTTGCAATTCTCCAGTCCTCTAGCACCACCCCTGTATCTAAGGAAGATTGGAAGATTATGGCCAGTGCCTCTGCAATTTCCACCTTTACTTCCCTCAGCATCCAAGGATGCATCCCATCCAGTCCTGGTGACTTATCTACTTTAAGTACAGCCAGCCTTTCTAGTACCTCCTCTTTATCAATTTTAGCCCATCCAGTACCTCAACTACCTCCTCTTTCACTTTGAATTTGGCAGCATCTTCTTCCTTGGTAAGGACAGATGCAAAGTACTAATTTATTACCTCAGCCATGCCCGCTGCCTCCATGCGTAGGTCTCCTTTTTGGTCCCTAATCAGCCCCACCCCTCCTCTTACTACCCGTTTACTATTTAAATGCTTATAGAAGAATTTTGGATTCCCTTTTATGTTAGCTGCCAGTCTATTCTCATACTCTCGCTTTGCCCCTCTTATTTCCTTTTTTACTTCCCCTCTGAACTTTCTATATTCAGCCTGGTTCTCACTTATATTCTCAACCTAACATCTGTCATAAGCCCCTTTTTTCTGCTCCATCTTACACCCTATCTCTTTCATCATCCAGGGAGCTCTGGCTTTTGTTGCCCTATCTTTCCCCATCGTGGACATCTACCTCGACTGTACCTGAACCATCTCCTCTTTAAAGGCAGCCCATTGTTCAATTACGGTTTTGCCTGCCAATCTTTGAATCCAGTTTACCTGGGCCAGGTCTGTTCTCAACCCAATGAAATTGGCCCTCCTCCAATTAAATATTTTAACTCTAGATTGCTCCTTGTCCTTTTCCATAGCTAATCTAAACCTTATGATGCTATGATCACTGTTCCCTAAATGTTCCTCATCTGACATTTGCTCCACTTGCCCCACCTCATTCCCCAGAACCAGATCCAGCAATGCCTCCTTCCTCGTTGAGCCGGAAACGTACTGCTCAAGAAAGTTCTCCTGAACACACTTCAGAAATTCTTCCCCCTCTCTGCCCTTTACACTATTACTATCCCAGTCTATATTAGGACACACAACTGTACAGGACGTTGGTGAGACCATACCTGGAGTACTGCATACAGTTTTGGTCTCCTTATTTAAGGAAGGATATACTTGCACTGGAGGCAGTTCAGAGAAGGTTCACGAGGTTGATTCCGGAGATGAAGGGGTTGTCTTATGAAGAAAGGTTGAGCAGGTTGGGCCTATACTCATTGGAGCTTAGAAAAATGAGAGGGGATCTTATTGAAACATATAAGATTCTGAAGGGGGTTGACAGGGTAGATGCAGAGAGGAAGTTTCCCCTCGTGGGGGAATCTAGAACTAGGGGGCATAGTTTCAGAATAAGGGGAAACCCTTTTCAATCGGAAATGAGGAGGAATTTCTTCTCTCAGAGGGTCGTGAATCTTTGGAATTCTCTTCCCCAGAGAGCTGTGGAGGCTGGGTCATTGAATATATTTAAGGTGGAGATAGACAGATTTTTGAATGATAAGGGAGTCAAGGGTTATGGGGACTGGGCAGGGAAGTGGAGTTAAGGCCAAGATCAGATCAGCCGTGATCTTATTGAATGGCGGAGCTGGCTCAAGGGGTCAAATGACCTACTCCTGCTCCTACGTCTTATGGTCTTATGTTATGTTCTTATAATTGAAGTCCCCCATTATCACTACTCTCTAGTTCTTGCACCTCTCTGTAATTTCCCTGCAAATTGCTCTTCTATATCCTTCCCACTAGTAGGTGGCCTATAGAATACACCTAGTAATGTAAAGGCACCTCTACTGTTTCTCAACTCTAACCAAATAGATTCTGTCCTTGACCTCTCCAGGACATCCTCTCTCTCCAGCACTGTAATATTCTCCTTAATCAATACTGCCACTGTAGGGGGTTTCTCTTGCTCTTTCTGGTCTCCTGCCAGGCTTCGTGCAATAATTACCCTTGAGTGGTTCGACCCACTCCCCCCTACGGTTCTAGACCTTGGACTTAGGTGCAGAGAACAGTAGTGCAGAGAAAGAACTCAATAGACCAGGTTGAATAGCACGAAATGGATGCTTTTATTTTTAAACAGTTTGAAGCATTACAAAATACATGTCATAGGCACAGATTAAAGTTACTACAATCATGCACAAATTTATGAACTTGACTCTATGGAAATGGGGAACACACGGCACATCGAAAAAGGGGAAACACATTACGATTTCCCTTAACTCCCTCCCCTATACCTAAACTAAGTTTCGACCTGGGGAACTTGGGATCATGCTCACCACTCTCGAAATCGCGAGAAAGGGGGTTCGCAGCCTTTTTGGCACCGCTTTCCGTCGTCACGTGGATTTGGAAACTTCTGGCGCAGTCGATATTCTCTCCTCCCTCGAGGCGGTGGGGTAAACCCAGCCTCGATGAGCGCTCGTTAAGGTTGAGATCCACTAAGTCAATTTGGGTTCATGGAGCAGACCCAGATGCAGGCTATGCACTTGGGAGAATCTTGTGGCATCGATCGCCGGTTCTCCAGAGGGTTTCTTCTCCGTCGGCCTGGGTCGTCGATGATCTCCCGACCCCAGTACCCGGGCCACCCTCGTCGTCTTCTCGTCGTGGCCGAGCCTTGTTTGGCTGAACACCGACCACGTTGTCCTTTTACCGAAACCGTCCGTCTTTAAAAAAACGAAAACGTTTTCATCGATCTGCCGAAGTGGAAGAGGCGCCGATCCGGGCACCGTCCGCCCTTCGTTCGTTCCTCGTAGAAGAAAGTTCTTGAAGAAATGGAAGCCTGAAGTCGCCCAACAAGAAGCCGTGACAGTGAAGAAGAAGTTGTTCAAGTAACCCGGAGTCCGAAGTAACTTAGATGGACTTTCAATCCATAGTTATACTCTTTTGGGACAGTCTTATCTCCCGCCAAATCATAGTCCTGTCTTTGTATTAATTTTGGCGGGCAGAAATCTCTGCAGGGGCGCTTTGTCTTGTAACGGAGCCGGTGATAACTTAAACTGGCCTTCCTGGCCGATAATGTCTTTCAATGTCTTTTGCATTGTCACCGTGGCTCGGTTCGCATATTGATCGGTCCGGACATTTTCCTTGATGGCTGCTAAACGGTTTTTCCTTTGTACGATAAATGGGTATAAGTGTTTTTACATTGTCCGCCCATATCTTGATGGGCCCCATCCTGTACTTATAATCCATTGAATATGTATGCTGTTGCCCTGAGTTTCGGTTCCCAGAGACTGGCTTTCGTGGGCTCACTGTCTTCAATCCACAAGCCTGTCTGGCTTGCAGTAACAGAAATAAAATGGTTCATAAACTGATCACGGGGCCTGGCGGCCATTTTGTATGCCCTTTTATCAAAGGTTTTTCTGTGCAAGCTTACTTTGGTCAATAAACAGTCTTATTTTATCCAGTTTTCTTGCGTGATTTTTGCTGAAAATTGCGAATCTTACAGGCCCCCCTGTGATACTGATAGCTTGCTTAAAGTATCAATAATCCTTGATGAGCAAATTTTCCCTGATTCCCCACATCCAAACATTCCTGGCACTTAACTATCTATGCCCCTCACGACACATGCAGTTCCCATTTCCGGAGAAAATGAAAATTACCTCATGCACATTTGGAATCATAGACAGCAAAACTTAAACTATAACATCTTCACCTGTCAGATGGGCAGGGGTTGATACCCTTTTGCGCCATCTGCATGCATCTTTTATTAATCCAAAAAACTTACTAACAACTAATAACATAACCATACTTATTTCCTTATAACCCAAAACAATCAACAACAACAAAAAAATTTTTTTTAAATGGAGGGACGCTTAATCTTATACTAGCAGCTTAGAGTGGGGTATCTGCTTCCCCCATCTGCACATAGCGTTCTCTCCATTCTCCTGTGTTCTCGTGCCTCTGGAGGCGTTTGCCTCTTTTGCAATGCACGAAGAGCAAAAATATCACAATCAAAACCTGACATACTACTAGGATATGGGATGCTATTCTAATCCAGGCGGGGACCTCTATGTTGGTGAACAAGTCCCACCATGGTGGGATGGTTATGTCCAATATGTCTTTTCCTATCTCTAAAGTCTTCTGCTCCAGTGTATAGAAATGTTTCTGCGAAACTATAACGGCTTTTAAAATCTTGGTGAGGTGTTCGGGAAGAGGGGGAATGACATAACCAAAATGCGCGACAAATCGTTGTAAGTCTGTGAAATTCTCTTTGATAGTGATGTGTACAGTGGAGGGCGCAGGAATGGGAACAATTCGTTGTTGTGCCACTTGAACCTCGGCCCTGGGTTTGAAACAGAAACTGCTATCACCGACCGAACACCACTCGTGTTGTCCATATCGGTACTGAGGCGCTGCAGTGGTGACGCAGTATGTCCCACCCCCGATATATGCTACCTGTGGGGGCACATGGTCCTCTGCCATTGCCTCCATGGTGCAATTCACCGGCTTCGCGCTAGCGGTTCTGAACCCGCACTGTGGTTTCAAAAAGGCATTCAAGTGCTGGGGACACAGGATGATGTGTGCTCCCCGGCTCCGACATCCCGAGAGGTCGGTGCCTGTCATCGTACGCTCCCATCTGATGACGTAAGGCGGGACCACTGCGTAACGAATGTGTGCGCCCCCCTGAATGACTCCAATGTTCTCTACTCTGTATACCGGGGCGGGCTTTGCTGCGGGACCCAACACCGGCATTCTTACTACTATTCCCATAATAGTGTGATTCGAATGTCCGCAGTCCACTGGAACTGGGTATGCTTCTGCGGCTAGTCTGAGCTGGCACGGGCTTAATGCATTCTCAAAAGGGTGGAGCGCTTGCAAGTGCTTGTTGCTGATCCAGGACGGGACCAAACCCTGTTTTAAATCCTCAAGATTACTGCGGCCCTCGCCCAATAACCACGCCCCGTACAGCACACAGGCCTCGTTTTGCGCAGCTTGATCGGACGCATTCCGATCCTCCTTAATGAGTGCATTTACCGTTCTCGCGTGTTTCTCCAGCTCAGCAATTATGTCCTTAAAGTGTAGTGTCATGGCCTGGTCCTCATGCAACTCAGAACCCACGACCTTGTTTTCGTCTGTCAATATGTTCCTTAACTGGGCTTTTAAACCGTTGATCTGTGTCTGCAGTTCCCCGTTATCTAGAGCGTTGACAACAGATGTCCCGGTATTAAAAGCAGTGAATATGTCATTTACAGTACCCCTTCTTTGCCTCCCGACTCGATCCAAAACTTCTGGCGGTGTGGTGTATAATTTGTCTCTGTCGATGTCGGCAAAGTCAAATTCGTAAAATTGTCTAAACATACTGGTTAACAGGACCTGGTATAATTGTTCCGTTTCTTTGGGACACCACTCCGGCAATCTTACCTCAGTGAGATTTAAAATCACTGAGGCCACCGCGTAGTGTACCCCTTGGTACAGCACCTGACCGGTGGGTACCAATACTAAACCGTTCCCGGGTCCCTTGGTGGTGGTTGGGCACTCTCCTTTCTGGGCTAGTGCTACCGGAAGCGTGGGCAGGGGCTTGCGTGGGCGGGTGATGAGTTCAGTGGCGTTCACCGGAATAGGGGAGTATGGGGCTCCGCACGCTCGAGTGCTAACATCCCATCTCATCCCCTTCCCTTCATCCTGCCACTGCCTCTGGAAGAAGATGGACACGCCCTTGGGGCAGACGCGTCTCGAACCCCACATACAGACATATATTCCCTCATCCGGTTCCCACCATTTGTCCCAACACACACGTAATTGTCCGTGAGTTCCCGTAATAGTCCGATGGGTATTATTACCCAGTCGCTCCCACTCGACCGTAGAGTTTCTCATGTCCTTTCCCAGCTTTCGTAGCCACCACCATCGCCTTGGTGGTACGTTCCCATTGCACACCAGACAAATCCTCTTTCCCACGGTGACGCTGACTCTGGGCGCTAGGATCCTCACTCGAGGGCACGTTAATGAAGTCTCTTGGTAGGCAAAACCGAAATTGCTGGAATATTCCGTAGAATTCGTTCCCAGCCAACCTGGCCATCTCCCTTGGTGGAAGTAGGTGGCGGTTTCCTCTACCTCTCACTCCCCCGTCCCATCCGTTGCGATGGGGGCCGTGTCCCCGGAGCACCCGAAAATGATGACGTCCTTGGTGCGGCCTCGGTAGGCCCACCCGCACCCGATCGCCATGAACGCGACGACAATCCTTTCCATCGTATCCCAGGTTTCTGTAACCAACAAAATGATGTAGCCGGGCTCCCGATAGGTGCTGGCCTAAATTAATTGGACGCGCGGGTTCCTGGACCCCGCTCCCTAACAAACACACATACCGGGCAGACTTCAAAATTGTACTCTTAACACCATATACTTTACATTCCTTAAACTATGACCATAATTACCTATCTTAACTTATGTACAGCGCCGCCCTCCGTGGGGCGGCTTTCCGAATCCCTGTGAGGTCTGTCGTGTGCCACACCCTGCGGTGGGGCTGCATTGATCTTTGGCCTTGATCCCCCGCAGCCTGTCGCTGCTGAACGGGGATCATGTCTTCCTGGGGCTGCTTTAAACCGTGGTTGGGGAGGATGGGGAGAATCTGGCCAAAATTTTCTGGGCTGGGGCGCTCGAGCTGACCTACGAGGGGCTGCTTTGGGTTGGGCTCCCGGGGCCGATGGACCTGGGGTCGTGACTGTTACCGTCACAGCCTGTGGTTCCTCCACAGCTGCCGGCTCCAGCTCCCCTTCCTCAGGCTCCGCCCCCCCGGGGTCGGGATCTGTGGCTTCCGACTCCACCTCACCTGTCCCTACAGGTAACGAGTCTCCACCCCCACTCCCTACCTCCCCCAAGCTTGAGTCGAGGGCGGGACTGCCGTCCTCTGACTCTTCCTCCTCCGTGATTGGGTCTAAAGCGAGGTTGAGCTGTTCGGGCTCTTCCCTGCCTAAATCCCATTCAAAAGATGAGACCTCCCACTCCAATGGGATGGCCTCTCCCTTCACGCAGGCTACTGCTCCAGCCTGTGTGGTCTGTGACTCTGTTACAGGCTGAGGATCTTTGTTCTCAGACCTGGTCCCCTTTGGTGGCCCTGGTGTACCCGGTTTAAACAGTTTACACTGGTTGATGTGAAACCATTTGGTACGTCGGGGCGTCTTCACTGCATAAACCATGGGGCTGGCTTTGTCTACAATGCTGTATGGCCCCATGTACAGTGGTTCAAAACTCCCTACCCTGGCGTAGTTTCGGACCATGACCTGGTCCCCGACTACCCACTCTTGTTGTTTCCGAGGTTCCAACAACAGTTTATTTCCCTGGTGCTGTCTTCCCATGTTCCCAGCCGCCTGCCCATAAATCTGTCTCAGGCGCTCCAAGAGGGTTTGGGCGAATTTGTCCCGTTTCACCTCTCGGAGCTGGCCCTCAGTGAGCACCGGGGCTAGCACATGGGTGGGTGTTCGCATGATCCTTCCAGTCATTAACTCGTGCGGGGAATACCCCGTGCTTTTGGACTGGCTGGCTCGGATCCCCATGAGGACTAAAGGCAGGACCTCCGCCCATTTCTGGGGCGAGCCCATTGTCTCTTTCCTCAGCTTTTCCTTGAGGGTCCGATTCATACGCTCAACAATCCCGGATGACTGGGGATTGTATGCTACGTGCCACTTTCCCTCAATGCCCAAGAGCCTGAGGGCGTTCTGCATTACTTGACCGGTGAACTGACTCCCTTGGTCGGACTCTACAAAACGGGGGAGTCCCCACCGTGAGAACACTTCCCGAATCAAGATCTTAGCAGTACCCAGTGCCGTAGCTGTTCTGCACGGGAAGGCTTCTACCCATTTGGTGAACACATCTACCAGGACAAGGCAGTACTTATAGCCTCCCTGGGCGGCGGGCAGGGGCCCTATGTAGTCGACCTGAATCGACTGCCATGGTCCCTCAACCCTCCTGATGTGCCCCATGGGCACCTTCCTTTTGTGGGGGTCTGGGTTGTTAGCAGCACACACAAGACAGCTTGCGCAGAACTCGCGGACATCGTCCCGAAGTCCCGGCCACCATCCCGCCTGTTCCACCCGTTGCCAGGTGACCTCAGGTCCGGGGTGTCCCGCTCCTGGACCCTCGTGGGCCAATTGCAGGAATTCCCTTCGGTGCTGCTGCGGCACAACCCACTGCTCCTTTCGGAACAGCATACCTTCTTTGACTGTGAGGGCTGCCGTACTGTACGGACCTTCTACCTGTTTGCCCTCTGTGATGGCTTTTAGGACTGCTTTTAGGGCGGGATCCAGGGTTTGGACGGTCTTTAGGTCTGGGGGCGGTGTCACCCCTGTGTTCCCGGGAATTCCCTCCCTGCCTTGGATCGCCGCCACGGGTCCGGGTTCGTATGGGTCCCAGAGAATGCCGCTGCGGGCACCCTCCCTGGCTAGCGCATCCGCCTGCTGGTTGCCCTGACTGCGGGGTTCTGTAATGGAGTGAGCCTTCACCTTATGGATGAACACCTCTCCTTTCTCCCCCACAGCTGCTAGGATCTTCTCCAGCAAGGGCTTAACTGTTAAAGGCCGCCCGTCCGCGGAGGTGTACCCGCGTCGGGACCAGATGGCGAGGTACTCCGTACACGAATTGCACGTGAACATGCTGTCTGAGCAAATCGTGTATGGGGTTGGGAAAATCTCGGGGTGGGTAACCACGTACGCCACCGCGGACAGTTCAGCCTGCTGCGCGCTCATAGTGCTGGGGAGCTTAATTGCCAGGGCAATGTTTGCCGCAGGGTCATAAACTCCACACCCTGTGAGTCGCTTGCCGTCAGCTACAGTGCTAGAACCGTCTACGTAGATCTCGCGGCCCGTGGGATGTATCCCGGCCCGTAAACCTATGTTAACTTCCCATACCCCTTCTACGGAACATTGATGGGCTGTCCCGGGATATGCCATATTGGCTGCGAGCCTTGGCGCGCAGAGGCCTTTAACTTTGAGATCCATCTGGGAAAGGAGGAGGGTCCAGCGCGCAATCCGAGTGCTGCTTACGGTCCCATCCTTAATCCTCCCGTCCAGAAGCATCTTCGTGGGGGTGTGATGGGTGAGGAGCGTAATGGGAGAGGTCCCTGTGAAGATCACTGATCTGTTCACAGCCCAATGCGTGGCCAGGAGATGCCGTTCGCAATTGGAGAAACTCCTCTCCACATCCGTGAGCACCCTGGAGGAATAAACTACTGGTCTTAGCTTGCCGTGCCGCTCTTGGAGCAGTACTGCGCTCAGGCTGTCCCCACTAGCGGCTACCTCCAGAAAGAACTCCTCTCCCCCATCTATGGCCCCTAGGGCTGGCGCGGTCTGCAGATCTCTTTTCAACTTCTCGAATGCTGCCTGGCACCCCTCATCCCAAGACCACTCGACTCCCTTGTGTAAGAGTCGAAGTAGCGGGGCCGCTGTGGCAGCATAGTCCTCGATGAAATCTCTGCAGTACCCGGTCAATCCCAAAAAGGACCTTACACCCGTTACTGTGTTGGGAATCGGCAGATCTTGTATAGATTCCCGTCTGGCCTTATCTATGGCTCTTTCCCCAGCGCGGATGGCCAGACCCAGGAATTTAACTTCCTGCTGGCCGATCTGGGCTTTCTTTGGGTTTACTTTGAAACCCTTCCTTTCTAACAGTTCCAACAATTCGGCTAACAGTGGGCCGTGCTGCTCCCTTGTATCTGTGAACAGGAGTAAGTCGTCCACATACTGCACTATCTGGTGGGGCTGGCTGAACTCTTTCAAACTCCCCGCCATACACTGATGGAAAATGCTGGGGCTGTTGTGAAAACCCTGTGGTAAGCAGTTCCAGGTGTACTGTTGCCCTTTGAAAGTAAAGGCAAACTTGTACTGGTCCTCCCGCCGCAGCGGAATGGACCAAAAACCGTTCGAGATGTCCAGCACCGTGAATGTGGTCGCCGATGCTGGAATACTCCCTATTAAGTCTGCAACTGCTGCTACCGTGGGCGCGCAGGCTGGGATATTACTATTGAGGACTCTATAGTCCACCGTGGCTCTCCACGAATTGTCCGGTTTCTTTACCGGCCATAATGGGGAGTTCACGTGGGTGGCTATCGTCCTCAATACGCCCTGCTGTACCAATGAAGATATTGCTGTCTCCATGTCGGGTTCTGCCTCCTTGGGGAAATTATACTGCTTTTGGGGTCGGATCATGGGGTCCCCGTCTACGCTGACTTCGAACCCAGTGACTCTCCCGCAGTCGTGCTTGTGGGTGGCGAACGCGGTCAGATTTTCTGACACACGCGCCTGCAAGTCCGTTGGGACGTTTGTTATCATGAGCTCGAGATCGTAACCTCCTGATGGCTTCATAGTGCACAGGGCCCCCTTTTCTTCCTTCCCCGGGATTACGACTACCTTACCTAAACCGCCCTCGGCTCCCCAGAGACAGTGATTTCTCAGGTCCACGAGGATCCCGTGTTCCACCAAGTAATCAGCCCCGAGGATGCCTTTCCCCCCCCCCTCTTTCCACTTCAATAGGATGCACGTCCATGTGGTGTGGAGCGCTCCCAACTGAATGGAGAGCGGGAGGGAGTGCGCGCCAGCCTGTGCTCTACCTGTGAAACCCGCTACTAAATATGGAGCCTGGGCGGACAGAGGTGAGGCAAAAGGTTTGTCCGTGTGGATCAAGGTACACGAAGCTCCCGTATCCAACAGGTAACTACCCCTTTGTTTTTCCACCTCCATCTCCACCACAGGTCTTCTCCAAGCGTCATAGCGGAGCGGACACAAGTAGATGGGCTGCGCGGGCGTCAGTCATTTAGGTGTTTCGGCTGGGGTCTCGGGGGCGATAGGGCTGTTAGCAACCGCTACCTTCCCCTGCCAGGTCATCAGAGACCGCATAGTCTCCAAGACTGACTCGATCGCAGCGGGGTCCACAACCGCACCACCCCCTTCATTCGGGGCAAAGGCTACGGTTGGGTTCTGGACTGGTGTTGGGGCAGCGGCCTGCACTTGTGGTTGTGCTGGTGTTGGGGAAACTCTCGGGCCGTTGGCGACTCGGGCTTGGGCTCGATCTTGGGCTGCGGCGAACGCTCTCTCCCTCTTATCCTTCCAAGGATTCCTACAGTCCTTGCGCCAATGACCCTCCTTCCCACACCCGTAACAACTGCTATTTGCTTGGGGATGGCGATTTCCCTCCTGACGCCATTCCTTTTTAGCAGAGGCTGCGGGTCTCACCTCATGCACCTTTCCTTTCACAACAGGCGTTTTCTTGCCCTTGTTGTTTCTATAACTGATCGTGAGCTGATCTAGTACTACTTCCTCCGTGGAGCGGGCGTTAGTGGGGTCAAACCATGCTTTGGCCTGTTCCTTCACTACTGGCAGGCAACCTGCTACCAGGCACCGAAGCCAGTGAGCCCTTTGTTCGCCATCCAGCCCGGCCCGGGCCGGCCCGCCCGGGCAGCTGCGCCGATACACTGGCCACAACCTGTCGGCGAAAACCCGTGGGGGTTCTCCCTCTAGCTGCACTGTCTTTTCTAAACGGAGGAACGGAGTTCCGTCCCCCTCTCCCATGATCTCCAGAATCTCATCCCGTAGCAACTCATAGTCCCTGTGCCCTCTCTTGCTCTCGTCAGGGAGACACTGGAGGAGCGAACTGTCCAGGGAGAACAGCAGCATTTTAGACTGTTCAACCCCGTCGCAGTCATTGACTGCTGCGGTCTGCTCCACGTCCCTGAAATGCACGGAGGGATCTCCTGACTCGGAGAGTTTTGGGATGTGACTTATCATCTCTCTTAGCTGTCGTGCGCTATGAGGCATTATGATCTGACTCTCAAGGGGTCCGTCATCGCCATTTTCTTCATTTGGACCGATCCTCCGGTGTCTCGTTGGACACATTGGCGCCGACCCCGACTCTACTGTCTGGGGTTGCTCTACCTCAGGGCTCTCTTCCTCTACCGTCTCTGTCTCCTGTCCCGGAGTCCAAGACTCCTCATAGGCAGGAGGCGCAGAAGGTTCGGGGGTTGGTACCCCAACTGCCTCTTGTGGAATCGGTCTTTTGGATTCCTTGGCTAGCAACAGCTGACTCGCTGGTGGATTTATGAGACACACCAACCCGTTTGCCTTCGCTAGGGCCTTTCTCAGGTCCTCTAGCTCCCGGCGGCAAGTGCTGTGGTCGGTGTTCTCAGATCTATCCTCCATGGCCATTTTATATGCTGCCCTGGCTCCCAGGAGCTTTTCCTCTTGGGCATCTACTTGTTTGGCTAGACGGGAACACCTCTCTCTCATTCTACCTTCACTGGCCTTGGCCTCAACGACCTGACATTTTAAATATTCTACCCGGGTTTCGTGGCAGCGAATTACAGAGCGGCGTTCCTGGTTCAGCGCGTCAAGCGATTCAATCAGTTTTTGACCTCCCGCAACCTTTTCCTCCACGCCTTTAAGCAAGCCGTTGATCTGGACTGTCTGTGCTGCAACTACCTGGTCCAAAAGCTGGACTTGCTGCTTGTAGCACATCAGCCAGACCGCCTTTTCTACAGATTTCTTATGCTCTCTACCCGCTGTCCACTTGATGGCTGCGTCTAGCGGGCGCCTATCCCTTAGTAGATCAGATATCCATTGTTTTGTGAGGTTGACTTTTCCGAAAACATAATCTGCTATTCTTTCATCCATCACATTTCGTTTATTCAGATCTTGATCTAACACACTACTTTCCTGCTGCCAAGGTCCTGCCGCGGTTGCCATTTCTGTAGGGGGTTTCTCTTGCTCTTTCTGGTCTCCTGCCAGGCTTCGTGCAATAATTACCCTTGAGTGGTTCGACCCACTCCCCCCTACGGTTCTAGACCTTGGACTTAGGTGCAGAGAACAGTAGTGCAGAGAAAGAACTCAATAGACCAGGTTGAATAGCACGAAATGGATGCTTTTATTTTTAAACAGTTTGAAGCATTACAAAATACATGTCATAGGCACAGATTAAAGTTACTACAATCATGCACAAATTTATGAACTTGACTCTATGGAAATGGGGAACACACGGCACATCGAAAAAGGGGAAACACATTACGATTTCCCTTAACTCCCTCCCCTATACCTAAACTAAGTTTCGACCTGGGGAACTTGGGATCATGCTCACCACTCTCGAAATCGCGAGAAAGGGGGTTCGCAGCCTTTTTGGCACCGCTTTCCGTCGTCACGTGGATTTGGAAACTTCTGGCGCAGTCGATATTCTCTCCTCCCTCGAGGCGGTGGGGTAGACCCAGCCTCGATGAGCGCTCGTTAAGGTTGAGATCCACTAAGTCAATTTGGGTTCATGGAGCAGACCCAGATGCAGGCTATGCACTTGGGAGAATCTTGTGGCATCGATCGCCGGTTCTCCAGAGGGTTTCTTCTCCGTCGGCCTGGGTCGTCGATGATCTCCCGACCCCAGTACCCGGGCCACCCTCGTCGTCTTCTCGTCGTGGCCGAGCCTTGTTTGGCTGAACACCGACCACGTTGTCCTTTTACCGAAACCGTCCGTCTTTAAAAAAACGAAAACGTTTTCATCGATCTGCCGAAGTGGAAGAGGCGCCGATCCGGGCACCGTCCGCCCTTCGTTCGTTCCTCGTAGAAGAAAGTTCTTGAAGAAATGGAAGCCTGAAGTCGCCCAACAAGAAGCCGTGACAGTGAAGAAGAAGTTGTTCAAGTAACCCGGAGTCCGAAGTAACTTAGATGGACTTTCAATCCATAGTTATACTCTTTTGGGACAGTCTTATCTCCCGCCAAATCATAGTCCTGTCTTTGTATTAATTTTGGCGGGCAGAAATCTCTGCAGGGGCGCTTTGTCTTGTAACGGAGCCGGTGATAACTTAAACTGGCCTTCCTGGCCGATAATGTCTTTCAATGTCTTTTGCATTGTCACCGTGGCTCGGTTCGCATATTGATCGGTCCGGACATTTTCCTTGATGGCTGCTAAACGGTTTTTCCTTTGTACGATAAATGGGTATAAGTGTTTTTACATTGTCCGCCCATATCTTGATGGGCCCCATCCTGTACTTATAATCCATTGAATATGTATGCTGTTGCCCTGAGTTTCGGTTCCCAGAGACTGGCTTTCGTGGGCTCACTGTCTTCAATCCACAAGCCTGTCTGGCTTGCAGTAACAGAAATAAAATGGTTCATAAACTGATCACGGGGCCTGGCGGCCATTTTGTATGCCCTTTTATCAAAGGTTTTTCTGTGCAAGCTTACTTTGGTCAATAAACAGTCTTATTTTATCCAGTTTTCTTGCGTGATTTTTGCTGAAAATTGCGAATCTTACACCACCCCACCTCCTTTCTTTAGTTCCCTATCTTTCCTGAACACCTTATATCCAGGAATATTTTGTACCCAATCCTGCCCTTTTTTGAGCCAGGGCTCTGTTATCGCCACAACATCATATTCCCATGTGGCTATTTGAACATCTCTCAGAAACATCTCAAAGCATTCACATTAAATGAATTACTTTGCGGTGATTGCTGCTATTTAGGCAGTCTTTTTTGCACATCGTTTGATCACACAAGCTGTGATGAGATGAATGTCCAGTTTATTTATTTATGTGGTTGTGTTCGTTGAGGGATAAATGTGGCTCAGGACACTAAGATACCTCCCCTGCTCCTCTTAAATAGCACTGTGGAATCTTTTTATAAAGGATGGCACCTCTGACAATGTAGTACTCCCTCAGCAGTACACTAGAGTTCAACCCGGATTAAGTACTCAAAGCTAACACAAGTGAT
Source organism: Somniosus microcephalus (assembly GCF_052327205.1). Lineage (NCBI taxonomy): Eukaryota > Metazoa > Chordata > Chondrichthyes > Squaliformes > Somniosidae > Somniosus > Somniosus microcephalus. The sequence continues at coordinate 66,075,667 of NC_140993.1, read as the reverse complement.
TGAATAGAGATCGGGTCTAGAACGGGAATGAACGAGGAGCCAGAAACAATGCCATGTGTGAGCCAGGAGTCAGAGACTTCAGGAAATGAATGGAAAAAGGCGAACACTGGAAAAAAATATAATGAATGATAAATTCTGACTAACACCCAGCAGGCATGGCCTGAAGGTCCATCATGGAGGGGCAGAGTTAACCGTCATTTTACTGCTTCCTGTTGTGTATGTACCTTTAAGGGAATAACTGGTCTCAGACTGCAGTACCGGCAGTGACCACCCCTGTATAAAAGGCGCTAGCAAGCCTCTGTAGTTCAGTTTCCCGATTGACTCCATTCAGTAAAGACTTGTTTAAGTCAACTCCTGCTGTCCGTGTCTCAATTATACACGGACATAATATTGGCGACGAGCAGATACGAACTTACCTACAGTCTGCACCACCTCCTGGGATCCATTCCTGAAGCGAAGTGAGCAGAGGTCGAGGCCATAAGGAAGAAAGAAGCAGTAGAAACGGGCGTCGACCGTGGGCATCCGCCCCTGAGTCAGCGGAGTTGAAGATTGCTGGAGAAGTTGTCGAGAGCGGGGCCTGGTTCCTGTCTACGGTGCTTCGGCTAATCAGGCTGGTGGCAGGTAGTACACTGATCCTTCCTGGGCTGCGGCGGTCGCGAACTCGAGCGGGTGGCTTACAACGGGGCCGAGCAGCATTGTCGGGAACAGGAGCGAGAGAGAGGGTGGAGCACACAGGGCGCGGCCGGTGCTACGAAGCCGGGCAGCGTACGGACCCGAGAAGAGGGAGGCAAGAGTCCCACAGGGTTGTTCCACGACGGGAAAATAATAAAAAAAGAAATATTAAACGCGCAGGAAACCGCGAGGAGCTGCAGGTTGCAACGGAAACCGTGGAAAGCAGCGCTAGCAACAGCGGGGAAGAAGGCAAAGCGCGGGAGGCGCCATCTTAATCAGCGGGGAAGAAGGCAAAGCGCGGGAGGCGCGATTTTGTTAAATCGGGGAAGAAGGCAAAGCGCGGGAGGCGCCATTTTAGATTTTCAAGATGCTGCAGACTGGCTGTATCACTGCCTTTGATAATACAATAGAGGACTGGACCACGTATGTGGAAAGAGTCGAGGTATATTGCGAGGCAAACGAAATAGCCGATGAGAAAAAGGCATCGGTATTGCTAAACTTAATGGGCGCTAGAACGTACGGCCTATTGCGGGACCTGATTACTCCAGCCAAACCGAAGGCGAAGAGTTTTAACGAAATTGTTGCTGTCCAACAGGAACACCTAAACCCTGCACCGCTGCTGATAGCAGAAAGATTTAAATTCCACAGGAGAACTCAGCACAAAGATGAGAGCAATGCTGAGTACCTTACGGAACTACGCAAGCTATCAAAGCACTGCCAGTTCGGAGCAGGACTGGCAGATACCCTACGGGACAAATTTGTCTGTGGACTCCTGAGTGAAGGAACACAGAAGAAGTTACTCTCAGAGAAAGAGCTGACGCTAGATAAGGCTTTCAGCGTGGCAGTATCGTACGAAGCAGCAGCCAGGGGAGCTGCGGAAATACAACAAAAGCCACAGGAATACGGCACCCACGAAATGACACGGGGATTTGCAAAATGTTATCGCTGCGGCAGAACTAACCATGACCAGAAGGACTGCTGGTCCAAGGACAAAATATGCAGGCAATGCGGAAAGATGGGACACATTGCATGAGTTTGCAGGTCTGGAAAGAAGACCAGCGACAATAAAAAGGCTACTAAGGAACCGTACAAGAAAGTACAAAAGATGACGGACAGTAGTTCCGAAGACCAGATGAGCGATAGTAAATCCGGGAACAAGAGACTAAGCTGTCTCAAACTTCACAATGTAATCGCAAAAGAGGATCACCGAACCATTTGGGTCACCCTCACGATAGCAGGGTCCCAAGTTAAAATGGAATTGGATACAGGATCAGCGCTAACCATCATGAATCGACGAGACTACGAGCGGCTATTCTCACACATACCCTTGAGAGAGACATCCATCATCTTGACGACGTATACGGGGCAAAAAGTATACCCCAGAGGAAAAATAAGGGTGCCTGTCGAATACAACGGCAAGAAAATACGGAAATTGTATCTCTACATACTGCAAAATGGTGGACCACCGTTATTGGGATGTGAATGGATCAGGAAGATAAGCTTAGATTGGCACTCCATTCATGCAATGACGGTGGATAGTAAAAAAGATGAAGACGTCACTCCTGGACAATTGTCAACAATCTTAGCTAACGCCAAAGAGGTATTTCAACAAGAACTGGGCACTCTTAAAGGTGTAACCGCCTCGATAAAAATAGAAGAGAATGCAATTCCCAAGTTTTTCAAAGCAAGACCGGTACCATATGCAATTCGCCCAGCCGTCGAGGCAGAGCTGGAGAATCTGGAGAAGGCAGGCGTGTTGTCTAAGGTCGACTGGAGCGAGTGGGTGACACCCATCATTCCTGTCATGAAGAAAACGTTAAGCAATAAGTCTGAGGAGCCAAGGAAGGTTCGCATCTGTGGGGACTTCAAGGTGACGGTGAACCCAGTCCTTCACACAGTACAATATCCTCTTCCAAGGATAGAAGTCATCTTCGCCTCACTATCTGGAGGGAAGCGTTTTACAAAAATTGACCTAACACAAGCATATTTGCAGATGGAGGTTGAAGAATCCTCGAGGAAGTATCTCACGATAAACACTCACAAAGGTCTTTACCAGTATCATCGATTGGTATTCGGAGTAGCATCGGCTCCAGCGATATGGCAAAGAGCGATGGAACAAGTCCTGCAAGGGATTCTGGGGACTCAGTGTTACTTGGACGACATCCTTGTGACAGGTGAAGATGACAGTGAACACCTTAACAACCTAGAACAGGTGTTCACTAGACTACGGGAACATGGGCTACGAGCCAACCGCCCCAAGTGCGAATTTTTTAAGAAACAAATATCGTATTGTGGCCACGTGATTGATGAAGAGGGGTTACATAAGTCCCCTGACAAAATTGAAGCGGTTGTTAAGGCCCCAGCGCCTAAAAATGTGTCACAACTGAGGTCATTCCTCGGATTGGTGAATTACTACCATAAGTTTTTACCGAATTTGTCCACAATTCTGCACCCACTGAACGCCCTACTACGAACGGGAGTAGCATGGAAATGGAGCAATGACTGTAAGCGGGCCTTTCAGAAGAGTAAGGACTTAATCACTTCAAGAGAAGTATTGGCTCACTACAACCCAGCACTGCCGATCAGACTGGCGTGTGATGCGTCTCCCTACGGCATTGGGGCGGTACTGTCACATAAATTCCTTGATGGTTTAGAGAGGCCGATAGCTTTTGCGTCACGCTCGTTAACTTCTGCCGAGCGTAACTATGCCCAGATTGACAGAGAGGCCCTCAGCCTAATGTGGGGGGTGAAGAAGTTCAATCACTACCTGCACGGTCAAAAATTTACTCTACTAACTGATCATCAACTTCTTGTCTCCATTTTCAACACTCAGAAGGGCGTACCGATAATGACAGCGCAACGGCTGCAGAGGTGGTCCCTTTTCCTAGGGGCACACCAATATGACATCGAGTACAAAGGAACTAAACAGCATGGGAATGCTGATGGATTGTCGTGCCTACCGTTGCCGACGGTGGAAGAAGACCTTGCAGTGGATCCAATGGAGATATTCCACTCGACCACAGTCGAATGTCTCCCTGTGACGAATGCAAACATAGAAAAGGAAACATGAAATGACCCGACACTATCCCGGGTCTATGATTTAACGGTGAAGGGATGGCCAGCACATGGCGAACCACTGCTGCCAGCATTCTCGCCGAGAAGAGAACAGCTGTCAGTGTGCAGAGGAACCTTGATGTGTGGATCCAGAGTAGTAATTCCACCCAAATTGCAGGATAGAGTGCTCAATGAGCTTCATGAGGGTCATCTGGGAGGGGTAAAAATGAAGAACTTAGCCAGAGCGTTTGTGTGGTGGCCGGGAATCGATAGAGAAATCGAAGAGATGACCAAGAGCTGTACAGGATGCCAGAAGGTCCAAAACGCCCCACCACAAGCTCCTCTGCATCCATGGGAGTGGCCCTCATCTCCATGGCAAAGGGTGCACATTGATTTTGCTGGTCCCTTCATGGACTCGATGTTGTTAATTGCGGTGGATGCACATTCAAAGTGGCCAGAGGTAATAAAAATGTCCTCAACCACCACAGAAAAAACTATCACAGTTTTACGAACCATATTCGCCAGGAATGGGCTGCCTGAACAGATTTGCTCTGACAATGGACCACAGTTTGTGTCTGAAGAGTTCCGGAGGTTCTTAAAGAACAATGGTGTTAAGCATTACACATCTGCCCCATATCATCCAGCCACTAATGGATTGGCCGAGAGGTTTGTTCAAACATTCAAGAAGGCTATCAAGGCAATGTGTAATGAAGATATACCCCTACAACACAAGGTGGACAACTTCTTGTTTGCCTACCGGAATGCGACACATGCGGTTACCAACCAAACTCCAGCCATGATGTTCTTCAATCGAAGACTACGATGCCGCTTGGATTTGGTTAAGCCAAACGTCCGAAGAGATGTGGAGAACAGGCAGTTTCAGAATATGAATGAAAGGCCGACCAGGAGTTTTAAGATAGGTCAACCAGTTTTGGCCCGGGACTACCGCACTGAGAAATGGCAGCCAGGAACGATTTGTACACGGCAAGGACCTCTCATGAACACCGTGGACGTTGGAGATAGCATTGTAAGACGCCATGCTGACCAGATTCTAGAGTCACTGGAAAACGTCAACTCCACACCACGATCTGATACACCTGGCAATGAAATCAACGTACCAATTGCAGCTACCGCAGAATCGGTGATATTGGAAGCAGATGAACCAAACAACGACAGGGATCCAGACTCAACCTTGCCAGAAGAACCTGATACTCCAAAGAGGCGTTATCCAGACAGAATCAGGAAGCCTCCTCAAAGACTGAACTTATAATTGCTTAACCTCAACCAATGTATCTAGCAACCGTAATTGTGATTGTAATTAGTTATCATTTAGTTGTTAAATGAATGTTATGTACTGTTTATCTAAAAGGGGAGGAATTGTTGTGTATGTACCTTTAAGGGAATAACTGGTCTCAGACTGCAGTACCGGCAGTGACCACCCCTGTATAAAAGGCGCTAGCAAGCCTCTGTAGTTCAGTTTCCCGATTGACTCCATTCAGTAAAGACTTGTTTAAATCAACTCCTGCTGTCCGGGTCTCAATTATACACGGACATAATACTTCCCAAGCTCACTCTTGTTTTAGTTGTATAGAACCTTGACCAGACCCCATCTGGAGTATGGTGTTCAGTTCTGGGCACCGCACATCAGGAAGGATATATTGGCCTTGGAGGGGGTGCAGCGCAGATTCATCAGAGGGCTTGGAGGGTTAAATTATAAGGACAGGTTGATAAGCCTGGCTTGTATTCCCTTGAGTTTAGAAGGTTGAGGAGTGATCTGATCGTGGTGTTTAAAATAACAAAACGATTTGATAGGGTAGATACAGCAAAACTATTTCTTCTGATGTGGAAATCCAAAACAAGGGTGCACAATCTTAAAATTATAGCTAGGCCATTCAGGAGTGAATCAGGAAGTACTTTCCACACAAAGTTTAGTGGAAATCTAGAACTGTCTCCCCAAAAGGTTATGGATGCTGGGTCAATTGAAATTTTCAAGACTGAGATCGCTAGATTTTTGTTAATTAAGGGTATCAAGGGATATGGAGCAAAGGCAGGTAAACAGAGTTGAGGTACAGATCAGCCACTATCCAATACAATTGTTGAATAGGCTTGAGAGGCTGAATCGTCTACTGCTGTTCCTATGTTCCCATGACCAGATTAGGCTTGGCTGTGGTGCCATCCACAAATAAATAAAAGAGAAACATTTGCAGTTATATAGAGTCTTTCACAACCTCAGGATTTCCCAAAGCCTTCTACAATCAATGATGTACTTTTATAAGATTAGTCACTGTTGTAACGTACGAAACGTGGCAACCAATTTGCGCACAGCAAGGTCCCACAATAGGCTCTGGGATCATTTACATCCAGCTGAGAGGGCAGCCGGGGCCTCGGTTTAACGTCTCATCTGAAAGACGTCATCTCCAACAATGTAGCGCTCCCTCAGTACTGCACTGATGTACCAGCCTAGATTTTGTACTCAAGTCTCTGGAGTGAGACTTGAACCAAAAAAAAACCTCTGACTCAGAGGTGGAGGTGCTACCACTGAGCCACAGCTAACACCAAATACTCTGTTGAATTTCAATGTTCAAGCTCACGAATATTCACTTGGGAGAGGCTAGCTGTCATCCATGGAGCTGCAGTGTAATAGGCATCAGTGCCTGCAAGGGAGGAGGGGAGAAAATTGAAATAGAATACTCATAAATATCATTTATGTTAAGAAATGGGTTCATACAAGTCAGTGCTGAATCAGACATAGCATCTGCAGCAGTGCTGACCTCGCAGGGAAGTTCTGGATGCAAATGTTATGAGGAAATGACCCTGAGTGGAGCTCAACGCTCTTCACTGAAGTGAAAGCACCAATTTAAATGAAAAAAAAATGACCTATTATTACTTAACTTCCTTAATTCTACCAGGCCTCTTGGGATCTCGCACGTGAGTGGCCAGTTCCTCTGTTGCAGGTCCGCGTAAGCCAATTAGCAAACGAGATGCAGTAAACTGTGAGACGTTAACCTTGTCACACGTAGTGACACACTGCAGAAATGCTACAGTGAAGCCTCGCAAGGCAACGGCCTTTCCTAATGTTCTTTTAATTAGCTCAGAGATAGTGATAGACCATTTCCTGTTTGAGTTCACGGAACTTGCTGAGCCAATCAAAAGAAAAAAATAGCAATAAAGTGAAGAAGAATTCTATTACCTTAACTCTTCAGAGACTAAATAGACTCCATCTGGTTCACAAAAGGGACTTACATTTATATTGCGCCTTTCATTACTTCGTGATGTTCCAAAGCACTTTACAGGCAATTAAGTACTTTTTGAAGTGTAGTCACTGTCGTCATGTAGGAAACGCAGCAGCCAATTTGCACACAGCATGTTCCCACAAACAGCAATGAGATAATAGTCAGATAATCTGTTTTAGTACTGTTGGTCGAGGGATAAGTATTGGCAAAGATACCGGGAATAACTTTGGTGCTCTTCTTCGAATGGTGTCATGGGATCTTTTACATCCATCTGAGAGGGAAGACCAGGCCTCGATTTAACATCTCATCCAAAAGACTGCACCTCCAACAGTGCAGTAGCGCTCCCTCAGTACTGCACTGAAGTGTCAGTCTGGATTATATGCTCAAGGCTCTGGAGTGGGGCTTGAACGCACAACATCTGATTCAGAGGCAAGAGAGCCACCATTGAGCCAAGGCTGACACCTCAGTATGAGGCACTAGTCACTTAATCAAGAGAAGGACATTATAACCTCTGAGATGGTACAGAGGGGGCAGCAAAGATAATCCTAAATAAGGGTTTTTGAGTTCTGAGGAAAGGCGTTTGAGATTGTGAAGGGAATTGACCAAATGAATCCAGACAAATAATTTACTATAGTGAAGGGTCAAATACCGGGGGACATGAATTGGGAAAGCTAAGAGTCAGAAGGGAAGTCAGGTGAGACTTTTCACCTGACAGATAAAAAAAGTTGATGAATAAGTTATCAGGGAAGTTCTTAGAACTATAAATGAGGCCACTGGATGTGTTTAGGTAGAGAAGGGATAGGGTAAGAAGGTGGGTGGGTGGCGTTGAGCTATAAAAATGGGATGGGCTTGTTGGGTTTCTAGCCTTTTCCTGTTCTTAAAATAAATTATGTTGTTATCGAGAGCTAACACAGTTTGTATTGGCTGACCAGTTTTTCACCTCTCTAATCCTAGAAGGAGCGTTCAATTACCGAACCTGTCAAGGTTTGGTTAAAGCATATGAATAGCATTCCATAGCATCTTAGTCTGAAAACAACTCAGCCTTCTCATATTGTTACATTGGTTTACAATCCCATTTTCTGTCACTATGGAAGTCCAATATGTCGTGCTTCCATTCTCATTAAAGCCATCAGGGCAGTACCTTGATTCTCATTGATATGTCACAATCTCCTTGTGACACTGGCCCAGAATGTGTCCTTATAAAACAGTAGATGGTAACTTTAATTGCATTCTCAACCCTGTTAACACCGTACCTCCCTCATTCTTGGCATAATTTCATTGCACAAGAGCCCCTCTCCCCATCTCCTCTACCCTCACCTCCAACAAGTGCAAGGAGCTCATGGACTTCTTTGTCACTAAGTTTGAGACCATCTGATCAACTGCCTGTGCCACTTCCCTTCCTTCCCCTAGCCCACCAGGCCAAACTTCCTCTAAGGTTCCCCTTTGGCCTAGCCCTGAACACACATCTTTCTCTAGTTGCTCTCCTATCTCCCCTCATGCCCACTCTGAGCTCATCTTGTCCATGAGACCCACTTCCGGCTCCCTCGATCCTATTGCCACTAAACCACTCATTTTCCCTTCCTGGCTCCCATGTTAGCTAATATTGTTAATGGTTCTCCTCAGGTACTGTCCCCCACTCCTTCAAATCTGCCATCATCCCCCCTCTCCTTAAAAGAAACACTTGATCCCTCTGTCCTTGCAAACTACCACCCCATCTCCAACCTCTCTTCCCTCTCCAAAGTCCTTGAACGTGTTGTTGCCTCCCAAATCCGTGCCCATCTTTCTTGGAACTCCATGTTTGAATCCCTCCAATCGGGTTTCCGCCCCTCCCACAGTACCAAAACGGCTCTTATCAAAGTCACAAATTAAATCCAACTTGACTGTGACAGTGGTAAATTATCCCTCCTCGTCCTTCTCGACCTGTCTGCAGCCTTTGACACGGTTGACCTCACCATCCTCCTCCAATGCCTCTCCACCGTCATCCAGCTGGGTGGGTCTGGTTTCATTCATATCTATCTGATCGTAGCCAGAGAATCCCCTGAAATGGCTTCTCTTACCGCTCCCGCATCGTTACCTCTGGTGTCCCCCAAGGATCTATCCTTGACCCCCTCCTATTTCTCATCTACATGCTTCCCTTGGTGACATCATCCAAAAACACATCATTGGTTTCCACATGTACACTGACAATACCCAGCTCTATCTCACTACCACCTCTCTCGACCCCGCCACTGCATCTAAATTGTCTGACTGCTTGTCCGACATCCAGTACTGGATAAGCAGAAATTTTCTCCAACTAAATATTGGGAAGACTGAAGCTATTGTCTTCGATCTCCGCCACAAACTCGTTCCCTAGCCACTGACTCCAGCCCTCTCCCTGGCAACCACCTGAGGCTGAACCAGACTGTTCGCAACCTTGACTTCGAGATCAGCTTCCAACCACATATCCGCGCCAACACTGAGACTGCCAATTTCCACCTCTGGAACATTGCCCAACTCTGCCCCTGCCTCAGTTCATCTGCTGCTGAAACCCTCATCCATGCCTTTGTTACCTCCAGACTTGACCATTCCAACGCACTCCTGACTGGACTCCCACATTCTACCCTCCGTAAACTTGAGGTCTTCCAAAACTCAGCTGCCCGTGTCCTAACTTGTACCAAGTCCCGTTGACTCAATCACCCCTGTGCTCACTGACCTACATTGGATCCCAGGTTAAGTAACACCTTGATTTTAGAATTCGCATCCTTGTTTTCAAATCCCTCCATGGCCTCACCCCTCCATATCTCTGTAATCTCCTACAGCCCCACAATCCGTGCTCTTCTAATTTTGGCCTCTTGAGTATCCCCGATTTCAATCGCGCCACCATTGGTGAGGCCCTAAGCTCTCCGCCTCTCTTTCTTCCATTAAGGTGCTGCTTAAAACCTACCTCTTTGACCAAGCTTTTGGTCATCTGCCCTAATATCTCTTTATGTGGCTTGGTGTCAAATTTTGTTTTATAACGCTCCTGTGAAGCTCCATGGGATGTTTTACTATGTTAAAGGCACTATGTAAATACAAGTTATTGTTGTTTTATGTTGTTGGCCCTTACCACTTAGGAGCTGAATTGAGACTACCCATAATAATTTCATGTAGAATCCTAAAGCTAACAGAGACCAAGAACTTTCATCCTTCTGGTCTAGGTTGAATTTTGATTGAAGTATCAGAGAAAAAAGGTAAGTGCCTAATCCAGTGCACCTACTGGTCCCCTCATGTTGACTAGCAAATCTATGTAACAGATTTGCTAGGGAGATGGTGGAAACAGTTAGTATTGATTCATTAAAATGCAAATTAGAGAATTTTTTCAGAAAATAATATTTTGAGTAATTTGAGACGTGACATGTGGTGAGTGTAGCATACTTGGGAGGAACATTCGACTCCCGGGATGGTAGAAGACGTTCTAGATGAACCTTGGTCTTTTTTCATCTAGCAATTCTTATGTTCTTGTGCTAACTGCACTTTGAAACCATTTATACCGTCTGACTCAGTGGCTGTCCCAGCTAACTTCTTGAACAACTCTATCAATCCTTTTATCTGAGGAAGTTCCTCCTTTCTTACTTGCAGCTTTATACTGTAATTTTAAATTTGTTTCCTCTTGTATTTTAACCTTCTGCTATAGCGAGCATGGCCTGTGCCAGCCTTGTCAACTCCAGTCATAATCTTGAAAACTTCAGTTGATGTCATTTTTTTTTCCTGAAGGAACTGCCAGACAATGAGAACCATGAGCTACGTAAATGGTGACTTTCAGGACTCTGGCACCCTCCCTGGTAGGGTGTTTTCAGTGAAGGATTTCACGACAGGATGCATCAAGGGATTTGACCAAAATAAAATGTTAAGCTGGGGCCGCATCTACCCTCTCAGGTGAACATTAAAGATCCCATAGCAGTATTCAAACATTTATCCCTCAACCTATACCTAAAACAGATGATCTGGTCATCTATTTCATTGCTGGTGTGGAATCTTGCTGTGCGCAAATTGACTGCACTGTTTCCTATATTAGAACAGTAACTATTTTTGGAAAGTACTTCATTGGCTGTGAAGCGCTTTGGGATGTCCTGAGGTTGTGAAAAGCGCTGTATAAATACAAGTTTATTCTTTCTTTCTTTCTCTCCCACCCTTTTGCCTGATATCTCTCCCACTCTAGCTTAATGTCTTCAGGTCTCCTTGGAAAATGCTTTGGCACTGTTAAATGAAAAAAGCTATATAAGTGCAAGTTGTTGCTGCTAATTGCTGACTAAGAGCTGTTTGCCGGTGGGAGTGGGAGAGTTCAACTCAGTCTCCGATTTCCCTTCTATTAGAAAAAATTACCCAGCGGACTCACTGTGAGGGGAATAACAGGGAAACAATAGATCTGAACGAATACACTAATTCAATGATAAATGGGAATTTGGATTTAATCCAGATCAAGGCAGATGAAACTTGGATCATCCACTTCCATATATGAATTATCGAATTAAATTGTTAGATAATTGAATCTCAGCAACATAGCTTTTCCTGTTCTCAAATATCAGCCAGTCTGCTAAACTGAATTCACAACCAACCCACTTTAAAGGGTGCAGACTAAGACAGGGAGCCCAGTTAGATGTAAGAGAGAAAAATACTGAATTAACAAGAAAACAGGAACAGCTCCCTTGGTGGCTCAATTGAGTAAATGCATCCACCACTGAGCCATACAGAAGAGGGAGGTCCCCGGTTCAAACTCCAGTATATGATCAGTCAGTAGATCTCAGCTGGGATGCAGTAAGGACCCTTAACTGGCAGCACCTCTGGGCTAGGGAGAGGAAAAGCTATTGGCCAGGGCTTCTGCTCCTGATCCTTATCCACTAATCGCTGCAGCAATGTTCATGCATATGGACTTCAGGTGACGGCAGGATTGGTCTCAGTTAGGTCTGAGTTGTGATGGTTGAATATCCTGTGGCCAATTGAGTGAGGTACTGGATGGCTATTGTCTCCTGTACCTCAGCACCACGAGCCGTGATTCAGTGGTAATGTTCTTGCCTCTGATTCAGAAGGTTGTGGGTTCAAGTCTCACTTCAGTGCAGTACTGAGGGAGTGCTGTCTGTTGGATAAGATGTTAAAACCAAGCCCCTGTCTGCCCTCTCGGGTGGACATAAGAACATAAGAAATAGGAGCAGGAGTAGGCCAATCAGCCCCTCGAGCCTGCTCCACCATTCAATAAGATCATGGCTGATCTGATCCTAACCTCAAATCTTCTATCACTCTCCATCCCACCCGAACCCATGTGATCTCCCAAGAGAGGCGAAAAACCAGATAAAAAACCCAATGGCCAATTTGGGAGAAAAAATCTGGGAAATTCCTCTCCGACCCATCTAGGCGATCGAAACTCGTCCAGGAGATCACTCTGTCCCTATATTTTCTACAGTACTTACCTTCTGTAAAGGCGATCTCCACCCCAGCCAGGAACAGGAATAAAACCATCTCCTGAAATCTAACACAGAATTAGAACACAAGAAGTGGGAGCAGAACCAGGCTACACGGCCCCTGGGCCCGCTCCACTACCCACAGGGCCATGACCATTCCAAACCTAGACTCATGTCCAATTTCCTGTCTGCTCCCCGTAACCCTTAATTCCCTTTACTTCTAGGAAACTATCTATTTCTGTTTTAAATTTATTTAATGATGTAGCTTCCACAGTTTTCTGGGGCAGCAAATTCCACAAACCTACCACCCTCTGAGTGAAGAAGTTTCTCCTCATCTCAGTTTTGAAAGAGCAGCCCCTTATTCTAAGACTATGCCCCCTAGTTCTAGTTTCACCCATCATTGGGAACATCCTCACCGCATCCACCCGATCAAGCCCCTTCACAATCTTATATGTTTCAATAAGATCGCCTCTCATTCTTCTGAACTCCAATAAGTAGAGTCCCAACCTACTCAACCTCTCCTCATATGACCACCCCCTCATCCCCGGGATTAACCGAGTGAACCTTCTTTGTACTGACTCAAGAGCAAGTATGTCTTTCCTTAAGTATGGACACCAAAACTGTATGCAGTATTCCAGGTGCGGTCTCACCAATACCTTGTACAACTGCTGCAATATCTCCCTGTTTTTATATTCTATCCCCCTAGCAATAAAAGCCAACATTCCATTGGCCTTCTTGATCACCTGCTGCACCTGCATACTAACTTTTTGAGTTTCGTGCACCAGGACCCCCAGATCCCTTTGTACTTCAGTACTTTCCAGTTTCTTGCCATAAGATAATAACTTGCTCTATGATTTTTCCTGCCAAAGTGCATAACCTCACACTTTCCAGTATTGTATTCCATCTGCCAAATCTCTGCCCACTTACTTAGCCTGTCTATGTCCCTTTGCAGGTTTTTTATGTCCTCCTCACTCACTACTTTCCCTCCCATCTTTGTATCATCTGCAAACTTTGATATGTTACACTCGGTCCCCTCCTCCAAATCGTTAATATTCAATGGTGCTATTTTGAAGAAGAGCAGGGGAGCTCTGCTGGTGTCCTGGCATTTATCCCCCAATCAATATCACTAACAGATTATCTGGTCATTTATCTCATTACTGTGTGCAATTTGGCTGCCACATTTCCTCCATTACAACAGTGACTGCACTATGAAGTATTTCATTGGCTGTAAAGTGCTTTGGGACGTTCTGAGGTCATGAAAGTTGCTATGTAAACGCAAGACTTCCTTTAAAACAGATTATCTGGTCATTTATCTCATTGCTGTTTGTGGGACCTTGCTGTGTGCAAATTGGTTGCTGTGTTTGCCTAGAAAATAACAGCGACTACACTTTAAAAATACTTAATTGGCTGTAAAGTTCAAGTGGAACATTGGCCCAGACACTCGGAGAATTGCCTGCTGTTCTTCAAATAGTAGCATGGAATTGTTATCATCCACTTGAACTACTTGACAAGATGGTGCTGCGGTTTAATGTCTTATCTGAAGGATGGCACCTCCGACAATTGGGCACACTCTCTGCTACACTGGAGTGTCTTAGTTTATGCACATGAGTCCTCATGTGGGCCGCAAGTCCACAACTATCTGAGCTGGAGAACTATCAACTGAGCCAAACTGACACAATAACCAGTGGAATGAGACATGTTGATTGTCACTCACTCCCAGGCGCTCAGTACCTGTGAGATCCACCATGTTGAGCTTTGAGGTCAAGTACTTGACTTCTGAAGCCTCCTTTCATCGAATCTGCAAAGGAGGAGAATTAAAGTGTATCCACATAATGAGGCTTTCCTTTAAAACAGGAACTGCTGGAAATGATCAGTAGGACAATCAGCAACTCAAAGAGACTGCACTTCAATTGGACCTCCTTGGCCACATGTGATTTGAAAGGTATGTTATAAATGCAAATTCTTTCTTCATACAACTGTTCCTCAGCAAGGAACTGCCAAAGAATAGAGGGACATAAAAAAAGATTCTGGATCCGATCTGATTTAAATAAAAGTGCAATTTCTCCAAAAGTTTGTTCTGTTGAACACTATTCAATCTCCTTTCACCCTCGAACATGTTAACCTTTCATTTTGGAAAAAAAAACTTTTATTTAATTTTCATGATATCTCTGAATTTATGCATTGTGCAACTATCTGGGGAGCAGGAGTCAGGTTGATTTACCAGTAGTAATTAATGTCTCTGGTAGAGGTGACCGTATCCTTTATTACCATCTGACTGCTATTTGCTCAAGGACCATAAAATCCTGTCCTTTTTATGGTGAGAAGCCATTTTAGTGCATTTTATGCATGGGCTGCTTCTTGCGGAAAACTCTTCAACTCTCTTTTTATGTCCATTCCCCCTATAGATTCAAGGATGGGAAATATTGAGCTGGTTATACACTAATCTGGCAGCTCCCAAAAAGGATGAACATTGAGAAAGGCTCTTCTGTTCCCAATATCTGTAGAATGGATTATGCTTTGCATTGGTCACAAGCCAGTTAATTCAGGTCACTGCCTCACTAGGATAGTCTTCTACAAGTAGAAATGTCATTATTATCAGTAAGTGAGACAATTTCTTGATAAGAACCAGACTCTGTCTTTCTTCCTCCACTGACTTCCCCTTTCCTCTTCTCTCCTCAAGTCGATGAGTCACAGAATCACAGAAACCCCACAGTGCAGATAGAGGCCATTTCGGCCCATCGAGCCTGCACCGACACATATCCCACCCGATCCCTGTAACCCCTACACCAACACATATCCCACCCTATCCCCGTAACCCCACGTATTTAATCCCCCTAACACTAAGGGTCAATTTATCATAGCCAATCAACCTAACCCGCACATCTTTGGACTGTGGGAGGAAACCGGAGCACCCGGAGGAAACCCACGCAAACACGGGGAGAATGTGGGTAGTATCACTCCATGAGCAGAGATTGCCTCGAGTACTTTTCCCAAGAGTTTGGCACTGCAGTGGTTATGGCACAGGGCCAGCAACCTGCGATATTAGAATCATGGAATAGTACAACACAGAAGGAGGCCATTTAGCCCATCGAGTCTGTGCCGACTCTTTCGAAGAGCAATCCAGTTAATCTCACTCCCCCACTCTTTCTCCATATCCCTGCAATTTTTTCTCCTTCAAGTATTTATCCAATTCCCTTTCGAAGGCTACTATTGAATCTGTATCTACCACCCTATCAGGCAGTGCATTCCAAATCCTAACCACCCTAGCGTAAAAATAGTTTTCCTCATGTCATTTCTGGTTCTTTTACCAATCACTTTAAATTTGTGCCCTCTCGTTATTGATCCTTCAGTCATTGGAAACAGTTTCTCTTTATTTACTCTATCTAAACCCTTCATGATTTTAAACAACTCTATCAAATCTCCTCTTTGCTCCAAGGAGAACAACCCCAGTTTCCCTAGTCTGTCCACTTAACTGTATTCCCTCATCCCTGGAACCATTCTAGTAAATCTCTTCTGTACCCTCTCCAAAGCCTTCACGTCCTTCCTAAAGTGTGGTGCCCAGAATTGGACACAATACTCCAGCTGGGGGCGAACTAGCGTTTTATATAGGTTTAGCATAAATTCCCGGCCTTTGCACTCTATGCCTCTATTTATAAAGCCCAGGATCCCAAATGCTTTATTAACTGCTTTGTTAACCTGTCCTGCCACCTTCAAAGATTTGTGGGGGTAATATTCTGGCATGGACAGAGGATTGGCTATCTAACAGAAGGCAGAGAGTTGGGATAAATGGTTCATTCTCAGACTGGCAATCAGTAACTAGTGGTGTTCCGCAGGGGTCAGTGCTGGGTCCCCAACTCTTTACAATCTATATTAATGATTTGGAGGAGGGGACCGAGTGTAACATATCAAAGTTTGCAGATGATACTAAGATGGGGGGGAAAGTAGTGAGTGAGGAGGACATAAAAAACCTTCAAGGGGACATAGACAGGCTATGTAAGTGGGCAGAGATTTGGCAGATGGAATACAATACTGGAAAGTGTGAGGTTATGCACTTTGGCAGGAAAAATCGTAGAGCAAGTTATTATCTTAATGGCAAGAAACTGGCAAGTACTGAAGCACAAAGGGATCTGGGGGTCCTGGTGCACGAAACTCAAAAGGTTATTATGCAGGTGCAGCAAGTGATTAAGAAGGCCAATGGAATGTTGGCTTTCATTGCTAGGGGGATAGAATATAAAAATAGGGAGGTATTGCTTCAGTTGTACAAGGTATTGGTGAGACCGCACCTGGAATACTGCATACAGTTTTGGTGTCCATACTTAAGAAAGGACATACTTGCTCTCGAGTCAGTACAAAGAAGGTTCACTCGGTTAATCCCGGGGATGAGGGGATGGACATATGAGGAGAGGTTGAGTAGATTGGGACTCTACTCATTGGAGTTCAGAAGAATGAGAGGCGATCTTATTGAAACATATAAGATTGTGAAGGGGTTGGATCGGGTGGATGCAGGGAAGATGTTCCTGATGATGGGTGAAACTAGAACTAGGGGGCATAGTCTTAGAATAAGGGGCTGCTCTTTCAAAACTGAGATGAGGAGGAACTACTTCACTCAGAGGGTGGTAGGTCCATGGAATATGCTGCCCCAAAAAGCTGTAGAAGCTACATCATTACATAAATTTAAAACAGAAATAGACAGTTTCCTAGAAGTAAAGGGAATTAAGGGTTACGGGGAGCGGGCAGGAATTTGGACATGAGTCTAGGTTCGGATCGGTCATGGCCCTGTGGGTAGCGGAGCGGGCCCAGGGGCCGTGTAGCCTGATCCTGCTCCTATTTCATGTGTCTAATTCTGTTAGATTCAGGAGATGGTTCTGTGATAGTGGATTGGCAGTTAGGATCAGATCAGCCATAATCTTATTGAATGGCGGAGCAGGCTCGAGGGGCCGATTGGCCTACTCCTGCTCCTATTTCTTATGTTCTTATGTTCTTATGTTAACATCCCCAGGTCTCTCTGTTCTTGCACCTCCTTTAATATTGTACCATTTAGTGTGTATGGTTTCTCCACATTTTTCTTACCAAAATGTATCACCTCACACTTCTCTGCATTGAATTTCATCTGCCTTGTGTCCGCCCATTCCACCAGCCTGTCTATGTATTCTTGAAGTCTATTATTACCCTCCTCACTGTTTAATGCACTTTCAAGTTCTATGTCATCTGCAAATTTTGAAATTGCGCCCTGTACCCCGAAGTCCAAGTCATTAATGTATATCTAATGTATATCCAGAAAAAAGCAGTGGTCCTAGTGCTGAACCTTGGGGAACGCCACTGTTACTCAGAGATTGCCTCCAATACTTTTCCCAAAAGTATGGCACAGGGCCAGCAACCTGGGATATTACTCAGAGCTGGTCCCGCTCCGCACAGAAACGGTGTTTCCACCAAACTTCCAGTGAAGTAAATCTGGCAGAGTGAAACAGCTCCGATAAAATTCCCGGTCATAGAGATTGTGAGTTCCAGTCCCCCCATGATGAGGCTGGTCTGCACTTGACTCCAGTCCTACACTATGTAGTTGACCTTTATTGTCCTTTGAAGTGGCAAGAAGACAGCCCACCAACACCACCGCCTTCTCAGGACAACGAAGGATGGATCTTCTCACATCCTGAGAACACATTTTAAAATGTAGTAATTCTTCCTGAGTGACTGTGAGTGTTGAGAGACTATTTACCTCTTCAGGTAGGTCAATTGAACCTTTCAAAACTGCAATCCATAGATTTTTGATAGGTAAGGGTATCAAGGGATCTGGGTCAAACGCGGATAAATGGGGTTCAGATACAGATCAGCCCTGATCTAACTGAATGGTTGATTCGGGTCGAAGGATTGAATAGCCTACTCCTGTTAATATGTTCAGATTCATATCTATTCATGACCTCACCCATCCCTATCTCTTGTAACCTTTTCCAGCTTTACAATTCTCCAAGAGCTTTGCATTTCTCTAACTGTAGCCTCTTGTGCATACTCCACTCTCTTCGCCCCACCATTGGCAGCTGTGCCTTCAGCCTCCTAGGCCCTATACACTTGAATTGCCTCCCGAAACCCCTCTCCCTCTCTACCTCCCTCTCTTCCTTAAGACCCACTTTAAAACCCACCTCATTGACCAAGCTTTTAGTCAAACCTCCTAATCTCTCATTCTTTAGTTCGATGTTGATTTTTGTCTGATTACACTCCTGTGAAGCACCTTGGGAATTTTTTCTACCTTAAGGGCGCTATAGAAATCCAAGATATTGTTGTTGTCTTCATCATTGTCAACCTGGCTGAGTGTTTCCCCTTCCCAAGCCTAAGTTGAAGCCCGTTGTAGTAACCCTCACTGACTGCCCTGAGATCAGCTAACCCAGCACAAACCTGGGATTAAAGCTGGGACCTTCCTGGTCTGTAGAGCTCAGTTGTGTACCAGACTGTGCAGTTATACTTCCAGCCATCAAAGGGAGCTACTCCATTCTATTTACCTCGTCCTAATTCTCCCATGTCTTTTAATTTATTCGTTTACGGGGTGCGAGCATCGCAGACAAGGCTAGCATTTGCTGCCCGTCTCAAATTGCCATTGAGAAGGTGGTGGTGGTGAGCCACCTTCTTGAACCGCTGCAGTCCGTGTGGTGAAGGTACTCCCACAGTGCTGTTAGGGAGGGAGTACCAGGATTTTGACCCAGCAACAATGAAGAAAAGGCAATCTATTTCCAGATCGGGATGGTGTGTGACTTGGAGGGGAAATTGGAGGTGGTGGTGTTCCCATGCACCTGCTGCCCTTGTCCTTCTAGTGGTAGAGGTCATGAGTTTGGGAGGTGCTGTCCAAAAAGCCTTTGCGAGTTGCTGCAGTGCATCTTGTAGATGGTACTCACTGCAGACACGGTGAATGAGTAAGGTGGTGAATGGGGTGCTGATCAAGCGAACTGTTTTGTCCTGGATGGCATTGAGCTTCTTGGGTATTGTTGAAGCTGCACTCATCCAGGCAAGTGAAGAGTATTCCATCACACTCCTGACATGTGCCTTGTAGGCGATGGAAAGATTTGTGGAGTCAGGAGCTGAGTCACTCGCCACAGAATACCTAGGCTCTGACCTGCTCTTGTAGCCACAGTATTTATGTGGCTCTTCCAGTTTCGTTTTTGATATTTTCCTAGGGCTCCTTGATGCCACACTCAGTCAAATGCTGCTTTCCTGTCAAGGATGGTCACTCTCACCTCATCTCTGGAATTCAGCTCTTTTGTTCATGTTTGGATCAAAACTGTAGTGAGGTCTGGAACCAAGTGGTCTTGGCGGAACCCAAACTGAACATCGGTGAGCAGGTTATTGGTGAGTAAGTGCCACTTGATAGCACTGTTGAAGACTGATGGGTCGGTAATTGGCCAGATTGGATTTGTCCTGCTTTTTCGTGGACAGGACATACCTGGACAATTTTCCACTTTGTCGGGTTGATGCCAGTGTTGTAGCTGTACTGGAACAGCTTGGCTAGAGGCGCGGCTAGTTCTGGAACACAAGTTTTCAGCACTACAGCTGGGATGTTGTCGGGAACCATAGCCTTTGCTGTATCCAGTGCACTCAGCAATTTCTTGATAGCATGTGGAGTGTATCAAACTGGCTGAAGACTGGCTTCTGTGATGGTGGGGACCTCAGGAGGAGTCAGAAATGGATCATCCACTCGGCACTGCTGGCTGAAGATGGTTGCGAATGGTTTTGCCTTGTCTTTTGCACTCGTGCTGGGCTCCACCATCATTGAGAAAGGGAATGTTCATGGAGCCTCCACCTCCCACTAGTTGTTCAATTATCCACCACCATTCATGACTGGATGTGACAGGACTGCAGAGCTTTGATCTGATCCGTTGGCTGTGGAATCGCTGGGTTCTGTCTATAGCATGCTGCTTCCACTGTTTAGCATGCATGTAGTCCTGTGTTGTAGCTTCACCAGGTTGACACCTCATTTTTAGGTAGGCCTGGTGCTGGTCCTGGCATGCTCTTCTACACTCCTTATTGAACCAGGGTTGGTTCCCTGGCTTGATGGTAATGGTAGAGTGAGGGATATGCCAGGCCATGAGGTTGCAGATTGTAGTGGAATACAATTCTGCTGCTGCTGATGGCCCACAGTGCCTCATGGATGCCCAGTTTTGAGCTGCTAGATCTGTTCTAAATCTATATAATTTAGCACGGTGGTAGTGCCACCCAATCTACTGCCTCCATGTGACAGGTACACAAGTACTCCTGCCATCAGGGATTGTCCCACATAAGCTTAATGCAACTTTCCAACAGGCAAAATTTAGACCAGGGGCAAGATGCAAAAAAGTAATCCATTCCGCAGTGTTGACGTTCCCTCACCTCAAACAGCATCAGCAAATAAATAAATGTTTTGGCAGATTCCCAGCTGGCAGGATTGTGCTAGTTAAACATCCGTGTGTCACTACAGCCAAAAATAACTGCACCAAGTGGATGAACTCAACCGATTGAAACTTCAAACAAACAGTTTATTGGTTTAGATGAGCTTTATTTACTCAGTGACTAAATGATGTGACGCCTTGGTTGCAATCATACAGTGCAAATAAACAGCCAACAACAAAATGTACTAGACCTCTGGCTCCATGTTACATCTATGCATCTACATATAAAAGGCTTGTGCCTAGTACTTGTCTGTCGCCCTGTATTGCATCACACTGCATTATGTCACACAAAGTCGCAATAGTATAAAAAATAAGAAAGAAAACCAACAATTACCTCCAGGCCGCTCTCTAAGGGTGGGCTCTGGGTTTACAAACAAGGCTCTCCAGCTCCTCCAGCTCATAGTGAGTTACACAGGGGAAAGAGACGGTTGGTAGTGAGTTACACGGGGGAAAGAGACAGTTGTTAGTGAGTTACACGGAGGAAATAGACGGTTGCTAGTGAGTTACATGGAGGAAATAGTGGCTGGTAATGAGTTACACGGAGGAAATAGTGGCTGGTAGTGAGTTACATAGAGGAAATATACAGCTGGTAGTGAGTTACATGAAGGAAATATACAGCTGGTAGTGAGGCCTACTCCTGAGGTCCCCACCATCACAGAAGCCATTCTTCAAACAATTCGATTCACTCCACGAGATATCAAGAAATGGCTGAATGCACTGGATACAGAAAAGGCTATGGGCCCCGAAAACATGTCGGCTGCAGTGTCAAAGTGCTCCAGAACTACCCACGCTTCTAGTCAAGCTGTTCCAGTTCAGCTACAACACTGGCATCTATCCAACAAAGTGGAAAATTGCCCAGGTAAGGCCTGTCCACAAAAAGCAGGGTAAATCCAATCCAGCTAATTACTGCCCCATCAGTCTACTCTCAATCATCAGCAAAATGATGGAAGGTGTCGTCAACAGTGCTATCAAGCAGCACTTACTCACCAATAACCTGCTCACTGATGCTCAATTTGGGTTCCGCCAGGACCACTCGCCTTCAGACCTCATTACAGCCTTGGTCCAAACATGGACAAAAGAGCTGAATTCCAGAGGTGAGGTGAGAGTGACTTTGACATTAAGACAGCATTTGACCAAGTGTGGCATCAAGGAGCCCTAGTAAAATTGAAGTAAATGGGAACCAGGGAGAAAACTCTCCATTGGCTGGAGTCATACCTAGCACAAAGGAAGATGAATGTTGTTGTTGGAGGTCAATCATCTCAGCTCTCGGACATCGCTACAGGAGTTCCTCAGGGCAGTGCCCTAGGCCCAACCATCTTCAGCTGCTTCAATGACCTTCCCTACATCATAAGGTTAGAAGTGGGAATAAAAACAGAAAATGCTGGAAATACTCAGCAGCTCAGGCAGCATCTATGGAGAGAGAAACAGAGTTAACGTTTCAGGTCGATGACCCTTCGTCAGGACCAGGTCATCGACCTGAAATGTTAGCTCTGTTTTGTAATGTATGTACCTTTAAGGGGGAGAACTACTTTTTACAGCTCCTGTATCCTGTAGTACCGGCAGTGACCACACCTGTATATAAACCCTGAGTAGTGATCTGTACAGTCAGTTGCAGTTTGAACCCTCATTCAGTAAACACCTGTTGATCGTTCCCTGCAGTCTGTTGTCTGATTATTGAAGGACACAACATTAAGATACACGGATATAACATTGGCGATGACGCAGATTCGAACCTACCTGCAACTCTGCATCACCTCCCAGGGATTCGCTCCTGGAGAACAGTGGAAGGAGGTCGAGTCCAGAAGCACGGGCGGCGACCACGGGCAACCGCCCAGTCATCCAGCAGAGATTTGAGCATCGCAGGGGAGGCTGTCGAGAGCCAGGCTTGGCTTTCCAGTCACGGTGGTCCAGCGAAACAGGCTGGCAACAGGTACTGCGCAGACCCTTCCCAGACAGTGACGGGCTAGAGCCCAACCGAGCGGCACAGAAAAAGGCCGAGCAGCGTCGATGGGGGAGAGAGAGAGGGCAGAGCGCACAGGGCGCAGCCGGTGTTCAGGACCGAGCGGCGTCAACGGGGGAGAGAGATGAGAGAGAGCAGAGCGCAGCCGGGGGTCAAGGGCCGAGCAGCGTCAACGGGGGAGAGAGGCACGCAGGAAAATATGAGGCGCGGCCATTGCCACGAGGACCACAGAGAGCGGCATTGGCAGCAGCGCAGGAGCAGCGCACGAAACCCACAGGGCGTCACCATTTGCCACGAGGACCGCCGAGAGCGGCGTTGGCAGTAGCGTGGGAGACGCCATTTTAAGCCGCAGTGGGGAAGAAAGGAAAGCGCGGGAGACGCCATTTTAAGCCGCAGCGGGGAAGAAAGGAAAGCGCGGGAGACGCCATTTTAAGCCAGTCTAACCACGCCCAAAAATGCCGAAGAGTGGCAGTATCACAGCGTTCGACAATGAAGTCGAAGATTGGTCGACATATGTCGAACACATAGAAGTATACTGCAAGGCGAATGAAGTGCCAGATGACAAGAAAGCGCTGGTGCAATGGGTACAAAAACGTATGGCTTACTACGAAACCTAGTAACCCCAGAGAAGCCAGTAGAAAAGGATTTTGAAAACATCGTGTCAATCCTACAGGACCACTTAAACCCCACACCGCTGCTCATAGCAGAAAGATTTAAGTTTCACAAAAGGAACCAGCATAAAGATGAAAGTAATGCTGAGTATTTAACGGAACTGCGCAAGCTATCGAAACACTGCCAGTTTGGAACAGGACTAGCAGATACTTTAAGGGACAAGTATGTGTGTGGGCTTCAAAGTGAAGGAACCCAGAAACGGCTTCTATCAGAAAAGGATCTTACGCTGGACAAGGCTTTTAGCATTGCAGTATCACATGAAGCAGCAGCACGGGGCGCTGCAGAGATACAACGGAGACCGCAAGAATATGGCACAAATGAAATGTCATACGGAACAGTGAAGTGCTATCGCTGCAGCATAACAACACATGACCGTAATGATTGCTGGTTCAAGGACAAAGTGTGCAGACAGTGTGGAAAAGTAGGACACATAGCAAGAGTCTGCAGGTCGGGAAAGAAAACCAGCAGCAAGAAATCACCACAGGAGAAGTACAAGAAGGTACATAAGGTGACGGAGAGTAGTTCAGACGAACAGAAGAGTGATACAGACTCCGGAAGCAAGGAGCTGGGTTGTCTGAAACTACATAATGTGATCAAAATGGAGGATCACCAAACTATCTGGGTGACGCTCAAGATAGCAGGAGTCCAAGTGAAAATGGAATTGGACACAGGATCAGCCCTAACAGTCATAAACCGAAGGGACTACAAGCGGCTATTCTCACATATACACTTGAGAGATACAAAGATTGCCTTGAAGACATACACGGGGCAAAAAGTCTACCCCAAAGGAAAAATAAGGGTGAACGTTATATATAACGGCAAGGAAACACCAAAAATGGACCTATATGTATTGCCAGATGGAGGACCACCACTACTAGGACGTGAATGGATCCGGAAGATACAGCTAGATTGGCATTCCATACAAGCACTGATGGTAGATGCCAAAAAGGATGACGACGTCACACCTGGACGACTGTCAAAAATGCTAACGGACGCACAAGAAGTGTTCCAGCAGGGACTCAGAACACTAAAAGGCATAACAGCGACGATCAAAATAGAGGAAAATGCAAGCCCAAAGTTTTTTAAGGCCAGACCGGTACCTTATGCGATCCGCCCAGCCGTCGAAGCAGAGCTGGAACGTTTGGAACGTTCAGGAGTACTGTCCAAAGTGGACTGGAGTGAGTGGGCTACACCCATCATTCCTGTAATGAAGAGGTCGTTGAGTAATATGCCTGGGGAACCAAAGAAGGGTCGCATCTGTGGGGACTTTAAGGTGACAATGAACCCAGTCATTCACACGGTACAATATCCGCTTCCGCGGATTGAAGATATTTGCGCCTCGCTATCTGGAGGGAAATGCTTCACTAAGATTGATCTGGCCCAGGCGTACCTGCAAATGGAGGTAGAAGAAGCCTCGAAACAGTACCTCACGATCAACACTCATAAAGGTCTCTACCAATACAACCGGCTGGTGTTTGGGGTAGCATCAGCTCCGGCTATTTGGCAAAGGGCAATGGAACAAGTCCTGCAAGGGATTCCAGGGACCCAGTGTTATTTGGACGGCATCCTGGTCACGGGCGAAAATGACAGTGATCACCTCGCCAACCTGGAGCAGGTGCTCACTAGATTGAAGGAATATGGGCACCGAGCTAATCGCCACAAATGCGAGTTTTTCCAGAAGCAGATCTCGTATTGTGGCCATGTTATTGATAAAGAGGGGTTACATAAGTCCCCTGAAAAGATTGAGGCAGTAGTCAAGGCTCCAGCACCAGAAAATGTGTCACAACTGAGGCCGTTCCTCGGGCTGGTGAACTACTACCATAAGTTCTTGCCGAATTTGTCTACCGTACTACACCCACTGAACACCCTACTGCAAACGGGGGTACCATGGAAGTGGAGTGACGAATGTAAACGAGCTTTCCAGAAGAGCAAAGAATTGATCACATCAAAAGAGATGTTGGCTCATTTCAACCCAGCACTACCAATTCGGTTGGCGTGTGATGCATCACCCTATCGCATTGGAGTGGTGCTGTCGCACAAATTCCCGGACGGCTCGGAGAGGCCAGTAGCCTTTGCGTCTCGGTCACTACGCCCAGATTGACAGGCAGGCCCTCAGCCTAGTGTGGGGAGTGAAAAAGTTCAATCACTATCTGCACGGGCAGAAGTTCACCTTGCTGACTGACCACCAACCACTTGTCTCCATCTTTAATCCAAAGAAGGGCATTCCGGTGATGACTGTGCAATGGCTACAAAGATGGTCCCTTTTTCTAGGGGCGCACCAATATGAAATCGAGTATAAGGGCACGAAACAGCATGGAAACGCTGATGGGCTATCACGCCTGCCACTGCCTACTGCGGAGCAAGCACCAGCAGTGGATCCTGTCCAAATATTTCATTCGACTATAATTGAATGCTTGCCAGTAACTAACGCTGGTATAGAGAAGGAGACCCGAAATGACCCGACACTGTCTCGGGTATATGATTTGACGGTGAAGGGATGGCCAGCACATGGTGACTCACTGTTGCCAGCATTCTCATCCAGAAGAGAACAGCTGTCAGTATGCCAGGGGACCTTGATGTGTGGATCCCGAGTGGTAATTCCACCCAAGTTAAGGGTGAGCGTGCTCAATGAGCTTCACGAAGGTCATCTGGGAGGGGTGAAAATGAAAAGCCTTGCTAGGGCTTATGTGTGGTGGCCGGGGATCGATCAGCAAATCGAGGACCTGACAAAGAGCTGCTCAGGATGCCAGAAGGTCCAAAATGCACCACCACATGCCCCTCTACATCCATGGGAGTGGTCCTCATCTCCATGGCAATGGGTGCATATTGATTTTGCTGGCCCATTCATGGACTCAATGTTTTTAATAGCTGTGGATGCGCACTCGAAATGGCCTGAGGTGATCAAAATGTCCTCCACCACCACGGAGAAAACTATTGCAGTCCTACGGACCATTTTTGCCAGGAACAGCTTGCCAGAGCAGATTTGCTCTGATAACGGACCACAGTTTGTGTCCGAAGAGTTTCGAAGATTTATGAAAAGGAATGGGGTAAGGCATTACACATCCGCCCCGTATCATCCAGCCACAAATGGATTGGCTGAGAGGTTCGTACAAACCTTTAAAAAAGCAGTAAAGGCCATGTGCGATGACGACATTCCACTGCAGCATAAGGTGGACAATTTCCTGTTAGCCTACAGAAATGCGACACATGCAGTCACCAACCAGGCCCCAGCCATGATGTTCTTTAACCGAAGGTTGAGATCTCGTCTGGATTTGCTCAGACCAAATGTACGAAGAGATGTTGAGAGTAAGCAATTCCAGCACATCAATGAGAAGCCGACAAGGAGCTTCAATGTAGGGCAACCAGTCTTGGCCCGCGACTACCGAACAGAGAAATGGCAACCAGGAACGATATGCACACGGCAGGGGCCACTAATGTACACAGTGGATGTTGGGGAGAACATTGTGAGACGCCATGCTGACCAGATCCTAGAGTCACAGGAACGAGTCAACCCCATGTCTCGGCCATACATACCTGGTGAGGAACCCAACATACAGGTCGCATCTACCTCAGAAACAATAGCATTGGAAGCTGATGAATCAACTGATGGCAGAGTGTTAGAATCGCCTCCGCACCAAGGGCGAGACACTCGGGAAAGGCATTATCCAGAAAGAATCAGGAAGCCTCCCCAAAACTGAATTTATAAATAGACTATTTTCAGTTAATGTTGTATGTTAAAAGTGTTAATTGTAATTAGTTTGATATTTAATTGTTAAATGAGTGTTATGGTTTGGTTAATCTAAAACGGGAGGAATTGTAATGTATGTACCTTTAAGGGGGAGAACTACTTTTTACAGCTCCTGTATCCTGTAGTACTGGCAGTGACCACACCTGTATATAAACCCTGAGTAGTGATCTGTACAGTCAGTTGCAGTTTGAACCCTCATTCAGTAAACACCTGTTGATCGTTCCCTGCAGTCTGTTGTTTGATTATTGAAGGACACAACATTAAGATACACGGATATAACATGTTTCTCTCTCCACAGATGCTGCCTGACCTGCTGAGTATTTCCAGCATTTTCTGTTTTTATTTCAGATTTCCATCATCCACAGTATTTTGCTTTTGTATTAGAAGTGGTGACGTCTGCAGTGTTCATTTCCATTCGTAATTCCTCAGATAATGAAGCAGTCCATGCCCGCATGTAACAAGACCTGGACAACATTCAGGCTTGAGCTGATAAATGGTTGATAAGTGGCAAGTAACATTTGTGCCACACAAGTGCCAGGCAATGACCATCTCCAACAAGAGAAAGTCTAATCACCTCCTCTTGACATTCAGTGGCATTATCATTGTCGAATTCCCCCACAATCAACATCCTGGGGGTCACCATTGACCAAAAACTTAACTGGACCAGCCACATAAATACGAAAAACAAGAGCAGATCATGGGCTGCGTATTCTGCAGCAAGTGACTCAGCTGCTGGCTTCCTCCACCACTGGCCCACCATGGTTGTAGTATGTACCATCTACAAGATGCACTGCAACAACTCACCGAGGCTTCTTCGGCAGCACCTCCCAAACCCATGACCTCTACCACCTAGAAGGACAAGGGCAACAGGTGCATGAGAACATCATCACCTCCAAGTTCCTCTCCAAGTCACACACCATCATGACTTGGAAATATGTCACTGTTCCTTTATCGTCGCTGGGTCAAAATCCTGGAACTCCCTCCCTAACAGCACTGTGGGAGTACATTCACCACACAGACTGCAGCGGTTCAAGAAGGCGGCCCACCACCACCTTCTCAAGGGTAATTAGGGATGTGCAGTAAATGCTGGCTTTGCCAGCGATGCCCACATCCCGTGAATGAAAAATAAATTACATCAAGGAAATAGATGTTTGGTAGTGAGTTACACGGAGGAATTAGAAAGTTGGTAGTGAGTTACATAGAGACAATAGACGGCTGGTAGCGAATTACACAGAGGTGATAGATGGCTGCTAATGAGTTAAATTGCAGTAGAGAGAAAGAAAATGCTGGAAATACTTAGCAAGTCGTCATCGTCTGTAAGAGAAAAGACAGGTTAACATATGAGGTGGAGAGCTTGCAAATAGTTTACATCTGAAACATTAACCCTTGACTTCTGTCTTTCAGATGGTGCCAGACCTGCTGGGCATTTTCTGTTTTAATTTGAGAGAACTGTGCTCACTCTGTACTTTCAGGCAGCTTGCTCTGGATAAACTCTTTATTTACCATTTTCTGACCTTCGGTGAAAGACCCTTTTTGCTTCCTGAGCTGTGCGCTAATCGAGATGATGAGTTTGCCGAAGAGAGACATTTATTTCTGTAACAATTTTTTTCATTTTTAAAGTTGGGCCAGGAGTTAAAAGCAGGAAATCACAACCTGGCTCCAGTCTCAGCCTCCCTTCTGTAGCGTTACCCTTCCAAATGTGTAATTAGATTATGTTCAGAAAATAGAAAGTTCTTGCCCTCTACTGGTGAAGTTTGTGCGTTTCTTTTTTCTTTCGTGAACTGTACTGCAGTCTGGTTTGGCCTAAGAGTGAGCCCTGCCTGCCGCTGAGGCCCTGAAAGGGTTAAAAGGCAGAAGGTACTTGGAACTGGTGGTGGCAGTTTGTTCCCTGTAGCCTGTCAATCATCTGCCCGGGTGTGGTTGCGAGGATCAGGTTGTCTCTCACACTCGCACACGTGCGATGTGCTGCTTTTTGCAGGCGAATGGAAAGCAGCTGATCCCAGTGAGAGGAAACCGGGATTTCCAAAGGAGTATCAAATCATCTTTCCTTATTTTTCATCAGTGCAGGAAATTTGACTTCAGCTCCAGTTCCCAGGTCATTGAAAAAAAAATAGCACAGGAGAGAGAGACTGAAAGGAATTTCAGATGTCAGAGTTTGCTGATGGATGGTTGTCTCATTGTATTGTGCAGCTGAAATTGTCAGGCTCATAAAAACCTCGGAAAACGGATACTTTTTTCTATACTTAGAAACCTAGGTCTGTAGGGAATAGTGCTACTAAGGCTGGAAAGAATAGGAGAGACCAGGCAAATCAACTAGTACTTGAGTTCAACGGTCATCCTTAGCTCAGTGATAGCACTCTTGCCACTGTCGGAGGTGGCGTCTTTCAGGTGAGACATTAAACCGAGGCCCCATCTGCCCTCTCAGGTGAACGTAAAAGATTTCACAGCATTATTCGAAGAACAGCAGGGGAGTTCTCCTCTATGACCTGGGCTAATTTATCCCTCAACCAACACCAAAGAAACAGATTATCTGGTCATTTATTTCATTGCTGTTTGTGGGATCTTGTGCACAAATTGGCTGCCAAGATTTCCTACATTACAACAGTGTCTATAACTCCAAAAAGTACTTATTTGGCTGTAAAGTGCTTTTGGACATCCTGAGGTCATGAAAGGTGCAATATAAATTCAAGTCTTTCTTTTACTGATTAGGTGACACAAAGCTTGGGTTTTAAAAGTATTACATTATAGGCGGAAGGCAAGACTCTGGACTGTGAGCAGCTCTGTATTACAGAGAGGCGTTCCCTCACCAGTAACTGTACTGCCAGAACTGTCGTTTTTATGTCATTGAGTACATTAGACATTAAACTCTCCTGGCTAATCTTCCAGTGAATATCAGCTCCTGTTTAATATTTTTTAAGTGTTCTGAATGGAGAAAAAGGTGACACACTGGGTTAGACTCTCTTCTTTATCCCCCAGGTTTGAATGCAAACTAGACAGATAGGATGAAAACCATTGCTCTTTGTTAGGTGGCTAGTTGGTGCAAGCCATTCACCTCTGAGACCTGGGTTCATATACAGCCCAGATTAATGAAATAAAAACTTTGGGTTTGGTAAGTTTGCACCAATCTTAACTCCCTTGACCTCCACCAACAAGAAGGACAAGAGCGGCAAGGTCATGGGAACATCACCACCTGCAAGTTCAACTCTGAGTTAAATGCCATCCTGACTTGGACATATATCGCCGTTTCTTCATCATCGCTGGGTCAGAATCCTGGAATTCCCCACCTAATATCATTGTGTGAGCACCATTACCACAAATGGTTCAAGAAGAAGGCCCACCACCATCTTCTCAAGGCAACTGGAGATGGGCAATAAATTCTGACTTGCTAGCAACGCCGACATCCCGAGAACAAATACTTTTTTAAAAATTGGGTGCAAACCCATCCCTCAAACCTATCTCTAATTTAGCAGCAATCTCAGCCAGAGAGATCGTGTAAGTACAGGGATGGAAAATACCAGGATCACACTGGTACACTAGAGGATGCTCTTTTAAAAGTATGATAAAGGAACACCGGTACGAGAGTAATATGAGCTATTCCACACTAATATACCTAACCTGGGAGTGGTTGATGCACAAAGAGCTCGGAGTGCTCGATAGAATCAGAGCTTTACTATGTATGCAACCTAGGTTACCCCTGCCACTGGGAGTGCTTAATGGGTCAGTGTAAAGGGAGCTTTACTCTGTGTGTAGCCTGCGTTGCAACTGACCTGGGAGTGTTTGATCGAGTAGCATAGAGAGAGTTGTGCACTGTATGGAACCCACCTGAGTTGGGAGTGCTTGATAAGATCAGTCAGTGAAGAAGGGGCTTTATTCTGTATGTAACCCATGCTCTACCTAACCTGGGAGTGCTTGACTGGATCAGACTGTGTAGAGGGATCTTTACTCTGCATATAATTTACGCAATACCTACTGTGAGAAAGGTAGTTTCTCCTGGCCAAAATTCCTCCCTCAACCAACAGCACCACCAAAATTGCTATGCATGGGATCCTGCTGTGTACCAATTGGCTGCTGCTTTTATCCATTTAACAACAGCGACTGCACTTCAAAGTAATTTATTGTCTGTGCGATGTTTCTGAGATAAATGAACTATGTAAGTGCAAGCCTTTATTATTTTTTGTTCTTTACTTTGCATTTAGATACCTCCCTTCACACGGAATATATCCAAGCACTTTTCAAGAGGAAGAGGAGGTCACATGGGAAAGATTAAGGGGGAGCAAGAGGGGAGGGAGAGGGGAGGGGGGTTGGGAACTGCTTGCAGATTTTTTAGAAAGTAGGTTTCCAGGAGACTTCTTTTGCAGGAAGTGAGAAAGCAGCAAGGCATCAGCCAGGTACAGAAAGAAAATTCCAAACCGGAATAACTCTCTTAATTCAGGAACTTCAGCCGGAGGCTGCAAACTTTCCATGCAGTGTCTCCGAGAAAAGGTGAAAAGGTTGGAACTCACTCCCTGCGGAAAACAATAAACCCTGAGGATGTTTTCACTTCACCACTGCCTGCCGATCCTGTATTTTCTTTGCACGGGGATCAGCTGAGGAAATAAAGCAGAAACAGAGCTGGTGGAATTGATTGTGAGGCTCCATGTTATGAAATTTCATCTGTTTCCTACAAGTGCAACGCAATGGAATTTTTCCCACATGCAGAACTTCTGGGGGGGGGGGGGGAGAAAAAAAGGCACACACAGGGAGCAATTTTCCAAGTTTGCAACACTAGCCACTGCCCTAATTTCCCGGTATGCGTCTGCCTTGGCTCAGTGCTAGAACTCTTGCCTCTGAGTCAGAAGGTTGTGGGTTCAAGTCCCACTCCAGGGACTTGAGCACAAAATCTAGGCTGACACTCCAGTGCAGTGTTGAGGGAGTGCTGCACTGTCGGAGGTGCTGTCTTTCGGATGAGATGTTAAACTGAGGCCCTGTCTGCTCTCTCAGGTGGACGTAATTCGAAGAAGAGTAGGGGAGTTAGCCCTGGTGTCCTGGCTAATGTTTCATCCTCAACCAACATCACTAAACAAACAGATTATCTAACCATTTATCACATTGCAGTTTGTGGGTCCTTGCTGTGTGCAAATTGGCTCACACATTTTCTACATTACAACAGTGAGTACACTTCAAAAGTACTTCATTGTTGGGAATGGCTGTCCAGCAGGAGTTACTAGATTAGGATCTGGAGCTCTGGCTGATTTTCCCTGCTCTGGCATAGGGTCATCATTCACGGAAGCTAATTGTAAAGATCCTACTGCTGCCTTGGCTGAGATTGGATCAAACCTGGGACCTCCTGATCTATATGGTCCAGTTTCTCTGTGCCATTACTGTGACCCATCATGTGGAGATACCTTCTATTTGTTGTAGGGTCCCATAAATCCAGATTTATAGTTAAAGTGTGGGATGTTGGTGTTAAGGGATGGAATTCTTTCCCATTTCAGATACTGACACTGGAATTTCTTTGGGGAGTCTCTGATCAACTTCGACGGAAGAGCATCAGAAACCCCAGATAAACTGGATTTACACCAATCTTCCGCTGAAATTATAGCAGCCAATCGGGAGAACTCTCCAAGGAAATACCTGGTGCTAGTGTCAGCATCAAACATGTCCAGGGCTGGTGTAGCACAGCTAGATGCAGACTAAAGCTCCCTTTAACTGTCCCAGTAATGAGCCTTAGTCCCAACTCCAGAATGGCACTCTGTACTGCACCGTTATGACTTTCTTTCCTTTTCCCACACCAATCAACCTTTGCCACTCCCACACCAATCAACCTTTGCCACTCCCACACCAACCAACCTTTGCCACTCCCACACCAATTAACCTTTGCCACTCCCACACCAATCAACCTTTGCCACTCCCACACCAACCAACCTTTGCCACCCTAACAACCAACCTTTGCCACCCTAACAACCAACCTATTCTACCTCTACAACAGCCAACCAGTGCCGCCCACACAACCTGTTCCACCCCTTCAACCAATCTGTTCCACCCCCACAACAACCATAGAGTGGACATGCACATGACAACATGTTGGAGCAGTAAAGAAGCATGTGTGTGTCTTCGTACAAGTATCTATGATTTGTGTATTTATATGACTGTCTATGCATTGTAACTGTATCTGTAATTGTGTGTATATTTACATATCTGTCTGTCTGTGTCTATTTGTGTATATGAAAGGTAATATGGGTGGAATGAATTACCCCCTGCACTTGTGGGAATCAGTTGGAGCTTTTGCTCCTTGGTGTCCATAGAGAAAGTGATGTACTTGTTTGCTCTAGCAAGGCATCAGTCACCTATTTTATGCAGCGATGCATTGCAGATCGATTGTTGTTGCTGCTGTCCACCTTGGTACCCTGGAAATAACCCAAGGCAATAAAGTTCAAGGCAGTTGTCACCTTTACTGCCACTAGCAGCATCATGCCTATGAAGGCATTACTCCTCTGTGAGGTACAGATAACTCCTACGTGTTCATGTGTGTGTGTTTCTCTGGATCCTCACTAACTGTTTGGACATAGGGCTACAACATTGAGGCACTGATTATCCATCCCATAATCGTCATTTGCAAAGGTCTTTACTGGGGGCCTCATCTTGTATAATCACCTCCTGTAGTTTTATGTTTATGCAGCTGTGTGCCTTTATGTTATTGTGTGTGTTTATACATAGGTGTGTAGAGAGGGAGTGTGTGAGTGTGCATTTATCTGTGTGTGTGTGTGTGTGCGCTTACATGTGTTTGTGCATCTGTGTGTTTGTGTGTCCATGGCTCTGTACCCTTCTATAGCAGCCAAGCCTAACAGCAACTGACTGTTGCCATAGCAACATAACAGTGTGAGAATTCTCTTATTGGTTCCAGGTTGGTGTGTGTTTTCTGCAATGAGGACTGCAGTCCAATCGACCCGCTCTCCAGTGTCTATTCTATTTCACATTTTCTGATGAACTTGCACTGTGGCAACGCAGACCCCCTTCCCCCAGCCCACTAGGCTAGTCTTGAATTTTAGTATTTGTGTTGCGCATTCATTACAGCTTAAGAAAGTTTAAATAGCACCTTATCATATCTCTCAGAAAGGTCTCAAAATACGTCATGTACTGATACTATGTAGGTAAACAGCAAGATCCCACAAAGAGCAACTGGATGAATGACCCTGGCATGGTGACATTGGTTGAGGGAGGAATGTTGTCCAGGACAACTCCCTGCTTTGTTTTGAATAGTGCCATGGGATCTTTAATATCCATCTGGAGCAAGCAGACAATGCCTTAGTTTAACTTCTAATCCAAAGAACAGCACCTCTTAACAATCCCCAAATGCGGACTGTCAACCTGGATTATGTGCTCAAGTCCTGGAGTGGCTCTTGAAGCCAAAACCTTCTGACTCGGAGGCAAGAGTGCTACCCCTGAGCCAAGCTTAACTGGGGTGATAGGAAAATAACAAACTACTTTAGTCTATTGACGTATAAAGGCACAGCTAGTAGCTGGCAGGTTGACAGCTTGTGCTTTCCCACTCGGTAGTTTGTTAATTTCTTCTGTGCCTTTAGAAGGGTGACTAGCCAGAAGTCTGGGTGCTTTCAAAAAGAGGAGAAAAACAAATCCACGAATGAACTGCCAGGTTCTTTCCCCACAATTGTTTCTCCTCTATAGTGTTCTCCCTTCTGTGGGCATATATCGCACTCAAAGTGGGCCTTTATTCATGTGTCAGCCTTAACATTGGGGTGCATGGGGTGAGCCCAAAAGGTAGGACCTCTGCATGGCAAGTAATTGCACCCAGAAGGGTGGTTTTACTTGCAGTTGGTCCTGACGACTCACCCATCTCTCGCTAAGCACCACACACCGGGAATGTGCCTCGTTTGGCATGCTAAACCTAGTGAGAACAGGCAAGGCGTAATAGGCAAATTTCAGACCTCTGAAACTGAATCGGCCCATCACCATTGCTGAGCTGATGCACTGCCCGAAAGGGTGGTCGAAGCAGATTTAATAGTAACTTTCAAAAGGGAATTGGATATATACTTGAAAAGGAAAAAATGATGGGCTAAGGGATAGAGCAGGGGAGTGGGACTAATTCCATAGCTCTTTCAAAGGCTCGGCAAAGGCACAATGAGCCGAATGGCCAGTTTCTGTGCTGTAAGAATCTATGAAGAGGAGAAAACTGTGTGTAAGAGAATTGTGCTCAGGATTGTTATAGGAAAAAAATAGCAGCTCATTCTTTACACAAACCTCCTGCAGCAGGCTATCAACAATAGCCAGATGTACATGTTTAAGGCCGAGCTCAGCATATGTATTTTCCATTAAGCTCTACAAACAACAAGTGCACTGCTCTGTCTCTGTGGGGTTTCAGCTGTTCCTGAATCGCACACAGCTTGTCCATCCCAGTCTGGCTGTATTATGGAATGTGTAAATTGTTTCAAAATGATCAAGTGGAAATCTGAAGGAGATATTTATTTTGTTTTAATTAGTAGAATTCGTGAACCCTTTTGAACCCTTTAAAGAGCTGAAGGAATACTTCAACTCCAAAACAAGCTGGAGCAGTGCCAATCTATAGTGATTCCTTTCCCTCTGAATTCCATCTCTCTCACTTGCCTCTTTCTCTCACATAACAAGCTGGCCTAAGGCCAGACTATAGTGAGGCCTTTCTCAGAGTGTTCTATCGTCTCTCTCACACAGTCACAAACAGCTGGGCTAGAATCAGTCCACAGTGAGGCCTGTTTGTAGGCCT